>NC_079490.1:145575823-146775823 GCF_020520425.1 Spinacia oleracea | reverse complement strand
GCTGTGGCATAATTGTTGTTTAGACGAAAGTTCTGGACTTTTGGTACAAGATTATGGATTTTTCTTTAAGCTGCCTGTATCTCGCGGCATTGCTCTCTTGAAAATATAAGCAGCGTTTGCAAGGGGGCACTAACTCTATGAGACCTGGTGGTTCATAGAGGTGAAAAGTTGAAAACTGAATCCAGATTTTCTACTAATGAAATTATAGCCCCTGTAAAACATTCTGCATTTGAATTGGTTATTGACTTAGGCCCTGTTTAGTTCACCTTATTTCAGGACCTTATTACTTATTTCAGATTTAATCAGATCAGATCAAATCAGACCAGACCAGATCAGATCAGAAAAGAAAAAATAAGTTCAGATCAGACCAGATCAGATCAGATCAGACGAGATTATTATGATGATTATTATTATTATTATTATTATTATTATTATTATTATTATTATTATTATATTTAATATTTATTACTTTTATTGCTTTAATAAAAAAGAATTTTGTTGTCGGTGCAATTAAAATTTATTACTTAAGGCATAAAAAAACATTAACAAAACATTTAAATTCATCACGTCCAAATTAAAACCATTAAGTCCAGATCAGAAATGATATGATCAGGTCATGTCCATATCAAAACTGATTTTTATAGATCAAAACTATTACGGAGTATATATCTAGACCAGAACTGATAGAATCAGATAATATCCATATCATAACTGATCTGTACAGATCATGTCCAGATCATGTTTGAATCTGCAAAGATCTTGTCTACATCAGAACCAATTCTTACATAACCAATATGTTCAGATCAAAACCGATTTGTACAGATCATGTCCAGACCAGAATCGATATGTCCAGATTATAACTGGTCTAGATATCGACTCTGTACAGATTATGTTCAGATCGGAATTGATCGGCAAAGATCATGTCCATATAAGAATTGATTAATAGTGATCATGACCAAATCAGAACTGATCTGTACAGATCATGACCAGATCAGAAATGATATGTACAGATGATGACCAGATCAGAAATGATCTGTACAGATCATGTCCAGATCAGACCTGATCTATACAGATCATGTCCAGATCAGAACTGAACTGTACAGCTCATGTCCAGATCAGAACTGATCTGTACAGATCATGTCCAGATCAGAACTGATCTGTACAGATCATGTCCAGATCAGAACTGGTCTGTACAGATCATGTCCAGATCAGAATCGATCTGTACAAATCATGTCCAGATCAGAATCGATCTGTACAAATCATGTCCAGATCAGAATCGATCTGTACAAATCATATCCAGATCAGAACTTATATGTATAGATCATAACCGATCTAGCTATCTAGATTATGTCTAGGTCTATCTAATATAAGGAATAGTTAAATCATGAGCAAAGTCAAATAAATAATATCAATATTATAAATTTGTGTAACATTTATTTTACACGTAAGTCGTTTAATATTAATAAATGTAGATTTTTGTTTAAACTTAATTATGAAAAATCAGATCAGATCAGATCAGACCAAATAAGATCAGATCAGATCAGACCAGATCAGATCAGGAGAAATAAGGTGAACTAAACAGGACCTTATTGTGCTACAAATCTACAATTGATTGATGGTCATTGTGTCACAAGGTCCACAATTCTTTCATTTAATTAACTTTCATCCACTTTACTTTTATCTTTAAGTAATTTCCCTTAGTTTCCTATAAGCTTATATCGAGGGACAAAAAAATGGTTTGAGGTAACCAGGCAAATGGATCTTTCACACGAGAGCTGTAACCTCTGGTAATTCATTCTATGGATCATTCATTCTATGGAGCAACCGCCAAATAATCCTAACATTGTACTTCATCGGACACAGTCAAAATAATGGAAACCATAAGGGCAGCAAAAGTGCCTTGATGCAAATCAAAATTTTATTAATCAAAAAAAATTAGGGTAGATAAAATCATCTCATGATGATGTTTTCATTTGAACAACTAAAACCAATTTGTTGTTATTATGTCATGGTCATTTAGCCACAAAAATTTGTAAATACGAACATGCACAACTATTGAGTATCAAAAGTCTACAAAAGCCTCAGTGAAGTGAAAAATTGACGAGAGCTTTTTTATGCATCCTTCCCCAGGATTTAACCCCCACTCACTATCAGTGATGGGCTTCTGCCTGAGCCTCGACCTTAGCTTCAGTTTTCTTATGTGACTTGGCATTCATCTGATGAACAAAAGACAATGGGGTTATTAGTTTGCAAATTTCTATATCCACATAGACAAATAAAAGTAACATATTTACTACAATCATTGTTGTCAGAAACTACAATCCACACCCCATATGCAAACCCCAAATAATAAATAAAATGCAAGAGTGGGGTTTAATGAAGAATTTAACAAGTAACACAGAGAGAACGTAGTTTGTTGCTGCTCATTTGACACATAAAGTCGCAATATACATGTGAATGGCCACTATAATCAACTAGTCTATCTTTGTTTACAGGAAGGGGGTATATTTCAGGAGAAGAAAAAAAGTTTTCCCTTGTTTGTTTGCTAAGGAGAGAATACTTTTCTTCACCTAACTCCAATAATACCACATTTTCTAACAAATTACCTTAATCTTCCCTCCATTCCCTCTCCATCTTCCTCACTCTTTCCTTTATAAATTTTCTAGTAAGAAACTGAACAAAGTAAAATGAACTTTGAAAGTTGAATTGTATTAAAATATATTTCCACAGAAAACAACAATCCGTTCAAACTGGTATACATCAAGCCAACTAGTCTACAAACTAAATACAAGCTTCCCTCAAAAATGAAGCACTCCATCTGGTGATATACAATGACACAAGCAAAGAATCATCAAGGCCCATGATCATTTAAGTTGATATCCTACAATGGAGTTCATGAAAGTTTCTCTATAATGTCCTAGAGTATAAGAGTTAAAGTTAATCAACACAATGCAGAAGCAGACATAAGAAATTTTAATATCATTCCTGATTTATATTATACAGCTGCGAATGGCAACAATAAGGCATTAACCAATCTTAATATTCGCAACAGATGGGATATGGCCATATGGGTGGAGTCGAGAAACAGAGCTATTCAGACAAGGGTAACAGACCTACATGAAATGCCCGAGAAGCAAGTATGAAGTTTAAGAAATAGCAAGCTGTAATAAACATGACCCCCTCAAATTTAGCACTCAAATTTGCAACCAAAAATAGAAATAAATTTATAATACGTACTATTACCAACTATTAATCTCCTACAATGTCATCTTCTGTCATTTCAGCTGTTCTATTGGACTTATTTTGATTGAACTCACATTATCTGAACTTATCTAAACTTAACTGAACTTATTTTATCTGGAAAATATTATCTTGTCTGAGATAAACTTATTTGTGTGTGAAAATGTCTGAAATAAACTTACTTTTGCTGAACTTATATTATCTGAAATTATTTTGTCTAAATAAGTCAAAATAAGTCGAATAGAACAGATCCTAAGTGCAGAGTTCATACATCTCCAACAACAAGAAGGATACACAAACATTTCAAATTTAATAGCCACCAATACTATTTTATACCATCAAACAGAAGCAATACACAGATCAAACAGCCAATTAGGGGAGCTTTACATCTCCAGAATATTCAAAACACAGATTTCATCCAACATTCATATAAATTAATAGAATTAACACAATTCAAAGGAAAAGAAACACACCATTTCATTTATTTTTTTAAAGTCATAAAATAATCCATAAACCTTAAACAGATCGCCGCACATTCTAATCAAATAAGAAATTATCAATTTATGATACCGACAAACCAAAAAATTAACAACTAATCTAGAGAAATTTAAACCAAATAGATAAAAACCTTAAGAACTTTGAGCTTCATGTTGCCATAGACCAATCCAGCGGTGAAAGCTGAAGCACGAGCTACCTACAAAAAAAAACCCCAAAATCCACCATCAATTCCTCCTCAAAACCCAAAACTAAGACGATGATGAAGAAGAAGAGAGAAAGATGAGATTTACCAATGCGAGAGTGCTAGTGCCACTGTAGAACTGAGGAAGTGATGGCGCCATTGATCTTCCTTCGATCTGAAAGCGAGAAAGTGAGAAAGAGGAAGATCTTCCGGAAATCGAAGAGAGAGAATTTGCAGGTAAAACCCTAAATCGTTAATTTTTGAAGGAGAGAGAAAGCGAAAAGGGGATGGTCGATGGGTGAAAGAATCAAAGAAATGTTTGTTTCGTTTGTTTCTTGCATCAGGGTCGACTCTATTGGGCCTGACTTTTTTTAAGCTTTGGATTAAAATGCCCTGTATCTCTTCACCCGGGTTATCCAACTTCTTGCCGAGTTTAAGTTGACGACCCGAATCAAATTGACAAGTCTAACATTAGCAATAACAATGACAAATTAAAATACGCAGTTCGGTATTACTGTCGGTCTGTCATGTTTCATATTTGGCCTACTGACAACCGTGCGAGCGCACCAACTTCCTGTGCGGGCGCATCGCTGCAGAACCTAAACAATGCCCTGAGGCAAAATGTTTTTGAGATGAGGTTTCCATGAAGGTGCGGGCGCACCATAATCTGTGCAGGCGCACGTATCTGCAACTTTGTTTTTCCTTGTAATTCATTCTCTGAAGTTGTGCGGGCGCGTTCACTATGGTGTGGGCTCACCACTGGCCTTAAGCTCCTCTTCGTCATTTAAATTCATCCAAGTTCCTACAAAAGTAAAATAAAGGAATAAGAACGAAATAAAACTAAGAAAAATGATCTATATTAAGAATTATTAGGAACAAAACTAAAACTAAAAATAGAAGTAAAATCATAACATAAAAGATGAAATAAGAACAAAAACTAGATAAAAATGATAAGAAAATAAAGGTTTAGAGCGACATAAATGTCATCATCACAAGGTAAGAAAAAAAGGAATCTTAGGAGGCCCTCCGCTCGAGGGTTATGCCTAAGTAATCATCAGCAAAAATCTTATTTAGAGCCTGACTATTACTATTCTGAATATACATACAATCATGCACCAGGTGGCCGACGTTAGCAATCCAGTCTGTTGCCCTATTTGCTTCTTTGTAGATGTGGTTAATAATGTTGACTGAGGAAAAATTCAACATGATATTTTTAATGTCTTACGTATTTTATGTATTTTTTTTTTGAAAGCTAACTAAAATATACTTACGAGCCTCTCCGTACAAGAGTCACTCCTAAGTAGTCGTTACAAATAATAGAAGATAAATTGTTGCTAGTAGCAGGGTCTATAAACATATTTCCACTAATCAAATGTCCAACATTTGCTATCCAATCTATTGCCAAATTTGCTTCTCTGAAAACATGCTTGATCTCCCAAGTGTCAAAAAAGGTGAGAAGATGCTTGACATCAATAATGATGTTATGAATTTTCTAAGGTGTCCTCCATAACCCTTTAACTGCATTGATGATGAGTAGATTGTTGCCCTCTATCTGAAGATGGTGACTGTTGAGTTGTCGAGCTTCTTAAAGTCCTTTGTGGAGAGCAATAGCTTCAGCCATGAACGCCTGCGTATGACCAAGGTTAAAAGTACAGGCGGAGATATAAATTGTCCAGTACTGCCTCAGGTGATAATTCATGCTGTTGCTGATGAAGATTTACTAGAACCTTCAAAGTTGAGTTTGGCGGTACCCGTTAGAGGAGGGTGCCGGCGAACCATGATAAGAGGTGATGGTGAAGAAGTTCTGGTGGAAGTGTGTTAAGTGAAAGGGGTACCCTTAAGCTGGTGATGGTCCAAACGCAGTCTAGAGTTTTAGACTACCATTCATGATAGCCCGTGTTAGATTTGTAGAAAAATCTGAAGGGTTTGAAAGATGCATTTTTAAAAATGCAATCATTCCTCTCCTTCCGGAGGAACCAAATAAGAAAGATGAATTTGCACAACGTATTAGGATAATTCTTTAAGATTTGTAGAGTTTCAAGGAGGTCGTGGGTAGTTATTGTATAGTCTAGCCATTGCTTAGTAAGGGTGAGGTTCCACACTTGTTTGGAAGACGGGCATTATAGAAACAAATGATTTGGTGTTTCAATATACTTATCACAAAGAGGACACACATCAAATGGGAGGATATTCCGTTTATGAAGAGTATCTCGGACTGGAATGCTATTATGACAAATTTTCCATAAGAAAATAGCTATTTTCGGAGGGATATCAACTTCCAAAATCCAATTATGGTGCCACTTTTGTGGTAAATAAATCCGAACCATGTGCTAGCCAAGTAGCAAATTTAATAGAAAAATCACCTGAAGTGGTGGCACCCCAAATCGGTGTGTCGTCCAAATCAGTAAGAGAAATCGGGAGGCCCCAACTTTTCATGGCCAACTGATGGGGTACAATGATGGACAATTTAGAAATATCCCATTCTCGAGTAGGAAGAATAAAATCGAAGAGCAGAAGCTCGCTATCAACGGAATTTATGTTCAGTTTTAGATGCTGGAGTAGATTATCCTTGATTACCCAATTATCTAGCCAGAAGTTAATAGATTTACGATTCCCAATTTTCCAGCGGCTACCTTTGCGAAGGATTTCTCTCTAGTTCAGAATATGAAGCCAGATAGGTGAATCCTTAGGTTTAGTCTTACATTCAAAAAAGGACGAGGTAGAGAGATATTTCTTCCTGATAAGAGAGACCCATAAGTTTTGCTCATTTTGGAGAATTTTCCAGCCCAGTTTGGCAAGGAAAGCCTGATTAAGAGGTCTCGCTATATTTTTCTATACTCTTAGGTTAGCATATTTTATTCCAAGAGATAAGAGGAGTAGACGTTGAGGAAGTCGTTTGTTTCCAAAAGAAATTTCGATGAATGGAGTCTAGATTCGAGCAAGTTTTCTGCGGTAAAAGAAAAGAAGAACAAACATAAGCTGGCAAGGCTTCCAGATTACTTTGAATGAGGATGGCCCTTCCTGCATTAGATAGAAAATAACATGCCATATATTGATACGAGAGACATTTTTTTGAAGGATATGTGCATAATCTGTTTTTGTCGGTTTGTAAGAGGAGAAATGTGCACCTAAATATCCTCATGAGGAAGTAGATTTAGTCATTTAGAAATTTGTCGCTATATTATCCCTCCGGTTATTATCAACATTTTTAGAGAAAACAATCGCATATTTATGAAAATTAACAAGTTGGCCTGACAAGTTGCGGAAGAAATTAATCAGAGATTTTAAATGGTTGGTCGCCGAAGATGTAGCTTTAACAAACAGAAGACTATCATCTGCAAAAAGAAGGCAATAAACTTTGGGGGTGAGGGGTGCAACGTGAATGCCAATTCCTGTTCTGGATATGGTGCTACTTTTAGAAAGCATAACTATAAATACTTCCATGCATAGAAGGAAAAGATAGGGAGAAAGAGGATCTCCTTGACGGATACCCCTGGTTTGAGTAGAAAATTTCGTGGTGGAACCATTGATTTTGAGTGAGTACGAGACTGTGGTAACACAAGCTTTTACCCATTGAATCCATTGATCGGGAAACCCAAAGGTAGCAAGTGTTTCCTTGATATATGCATTATTTATAGTGTTTTTACCCCCACCCCTTAGTACTATTTTGCGTCAAATGAGCTCTTAGGAGCCATTTGAAGGAAATAATGCCCTTGGTCCAAGTATGCATTCTATGTTAAGTCTAATAAATGCGGTTCAGTATTAATTAACAAGTTAATAATTCAGTGAGATCAAGTGAGCTGAATGCCTAGCTAGAGGCCGCTTCAGTTCAAGTGGAATTAATGATATTAATCCACAGCTTACTCTTGACTGAACCCGTAGGGTCACACAAATAGTACGTAAACGGATCAAGTATTTAATGGCATTAAATACTCCATCTATGAATATTCGGAACCAACGGATCTTGGTTTCAGTGGGAGCTAAGATCGTCACAGGCAAGAAATGAATACTCCGGAAACGATGATATTGCCGGAAACGGAAATATGGATCGTATCGGAAATATAAATATTATCCAAGTCGTAGATGTTGCCGGAAACAGAAACATGGTACGTATCGGAAAATATTATCGGAAATGGAAATATTGCCAGAATCGGAAATATTGTCGGAAACGGAAATATTGTCAGAATCGGAAATATTACCGGAATCGGAAAATAATTCCGGAAACGGAAATATTAAATATTTGTTCGAAACGGAAATTAATTCCGGAATCGGAAATATTAAATATTGTTCGTATCGGAAATGAATTCCGGAATCGGAAAATTTAATCGGAAGCGCATCGTACGAATAAGCATCGGACGAGGCCTGCCGGACGAGGCCCAGCACGAAGCCAGGCCATCGCCCAGCAAGCCAAGCGCGCCGCACAAACAGCCACGCCAGGCCCAGCGCAAGACCAGGCCCAGCAGGCTGCGCAGCGCGCACAGCGCGCACAGCGCGCAGCGCGCACGGGCGCTGCGTGGGCTGCTGCTCGCGCGCACGCATGGGGGCCCATGGTGGCTGCCGTGCGTGTGTGTGCAAGTGTTTGTGTTCGTGCACGTTTCCTAAAACATGCAGAGTTCGGTTAATGATTAAATTCCTAATTCTATTTGATAAATTAATTAAATTAGAGTTCTTGTAGGATTCTAGGTTTAATTAATTTGTATCTGAATAGGATTTTGATTCCCTTTCCATACCCCTATAAATATGAGGCTAGGGCTCACAATTTATAACAAGTTTCAAAGTATTCAAAGTGAGCTTTTGAGAGAAAAATTCAGTCACACATTTGCCTATAAAGTGCCGAAAATAATAGTACCTTAAGGGCGATTCTAGTTGGTCAATCTTAAGGCGGATCCGGACGTGCTGTGGACTATCTACGGAGGGACGACACTTGGAGTCCTAAAGACTTGTTCTTGTTCGGTTCGGGCGCAGCTAGGGAAGGCACGCAACAAAGAGTATGCATCTAAACTATGCTAAATGATTATGTGTAAATAATATGTTTTCCTGGCTTTATGGTTTTTCCGCATGATTTATGAATTGTCATATGTATCATAACCTAACAGTGGTATCACGAGCCCCTTATTATTTTCATAATCTAAATTGCATGAACATGGTTAAATATTACAAATTTGCAAGAATTAAAAGGGGTGATTAATTTTCGTAATTGTTAATTAATTGCAAATTGCGTTTATTTAATTATACGTACGCAGTTTTTCGGCAGTTTCTTCGTTACTCATCCGAATTGAGTGATTTTTGTGTCAATTCCGCATGTAAAAGGCATTCTAAAATTTTGACAAAAAGAGTATTTTTCTGCCGAACCCAGAATTCTCAAATTCGAAGCCTAACTATGACTTTTCGAAGGTTTTAGTTTTTCGAATGCAAAATTTCGTAAATTTAAGATGTTAAATTAAATATTTGCGATTCTTGTTGATAAATCTTGAATTTTTGATTGACCTACTGCATATGTTTAACAAGTTTGAATGCCTAGTCTTGTTAATTATGCAATCTAATTTGTAATTATGATTAATTTGTTGAAAATTAGAATAATTTAGAATTAATTTGATTTTCATAATTAATTGTAATTTAATTAGAAACCTATGATTAAAAACCACCATAAAAATTGTAAATTTATGATAAATTTTAAATTTTTATGACCTAGACTTGAATCCATAACAATCGGAAATCAATTGGATAATAAATTTTCGATTTTTTCGCCCTAAAATTATGAAATTAATAATATTTATTAATTTGTCATTAATTTTATAAATTTTAAATTTTTTATGCGATTCGTTCATATAACTTGCACGCACAAAGCAATGGACGCTTCGTGTTACCCTTAAGGGGTGTTGTATAATGCGGGCATGCGACGACGAGCAAGGGAGCTCGTCGCCCGTGCGGCACGAATGCAATGAGCAAGGGCGTAGTGCACGAGCACAAGGCAGCAACCCTGCCTTGTGTCGTGTGCCACGAGCAATGGACGAATGGGCATGGGCGAAGGGCGAGCCAAGGCAGTCGCGTGTGGGCAGCAAGCGAGCTGCGCCACAACGCGCGCTGCCTCGCACAAGAGCGCGCAGCCTCGCGCGCAGCGAGCGCAAGCTCGCGTGCCACGAGCGCTGCGCCCAGCATTGCTCGCGCGCACAGCGAGCGATGTCGCGCGCCCAGCGAGCGATGGCTCGCGCGCCCAGCGAGCGATGTCGCGCGCCCAGCGAGCGATGTCGCGCGCCCAGCGAGCGATGGCTCGCGCGCCCAGCGAGCGATGTCGCGCGCCCAACGAGCGATGGCTCGCGCGCCCAGCGAGCGATGTCGCGCGCGCACTGCGAGCGATAGCTCGCGTGCGATGAGCGCTGGCGCGCGCAGCAAGCACCAATGCGTGCGGAGGCTTGCGATGGGGATGCAGCAGCTATGCGACGAGCGCATGGGCTGCGCGCACATGGCCAGCAATGGCTGTGTGCGTGCGACCCATGGGCGTGCAACGCGTAGGGTGTTTGCGTTACGATTAAAGATCGTTTTGAATGTTTAATTTGAAAATTCCAGTTCACGTAATTTTAATTAATTTTAAAATTAATAATTTAAATTATTTTCTTGGATTTTAATTTTGAATATTGTAATTATAATAAATTTTATTTATTCTAATTATTTTACTAAAATTAAAATCATGAATTAATTTAAATACGACTGAAATTAAATTAAACTTTTTGGATTCAATTATAAGTTTATATGAGCTTTAAATTTTAATTAAATTTGTATGTTTCCGGTTAGACTAGAAATACATTTTTATGTTTAAAATTAGTAAAGCATATGAATTTATTGGTTTAAGTGGGAGCGTATTTTAGTCATAAACTCTTGATTAGGTCTACAAATCCTTAAGGTTAAAACAACTTGATTAGAATTAATAAGGACTGAATAATTGGTAGATTATTGGTGCCCTTGATTAATTGCTGCAAATGTTTACGTGATGCATAATGTGTTTTACTAACCAGCTATGTGGGCCATTCATGATAATGAATGGGTGAATGGTATATATTGTATATGTACTGTTTTGCAGGTTATGAAGTGACTAGTATGGCCCAAATAGGATAGAAAATATGGTCTGCGTACCATTAATTTGAATGTAATTGGTCTAAAGTACCAAAGTTATTTTTCAATTCAAATATGGTCTGCGAACCATCAAATAGTTGTAATTAGTTATAGCTTATCCTATTTGAAGAAAATGGTGCCTCCCACGGAGATTTTCAAGACGGACTTTGAAGTCAAAGCTTCAAGATGAAGTCGGGCCATACTAGATCACAAATATCTTATGCATGTTTTAAGTTATTTATTGTTTTAAATATGTCTTAAAATGCATGAGATCAAAAGCTTGATTATGTTGCATGATTAAGGATTTTAGTTCACTTAAAATCTAACCAACATAGTAAGAGCCTTAAGTTCCAAACTTAAAAATTGAGTTAAAAGGTGCCATGCCAAAATATACACTTGCTTGGATATCCTTTACATCAATCCAGTAATAGTTTTCGCTCAGCGAGGTGTTACTTATTGGTCCTAAAGGGGCAAGGTACACAAATAATTGTGAGTACATGTTAGTTTTGGTGAAACTCAACGATATAAGTAAGGAGTCCTTTTATGTCGTGGCAAATTCGATAGGTTTACCTAATAAGTTCTTAGACGTACCTATCAACCAAGAATAGTTTCTAGACTATTAGCAAAAGGCTTTTGCTTACCTAAGATGTTCTAGGATTAAGTCGACAAACTGTGCTTAGTTCTTCAATGATTTTAGGATCTTGGAATCATTTTATTCACACCTGCCGGAACACATAATTTGAATAAAATGCTTAATAAACATTGAATTATGCATGTATGCTAGAATTTAAGTTTATTAAGAGAAACTGTGAATGGTTATTTATTTGTTTATTCTTTTCAATTGTAGTTTTTAATATGGCAAACAACAATTCATTCAACATTCGATCAATTCTCGAAAAGGAGAAGTTGAACGGGAAAAACTTCCTTGACTGGCAAAGGAACTTGCAAATAGTTCTTATGCAGGAAGAAAAGGAGTATGTCCTAGATGAGGCAATGCCCGAAGCTGCAGGCGACGGGGTCACTCAGGCAGCCCTCAATCGTTGGATTGATGCCAACAAGGATGTGAAATGTCTAATGCTCGCCACCATGAGTGCGGATCTGCAGAAAACGTTCATCAACTCAGATGCTTTCACAATCATCAGTGAGTTGAAGAACATGTTCCAAGATCTGGCTCGAGTCGAAAGATTCGAGACTCATAAGCAAATTCTTGAGACAAAGCTTAAGAAAGGCGAGCCCGTAAGTCCACATGTTCTCAAAATGATTGGACTCATTGAGAATATGAGTCGGCTGGATCAGCAATTTTCTCAGGAAATGGCTATAGACACCATCCTCCATTCTCTTCATAGCGGGTATGATCAGTTCAAACTGAACTACAGTATGAATAGTCTGGACAAAACGCTCACTGAGCTTCACGGTATGCTGAAGACCGCTGAAAAGACGCTCAAAAGTGATAAGCAGGATGTGCTTATGGTGCGTGGGGGCAAGTTCAAGAAATCTGGAAAGAAGAGGAATGCTAAGAAAGGTGGCAACAAGGCCAGCCCAACTAAGCAAACTGGCGCCAAATCTGCAAAGAGGAAGGTCAGTCAACCCACTTCTGAATCCGAATGCTTCTACTGCAAGAAGAAGGGGCATTGGAAGAGAGATTGCTTGAAGCTAAAGGAAGATCAGAAGAACGGAACAGTCGTTCCATCTTCAGGTATTTTCGTTATAGACTGTATACTTGCTAATTCAACTTCTTGGGTATTAGATACAGGTTGTGGCTCACACTTATGTTCCAATCCACATGGACTAAGAAGAAGTAGAAAGTTAAGCAAGGGTGAAGTCGACCTACGAGTGGGAAATGGAGCACGGATTGCTGCATTAGCCGTAGGAACTTACTATTTGTCGTTGCCCTCCGGGCTAGTTTTGGAACTGGAAGAATGTTTCCATGTTCCAAGTCTTACTAAAAACATCATTTCAGTTTCTTGCTTAGATGCTAAGGGATTTTCCTTTTTAATAAAAGACAATAGTTGTTCGTTTTATTTTAAAGAGATGTTTTATGGATCTGCTAGATTAGTCAATGGACTTTATTTATTAGATCACGACAAACAAGTATATAACATAAATACCAAAAAGGCCAAAAAGGATGATTCAGATCTCACCTATCTGTGGCATTGTCGATTAGGCCATATAAACTTGAAACGCTTAGAAAGACTTCAAAGAGAAGGAATTCTAGAACCATTTGACTTAGAGGATTATGGTAAATGCGAATCATGTTTACTTGGCAAAATGACAAAGCAACCTTTCTCTAAAGTTGGAGAAAGAGCAAATGAACTATTGGGTTTAATCCATACAGATGTATGTGGACCAATGAGTACAAATGCTAGAGGTGGTTTCAGCTACTTTATCACTTTCACTGATGACTTCAGTAGGTATGGTTATGTCTACCTAATGAAGCATAAGTCTGAATCCTTTGACAAATTCAAGGAATTTCAGAGTGAAGTAGAGAATCAATTAGGCAAGAAGATTAAGGCACTGCGGTCTGATAGAGGCGGTGAATATCTGAGCTATGAATTTGATGACCATCTGAAAGAATGTGGAATTCTATCAGAATTGACTCCTCCTGGAACACCACAATGGAACGGTGTGTCGGAACGGAGGAACAGAACCTTGCTAGACATGGTCAGGTCAATGATGGGTCAGGCCGAACTTCCATTAGAATTTTGGGGACATGCACTAAATACAGCTGCACTCACTATAAATAGAGCTCCGTCTAAAGCTGTCGAAAAGACTCCATACGAATTATGGTTTGGAAAGCCTCCAAATGTGTCTTTTCTTAAGATTTGGGGATGTGAAGTATACGTCAAACGATT
Source organism: Spinacia oleracea (assembly GCF_020520425.1). Lineage (NCBI taxonomy): Eukaryota > Viridiplantae > Streptophyta > Magnoliopsida > Caryophyllales > Amaranthaceae > Spinacia > Spinacia oleracea. The sequence goes on along the minus strand of NC_079490.1, from coordinate 146,761,942 downwards.
AATTTCAGACAAACTTCATCCAAAATCTGACAAATGTATCCTTGTGGGCTATCCAAAGGAAACAAAGGGGTATTACTTCTACAATACATCTGAGAACAAAGTGTTTGTTGCTCGAGATGGTGTCTTTTTGGAGAATGATCACATTTCCAAAATGACAAGTGGGAGAAAAGTAGACCTCGAAGAAATTCGAGTCGAACAACAAACTCTAGAGAATGCTCAAGATGACATTCAGGATGAAACTCAGAGATCTTTAGAAGAATCTGGTGAGAATCATGGTCAATCTAGAAATGTTACCCCGCGTAGATCGCAAAGATATAGATCTCAACCGGAAAGATACTTAGGTATTTTGACGAACGAGAGCTATGACGTTCTATTACTTGAAAGTGATGAACCTGCGACTTACAAGCAAGCTATGACGAGCCCTAGCTCCAAGCAGTGGCAAGAAGCCATGCAATCTGAATTAGACTCCATGTCTGAAAACCAAGTATGGGATTTGGTCGATTTGCCAGATGGCTACCAAGCCATTGGAAGCAAATGGGTTTTCAAACTGAAAAAGGACAAGGATGGGAAACTTGAAGTTTTCAAAGCTAGATTGGTCGCAAAAGGTTACAGGCAAGTCCACGGTGTGGATTACGATGAAACCTTTTCACCAGTTGCAATGCTAAAGTCTATTCGGATAATGTTAGCAATCGCTGCATATTACGATTACGAAATATGGCAGATGGATGTCAAAACTGCTTTCTTAAACGGCGTTTTAACAGAAACTGTGTTTATGACACAGCCTGAAGGTTTTGAGGATCCAAAGAATGCTAAAAAGGTATGCAAGCTAAAGAAGTCAATCTACGGATTGAAGCAGGCATCCAGGAGCTGGAATATACGTTTTGATGAAGCAGTCAGTGACTTTGGTTTCATCAAGAACGAGGACGAATCTTGTGTATACAAGAAGGTCAGTGGGAGCAAAATTGCTTTCCTAGTATTATATGTCGACGACATATTGCTTATCGGAAATGACATTCCTATGTTGAACTCTGTCAAGATTTGGCTTGGGAAATGTTTTTCGATGAAGGATCTAGGAGAAGCACAGTACATATTGGGCATCAAGATTTACAGAGATAGATCTAAAAAGATGATTGGACTTAGTCAAAGCACTTATATCAATAAGGTGCTTGATAGGTTCAAGATGGCGGACTCCAAGCGAGGCTACCTACCCATGTCTCATGGAATGACTCTAAGCAAGACTCAGTGCCCAAAAAACACTTGATGAGCGTAGACGAATGAATGGGATTCCATATGCATCATTGATTGGTTCAATAATGTATGCTATGATATGTACACGCCCGGATGTTGCGTACGCACTCAGTGCTACGAGCAGATACCAGTCAGACCCAGGAGAGGCGCATTGGACTGCTGCCAAGAACATTCTGAAGTACCTGAAAAGGCACAAAGATGACTTCCTGGTCTATGGTGGAGATGATGAATTAATTGTTAAAGGCTATACGGACGCAAGTTTCCAAACCGACAAAGATGATTTTAGATCACAGTCTGGGTTTGTCTTCTGCCTCAACGGAGGAGCAGTAAGCTGGAAAAGTGCTAAGCAAAGCACCATTGCGGATTCTACAACTGAAGCGGAGTACATTGCTGCACATGAAGCAGCAAAGGAAGCTATATGGCTAAGGAAGTTCATAGGAGAACTTGGTGTAGTCCCCTCCATTAAAGGACCAATAGCCCTGTATTGTGATAATAACGGAGCTATTGCACAGGCAAAAGAGCCTAGACACCACCAGAGAGTCAAGCATGTACTTCGTAGATTTCACCTTCTACGAGAGTTCGTTGAAAGAAAAGAAGTCGAGATAAGCAAAATTGGAACTGATGACAACATATCAGATCCATTAACTAAACCTCTGCCGCAGGCGAAGCACAACTCGCACACTGCAGCTATGGGAATCAAGCATATTGGAGAATGGCTTTGATGTCTCTGTTTAATGTTTTAAAGTTTTAGAGTTTAAATCTTTGTAAAACATTATTGGTTAATCATTCACAAATAAATGAAATGAATTCATTTTTCCATTTAATTTATGGTTTATTAAATGATGAGTCCCTTCAATTTGACGATATATTCAAGATAGACTGTCAGGACCAGTCCTGTGACTAAGAAATGTCTATCAAGTGAACTTGAATGTCAAAGGTTGAAAATGGTCCCTAATTGGAGTTTTCTATAAAATGGACGCATAGAAAACGTTAGACGATTAGAATGCAAGATGACTAGTAGTTCTGTTTCTTGAACTATGTGGACATGGCAATGTCATAATCATTTGCATAGATACTTACTTTGGGAAGACTAGTATCGGACAAGACCTATGAAACTTTACTGTAAGAGATGAAAATCTGTCATAAGTAAATTTCATTAAATTATTAGACACTAAATCCTCAATACCTGAGTGATTTGAGATTACTTGTTTGAGAACTGGTTGCTTTGACGTTGACCAACCGTCGCACCGTAAAAGGAGGCTATAAAGGCAACGCTCAGGTAATCACCTATCAAACGAAGTCTAATCTCAAGATCGCAAGATTGGGATTGTCCTCCCATAAATCGGGATGAGATGCTTAAAAGTTGTACAAGGCCACTCGGAGAGCTAGAAACTGTGAAATGCATGGCCGTGCTCGGGTGAATCATAGGCTATGATTATCTGTTTATTTGATCAGTTGAACTCTGAAACCGAGGAACACCTCTGGACGTAATAAGGATGACAACTCTTACCTTATGTTCAAGAGTAAGCATCGAGCGACAAAGGAATTAGGAAATGCACACTTGTCCCTAAGGACAAGTGGGAGACTGAAGGAAATAATGCTCTTGGTCCAAGTATGCATTCTATGTTAAGTCTAATAAATGCGGTTCAGTATTAATTAACAAGTTAATAATTCAGTGAGATCAAGTGAGCTGAATGCCTAGCTAGAGGCCGCTTCAGTTCAAGTGGAATTAATGATATTAATCCACAGCTTACTCTTGACTGAACCCGTAGGGTCACACAAATAGTACGTAAACGGATCAAGTATTTAATGGCATTAAATACTCCATCTATGAATATTCGGAACCAACGGATCTTGGTTTCAGTGGGAGCTAAGATCGTCACAGGCAAGAAATGAATACTCCGGAAACGATGATATTGCCGGAAACGGAAATATGGATCGTATCGGAAATATAAATATTATCCAAGTCGTAGATGTTGCCGGAAACAGAAACATGGTACGTATCGGAAAATATTATCGGAAATGGAAATATTGCCAGAATCGGAAATATTGCCGGAAACGGAAATATTGTCAGAATCGGAAATATTACCGGAATCGGAAAATAATTCCGGAAACGGAAATATTAAATATTTGTTCGAAACGGAAATTAATTCCGGAATCGGAAATATTAAATATTGTTCGTATCGGAAATGAATTCCGGAATCGGAAAATTTAATCGGAAGCGCATCGTACGAATAAGCATCGGACGAGGCCTGCCGGACGAGGCCCAGCACGAAGCCAGGCCATCGCCCAGCAAGCCAAGCGCGCCGCACAAACAGCCACGCCAGGCCCAGCGCAAGACCAGGCCCAGCAGGCTGCGCAGCGCGCGCAGCGCGCACGGGCGCTGCGTGGGCTGCTGCTCGCGCGCACGCATGGGGGCCCATCGTGGCTGCCGTGCGTGTGTGTGCAAGTGTTTGTGTTCGTGCACGTTTCCTAAAACATGCAGAGTTCGGTTAATGATTAAATTCCTAATTCTATTTGATAAATTAATTAAATTAGAGTTCTTGTAGGATTCTAGGTTTAATTAATTTGTATCTGAATAGGATTTCGATTCCCTTTCCATACCCCTATAAATATGAGGCTAGGGCTCACAATTTATAACAAGTTTCAAAGTATTCAAAGTGAGTTTTTGAGAGAAAAATTCAGTCACACATTTGCCTATAAAGTGCCGAAAATAATAGTACCTTAAGGGCGATTCTAGTTGGTCAATCTTAAGGCGGATCCGGACGTGCTGTGGACTATCTACGGAGGGACGACACTTGGAGTCCTAAAGACTTGTTCTTGTTCGGTTCGGGCGCAGCTAGGGAAGGCACGCAACAAAGAGTATGCATCTAAACTATGCTAAATGATTATGTGTAAATAATATGTTTTCCTGGCTTTATGGTTTTTCCGCATGATTTATGAATTGTCATATGTATCATAACCTAACACCATTTTTAGTACTAATATGTATTGTGTAGTGTGTCTTGAGATTTCAGGTCGTTTGAAGAGAAATTGGCCTTTTTAGGCTCGTTTCGTAATATTACGGGCCACTAAACGATCCCGAGTAGGAACGGGACGATCATTGTCAACTCTTGGGAACCTAGGATGTTCATGTTTGATCCCCAAGAGTTAAACTCGATGATATTGATGAAGACTGACGCGTCGAGCCGGTTGCCTTACGATCGATGGGAGAAGGGAGACCAACCGAGCGAGCTAAAAGGAGAAATCCCCATTCAGCACACACCCGATCGGGCGCTACTTGCCCGGTGCCCATTGGGCGCTAGGCTCGTCAGGTTCTTCAAGGACGAACATCTGCCTGTCAAGCGTGAATTATGATTTTGGTACGAGTCCGATCGGACGCCCGTCGCCCGGTGCCCATCGGGCGCCTGCATTGCTGCACACGAGGAAGAATTTAATTTCGCCCGACGAGCGAACGCCTGCCAATCGGGCGGGTTTCGAGATGGATGCCCGATCGGGCAATGATAACCTTTGGGCGGGCTTTTAGCTTTATGTCTTCGGTTTTCTTTTAATTTGGGGCAAGACTATAAATATAGGCCCTTAGTTATTTGTATGGGATTATCTGATTTTCAGCATTAGAACCTAGACTTAGTTTTATTATTCTCTCAAAACTTTGTCAAACACTTATTTTTAATTTCAATTCAAGTTTCAATATTTCGATTATTCTCTCGTTCTTCAATTAGGTATTACTCCCTCCGTCCCAGATTAGTTTTTACACAGATTAGTTATTTTTAATTTCAATACATGTTCCGGTGTACTCACAACGTCTTTGGACTTCCGATATGCTCATTAATTATAGCTAATACTCCCTCCATTTAATTATAGTTCTAAGCAGTACAACAAACCAAGTAGTCATTTTCTGTCATTTACGGTTAATGTCATTTTCTGTTACATTTCTGCTCTTTACGTTGCACCGGAAACCAATGTCATACTCCTACTATTTTGTTATTGAAGGCAAGTAGAAGGGGATATACGTGTGGGTGTCTTTGTTGCTCGATCCATAAAGACCGGAGAACCACTAACCTATGAATATAAGTATGAAATCCTTTCTCTCCTTTCTTATTGTTCTCCTTTTCGTTTTGCATTGAGTACTGAGACTACTGACCCTTCTTTCCTGGGAAGTAACTTGGCTCAAAACTTGTTGTGTACCCTTGACGTTATGATTGTTCTTTGCACTTTAGACTTGTAGCTTGTATGAGTCTCGGGGGGGGGGGGATTGAGTTCCCAAGTAGCTGTTGTTTCTGCCATTATTCCTATAGGTTCAAGTTTAATGGATGTCTCGGTACTGGATTCTGAATAAACCCAATGCAATGTCAGTATTAAGTAACTTTTTTTTGGAAGTTGAGCCTCCTCGATGAAATTAACTCGTATCCGAAAGAGCTTGGATAATTTATTTATGTCCTTTGCATTGTTTTGTAACTGTAGATGTTGCCAGCCTTGACATATCATCTACTTCCCTTCGTTGTACTTCCCATCTGATGTTACCTGGTCTTGTCAACGTCACTCACGTACTTGCTCAACCTTTCCACTTTTGCTTCCAAAGTTATAAGCCCCTCCGTTGGGGAGGAATGCTTGAAAAGCAACATAAATCTTGGATATAGTAACTTGCTTCATGCTGCTGGTTTCGGTTTCTGATTTTATAGGTTTGTGCTATTTGGACTTGAGGTTAAATGTCATTGTGGTTCTGCTAGTTATCAAGGATATCTAGGTGCCAACAAAAAAATTAACTTAGATATTCTCGACTCTAATATATTGAAAAGAAGGATGCATGTAGCAAGCCTGATAGATTATGGAAATAATCTAGGTTTATTATGTAAATTATTTTGTAAATATTCTCTTGTATATTTCGTAGAATAATTACCATAATATGTAGGTTGTATAAATACCGAATTACGACAGAATAATAAACTACGGAAAATATTCTTTCATGGTATCACGAGCTTAGGGCATTTTTTTCTCCTTCCTGAGTCTTCCGCTGTGCCCTAGCTGTTCCTCCTCTCTTCTCTTCTCTTCTTCGTTGCTCTTGCCTCTCGTCGGCCACCATGCCTGACTCCAAGACCAACTCCTTCCATCCGGCCCATGCCGTCTCTAACATCAAGAACCATGTTTCCGTCGTTCTTGAGATGGAGAACATTCAATATGGTACATGGGCGGAGCTTTTCAAGGTTCATGCACGATCTCATCGGGTCCTCCATCATATTATTCCGCCTGAAACACCGGTGAAGAAGCCTGAAACTGACGACGAACGTGAGATGTGGGCCACCCTCGACGCCACGGTTTTGGGTTGGATATATGCGACCATCTCTCATGACCTCCTGACCAACATCATGGAGCTGGATGCCACGGCTATGGATGCTTGGAACTTATTGAAAAACATATTTCATGACCACGCAAATTCGCGTGCGGTCACCCTTGAGCAGGAACTCTCCACCACTCGTATGCGGGACTTCCCTACCGCATCCGCCTATTGTCAACGCCTCAAGGAAATCTCTGATCAACTGAAGAATGTGGGTCATCCGGTGTCCAATCAACGGCTTGTGCTACAACTGGCCGCGGGATTGACAGAGGCGTACAAGGAAATTGGTACGCAAATTCGACAAAGCAAGGTGCTTCCCTCCTTTTATGAAGCCCGTTCTAGCCTTTGTCTGGAGGAAAAAGGGTTGGCTGCGATGTTGGCCACCGATGGTGGTGATTCGGCCTTGCTGGCGGCGGCTCCCTCACGAGATGCGGATGAACGTCATGGTGGTTACTCTTCTAATTCCTCCAACCACCGCAAAGGCAAGAATAAGAAGGGACACAATGGTGGTGGGAGGAAGAATGGTGGTGGTCGTGGGGGTGGTGGAAACTTCGGCAGGAACTCCGGCGGTGGTCACGGCGGTGGTGCCGGCAACAACCACCAGCCGGTGCAGCAGTGGCGTCCCCAATGGCAGCCGTATGCGACACCTTCTCCACCTGCTTATCCTTGGGGTTGGGGCCCTTGGGCTGTACCCCCATGTCCATTCCCAACTCAAGGTTGGGCCAGACCCTCTGCAAGCCCAAAACAGCCACAACATGGGATACTTGGGCCATACCCACCACAGGCATATGCAGCAGCCCAGTGGCCTTATAATTCTCCACCAACTGCAGTTCCGTATGCACCTACGGATATCGAGGCGGCCATGCACACCATGACAATGAACCCACCCGATCCAAATTGGTACATGGACACCGGTGCTACTTCTCATATGACATCCGCCAATGGTAATCTCTCGTCTTATTTTAATTTGAGCAATCAAAATAATAATGGCATTATTGTTGGTAGTGGTCAGTCTATTCCAATTCGTGGTTATGGTCATACTCAGTTGCCTCCCCCGAACCCTCCCTTGTCTTTAAACAATGTCCTTCACGCTCCTAAACTTATTAAGAATTTAATTTCTGTTCGGAAATTTACTACTGATAATTCTGTGACTGTGGAATTTGATCCTTTTGGGTTTTCTGTGAAGGATTTTCGGACGGGGATGCCTCTAATGAGATGTGAGAGCCGGGGAGATCTTTATCCACTCACCAATTCCATTGCCCATTCCGCAACTTCACCATCCGCATTTGTTGCTTTATCTTCCACCCTTTGGCATGATCGTTTGGGTCACCCGGGAGCTTCTATTTTGGATTTTCTTAGGCTAAATAAACACATTGAATGTAATAGAATTGCTACTTCTAGTACTTGTCAGTCGTGTGTACTCGGTAAACACAAAAAGTTGCCATTTCTTTCTTCTTCGTCGAATACTACTATGCCTTTTGATATTATTCATAGTGACTTGTGGACCTCTCCCGTTGTGAGTTCTTCGGGACATCGATATTATATGCTCTTATTGGATGATTTTTCTAATTATTTGTGGACATTCCCATTAGCTAAGAAATCTGATGTTCATACCAAATTTCTTGCTTTTACAAACCACATTCGTACCCAATTTGAGCGTGAAATAAAAAATGTTCAATGTGATAACGGGAGGGGGTATGACAATGGACCTTTTTGGGCTTTTTGTGAATCTAATGGGATGTCATTTCGCCTATCATGCCCACACACTTCTTCACAAAATGGTAAGGCCGAAAGGAAAATTCGGTCTATAAATAATATCGTGCGCACTCTTCTTGCACATGCCTCCCTTCCACCCACATTTTGGCATCATGCATTGCAAATGGCAACCTACCTTCTTAATATTTTACCGAGTAAATTATTAACCGCTCCCCTCTTGAGGTTTTGTATCAAAAGGAACCTTCCTACTCTCATATTCGGGTTTTCGGGTGTTTATGTTATCCCTTATATCCTTCCACCACCATTCACAAGTTGCAAGCTCGTTCTACACCTTGTGTATTTTTGGGATACCCTATGAACCATAGAGGTTACAAATGCTTTGATTTATCGTCTCGTAAAATAATTATTTGTCGCCATGTAATATTTGATGAGCAAGTGTTTCCGTTTGCAAAATTACATTCTCCGACCTCTACTGGCTATGATTTTCTGGATGATGGGCTGCCACCTTATCTTGTCCACCATCTCCAAAGTAATGATGGTGCTGCCCCATTTGGCCCAACAAGGGAGGCCCATGTTCCCCTCCTTCCGACAGCCCACCAAGAATCCCCCACCTCTCCCACATCAGTGGAGTTCCCTCCACGTGGACCCCACCACTCACGTGGTCCCCTCCCCACCTTTTCTCCCACTACCTCTCAAATCCCCATCCCAAACACATTGCAGCCCACGTCTGCCTCCAGCCCACGAGCGGAGCAGACTGGGTCAGGCCCAAACACCACTTCCCCAACCCATCCTCCTCCTATTCCACGGCCCACTATGATCACCCGTAGCCAACGAGGTATATTTAAGCCTAAACGACAGTTTAACTTGAATACTACCGTTACGAAGTCCCCCATACCTCGTAACCCGTTGGATGCCCTTCGTGACCCGAATTGAAAAATGGCCATGATTGAGGAGTTTGATGCTCTTATTAAAAATAAGACGTGGGATTTGGTGCCCCGTCCGCCTAATGTTAATGTTATTCGTTCTATGTGGATTTTTACTCATAAAGAAAAGTCTAATGGTGATTTTGAGAGGCACAAAGCCCGACTTGTAGGTGATGGCAAAACTCAACAGGTTGGTATTGATTGTGGTGAAACGTTTAGTCCGGTGGTGAAACCGGCTACTATTCGCATTGTTCTCAGTCTCTCTTTGTCCAAACATTGGCCTATTCATCAGTTGGATGTGAAGAATGCGTTTCTTCACGGTGAGCTTAAGGAGACGGTCTATATGCATCAACCAATGGGTTTTCGGGATCGTTCTCATCCTGATTTTGTGTGCCTGCTCCTTAAGTCTTTGTACGGTCTAAAGCAAGCCCCAAGGGCTTGGTACAAAAGGTTTGCTGATTATGTGACATCTATTGGTTTTTCAAATAGCAAGTCTGACAACTCGCTATTTATCTACCGGAAGGGTTATGACATGGCTTATCTTTTATTATATGTGGATGATATTATTCTCACTGCCTCTACAGATGCTCTTCGTTGTTCCATTATGGCCCTCTTGGGGTCTGAGTTTGCTATGACGGACTTAGGGCCTCTTAATTATTTCCTTGGCATTGATGTGACACGTCACAAGGGTGGTTTATTTCTTTCACAGCGCAAATATGCCGAAGAAATAATCGAGCGGGCTGGCATGGCGAGCTACAAGTCCTCGGCCACCCCAGTTGACACAAAGCCGAAACTCGGCTCCTCTTAGGGTGTTCCGTATGATGACCCGAGCCACTACCGTAGCCTTGCAGGTGCCCTTCAATATCTCACATTTACCAGACCCGATATATCTTATGCTGTACAACAGGTTTGCTTACATATGCATGATCCGAGAGTTGATCATATGAATGCCCTTAAGCGGATCATACGGTATATTCAGGGCACTCTTGGCCACGGTCTCCATCTTTACCTATCTTCGATCACTGATCTGGTCTCTTATACTGATGCTGATTGGGGTGGGTGCCCGGACACACATCGTTCTACGTCAGGCTATTGTATGTTTCTGGGGGACAACTTGATTTCGTGGTCGGCAAAACACCAACCCACGTTATCTCGGTCTAGCGCTGAGGCCGAGTATAGGGGTGTGGCTAACGTTGTCTCTGAATCGTGTTGGATTCGTAACCTTCTGTTGGAGCTTCATTGTCTGGTTCGTAAGGCGACTTTGGTATATTGTGACAATGTGAGTGCTATTTATCTTTCAGGTAATCCTGTGCAGCATCAACGTACTAAACACATTGAGATGGACATTCTGTTTGTACGTGAGAAGGTTGCACGAGGAGAGGTACGTGTCTTACATGTACCGTCCCGGTATCAGATTGCAGATATTTTTACCAAGGGCCTTCCCTTGGTCCTTTTTGAGGATTTCCGGGACAGTCTCAGCGTTCGTGGTCCTCCCGTTTCGACTGCGGGGGTGTGATAGATTATGGAAATAATCTAGGTTTATTATGTAAATTATTTCGTAAATATTCTCTTGTATATTTCGTAGAATAATTACCATAATATGTAAGTTGTATAAATACCGAATTACGACAGAATAATAAACTACGGAAAATATTCTTTCAAAGCCTTTCATGGGGTTCAAAGTAGAAAAGAGCATCAAGTCCTTCATTGGGTTCAAATTATTAATCTACAAATTCTGTTTTACCTAGGTGAATTTCTAATGTCATGCATTTATTTTTTATTTGTCAGAGGATAGGTATGGATGATCTTCAAGTCTCTCCAGCAAGTAGTATTGCTGCTGACCAGCGAGCTGGATGTGCTTGACGTGCTGGACGTGCTGGTAGAACTGGCCCTGGCACTTGCTACTGGCTTTACATAGTGGTCCTAGGTTTCAGAGGACAAATATGGGCACTATCATGTTTCCCCGAGTGATGATTTTCTAATTTTAGTTGTCAATGTGATGTTAGGAGAAGTATATGACATGTATATTTTTTTTTCCTGAACATGATAGATTATTGTATATTATTTTAAAATTATGAGAATGAAATTGGATCGTATATATTATTTTACAATTGCTAAATTATCACTTTAATTTATTAACTAAATAAAAATAAAGAGAGCCCGCTGAAAAATATAAAATCCCCTAACAAATGACAACGTTTTTTAGCTAAATGCAAATAATTTTAATTCAAATTTAATTAGTTGTGAGTGCACCAAAATTTCAGTCATTACAAGAGATTTGACAGCACTTAAATATTGAATGCTACTAGATGTGTCAACATTAACAGCGCTTATTAAAAGCGCTATTATTCTTTTAATAGCGCTAGTAATTCACAACGCTTTATAAACGCTATGTTTAACTGAAATAAGCGCGGTTAAAAGCTTATTGTGGTGTAGTGCTACCGTTGCCCAGTGCTTTGTCTCGTCGCATAAACGCAGGCCGCAAGGCCCATATATCACGCAACATGGCAGCAACGCACATGCACGTACTTGTGCACGAGCTTGTGCTCGTCGCAGCTCCTCGCTTCGCCCAGCAGCGCGCTGGCTTGCCTAGCTGCTGCTTGGCACGTAGCGCCAAGCCTTCGCCCAGCATGTTGCCAGCAAACACAACACACACCAACAATAGGCCAACGCCCAAGGGTGTGCCCGTGTGCTACGATGTTGCTTGCCCCTTCGTCTCGTTGCTTGCTCGTGTACACAACCATGGCACGATGCCCATGCTACGCACAACACATAGCACACGAACAACAACCACCCCTCGCCAAGGGCGAGTTGCACGAATTATATTTTTCATAATATTAACAAATCCAATCGTTTTAATTACGAAAAATAATAAAGTGGGTGATTTAATAAAATTTCAAACAATCTAATTTATGAAATTTATAAATCTAGGCTAACTAATATTCAAATTTAATGAACGATGAGTATAAAAAAAAAAAATTGAATAACTTTGATAATCCAATCCAAGCATTTAAATCGTTCTAAATATTTAAATTTCATAATTTTTGTATCAAATTTGGTTTAGGTGAACGATTAAAATTAACGAATCCAATCAAAATTTTAATCCTTGAATTTTTAAATAATCCATTTAAATATGAAATCATATTCCCCTTCTCACCTAAATAAACTTTCAGATCTAACTAATTAATAAAATTTAATTTTTGATCTAAAATCCATTAATCTAGGTTAAATTGAGATTAGGGTTTATAATTACTCCTTCCATTCCTTTTTTTCTTCCTATTTCTATAAATGTCGTTCCTATTTGATTTTCCTGTTTCTATTTTTGGACATGACTTTTTACCATAAATTTTCCCACCATCCCTTATTTAATTCATTCACATTTCCCCATTCACCCACCCAACCCCACTTTTATGATTTTTTATTACTTTAATAAAAATATCGTCTTTCTCCTTCATTTCTTTATTACTTTTCTTCATTTATTTATTATTTTCTCTTACACCCAATCATTACTCTTACACCCAATCATTACAAGATTTCATTTTCTTATTTTCCACCTCAAACACCAAATAGGAAGATCACTTAGGAATGGAGGGAGTAATATTTATGAACGACAAAATTACCATAGGTTCATACTATTATAAAAAACATTAGGAAAAATTTTCAATTAATTATGAATTGATTTGGTCATATAATTAATTGAAAAACATACCAAAATTAATGATTTAATTCATTAAACAACAAAAACGCCCAAAAAATCCAACTCCGGGGCTTGTTTTTGAGATTTTGTTCTCGTGAAGTGATTTTAAAACTCTGTTTTCAATCAGATTAGGGTCAGAAAAGTCAAAATTCCGACACTTTACGAACACAACATCTTTCAACGATTCATCCAATAATCAAGAAAAACATTCGAAAAGTTACGAAAAAATTCAGAAAATTTCGATAATATCACAAACACATAAACATGTTAATAAGTATTTTAAATACATGAAGCTCATGATACCACTGTAGGGGTTTACAGTTAAATACATAACATGATAGCGGAATAACCCCAAAGCCAGGAAGCATGTATAAAGTACAAATTAAGCATAACTTACGTTTGTAGCATGTTTTCCCCTTAATTCAAAGAACACGAACAAGAACTCCAAATGTCTTTCCTATACTTGGTTCACCGACATGTTCAGATCCGTCTTGAGATTGATGGCTTACATCTCCTTCAAGATATTTTTCTTTTTGGGAAGAACACACTTTGGAGGCAAAGTAGAATTAGGGTTTTACTTTTTCTCTAGGGTTGTGTGTACAATCTGAATTGTATGTATGAAAAACATGTATTTAGGTTATTGAAATAACCTAAACATTAAGCAAGCCAACCGACCAAGGCCTAAGGCCATTGGCCGGCCAGCAAGCCCACGAAGGGCATTAGGCGCGCACACAACGAGCTGGGCAGCGGGCTGCTAGCTGTTGTTGCTTGCCTTGTGCTTTGTCCGTGCGCGCCACACAGCAGCGAGGCCTATGGACCAACACTGTATTGCCATGCGCGTTACACCCACGGGCCTTGCGCTTGTGCGATCTAGCTCGTGGGTTGCTTTCTTGTTGCGATTACATCATCTTACGATTATTTATTTATCGTGTCTTACTTGACGATCCAATGTCGTACGATACGACTATTCATCTCGCCTAGCTTACGAATATACGCAATACAATATACGATTTCACGATCCAATATTTAATCGTATAATTATGTTTTTCAAGCTAATTTCCCGAAAAACCATTAAATGAATTTTCGATTCATTTAATCCGGTGACCTGTGACATGCCAATGGTGTGACCTTATAGGTTCAGTCAAGAGTAAGCTGTGAGCCTAATATTGATTAGAATTCACTGATCGAAAGCATTGCTCCAGCCATCTGTTCCGATCACTTGATCTCAGTGAAATAATTGTTCGTAATTAATCTGAACCTTGGTATTTGACCAATGCACCTTGGGTGAAGGAAATATTTCCTTCACATTCATCATCTTCTTCAAATCTCCATATCTCCTTCAAATCTCCACCAAATTCATCATACCATATACCAAAATCATCCTCACATCATCCTCTTCATCCTCCACCCAATTAATTTCACCATCTCTCTCTCCATAAAAACCTCAATGGCTTCAAGGGCTAAGAGATCTTGTCTAGCATTACGAAGAAGACAGGAGGAAGCTTCTACAAGCCAAGCACCACCACCACCGCAGATTGAGGCCGAACGGGACTTCCAGGAAATCTTCCTCATAAGTGAGGAACAAAAATCTCGGCTCGCCCACCTCAAGAAGAGGGAGGTAATTCCAACCCGTTTTATTTGTCAAAAATCATTGGTTGAGATAGGTATTGAAAATGATGTTAGAAAATTATTCTATGGTGTTGGCATGAAACACATGTATAACATGATGAGGTTGACTTTTAAGAGGATCACACTCGAGTTTTTGAGTTCTGTTGATGTGCATAAAAACGGCCATAAGGACAATGTTCGTGTGTCCTTTAGGTTGATGAATCAGAATTTTAACATGTCAATTAAGGATTTTGGTAGGATTTTTGAATTATCTGTTGAGCATAGTAGGTTCCGCGGGGCAGGCCATAATAATTCTAAAATGTGGGGAAAGCTGACAGGGGATTCTGCACCCCCCTAGTATGCAACATTTCCATGCTTCTGTTGTTGCCCACCCCGTCCCTATTGTATTTTTTCGGTTCCTTGGTGTTGTTCCTAAGTTTTGGTTGATGACACACACATATTGCAAACTTCCTGATTATGGTTGCTAAATGACTTTGGACAGGTAAATGCCCAAGTTTCTATTAGGATAGGAACTTGAATCAGATGGTGAAGTTCCTGATGTACACTTGGAACAGTCACTGGAGTTCCAGAGCTGGAAGTTGTATCTGTTCCAGTTTGAAGTCACAAGAGGAGCAACACAGTTACATATCAAGAGTTCCGAATACTCACAAGAACTATTACAGACTTATGGCCACGAGTTCCTTTGATAGACATAGAGGAACTCATCTGTTGATTCATGGTTTTGATGATGACAAGCTAACCTTCTACTAATAGTTTGTTTTGGAGAATGTCAGGAACAGGTTAATATTTAAAAGAAGGACAAATGCAACAACCGAAGCAAGCAAGGGAACTTTGAAGTAATTAAGTTCAAAGTACGTGGCAAGATTAAATCAAGGATCAAGTCAAGCAAATTCTATAAGGGTCGAAAGGTATAAGACCAATGTAATTTAGTACATGCTTAGTATGGGAACAGAGTATTTTGAAGAGTCCTAGTTATATCGTGAAACGAAATAAATCAGTTTTACTTTTACAAAAAGATAAACATCAAATGTTTTAAACTGATTTTACAAAACTGTTTGAAGTTATACTCTTGAATTTGAGTTAACATATAACTCTCAAAATACGAAAAGATTGATTTTCCTAAACGCGTTTGAAGTAAGATTTGCGAAAATCTATCTATTAAAAAGAGTCCTAAACTGGGTTGGATTTGAATCTAGGTTAAACACTTGGATTCGTATAAATACAACCTTTGTTCTTTGCGAAACTTTTTATCAGACTTATTTACATCAACCGGAAGCTTTCAGGTATCACCCTTAAAGTCTTAATCTTTGAAGAAGTCTGTTCCTGTTCCCATATAGAGCAGTATTTGTTACTTGGTCTTATATCGTATGTTAAGTAGTTAATTAATTCTTATACGTTTGATTAAAGTGTTGAGTTATTGTAAGTTAAGCCTGAGTCAGGCTTACTTGAGCAAGAGAGAAGATCTCACGAGAGATCAGTGAGTTGGAACAGTTGAGGGACTGTTTCCATAAGGGAAGGAACAAAGAGGGTTGTTCCTAGTCATCTGCAATCAGAGGCGATTGGCAGATTATGGCCCGAGTAGATTAGGTTTGTAAAGAAACTAAGTTGTTTTGCCTAATTAGTGAAAGTGTTTAAGTCCCCAAAGGGGCCGTGGTTTTTTCCTCTCTATTGGGCCTAGAGAGTTTTCCACGCTAAATCTTGCTTGCATATTTTACTGTTTCTGTTCCTTGTAGTTTAATTTTTATAAATACGTAAAATATCAATTCACCCCCCCCTCTTGAGGAACTCTGTAAAACTAACAATTGGTATCAGAGCCAGAACCCTTTAAACTGCAGGTAACGCTGACGGGAAAAACGATTCTGAAGCTATGAACACTACGGAGAAACTAGAAGAGGGATACTCAACACAACGACCTCCAATGTTTAGCGGCAAATACTATTCCTACTGGAAAAACAGGATGGAGATTTTCATTAAGGCTGAAAACTATCAAGTATGGAGAGTGATTGAAGTTGGAGACTTCCAAGTCACTAAGCTGAACTCCGTTGGAGAAACTGTTCCCAAACCTGTTGATGAATTTGACAAAGCCGACTATGAAAAGCTTGAACTCAATGCCATGGCCTTCAAAATCCTTCATTGTGGACTAGGTCCAAATGAACACAACAGAGTTATGGGCTGCAAGAACGCAAAGCAGATTTGGGATCTGCTCCAGGTTACTCATGAAGGAACAAACGAAGTTAAAAGATCGAAGATTGATCTCTTAATGCACCAATACGAGCTGTTCACCATGAAGACATCTGAAACGATTCAAGACATGATTACTCGCTTCACAAACATTATCAATGAACTAAACTCTCTTGGCAAAATCATAACTCCTGAGGAACAAGTCAGGAAGGTTCTAAGAAGTCTACCACAAGATCCCTGGATGGCTAAAGTCACAGCCCTCCAGGAAACTAAAGACTTCACAAAGTTTAACCTGGAACAACTGGCTGGATCTCTCCTGACTCATGAACTTCAATTAAACGCGCGACCTTCAGAGAACACCAAAAATAGAGCTCTTGCTCTAAAAACCGAAAATGATGAAGACTCTGAAGAAGATGAAGAGACAGCTCTGTTTGCTAGGAGGTTCAGAAGAATGTTTAGGAACTACAAAGATGTGGAACACAGAAGCAAACCAAATAGAAAGTTCCCTAAAACTGACACTGGATGCCATAAGTGTGGAAACTTGGAACATCGCATTAGGGAATGTCCTCTATGGGATCAAGAACGAGGAAAGGGAAAGGAAACAACAAAAGATAGATTCAAAGACAACAGAAACTCTTTTTCCAAAACTGAGGTAAGGAAAGCCATGATTGCTGCATGGGGAGATACTTCTTCTGATGAGGAACAAGAACAACCCAACGAAGAAATTGCTCACCTGTGTCTTGTAGCTGAACATGAAGATGAAGAATCCGACTCAGAATCTGATAAATTCCAGGCAAGTCTTGTTCATATTAAAAGTAGGCTTGAATCCATGTCTAAAGTAGAACTGTTTGACTTACTTTCTTGTCTCACTAGTGATTATGAGGATCTCCTAAAAGAAAAACTAGACTCAGACAGAAAACACCAAGACATTGTCAATAAACTCACAGAGGAGTTGGAATGGACCAGAAACTCAAACTTAGATATTGACAATCGTTTCTTTAAACTCTTTGATCAAAACCTTCATATAAAAGAAATGTGTGAAGCCTTACGCAATGAAAACTCCTGGCTAAAACAAGATATGATTGACCTAAAAATAGCCAAAACCAAGAAACTCTATAAAGAAGAACTAGAAAAAGCTCAGTTAGAACTAGTGAAAATTCACCAAGAAAAGACCCATCTAGAAAGTGAATTGACTAAAAGGAACAGACACAAAATAGAGGGAACACCAAAGTGGATAGAAGAAGCTAGAACCAAACGCACAGAAGGTTTAGGTTTTAACCACAAAAAGCATCATCCTAGAAAAATCAGAGTAGATTTATACAGTGACATAGTATGCACCTTCTGTGGTCAAATCGGTCACTATAGAGTTTCTTGCCCTAAAAACCAAAGGTACTTGGAAAAGAACATCGAATTCACCAAAACTAAATGGGTAAAGAAAAGTGATTTGATTCCAAGTAAGGAACCCAAGCTATGCTGGGTTCCTAAAAACTCTAACTAAAAACTTCATGCAGGTCGAAGTGAGGGGGAACAACACATGGTACCTAGACAGTGGTTGTTCCAAGCACATGACTGGAGACAGAAATAGATTTCTCTCACTCACGACCTACGAAGCTGGAACTGTGACTTTTGGCGACAATAAGAAAGGTAACATCATTGGCATTGGTAAGGTTGGTAAGTCAAAGTCTCATTCCATCGATAATGTGTTTTTGGTTGAGGGACTAGGTCATAGCTTATTAAGTATTTCTCAATTCTGTGACAAAGGCCATTATGCAAAATTCTTCTCAAATAAATGTCTAATCATCAATAGTAACACAGAGACAGTGATCCTAGAGGGACAGAGGAAAGGGAACACATATGTGGTTAACCTCAACTCGGTCCCTCACTCCAATCTAACCTGTCTCAGTGTTATTGAAGATGATCCTTTGTTATGGCACAAAAGATTTGGTCATGCTAGCTTTTCTCTAATGAACAAATTAAAATTGAAAAATTTAGTCACAGGTCTCCCAAATACAAAGTTTGCAAAACAATCAGTCTGTGATGCTTGTATCAAAGGAAAGCAAGTAAGAACGTCCTTTAAATCAAAAGGGGTAATCAGCACTACAAGACCACTGGAGCTGATCCACATGGATCTGTGTGGACCAATGAGGACACAAAGCAGAAGCGGAAAGAAGTACGTACTCGTTATTGTAGACGACTTCTCAAGATACACATGGGTGATCTTCTTATCCAACAAGGAAGAGACGTTTGAAGAATTTCTGTCTTTCGCCACAAAGGTTCAACGACAAAGCAATCATAAGCTGGTCCACATCAGATCAGATCATGGTACAGAATTTCAAAATAAAAGATTTGATGATCTATGTAAAGATTCAGGAATAGATCACAACTTCTCTGCTCCCAGAACACCTCAACAAAACGGTGTTGTAGAAAGAAAGAACCGAACTCTTGAAGACATGACAAGGACTATGTTGATTGCTAGTGGACTTCCAAAAAGTTTCTGGGCCGAAGCTCTAAATACGGCATGCTATGTACTCAATCGAGTGCTAATTAGAGCTATCAAAAACAAAACTCCATATGAACTGTACAAAGGAAGAAAACCCTCTATAACCCATCTTAGAATCTTTGGTTGCAAGTGTTTCGTTCACAACAATGGAAAGGATCAACTGGGAAAATTTGATGCACGAAGTGATGAAGCAATATTCCTAGGATATGCCTCAAACAACAAAGCGTATAGAGTATTCAACAAAAGGACCATGTGCATGGAAGAAAGTATACATATTATATTTGATGAAACTGACTCCCAAAACTATGTTGCAGGTACAACTTCTGATGGAAACTTCGAACTAGGACTCACTAGAGAAACAGAAGACGAAGAGATAAGGAAAAGTTCCCAAACAGAAGAACAAACCCAAGTCGAAGAAACTTCTGAAAATAACATAGTTGAAGAGGAACCAGCACAAGCCGAAGATCAAGCAGAAACAAATGAGCAAGTTGAACAGTCGGTATGGAAACAAACACACCTTTCCAACCCAGACCTTGGAAACATCAAAGCTCACATCCCCTTGACCAAATAATCAGTGATCTTGGACGTGGAACCACGACCAGATCCCAACTCAAAAACTTTTGTGCTTTCTATGCTTATTTATCCATGATTGAACCTAAAAATTACAAAGAAGCACTAACTGATTCTGATTGGATCATTGCTATGCAGGAGGAGCTTAATGAATTCGAAAGAAATAAAGTATGGCATCTTGAGCCTATACCATTGAACAATCGAGTAATAGGTCTCAAGTGGGTATTTCGAAATAAACAAGATGAGCATGCTACGATTACCAGGAACAAGGCCAGACTAGTTGTCAAGGGATACAACCAACAAGAGGGAATAGACTTTGAAGAAACTTTTGCTCCAGTTGCCAGAATGGAGGCAATACGCATACTAATAGCATTTGCATCATATATGGGATTCAAACTCTATCAAATGGATGTAAAATGTGCCTTCCTAAACGGAAATCTCAAGGAAGAAGTCTATGTGGAACAACCTCCAGGCTTTGAAGATCCAGAATACCCCGCACATGTCTACAAACTAGATAAGGCACTGTATGGACTGAAACAAGCACCAAGAGCCTGGTATGAACGTCTCTCACACTTTTTGCTAGACAATAAGTTCAATCGAGGTAAGGTTGATAGAACTCTGTTCCTTAAGTCAAGAAATACAGACATACTAATTGTTCAAATTTATGTTGATGATATTATATTTGGAGCAACTAACGAAGATCTATGCAAGGAATTCTCTGACCTAATGCAGCAAGAATTTCAAATGAACATGATGGGAGAACTCAACTTCTTCCTAGGTCTCCAAATCAAGCAAACGGAACAAGGGATCATGATACATCAACAGAAATACATAAAAGATCTCATCAAGAAATATGGAATGGAGTCCGCTAAGAGCAACCACACTCCAATAGGAACAACCACGAGACTGGATGAGGATCAAGAAGGTAAGAGTGTAGACCAAACAAGGTACAGAGGTATGATAGGCTCCCTACTTTATCTTACAGCAAGCAGACCAGACATTGCATTCAGTGTAGGTGTCTGTGCCCGCTTCCAATCAAATCCAAAAGAATCTCACCTTACAGCTGTCAAAAGAATTCTAAGATATCTAAAAGGAACAGACGATTTGTGCCTATGGTACCCTAACTATGATCACTTTGATCTCAAAGGATATACAGATGCTGACTATGCAGGTGACCTAGTAAACAGAAAGAGCACATCAGGGATGGTTCAATTCCTAGGAGCATGTGCAGTCTCCTGGGCTTCAAAGAAACAAAACACAGTGGCTTTATCCACAACAGAAGCTGAATATGTAGCTGCGGCTTCATGCTGTTCCCAAATGCTATGGATCAAACAACAACTTAGAGATTTTGGTATGAAATTAAAGTGTGTTCCTATTCTATGCGACAACACAAGTGCAATCTGCATATCAAAAGACCCAGTGCACCACTCAAGGGTCAAACACATTCACATTCGACATCACTTTTTAAAAGATTATGTGGAAAAGGAACTAGTCAAACTTGAGTTCTGTCCCACAGAAGATCAAGTAGCTGACATCTTGACCAAACCACTTAACAGGGACAGACACGACAAGCTCAGGTTAGAACTCGGTATGATACGAATACAATAACACCGGTTGTCCTTAACATTTTCTAACCTCACTGGAAAATATCAAAAAAAAAAAAAATGTTCTTCATTATTTTTTTGTTATGCACCATATTTTCTGAATGGACTAACAACCAGGTTCGGATTGCAAAAACCAGCTGTGCATTACCACAGCCACGTCTGCACATTATTAAGGTAATCGCACTTTTTCCCAATACTTGCATTCAATTCGAGGTCTAAGTGGGAATTCTAAAAATGAATGGAAAGCAATTAATTTGATTCATCGAATCTTACAAAATCTGGTGCATGCATTACTATTCCATATTTACTCACTCAAACACGCTTCCCACACTCCGATTCCCAACACCAAAACTCTTCCCATTCTAATCATTCCGCCTATAAAAATCTCGGAACATCCCCTCCTTCTTATCAAATTCCCAATTTTAAAATTCAAAATTCACCTATCTCTCCTAGTAAATCGCAACAGCCCTGCCTATAAAATCATGACCCTCTACAAACTTCAATTCCCAAACCCTACAAATTCATCTTCTCCTTCTACACCCATCATCACCGTCATACCTCTTCAAGCCATTTATCCGGAAACGATGCCTCCCAAACAACCCACACCAAAACCACCAGCCACAAAATCAACTACAAAACTCGCCACCAAACGGAAACTGGTCTTGAAGAAGGAAGTTGCTGCTTTGACTCAGGGGGAACCTCATCTTCCAGCTGAGAAGAAGGTAAAACTCGAACCCACAAAATTTTTCTATTTTCCCCCAGATCGTATGCTCCCTGGTCTTAGCATAGATTTTGGTTGCTGTCGGGAAATAGGGTTTGTAGAATTGTTGGAGACGATCGAGTCTCAAGGTTGGACCTATCTTTTTGAGGTTTGTTCTAAAGCTTGCATGTATCCAGAAGCAATGGGGGAATTTTGCTCAAACTTTGTCAATCAAAAGGGAATTTGTAGTTCTGAAGTCAATGGGAAACAATTTAGCTTCGATTCTGAGAAATTAGGGTCTTGGTTCAAAGTCCCAGTTTTAGGGGAGGAGGTCTATCACAAGGGAAAGGGTCCAATTGAGCTCGGGGGTGCAACAATGCAGGAAGTTTACTCATATTTTGGTGGTCAAGGGAAACACCCAAAAGCTCTCAACCAGTCTGTCCTCACTCCTTTTCAAAAGGTCCTTTTTAATGTGGTCCGACGAGGTATTGTTCCGCGTCATGACAAGCGTGCCTTGGCAAGCAGGTTAGATCTGATCTACATCTTTCTCCTCGAATCTCAGCGTCAAATAAATTTTCCTGTCGTTTTTATCTCCCATCTCACTCACTCCATCTCCCAGAACAATATGATTGGGTATGGGTCTCTTCTCACCTTCATTATGAGAAAGGTTGGGGTTGACCTTACTCGTTACTCAGCTGAACCTCTTACTCCTGCCCATATTCTTAACAAAGCTTGCTTGAATGGGATTAGCCTGAGTGTAGTGGATGGAGTCGTCTGTGTTGGTAAGACGAATGTGGGAGATACTACACCTCAGGAGGAAGAGGGAGAAGAAGATGTCGATGAGGAGGAGGATGATTTAGAAGGAGCAGAAGAGGAGCTTGATGAGGGAGATGAACTATCAGCTGCGGAAGAGGAGGCACCACTTCCTTGCCATGAGACAGAGGGTCAGACAGAGGGTGTTCCTGTTGACCTATGTCCAAAGGAGGCAAGTCCAATCAAAGCCACCTCCTCTCCAAAGAACATTCCAACCACATCATCTCATCAGCCTATCCGTCGCAGTAGCCGTCTAGCCAGCTCTTCCAAGGGAATTCCTCCGGTCTACAGGGTCGAGGATTCAGAATCAGACAAAGATGGTGAAACCCAATCTGCTGCTCCCTCTCCAGACGGTTCAGTGCAGCTCTTGGTGGCTAAAGTGGATCAACTGCAGCTGGACAATGTGGTTCTGTTGTCAGCTGTTACTTCTTTGCAGGAGCTCATTCACAAGATGCAGCAGGACCAGGCAGAGTTCTTCAATGATATGACAGAACGCCTTGCTGACATGATCGTCGAGGAGGTGACACATGCTGAGGATGCTGCTCCTGGATCTCCCCAAACCTGACCCTGCTACAAAATCCTTGCTTATCCTACCCCATATAATCTGTTGTCCATCAAACATTTTATTTTGTTTTTGCTGGCTCTTTAAACAATTTTTTTTGGTTTGGTTTTTGAATGCGCCAAGTTTATGACTAATGCTCATTAGTGCGCTTTTCCTACGTTCTGATAGTTGCCCCACTCTGACTTGTAGAATTTTTGCTTGTATTGTGCTATATGTTGCGTTTATCTTGTTCTGCTTGCAGGGGTGCGGTCAAAATCGTTGACCGACTTGAGCTGCATGATGACTATCTGCTTGCTAGGGTAATATGATTCCTATATCCTCCTTCTTCTTCTTCTCCTTTGGTTCCGCGTTTTTCCCTACTCCCTTTTTGATAATTCCAAAGGGGGAAGATATTGAGAGGACAACTTGTGTTCCATTATATTTGTTTTTATACTTGGGTTCACCACCTAAGCGACTCATCTGTTCCTGGTTAAGTTTTTGACTCTGGATTTTCAGGTTACATATCTCATTCCTTAAGTTATTTACTCCTATCAAGTTGTAAGGTTGTCATCATCAAAAAGGGGGAAATTGTTGATTCCTGGTTTTGATGATGACAAGCTAACCTTCTACTAATAGTTTGTTTTGGAGAATGTCAGGAACAGGTTAATATTTAAAAGAAGGACAAATGCAACAACCGAAGCAAGCAAGGGAACTTTGAAGTAATTAAGTTCAAAGTACGTGGCAAGATTAAATCAAGGATCAAGTCAAGCAAATTCTATAAGGGTCGAAAGGTATAAGACCAATGTAATTTAGTACATGCTTAGTATGGGAACAGAGTATTTTGAAGAGTCCTAGTTATATCGTGAAACGAAATAAATCAGTTTTACTTTTACAAAAAGATAAACATCAAATGTTTTAAACTGATTTTACAAAACTGTTTGAAGTTATACTCTTGAATTTGAGTTAACATATAACTCTCAAAATACGAAAAGATTGATTTTCCTAAACGCGTTTGAAGTAAGATTTGCGAAAATCTATCTATTAAAAAGAGTCCTAAACTGGGTTGGATTTGAATCTAGGTTAAACACTTGGATTCGTATAAATACAACCTTTGTTCTTTGCGAAACTTTTTATCAGACTTATTTACATCAACCGGAAGCTTTCAGGTATCACCCTTAAAGTCTTAATCTTTGAAGAAGTCTGTTCCTGTTCCCATATAGAGCAGTATTTGTTACTTGGTCTTATATCGTATGTTAATTAGTTAATTAATTCTTATACGTTTGATTAAAGTGTTGAGTTATTGTAAGTTAAGCCTGAGTCAGGCTTACTTGAGCAAGAGAGAAGATCTCACGAGAGATCAGTGAGTTGGAACAGTTGAGGGACTGTTTCCATAAGGGAAGGAACAAAGAGGGTTGTTCCTAGTCATCTGCAATCAGAGGCGATTGGCAGATTATGGCCCGAGTAGATTAGGTTTGTAAAGAAACTAAGTTGTTTTGCCTAATTAGTGAAAGTGTTTAAGTCCCCAAAGGGGCCGTGGTTTTTTCCTCTCTATTGGGCCTAGAGAGTTTTCCACGCTAAATCTTGCTTGCATATTTTACTGTTTCTGTTCCTTGTAGTTTAATTTTTATAAATACGTAAAATATCAATTCACCCCCCCTCTTGAGGAACTCTGTAAAACTAACATCATCACTGTTCCTGAGCTGGAACGTCTGAAGCTTCTGAGTTGCAAGTTCCAGACAAAAGGAAGACATAAAAGTCTAGGTAGTCTACTGTACTTAGAATTTTATGTAAATATTAATTCTGCAAAAGATATATAGGGTACTCAAGGAACTTGTGATTTAATTAGGACATTTATTTTACTGGAAGAAATTTTTATGAAAACATGTAATTAAATAAAAATAAGTTTTTATTATAAAATAGATTTACGTTTTATGTTATTTTATCAAAACTTATTTTCCTAAAAATTTGCCACAGTTTTTGTAAACAAATAAAATCTGTTGAAAAAAAAAATCTTTTAGGGTTTGATTGAGTCAAACCACTAACTGCCTTGTTGCTGAAACGTGGGAAGTGGTCTTCCCCTTGTTCCTCAAGTCAAGGGACGTGAAGAACAAAGCACTGGCAGTTGGCAGTTGAGGCTTTGAAGGGAACTAACCCTAGGGATAAACCTATAAAAGGGCAAGTATGTTTTCTGGAAAATTACACAAACATTCTAAGAGTTCTTGCTTTCCTAAAAACGTATTGTCAAAGATTTTCTAAAAAACAGTTTGTGTCCTAGTTAATTCAAAGTTCCTAAGTGCCCTATATCCACACAAAAGCATCATTAATATCTAGAGTTATCCAAACACGAATTGTATTTTGTATTAGTGAGGATAGAGTTATCCTGTTTAGACTTAGAGTTTAAGTCTGAGAGAGAGAAGTAAAAGAGTTGTAATCATAGTAGATTACTGTGAGGAACACAAGTTTGAGAGGAACTTGTGTTTGAGAGATTATCGTAATCGAGGTATTACTATAATAAAAGGAATTCTCTTCTTGATTAGTGTCAAGAAGTTTTCACAATTATTGTATTGTCTTTTCTATTCTCAGTTCCTTAATTGTTTCTAAGTTCCGCAAGAAACTTTACCAAAGTTCCAATTACAATTCACCCCCCCCCCCCTCTTGTGCGTGTTCCTACTGGAATAACAGTTGGTATCAGAGCCAGTACTCACTAAAAACACAGGAAACCCTGTTTGAGTCAAGTTCCTGAAAGTATGAACTCACAAGAGAAACTGGAAGAAGGTTACTCGACACAAAGGCCACCTATGTTCAATGGCAAGTTCTACTCATACTGGAAGAACAGAATGGAGATATTCATCAAAGCTGAAAATTACCAAGTTTGGCGTGTAATTGAAGTTGGAGACTTCGAGGTAACAAAGACCAATGCTGAAAACGAGGTAGTTCCTAAACCAATGTCTGAATTTTCTAAAGAAGACTTTGATAAATATGAGATGAATGCCATGGCTGTCAAAATCTTGCATTGTGGGCTTGGACCTCATGAACACAACAGAGTCATGGGGTGCAAGAACGCAAAACAGATTTGGGAATTACTACAAGTAACCCACGAAGGAACTAATGAAGTTAAGCGTTCCAAAATTGACCTTTTGATGTCTAAATATGAAAGATTTGAAATGCTTCCAAAAGAAACTATTCAAGAAATGTTCACTAGATTTACTAACATAACCAATGAATTAGTTTCTCTCGGTAGAATCATTCCCACAGATGAACAGGTAAGAAAAATACTAAGAAGCATGCCACAAGATGATCGTTGGAGAACAAAGGTCACTGCATTGTTTGAGACCAAGGAATTTACCAAGTTCAACATTGAACAACTTGCTGGTTCCTTGATGACACACGAATTGCATCTTGGAGCTGCTGTTCCTGAGAGCTCTAGAAATCGAGGACTTGCTCTAAAGGCTGAGGAACTCGACGAATCTGAACCAGATGAAGAAGAGGCTGCCATGCTGGTTAGAAGAATGAGAAAGCTCTACAGGAACTTCAAACCAGGAAACCAGAAAGGAAGGAACTTTGCTAAGAAAATCACTAGTTCCAAAACTGAGCAAGGTTGCTTCAAATGTGGAGAAACTGATCATCAAATTCGTGAATGCCCTCTGTGGGAGAACGACAAAACCAGAGGAAAAGGGAAGGAACAGGTCAAGGATCGCTTTAACAAGTCTACCTTCAACAGGCCAAACTTCAAGAAGGCCATGATAGCTGCATGGGGCGAAGCAACAGACTCAGAAGATGATGAGGAACAACCAAATGAAGAAACTGCAAATCTCTGCCTTATGGCTAGAACAGAAGGAACTGATCAAGTTCCATCAGAAGAAATTCTAGTGAAGGGGAACATCTCGTGGTATCTCGACAGCGGGTGTTCCAAACACATGACAGGAGACAAATCTAAATTCCTCTCACTAGAAGCCTACAATGGAGGAACTGTGACCTTTGGAGACAACATGAAAGGAGAAATTGTTGGAATTGGAAAAGTTGGAAGGTCAAGTTCCTATGCCATTGAAAATGTATTTTTAGTCGAGGGTTTAATGCACAGTCTACTAAGCATTTCTCAATTTTGTGACAAAGGAAACTCTGTAAGTTTTACTTCTGAAAATTGTCAAATCATCAATAATAACACTAGGAAGGTTATTTTGGAAGGAACTCGTAAAGGGAACACATATTCTGTGGATCTCAATACAGTTCTCAGGAACAATTTAACCTGCCTCAGTGCCTTTGAAGAAGATTCCCTACTATGGCACAGGAGGTTTGGACATGCTAGTTTCTCCCTGCTTGACAAACTAAGATCAAAGGAACTGGTTCGAGGACTCCCCTCAATCAAGTTCCTAACTGATAAAGTGTGTGATGTATGTGCAAAAGGCAAGCATGTCCGAAGTTCCTTTAAGTCTAAGAAATTGGTAAGTACCACAAAACCATTGGAACTCATCCATATGGACTTGTGTGGCCCAATGAGAATTCAAAGCAGAAGTGGGAAAAAATATGTATTAGTTATTGTT
The DNA here is from genome assembly GCF_020520425.1 of Spinacia oleracea. Lineage (NCBI taxonomy): Eukaryota > Viridiplantae > Streptophyta > Magnoliopsida > Caryophyllales > Amaranthaceae > Spinacia > Spinacia oleracea. The sequence goes on along the minus strand of NC_079490.1, from coordinate 146,733,944 downwards.
GATGATTACTCTCGCTTTACTTGGGTCATTTTTCTAACAAGCAAGGATGAAACGTTTGATGAGTTTGTTGCATTTTCAAAGAAAATTCAGAAAACCACAGGTCATCAACTGATCCATATAAGATCTGATCATGGAACAGAATTTGAAAATTACAAATTCGATGAATACTGCAAGGAACAAGGTATGGATCACAATTTCTCAGCTCCCAGAACTCCACAGCAAAATGGAGTTGTTGAGAGGAAAAATAGAACCTTAGAGGACATGGCAAGAACCATGTTAATAGCCAGTTCCCTGCCTAGGAACTTCTGGGCTGAAGCAGTCAATACAGCTTGTTATATTATAAATAGAGTTATGATTCGTGCAATCCTAAACAAAACCCCCTATGAGCTACTAAAAGGTATAAAACCCAACATCTCTTACTTTAGAGCCTTTGGTAGCAAATGTTTTGTCCACAACAATGGAAAAAGGAACTTGGGGAAGTTTGATGAAAGAAGTGATGAGGCAGTGTTCCTAGGATATGCCTTAAATAGCAAAGCTTACAGAGTTTACAACAAAAGGTCTATGTGTGTTGAGGACAGTGTACATATAATATTTGATGAATCTAACAAAACTGATATAGTACAGGAACAAGAACATTTCGAGATTGGTTTATCTCGTGCTGCAGAAAATGATGAGGAGTTCCAACCAAGCAAACACACAGCCAGAGGAACTGCTCAACAAAATCAAGAAGTTCCCATACTAGTGGAACAAGAAGAAATCCAAGAAGATCTAGAAACAACACCAGAACCAGAGGAACCCCACAATGACCAACAGGGAACTCAGGTCATAGAAGGAACTGACGAAAATGCTACAACACCAGTAGCTCAATTTCAACCTAAACCTTGGAAGCATCAAAAGTCTCACCCAATGGAACTCATTATGAGTGACATCAGAAAAGGAACTCAGACAAGGTCACAACTAAGGAACTTTTGTGCATTCCACGCGTTCCTCTCCATATTTGAGCCAAGAAATCACATTGAGGCTCTGGAGGACGCTGACTGGATCATAGCCATGCAAGAAGAATTAAATGAATTCAAAAGAAACAAGGTATGGCACTTGGAACCCAAACCAAAGCACCAGAAGGTGATAGGGCTGAAATGGGTGTTCCGGAACAAGAAAGATGAACATGCAACAATCATAAGAAACAAAGCAAGGTTAGTGGTCAAAGGTTATAACCAACAGGAAGGTATTGACTTTGAAGAAACATTTGCACCTGTTGCTAGATTAGAAGCCATTAGAATCTTAATTGCTTTTCACTACTAGAAATCCCGTCATTTAGAGACGCTTTTTAAGCCTGTTTTCGACGCCTAAAGGCGTCGAGAATTCTGGCCTCGACGCCTTTCAAAAGCGTCGTCAAAATGTTAGTCGAGAATTACTCGACGCTTACAGGCGTCCTTAAGGTCGACGCTTTACTCCGACTAAGTGTTGATTCAGGCGTCGAAAATTGCGACGCTTTAGGGCGTCGAGAAATGTATACGTCGGCGTCGATAATATCTACTTATCCCGCCATACTTAGCAACATCCTAATTAACTTCTAGACGCTTTGGCAGTCGGCTAAGAGAATTATGACAGAAATTTTAAATCTATATATAAATGAGCACTATATCACGACATCAAAAAGCATTCAAATTTATTTGTATAAGCTTTTTTTTTCCACGTATATACGTAAATGCACAAGAATAAATTTATAATTATAAAATTAAAGCAACAAGATCAATAATGGAACATGAATTTTGAATAAATGTCTTCAATAAAATTAGCTTAACTATAAAAATTTAGATATGGCTAGTTAATATCTATAGTACATACATGTTACTAGCCAAAATCCATAGTACATAAATGTCACTAACCAAAATCCTAACCAAAACATCATCAGACATAGAAATCATATCTACTAAACCAAAGAACTAAAGCCTAGAAAAACTAGAATCTAACTATATATATTATGGTAGTAGCTTAGAAGCCAAGTGTCCTTGCCTTCATTCTCGTCTTGCACCTTATCAAGTTGGACGACCTTCAAAGAAAAATACAAAATGTAATAAGTAACTATATATATTTGCTATGAAAGTAATCAAGCTAGTCATTGTGATCACTATATATATATAGCAATGCATTAAAAAAATAAGATAACTAAATTCTGTACAAGGTGGGAATGAGTCGGTTATCTAGTATTTGCATGAAGCTATCTGGTAAGCAGTACTAACCATTGTACACTAAATACTACAGTACAATACTAAATACACAAGTTCAAGTCACCGATTATTACTCCTTTGGCAATGTAAGAACTTCAAAACTAAGAGTGCAAATAAAGAATACAACAGAGCTCTTATTTCATTGACTGGAGACAAATTAAACAAAATGCAGAACTTCCAGCTATAACTTGAGTGTTGAGTGTGATCACAACTTGGGTTTGAAATCTGTTTGGAAAGTTCTATTGAACTTCCAGCCTTCATTAGTATAGAAAAAGTGAACCTATCAAGAGTTGAAGACACATTCTGCCACCCTCGTACATTGGTTGTTGGAGAAACTCACTAGATTACCACTAACATTCATGAATAACAGAAAAATTCTAAAATTCTACAGACATTGAAGCTGCCTCCACAACTCACCTAACATAACATAAACCAGTTATTGTAACTAGTTTACGGGACTCCAAAGAAAGTGTAAATGCATTCTTTCTCTGGAATGTGTTAGTAATTGATCTTGGCTGCCTAAGGCAACTACTAACCTGTAGGGAAAATCTTTTAGGCTTTAAATAAAAAAGGCAACTGTCTTATCATTAGACGAGTGCATGCATTATTATAATAAGGGGTTCTGAATGGTGATATCTAGGAAATTAGGACTAGCTAGAAAGTAACAACAGCCTGAAGACACAAAGCAAGAAACTTTATTTAAAGTGGCTGCCTAGGTATCAGAAACTATCCTTTGTTCTCATCCCTTGTTCCATATTTGACCTGACTACATAAAAGAAATTGACAGGTTTCCCTTTCTTAAGCAGTAATTTTTCTAACACAATTAACAAAGCTATGACACAGTGAGGCAGTAGCTAATCTATTCTTGCTGTCCTATATTCCTGTAGTCCTGTGAGGGGATATGACTTCATTCCAGACAGTTCCTATCATTCGTTCATGATTGTGAGTTTCACTGGCACTTTAAGCTCATAGCTTTTGGAGCATCATGAGCATGAATTCACTTCATATCATATTGAAGCTATGCAAAACGGTTTGCACGAATGATTAAAAACAACACAATTCAGAGAAAGGCCTTGTTTTAGAATCACCTACTGAATACAACAAGAAGCAAATAGTGAAACCAGAACACTGAAACAAAACCAACATAGAATGGGTTTGGAAATGGTCTCAAAATATTGGATTGCTTTGTTTTCAGAGGTTAATCAAGTACAATCAGTAATAGGACCCAACAAAACTGATCAGGAATAACAAAGAAACAACTATGAACGACCATAAAAGACAGATGATCGAATAGATTACCCTGAGTGTAACAAATCTATAGACTATCCTGATGGTACGCGTGATAAGACCCTGAGTGTTAGGCCTTGATACATACACTAGCTGTCAGAATTTTATTTCAAGAGAAACTTAGAACAAAATACGAGAGTGAATAACACTAGAAGGAGAGATATTTTTAACTGAATTGTGAAAATGTAAAAAAAAAAACTTAATCAAAACTAATTACCTGATATGTCTAGAGTGATTAAGGGAGCTATCAATCTCTGTTGAGGGCCCACCAGGGGGAAGGTCTATAACACCAGCTCCTTTTTTTTTTTTAGGGTATAACACCAGCTCCTGAGTTACTATTACATAACAAAAAACAAATTAAACACACAAATTAATAAAAGGTTCATGAATGAGCACATACAACCTTGAATTTCCTCAAGCCATAGATCAGAGCTGAATTCATCAATCTGTAACAGAACAGAACTCAATATTTTACCTCCGTCCGTACTCCATAGCCTAATTATTTGAAGCATGTATCAATTTCTATTATGAATAGAAGATAGCTGCATATTTTGGGCCTCGTATCACATTCCTACTAAAAGTGAGGACATGTGCAAGGTACGTGCGCTCTCGGCGCCCAAAATTGTCTAGAAAATTCTCAACTGAATGATTTTTCACCCAGCGCTTACACCCAAGCGTTGAGCTAACCGCGCCTAGAAACAATGCGTTTTGTAGTAGTGCATGTGTAGGACAAAGTGACAAACTCCCCACATTATTTTAACACCAAGAAGTTCACGTAAAAAATAAGAACACCAAGATTCTAGAGTGCATAGAAAATATTTACACAAGGACTTATTTTACTTGCACACCATGGATCTGACAACCCTACAAGTGGTCAGCATAGTAAGTATCAATATCTAAACCTCTTGAATCTTTAGCACGGAAGAGGGAGATTTCCCTCTGACTAAAAAGAGTAATAACTAAGAAAATAGAACAAAATACCATACACTGGGGCATACACTCGTTAAAATTTAGATAATGGAAACTAAATGAAAATAGAGGAACATGTAGATGGTATATAAAAAGATAGGAACTGGCCGGATGAACTATATAAGATTTTGTTCTTACCTTACAAGTTCAGCGAGATGAAAACAAAACTTATTCTTTTAAGCTGCAATAGTTAATAACATCGGGAATAGTTCTCTAGTCCAGTCTGATTTAATTCTAGCAAAGTAACAATAGTAACACAAGACAGAATAGCAAAATCCTAGACATATACGAAACCTAGTTGAGTAAAGCGAAGTGAGAATAGAAATTTCCATACCTTGTCTCACTATTCTGAAATTTTTGTGCAATATGGCGGAGAACTTTAGGGAGACAAGTCACCAAGATATCACATATTCACATGAACCCGAACCTCAATTGTTTTGTATTTCTCTCTTGTTCATCGATTTTTTTTGACACCCTAGGTAATTAGCTTTACAAGGGACCACTCTAAACCCATTCTGGATTTTGGTTTGTAAAAGTATTACCATGCTCCACTAAAACATAGAACAAATAAACTTATAAGCTCTTGGTTCCATTATAACACGAACAAATAACCTTATAAGCTTAGAACACCAGAACTGCTAAGCCCTTATAAAGAGATATATAGAAAGAAGTTTATAACCTTTCCTCACGGCAAAGCAAAGCAAATGTATAATAAAAAGAAAAAATGCAAAGAATACCGTAATCTGGAAGATGACAAATTTCCGAGAAGTTAACATATCGGTTATTGCAGTTTTTTATTACATAGTGACCAATTCTCATTATGATGAGTATTTGTTAGGTTGCTAGCTTATCCTCAGGAAGAAAAGTGAGTTATTTATTTAACAAAAATAAAAACAAACTTCAATCCAATATAAATTTGTATAACAATGATTTACTATTACTACTACTGTAATCTTCTTTAACCCCTTTTGATTCCATTATAACATTCAACTAGACAGTTAACGATAAAAAGGCCAAACATAAATCTGAAGGCCTAGATAAATTACCAATACCAATCTAGATAGTTAATGATAATAAGGCCTACATAAATTAGCTACTCAAAATTTACAAAAAGAGTGCAACTTTGTGAGATTTATATAACTCAGGTATGGTGTTTTATTGTATGGAATAGACTATCTCTTCCCATACATTGTTTCATAGAATGGCTGAGTAGTTCAAACAGACTGCAAAAACTCCTATGGTAATGTTTGTTTACTGATGGCCTAATGATTTAAGAAGTTTGACAGAAATATGGATTAGTAACAGGCTAACACGAAGTAGTAAGAAAATCACCTTTCCGGCAGCACCAAACACACAGAGACAAATACCTATATCCTTATGAGAAGATCCAACCTCATAGAAACCAGTATATTGATCATCTACTAAAATAATAGGGACATGGATTGCAAAATTATTAGCCTTTAAGGGAAATATGGTTATCGATCGAACTAGAAGAGGCAAAGTTGCTTAGTAGTAATCTGTTTTATAACCAATGAAGTATTAGCAATAGTTGATGACAAGGATACTTCATATTATTATGTATTTTCGGATATTAGGCTTATAAGATAATACCTGCATTTTTAACAAAACAGAAACTAAAGAGACAAGAGGAAGAGATAATGTACCTAATTGCCACACAATAGCAAATCTCGCCGAAAAAGTCTCAAATGTTGCCAAGTACTGGTCATTCACACGCATTTTCACACACTAATGAAATATATGCAATTCTAAAAACTCAAAAGTACCGTCTAAAAGAGGGCATGAACCTCAATACCCTTGATACGATGGTTAAAGCATATATCTCCAGCTATACCTGAAATTTGCAAAATGAAAATGACAAATGACAGGTCTGCCTGTATCTATCTACAATAAGCACATAAACATGACCACTTGAATCCTATATAAAGGGCTTAAGAGATATGATTGAGAAAGACAGACATGTAATTATTCAAGCGGGAATATGAAATTTAGCTAACTAGTAAAACAAAGAATGTGATCCCAGAAAAAAATGAAGGATCAAGCCACAAAAGATATTGTAGCATAACATGTAAAACCCAAACGAAAAATATTAAAATTCAAGTATACAATGAAAATACTCCATGTAACATCTGCATTTGATATTTTTATGTACTCAAAAGTCAAAATGATCCCTGAGAAGTATATTTTTATGACCTAACTTATTTCATAACTTCACAGCCACACATGTATGCTAAAATACATGAAAAATCATCATTAAGTTTGTATCCAGCAAAAATAGTCAAAAAATCTAAGAGAAAGGATGCCATCAATTCCCATGATACCCTTAAACTGGATTCACTACATTAGATATTACACCGAAAACCTAAATCAGATGTCCAATGCTCAAATCATCTAACGAATTAAATATGGACATTCGACCAAAAACAAAATAAAATTCCATTATGAAAACCCTGAATCAAAATCTAAGTTATAGACCAAAAATTCCCAATTGACATATAGTTAGGGGTGTTCAAAAATCTGAAACTCAATTAAAAGTAGAGGCCAAACCGGTAGCGAAGTAAAGAGAATTGACAAAGTATAAAAGATTTATCATTTCAGCAATTGACACAAGAGAGAATATAGAAACTAACGCATAAAACCAAAGAATTCTGAACTTGAGAGAAATTTCATACCTTAAAATCGAGATGGAATTTTCGGCAAAGAATTTTATTTTGTTAGATCGATCTGGAACAAAAATTCATTAACTAGAACAAGATATGGAACAAAAAATTTAACTTGAGGAAAAAACCTAATATATTCAAAAAATTCAGAACATGGGAGACAATTAATACCTCAAAGTGTTTGAATTTTGTTTACAGCTTGTTGTAATTCTTATAATTGCGGCAATTCTTCGAGCGCGGAGTAGATCGAGAACTTTTGAGGCTGAGGAGGGAGAGAGTTGTTGGGGGTTAGGGTTAAGAGAAGAGTAGAAGATGATTAAGAGAGAGAAAGAAGCGTGGGGCGGGTTTCTTTTCCTTGGCTACGTGCAAAGCAGGTGGTATTTGGCTGAATTGTCGACGCCAAAAGTAGACGACAATTAGGTGAACATCAAACGACGTCGAGAAAACACGGATACGGTAATCTTTGCCTAACGCTATATGGTAGGTGTCGAGGCCTAGGCGTCTAGATAACCCTCATTTTGTAGTAGTGTTTGCTGCTTTCATGGGTTTTAAACTTTATCAAATGGATGTTAAATGTGCTTTCTTAAACGGTTTCTTAGAGGAAGATGTTTATGTGGAACAGCCCCCTGGATTTGAAAATCCCGAATTTCCAAATCATATTTACAAATTAGATAAGGCTCTCTATGGACTAAAACAAGCCCCTAGATCTTGGTACGAGAGATTATCAAAGTTCCTCCTTCAAAATGATTTTAAAAGAGGTAGAATAGACAAAACTTTATTCTTAAAATCTAGAGGAACTGACTTGTTAGTAGTTCAAATTTATGTTGATGATATATTATTTGGAGCAACTAATGAGAATTTATGCAAGGATTTTGCAAACTTGATGAGCAGTGAATTTGAAATGAGCATGATGGGGGAACTCAACTTCTTCCTTGGTTTACAAATCAAGCAAACCGAGGAAGGAATCATGATACACCAACAAAAGTATGTGAAGGAACTCCTAAAGAAATATGAGCTAGAATCAGCCAAAGTAAACCACACTCCCATGGGAAAAGCTACCAGATTAGACACTGATCCAAATGGGAAAAGTGTGAATCAAACGAAATACAGAGGTATGATTGGATCACTATTATATTTAACAGCCAGTAGACCTGACATTTCGTTTAGTGTAGGACTATGTGCAAGATTTCAATCCAATCCAAAGGAGTCCCATCTAACTGCTGTGAAAAGAATACTAAGATATCTCAAAGGAACTGATGACCTATGCCTATACTATCCAAGAAGTGGATCATTCGAGCTAAAAGGATATGCTGATGCTGATTATGCAAGTGACTTAGTGAATAGAAAAGGCACATCAGGTATGGTACAGTTCCTAGGTCCATGCATGGTTTCTTGGGGTTCCAAGAAACAGAACACTGTTGCTCTATCCACAGCTGAAGCTGAGTATGTAGCTGCTGCAGCTTGTTGCTCACAAATTCTATGGATAAAATAACAGTTAAGAGATTTTGGTATTATCTATGATTGTGTTCCTATCTATTGTGATAACACTAGTGCTATTTGTATTTCAAAAGATCCGGTTCATCATTCCCGGGTCAAACACATCCACATTAGACACTATTTCCTTAAAGATAATGTTGAGAAAGGTTTGATCAAATTAGATTTTTGCCAAACTGATCACCAAATTGCTGATATTTTAACTAAACCTTTGAATAGGGAGAAACATGAGAAAATGAGAATGGAACTCGGAATGATCAAGCTAAGGTAATTGCTGAATTGAAGTTCCTCTAAGGCAAAAGCAAAAATTATAGTACATATAGACTATTACAAACACAAAATCTTGTGTGCAAACATAGTTGAAGCTTACCATCGTGGCAAATACACTCACACTCCAAATGTGCAAGGTAAGCAGTTCCCTTCAAACTAGTTAATTCAGAGATGCAAAATTAAGCAAGTCAATACCAAGTCAAACACAGTTTTAATTTAATCTATTTCTATATTTTTCTTTTAATTTTTTTAAAAATTCAAAAATCGAATACCCATATTCAAAGAATGTTTGAAACGGTTCCATTGGCAATAAATAGGAGAAACTCTACACTTTCTACATTCAATCCATGCAACCCCCTTTCTCTCTCTCACACACGCCTTCTCCACTGACACCACCTCTCCTTCCACCTATAAAATCCTTCACCATGGTTCTCACAAGCAACAACACTGATCTCACTTCCCTCAAACGAAAAAGAAATCCATCATCCCCAGTTCCCATGGATACCTCACCCATTCAATCGCCAATTCCTCTTCGATCCCACAATCCAATACTCGCAATCACTCAGGGGGAACCAATCGACACTGACATCGAAATGAAATCCCCAATTTCAAACCCTAGATCCTCCACAAGAAAATCCAAAAAACGTCGAGTGGAAGCTTCTGGAGAACAAATTGAGGAAACAGAGGAGAATGCTCAAACTCAGGGGGAAGCAAAAGGGTCCAAGAAACTCACTGCAAAAGAAAACAACCTGGTCGAGGGGTTTGCAATCAACTCAACATGGTGTGAAGCCACGAAATTTAAAGAGTTGATGGAAATCCTTGAACAACAAAAATGGGTAAGTCTGTTGAGTACCTATGCCAAATCACCCTTAATTCCTGAAGCTATGAAAGAATTCTGCAAGAACTTTGCATGTGTTGATAATGTATGTTCAAGTAAAGTGAATGGAACTCGCATCGAATTTGATGCCTCTTATCTGGAACAGCTGTTTGGTACACCCAATAAGGGTTTTGATATGTGGCTCAAAGGTCAAATTACAGTGACCATTGATAATGTAGATGAGAAAGATATAGTTGGTTCCATTGGAGGAGATTCCAAAGTATCCACCTCCACCTCACACAACTGCTTTTCACCACTTCAAAAATTACTGTTTAATATTGTGTGGAGAGGTGTAGTTCCTCGAACTCAGAAAAGGAACATAGCCAGTCTGTTTGATGCATGTCTCATGTATTGTCTTGAAAGGAAAATCCCCATAAACTTTCCTGCAATCATGATCAAACACCTATCCACCTGTATCCCCAAATTCAAAATTTCATACTCCTCCCTTCTCACAGAAATCTTCAAAAGCTTCTCAGTTGACCTTAGCCCATACTTTGTGATTCCCTTAAAATCAACCCAAATCCTTCAACTTGAAATGCTCAATCTGTTAAATCTTAAAGTGGTTCAGGGCAAAGTCATTAGGGCTGGAAAGGAAGAGAAACAAGATGAGGAAGATCAGGAGGGAACTGTAGTTAAAGAAGAGAAGGAACTCGAACACTTGGAGGACACTGTGTCTCGAGTTCCAAAAGGGAAACAGAAGAGTGTAGGATCTCAAGGAAAAAGAAAGAGCATGAGGGTGGCAATGAAGGAAAACAAGAAAAGAGGACCTATTTTTATGGAAATAAATGAAGAAGGGGAAGTCAAGGAAATGCCCATAGAGGAGGATGCTGTTCCACTCAATCAAGAGGAACTGCCTGAAACTGTTGTGCCAAGGACCAGGACACCCAGATCCTCCAAAAAGTCCAAAGCTCGTCGTGTTCCATCTGAACAGGAACATGTTCAAGATCATGGGGGTGCCTGGAACACAAGGGATGATCAGATATTGGAGCTGAAGGCAACAGTTGCTCGTCTGGTGGAACTGCAGGAGGGAACAGATCACAGGATCAGCTCAATGCAGGCTCACATAGGCGCATTGGTTACCAGTGTCAAGACTCTCCAAACCACTCTTCACCACTACTCAGAACAAGCCAATGCAACTCGTGCCACAATTCTCACCAAGATCAATAATCTGCAATCTTTTGAGGAGACTGTGATAGAAGAAACTGCTGGTTCTGGTTCCCCATCTCAAGCTTAATCACCCTATCCCATGTTTCAATTATCTTTTGCCATGGAACAATCTTTTTAATTTGCTTTTGGTCTGTATAATTTTCAAACTTGGGTATTTGTTCCATCTTATTTTGACTTGCTTGGTTACATATCTCTGTGTTTTCTAGTTTTGATCATTACTGCTTGCTTTTACTTTATTGTGTGAGTTGGTTTAATACTTTGAGGCTAGCTTAACTTGCCAAACGTTGATCGTGGGGCACTGTGTTTGGAATGGCTATATTTCGTGCTATGCTTTTTGTTGATGTCAACAGGGGGAAGTCAAGGTGCAAACTTCCAAGGTACACTCAATCCCAGTTCCTGCATCAATCTCTTGTGTGTACTCTCTCTGTAAGTTTTTCTTCTTTCTCTTTTGTTTTTCAATTTTTGTGTTCTGTTTCACAATAGTCTGTATAAGTTCCTGTTTGTGCTTACTCTCTTTGTAAAAAGTTTGCAAGTGTTGTCATCACCAAAAAGGGGGAATATTGTTGTTCCTAAGTTTTGGTTGATGACACACACATATTGCAAACTTCCTGATTATGGTTGCTAAATGACTTTGGACAGGTAAATGCCCAAGTTTCTATTAGGATAGGAACTTGAATCAGATGGTGAAGTTCTTGATGTACACTTGGAACAGTCACTGGAGTTCCAGAGCTGGAAGTTGTATTTGTTCCAGTTTGAAGTCACAAGAGGAGCAACACAGTTACATATCAAGAGTTCCGAATACTCACAAGAACTATTACAGACTCATGGCCACGAGTTCCTTTGATAGACACAGAGGAACTCATCACTGTTCCTGAGCTGGAACGTCTGAAGCTTCTGAGTTGCAAGTTCCAGACAAAAGGAAGACATAAAAGTCTAGGTAGTCTACTGTACTTAGAATTTTATGTAAATATTAATTCTGCAAAAGATATATAGGGTACTCAAGGAACTTGTGATTTAATTAGGACATTTATTTTACTGGAAGAAATTTTTATGAAAACATGTAATTAAATAAAAATAAGTTTTTATTATAAAATAGATTTACGTTTTATGTTATTTTATCAAAACTTATTTTCCTAAAAATTTGCCACAGTTTTTGTAAACAAATAAAATCTGTTGAAAAAAAAAACTTTTAGGGTTTGATTGAGTCAAACCACTAACTGCCTTGTTGCTGAAACGTGGGAAGTGGTCTTCCCCTTGTTCCTCAAGTCAAGGGACGTGAAGAACAAAGCACTGGCAGTTGGCAGTTGAGACTTTGAAGGGAACTAACCCTAGGGATAAACCTATAAAAGGGCAAGTATGTTTTCTGGAAAATTACACAAACATTCTAAGAGTTCTTGCTTTCCTAAAAACGTATTGTCAAAGATTTTCTAAAAAACAGTTTGTGTCCTAGTTAATTCAAAGTTCCTAAGTGCCCTATATCCACACAAAAGCATCATTAATATCTAGAGTTATCCAAACACGAATTGTATTTTGTATTAGTGAGGATAGAGTTATCCTGTTTAGACTTAGAGTTTAAGTCTGAGAGAGAGAAGTAAAAGAGTTGTAATCAGAGTAGATTACTGTGAGGAACACAAGTTTGAGAGGAACTTGTGTTTGAGAGATTATCGTAATCGAGGTATTACTATAATAAAAGGAATTCTCTTCTTGATTAGTGTCAAGAAGTTTTCACAATTATTGTTATTGTCTTTTCTATTCTCAATTCCTTAATTGTTTCTAAGTTCCGCAAGAAACTTTACCAAAGTTCCAATTACAATTCACCCCCCCCCCCCCCTCTTGTGCGTGTTCCTACTGGAATAACACTTGGGTTCACTATCTTTGGGAGAGAGGAATCCCAAAATGTGAGGAGTACAGAGTTACAGATCATAGGAGGCTATGTATTGGAGGGAGAGGAAAGTTATAAAATGAGATTGGCCCATCATTTAGCCGGTCATTTCCTTGCTGTAGCAACCTCCCATTATAAAACGAGAATCACTCTTGGGGGGTTGATTACCCATATTGCTATTGTTATGGCCAACTTTGTTGAGCGGGGCCATACTGCGGTTCGAGGATGTAATCTGCTTGACTTGGCCTATTTTGGGTCCATACACCGATTACACTCTGGGCATCAAATTCTTCGTCCCGGCTATATGTCTTGGATGTTTTAGAGATCCGCCATCTTCACCCTACCCGACGCAAAAGGCCGCACCAGTTTTGAGCGGGGGCCAAGCCCACTACCTATATGTCGGTGACCACATTCCCCCTCTACCGGCCCCAGCCACATCTTGAGCCTGAGCCTCGCGCCTATTTCCGTGGGGGAGGGCGTCGAGAGAGAGAGGGGCTAGGGCTAGTGCTAGCCCAGCTCCATAGGAGGGGCTTGGTGCTTTGGAGCAGCGCATGGAGAGATTAGAGATCTGTTTTGATCACTTTGATAGTGATCATCAGATAGTCATGTTCCCTATTTATGACACTTTTCTAGACAGAGAATGGTGCCTTAGGAGCACCACATGAGATGAGAAACTAATTTTACTCTATGACTAGACTAGACTATACTAGACTAGACTAGGGGGTACATTAATAACTGCACTTAATGTGACTGCAAAACGAGAAACGTCTACTTCATCCTGAATTTTTTCATGAAGCCTGAATGCATTGAAGCCTTGAGCCCCAAAAACAACTGACATAAACCTCTATATCAAAAAGTTTCTGAAACTCTTACAGAAAGCCTTTTTCTTTTTGGTTGTTTTTATCTTCTTCAACAAAAAACAGTGATAATTGGCCTTCTTTCTCCCAAATGTCTCCCTATACAAATGAAAAAGTTCTCCTACTCCCTTCCCTGTTTAGGAGTCACACTTATTATTTTCGGCCGTATTTTTCTAAGAGGTACACTTTTATTTTTGGTAACTCTTACGTCCATTCTTCAACTGTTGATTATTTTTACAATGACCTCACTTAAATCATAAATAATTCTATTTTTGACAACTTTCACCCACTCGTTTTTTTTATATTTTTTATTGTCAACTACCCCCACTTACACCATTATTATATCAAAATTAAACTATTCTTCTTTAATACTTGTGCAGGTCAACATTAAAAAAAATACGAATGGAGATTTTCTGATTCTATACTAAGGACAAAATAATAACTTCAGGTGGTATATTAAGGGTTAAATGGTAAGTTCATGTAATAAATTAAGTCTGGCCCACGAAAAATAACATTTATCTTTGATTTGTGAGTACCAAACTATGTTGTTTAGAACCAAAAAAAAATAAAACTACGTTTTTTGTGAGTTAAAATGCCCAACCGAAGCAACTACGGAGGGTAAAGGTCCAAAGCAACAAAAGCAAAGAACAATTGCACAAGGCCTCATAAAACTTGTTATATTCCGACTGTAACAATACAGCAGAATTATACATGAATAAAATGTAGCTGCAACATTTGTTGCTGTGATGATTGTGTAAACAACATGATGGGCTATAAATTCTTGAATAGGAAATAATCTGGCTAGTGTTCTAATATCAGCCGTTTTCTGCACTATCATACGCATTAGATTTATGTTTTGGTGCAAACTTGAAGTCCAGAGGAACCTTGCCAAGCAACATCTCAGAGATTCGAATCTGCAACAAACAGACAAGAACAAAAAAATAAGCATACATCGTGATTTTTTACTTTAGCATTATCAAACTCAGCAACAAGTAGCTTAAATCACTGACCCAATCAGCTGCAGATTCAGATGCCATTAGTGTCTCTAGGTCGTTGCGACAATAGTACGAAGGTGGACGCCAGTTAATTTGTTGTGGAACAACTTCTAGCAAACCAACAGGGATGTATCTAAATGTATAGCTAAGCCATTGCAACAGGAAGTGTCTTGTAGTCTCCACTCCTACACAAAATTTCACAAGCATTTAGTTGACGGGACGCTATGCAGACAGAACTTCAAACTCCCAACTCGCGCAATGGCTACAAAGATTCTGTTCCTTGTTTCTTTGAGGCCAGATGATAACAGCTCACAATCTATTTTAAAGATGTGCTGTCAACAGTTATGATAAGTAATCACAATACATTTAAGGCCTCTGTGTTCTTTTTCCCTCTCCCTTTGTGACAAAGCCAAGTTGTCATGTTAAAATCAGTGTTTGTTTTCTGAGCCAATGGATTCCACAGAGAAGAACACTCTAACTCCATATAAATATTTCAATTTTATGCTCGAGATAGCCCCAATCCAGCACAAGGAGAATGAAAGATGAACTTAAACTTTCTAAACAGCCTACTCTCAATCTAAGCTACATATGACAGCTTAAATCTATGAATATCCTGTATAAAAATACTGACTTTAGTAACTTATACCAACCTTTTGAATCAGAACCCCAGTGCTCAAGGCCAAAGCGCACATAGTCTTTTAGTATATCTAGTCGTTCACCAGAACTGATATCCCAATGTCTTTGTTCCTTAATTTCAGTGAATAACCACGGCTGCAATGTAAAAAAAAAGAGAGGTTGAGTACCCCAAAACCAAACACAAGTACCAACTTTTATGTATCACTTACATGGGACTATGGGAGGAACAAAATGAATGTCTACACAAACCTTCACCAAAGCTCCTCGAGCAATCATGCACGAGGACAGCTCAGGGCAGTCAGAAAAATGCTTATTCCAGTCTAAATATGAAAAGACATCTCCATTCCCTAGCACTTGTAACGAGGCCGGGGCTTTTTTGACACAGGTGTTTATGTATTCCCAGTCAGCAAGTTTGCTATATCTTTGCTGTCGGGACCGCCCATGAACTGTTACAGCAGAAGCTCCCCACTCATAAATTTGAGATATTAAAGAGTCAGCACGGTTCCTTCCTTCAATGTACCCTGTTCTAACCTGAAGTATATATATAGAATATGAAATAAATAAGTATGATGAATCCTATAACAATCAAACAAGAGGCAAAAATCAAAAGCAATCGTAACGAAATAAGCCAAAAAACGAACTAGAATAATACTTCGTATGAGTCAACTGAACATATTAAATATCACAAATGAAAACAAATAACAGAGCCATTTCGAATAATAGTATTAAAGACTAAAGAGTTCTTCCTGCATCCAGTAGGCAGCAGTAACGAAAGCCAGTCAAGTCACATATATGCAGGACTGGAGAAGAGACAGCAAGAAAGTACCTTAACAGTTATAGGTTTCTCTGCAGAAGCACAAGCTGCTTGTATAGCATTTTTCATCCGCAATGGTTTTGTAAGAAGAGCAGACCCAGCTCCTTTATTAACGACCATATCAATTGGACAACCCATGTTAATATCAATAAAATCCAGAGAGCATTCTTGGTCGATAAGCTCAACAGCACGTGCCACAGTATCAGGATAAGCCCCACAAATTTGTACACCGAACAAATTCTCAGATTTATGTCGCCTGAGCAATGCCCATTCAGAAGCTTGACCCTTCATGTAAAAGTAAATTACAAAAAAATTAAAGGGTGAAGAACAAAGCAAGTTTTGTATACATTCCATCTTCATATTTGAGAGTATAAGAATACCAGCACTACCTCAAGAAGATTTGTGCACATTGCCATTTCACCACATGTCACGTCTGCACCAAAATCCTTGCAAACTCTCCGAAAAGGAAGATTCCCAACAGTGGTAAGGGGTGCAAGATATAGCTTCCCGCGAAAATCAATAAGTTTCCTTTCACGTGGGTGAAACTTTAAGCTGGCATCAGTTTCAGGAGGCAGTTGATCATTTGTAATTGGTGACTCGTCTTTTGTAGAGTCCTTCACTAAACCTTCTACTGTAACACTTGTACCTGTCACTAGCAAAGCAGAATCAGCCATAAGTACTTAAAACAGAAATCTATGAAATATTAGAGTCAACCAGCAACATTCTCACAGTGACAACCATTATTCAAGTCATTTGAAGAATTTCTCTCATCAATATCAGATTTTGATTTCTTCAAGGGTCTTCTGTCATCACTGCCCAATGGCTCTTCAGGAAGCACAGCAGAAGCACCATGTTTATCAGAAGAGTCATACTTTTCACAACCTTTATCCTCTGAACAATGCGAACCATCGGGAACAATACTTTCTTCTTCTTCTGAATCTTTTACTCTCGTGTGGCCCCTCCCCTGTAGTAGTAACAGCAACGGACTTGGTCAGAAAAAGCACATACATGACACATCATTATCAAGATATCACTGTCCTCTAGCACCCAATTAGAGTCTGTAAAATAGAACTTCATATATCATTAGGTTCTGCCTAAATGAAAGTAACTTGTGTGCTTGCATAGCCGAAACTGTCATTTGCACTTCTGAAAATACATGTATGCTTGCACGCCTGTGAGTAAGAAGGATAAAGCTAACACCAACCCCCAAGGATCCTGGCAAGACAAGTGACACCAGGGAGGAGACAATAGTGTATCAACATAAGGTTTAAAGAAAATACGATATGTGAATACGTAGTACATAGAAAGCAATTATGTCCAAAGATGTATTCAACTATTCATAAACAAAACTAACGAGCATGCATCATTTTGCCAATGAGATCAAATGGACGCTTGGTCAGTGTCCTAAGGTCATCAAATGTGTTAAACTTGATTACCAAGACGCTAATAAACTCTGAATTCACTTTTCTCTCTTCCAGGATCACAACGTATACAGGAAGGGAGGACTGCGTGGTGGAAGCCACCATTTCACATCTAAATACTAACAACATAGAAACACAAGTACTGTACAAAAGAATACTATTCCATAAGTATCGCGTACCTCTACCCCAAGCTGTTTAAGAACTGCATTGGACTTTGGAAATTTCATATTATTCTTCCAAAGAAGCCTCTGGACATCTTTCTTCAACATATTTATTTCAGAGCCTTCCTTCAACGCATCCAAATTTTCATTAGTCGCATCCTTATGAGTACCATAAAATCTGCAAGTCACCCCATAAGGACATGGCTTTTGAGCGTAGGTGAAGGGGCATTCTCCCTCTAGGTCAGCTGGTCTCTGTGTCCACAAGGAAAAATTCATAGTTAGCACTATTATTCCTACAAACAAAAATACTACATGACAATAAAAATTGTAGCATATGATCACGAGAAAATTGAGAAAATTATCTTCTTATGTTGCACTACTACCTGAGACTTGTAAGCTTCCAAGTCATGGCTAAAACGGCATTTATCTGCATAAATGCATGAACTGATTTCTCCGGTCCTTGCAACCGATGGACAAAGATTCAGAGCAGACTTCAGTTTCTGTCAATAAAATGAAAACATTATTCTGGAAGAATATTACTTAATCAGTATAGAACAAATATTCCGATTAACACCATATTCAGTAAGATAAATGCAACCTCAATTAGAGTCACATTTGCTATTCTTATTAGCTTCAAATCTTCAATGCACAAATATCAAACCTCGAATAATCTATAAGTCAATAACAAGCCAATGATAGAAATAATACACTACAGATTACACCAATTCTTCATGAATGTTGATTACAGAATGGAATTTATGACGGAATGACCAAATTTGACTATAATTCGTATCCACTACCGGCATACAATTACTCAATAATTCATCACTGAATATAAATTTGAATAGAGCATTAAAACTGAACAACAATTAGCAGCCTCTAACATCATAAACTACAACAAATAGAAGCCAAAAACAATGTCATTTGCCAAATAAGTAGCGCTACTCAAATCAAATTTCAAACTCAACTAAAAATAATTCATAATTTCATGTAACGTAAAAAATAATAAAAAATGTTCAATTAAATGAAACAAAATAAAGCTCGTAAATTCAAGAGACAGAAAGAGGACCTCATGGCGTTCACGCTTGAGCTGACGCTTCGACTTCTTTTCCTGGATCATTCCACTACTTCTAGGGGCTTCAGAATTAGCATAATCATCTTTACTATCTGAGGTGGTGGACCGGCTAGTCGGCGGTGGACGGAGAAATTCCTTCTTCACAGGGGCTATAGACTTTGATATCAGTTCCTCCGTCGAAAGTTGCATTCCGTTGAACCTTGCCGGCGGAGATTGCGTCTGCGTATTTTCACTCTTTCCCGCTTCAGTTTCTGACTCGTCCATGACTGCCTGAGTTAACTCGGGAGGCTCTCCCATTTTTGAGGTTTATGTTTTCGAGTTAGGGTTTTGGTAACCAGTTATCACTTACTCCACCAAGTTACCAGGCGTGAGAAATTTCTATGGTTGATGGAGTGGAAATGTTTATTAAAACGCGTCGTTTGCGACTTTAACCTTATCCATGCTTTGTTTAACGGATTTTTCATAAAATGCCTTGAGATTTAACGAAATTCACCAATAATCCACCAAATACTCCTAAATTTTAAGAATTTGTCAACTTCTTCGTTAATATTAAGGATATTTAAGGACTTTCAATGAATTTCTTAAAATTTTTGAAACTTGGTGGATATTTGGTGAAACCTCGTGGCATTTCATGAAAAAAAACCGTTTGTATAATGTGAGATAGGTTGGTCATGTTACTCCCTTTGTTTATAAGTGCAACCATTTCTTTTCATGGAGTTTAATTCACTTACCAACATAGAGTTGGCTCAAGTGGTAAGCAGCTTGATGTCGCTTAATTAAGGAAGGTTTCGGGTTCAAGCCTCGCCGTATGCAGAAACTCTTGTTGGGAGACTCACCCACCATAAGCAAGGTGTGCGACACGGGTCGGATCCGGATGTAGTCGGAGCTAAGCTCCGGTGAACCGGGTGTGCTATGCGTAAAAAAAAAAGTTTAATTCACTTATGCCCTGTTCTTTTGGGCTTAATTTCAATTCCATTCAGTTAAGTTCAGTTCAATTCAGTAGAAAAAAGCTCAGAAGAACAGGGTCTTATTCTTTCCGTTTTTTGTTAAATGCATCACTTGTCTTTTAATGATTTTTTAAAAAAAAATGTGTCACTTTTCTTCTTTTATTGACAAGAAAGAGAAAATTTCATTAGAATAAAGTCATATTGCATCTACACCTCCAAACTTTTCTCTACACAAGATCGATTATATATATCTAAAATATTAAAACAAATTTCTTCTTCAAAAAACCTAATTGTAAATATAATCAAGAACGTCTTTGAGATCATGGGAGGCATGTAGTCATGAACATGGGATGTGCGTTACTATAAAATTACCTTTCAATTTCAAATCGTCTTTCGGTTGGAAGCCTCCATAGTTAAATGAATCACTTATACAATTGATAACTTTATAATATACTCCGTATTTTTTTTTCTTTGGTGGTCTCCACTTAAATAAAAGCTACCATATCTAACATGTTATCAGTATCATGGTTTCCATTGTTGTTTTTCTTTAATAAATAAATTATTTACTTGCCCACTTGTATCATTTTAATAATAATTTTGCACTTATCTCATAAATCTAGTGCACTTGTAAGTGATACATTAAAAAAAATAGAGGGATCAGAGTACTTATTTTTTGATTTGTTTAATTCAACAAAAGAGTAATTTTTATTCACACATAGAGTGTAAAGAAATTAAAAGAAAATGTAGAGAAATTAACCTAATATAGAATATTATTTTTTTGGCAAAATAATCAACAAAAGAGTAAATTTTAATCAACAAAAATCGTTGGTCTTGTATTATTTTTCGCCCATTACACATAATTGTATATGGACTATATTAAAAAAGCGAATAAAAGTTATAGAAAAATAGGCAATACGCACTAGTAGAATAATGTGGAATTGTTGCGCGTGAAAAATGGTCATTTTCCGCGTTTTTTGGGCTGCTGCAACATTGGGGGCTGCAATTGAGAATCCTCATTTTCTGCGCTAAAAAGATGCAGCAAAGAAAAAGTCATTTGTTGCACTTTTAACAATAAAATGCGGCAAGTGAAAATGTCAATTGCAGCAACCTGCTCCAAACTTTAGACCCTACCCATACTCTATAGGACCGGTCAATAGGGTACGTGTAAGTGTTTTATAATTCTAGACCGTATAGGGTATAGGTACAAGTCAAAAAAGTAGGGTCCCGGTATTGCTAGACCCTACCCATTGTCATCCCTACTCACGACTCAACTCCTATAAATACTCTTTAATTTATTAATCAATAAAAAACATTACCAACATACACTTTTAAACCAACCAACACAAGTTGGTGGAGTTGGTAGGCAACTCACTTTGTGACTTGGAAGTCACAGGGTCGAGTCCATCAATTGCGAAATGTTTGGGAGTGACTCAAATGAAGACATGTGTAACTGAGCTGGCTAACATGTGATAGGTGTTGGTTTAGTAGGGTCCCTTATTCTCACCTAATACTAGTAATATCCGTTGACCATGTTATACTCCCTAATATTTGATTATTATCATTGAATTTTTCATCGATTTAAATACTCTGTATGTATTCCGTAATTAATAGAGTAATATAAATAATTAGTATAGTTTCAGGAAACACCTACTATCTCTGTTTCATAAAGATGTTTACAGTTACTATTTGCACAAAGATTAAGATAAAAGTAGAAAAGTTGGTTGAATATAATAGAATATGGATAAAGTAAGAGAAATATGTAAAAAGATGAGTGGTTATAAGAAAAAAAATGAATAAAATAAGAGAAAGCGAGTGGAAAATTCTAAATATTATGGGGTACGTAAGAAGAGTAAGGTAATAGTAAATTTTCATGTCCAAAAATAAAATAAAGCAAAGTGTAAAGAACATTATGAAACAGACTAAAATGGAAAGTGTAAATATCATTTTGAAACGGAGGTAGTAGTAAAACATTAAGGATAGTATATATATGTATTTTTCAAGGGACATCAAATAGCTTTATGTATTCCCTTGTAGAATAGAGATCAACATGAAACTGTTGCAGGGGGGCTTATCCTCAAATGCTTGATGTGTTAATGGAGGAAGATAGAAGATAGAGAAAGAGAGAAACATAATTCTTAAGAAAGTAAGAGAAGAGAGAATACATTAGATAGAAGAGAGAAGAGTAGGAAACTTTGTAAATTTTATTGATTGAGTAATACAATGACTGAATACATTGTATTTATATACTACACTAACATATCAAAGTAACAACTTATCTAATTAACTACTTAAGACAAACTGATTTCATAATTATGTCAAGTTAGCTCCCCTAACATTCCTCCCTCCTTATGAGAGACTTGCCCTCAAGTCTACGCCAAGATGAAAGTAGCCTAACTGACCTAACTAATCCAAAATAGTACACTAACCACTGCTAATTATCAACTGGAACATGCATTTTCCTAGCATCAAACATGTTGGAAAATGTAAAGGAGGTGGCTTAGGAAGTGGTCTGATAGAGTTGTCATGCAGTTAATCAACAATTGTTTTGCGAAATTGATCATTGAAACATCGAGTTGCTGTAACATATGATTTAGAAATCCCAACTTCTTCCTTGCTAGATTCCGGCAGGTTGGTTAGTTCATCTTTAAGAGGAATGCCATCAGAATCACTGCATGATAATTTCCCCTTCCCTTCATCTGTCATATAGGAAGTCAACCCCTTTTCAGCAAGTAGTTCATAATGAAATACTAAACATATATCGTCACTTTTGAATGTTTTCTCAAAGCTTGTATCCGAATATAGTGCAAAGGCTTTGTCTTCTTTAAGATCAACCAATATATGTCCAGCAACATATCCTCATGTGCTAAATTGACAAAACGATTATCCTTATCATACACCTTGCAGCCCCCATGCATTGTATTATCATATAGTTGTTGTTTAGACACTTTCCAGAAAATCCCTAAATCTTGCAACATACCTAAGCTTAGGAACTTAACAGAAAGATCACCAAACGTTTTGGTAACCATCTTCACCTCAACATTAGCTGAAACATACTCAGAATCCTGAAATCTGACAGACTATTTTGGCTTGATTTCGGTTGAGATCAGTAGGTTATTTTCAGTTGATGGTGATGGAAGAATTAGTTGTTTTGTGTTTGTAGACGAGGTGACAACTTCTACTAGAGAAGAATGTGATACAGGGGAACATTTCAATTGTTCTTCTACAAGCCCAACACATTCCACTACTTCCTCTTGCTCTTCATCCATCATGGATGCAACAACACATGAACTTGAATTCAAGTAACTACACGAATTATTAACTGAAAGAGTCTTGCATGACTGACTATCAACATTGGAAATTGGTTCATAACTAAAACCTCCAGACTTGGTTACTAGTAACCCATTATCATAACCATGAAATTATAACTTTGATTCAACTAATAATTCTTGTTTGGGTATATAACTATTACAGTCTTCCACTTTTATAGATGCATCATTTCTAAATTTTGCAGACACATCAAGAAAGAAGTATGTCCAATCAATGTAAGACTTCCTCCCAAACAAGTATGAATCAGACTATTTTTTAGCCTTATCAAACATGTTTTGAGAAGCTAATTCCACTTTAACACCATCTTCAAGAATATCATGAAGAGTGGAATTCTTGTTGCAATTCTTTATCCATGTCCTAGGATGAGACCCATAAAATTTTGGAAAACAGGGTTATACTCATGAGACCCGGTTGAATTGATCTCAAAAACAGTAGAAGATTGCACAGATTTACCACCTCTTCTTGATGTTGTTAATTCCTTCATCTCAACAAGAATTTGTAGAATCTTATCACATGTTTCTTCAATTTTCCCCATGATCTTGAATTGTAATTTAGATTTGCAGAAATTGGGTATATAGAATTGGACTCCAAATTCAGAAATTGAGTTTGTTTAAATGATCACTGTGAAGAGGAAACTATCATGGAAGTTTATTGTAACTGATTTTAGCTAAATTCATGTTGGATTTCTGCTTGACATTTTATCAAACACTTTGAATGCAAGAAAAATACTTTAAAAAACTAGGAAATCAAGTTGTAATAATGGCAGAAAAACGTGTAGAAGATTGAAAATTGAGCAATCAATCAGTTATACTTCTTGATTTCTTACCTTGATTTCTTCAACAATTTGTCCCGATTTCTAACCCCACTAATTCCCAGCTTCAAGAACTGCTGACTCCAATATCGAAGAATAGAACTACAATTCAATCGAATCACTCAATTTGCAGTAGGTTGGCTCTGATACCTTTCTCAACTACTTGATGTGTTAATGGAGGAAAATATAAGATAGAGAAAGAAAAAGAGAAAGAGAGAAACAAAATTCTTAAGAAAGAAAGAGAAGAGAAAAAACAATAGATAGAAGAGAGAAGAGTAGGAAACTTTGTAAATTTTATTGATTGAGTAATATAATGATGGATTACATTGTATTTATATACTACACTAACATATCAAAGTAACAACATATCTAACTACTTAAGGGTAACTGATTTCAGAATTATGTCAGGTTAGCTCACCTAACATTTCACCATGACCTCCTGCCTCATTTATTTTGACGGAATAATATTTTAAACGAGGAATATTTTCATGTAAAACAATTTTTAAAGAAAGCACAATTGTTTACAATTTCTTGCTTAGCTTGTCAAATCTTGTACAAGTAATCTTGCTTAGCTTGTGTTTGCATCAACCTATGTGTACTTTTATCTCTGGGGGAGGAGCCCGGGCCTGTTTTCTTGGTTCTGCGCTTTAGGTTGAGTTGATGGCTTGTCATTTGGGCCTTCATATGGTGATTCGTTGAGGTTTCACTAAAGTTCTTAACTTCTTATTTATTCAGATTCTTCTAATCTAGTGTTGTTCCTTGTTAGTTGTTACATTGGAATCTTCTCCCTGATCCAATTTTGGTGACTTAACCTCTCTCCAATTGCGGAATCTCCTGGCCTTATTCGAATATTTTGCGGTTTCCGGTCCAACTCATGACTTGGGCTCATCGGAGGGAGCTTCTTTGTTATAATTTTTAGTTCTTGCTTCTTGTCTTTTTTCTTGTTGTCTGTTGACCCATGAGTAATTGAAATATGCTAGAAAAATTCCAAATACGGGAAACATAAGGTTTAGACATACTCGGCAGAATTCATGGATAACCTCGTAAAAAAATGAGCAAAATCACGCTAAAAATGAAGCAAACAACGTTTATTTTCAAATGTAATGTAAGAAGCAACAAAGTAATGTTAGGTAGTGTTTGGATATCATACTTTGATTTCAAATGTTTCATTTTAAATCTAGAAATTCAAATTCCAACTTTCAAATCCAAATTATATGTTTGGGAAATATAAGAATTCAATTCTGGTATTTCAAATTCTACCATGTTTGGAGGTTAACTGGAATTTTAATTATCTAATTAATGGAAAGTAGAAGGGGAAAAAAACATCAATTGCAACTCAAACATAAACAACAATCTATCAACAAAGTAATTTCATCCAATCTCATCAGAAAACAAAAATTACCAAAACATCATGCAAATATAATGCAATAACCAGTTCTAACCTAGATTCAAAGAGAAATTCTTACTCAAATTTTGTGTCTCTTCATTCGAATTAAAAGATCTCATTCACTTTAATTTCCAGAAACTAATTTTCTTTTTCCTTTAATTTACTGTAACTTCTAGCCATCAATCAATTCAACACCTAAAATTCCCCCAAACCAAAAATCAAACAATTTCCTCCAATCTGTAAATTTTATCAATTGCCTTCAATCTGATTTTTCTTCCAGCTTGCTTCTCCTTCAATCTGATTTTATCAATTGCCTTCAATCTGATTTTATCAATCGCCTTCAATCTGATCTTTCTTCCAATTTCCTCAAATCTATAAATTTTATCAATTGAAAATCTTGAGAAGAAGAAACGGCGACCTCAACTGGTGGTTGAGGCGGTGGAGGAGAGAGATCGAGTGTGTTTGGGAGAGGAGAGAGAAAATCGTGTTTGGTTGAGGCGGTGGTAGTTTTTACAACGGCAAAGAGTGGGTGGCGCCGGTCGTTGCCGGTCGCACTCGATGCATGAATATGACAGAGGAGAGAGCGAATTGAAAGAAAGAGATCAAGAGATAGAGATGGAGGTGGAGGTGGAGGTAGTTGTGGTGGTGGAGACGGTGAGGTTTAATTTGTTGGTGGAGGGAGAGCCGGAGAGGGTTTGGGAGAGGAGGGAGAAAGTGAGTTACATTGTGGGAAGGGGAATAACACAAATAAAAGTGGGCTGAGGCTGCTAAAAGAATTTCAAATACCAGCAAAAATTGTGTCATTTCAAATTACACAAATATGGGCCTGTAACATTAGTTAAAGGATTTGGGCCAAATTCAGCATTTCAAATTCTTGGTTTGCCAAACACAGAATTTGTCCAATTCCAGGATTTCAAATGAAATCCTTGAATCCAAACACAGCATTATGTTATTCCACTAATCGAGCACGACGTGATATCCCTTCAGTTATATCTTTGGCATCAGTGTAATTCCCAGACTTGATATGGTAGAAAGTAATGTAAAATAATCTAAGAAATCGAGTAATGCGGAGAATGATAGATTTCCTCATCAAAGCGATGACAGTAGAACATACTACGCAGATGAAGACAGCCAACCAGAGAGTCTTGTGAGATAAGGCCACATAAATCCCAGTCATAAAAGCCACCAAAGTCGCATTAAAGGATATTAAGAGAAGTGAGATGGAGAGATCCAGTAGAAGGAAAGAATCAGCAGTTTTTCCGGTTGACATGACCCACAGAAGAGAGAATAATACAGCCATTGATCCACACAATGCACACGTGTTGGAAATTATAAACACCTGAAATGCCGCTTTTCTAAGAAGAATCGGGGTGCCACCATCATCATATCCACCGGGTACTTGATACGCAGCTGCAAATGTTAGAGTTGCCAACAGTGCTGCAACCACTGATAAGGTGTTGGCCATTTCTTTTATTTGCGTCTTGCGTATCCCATGCGTACTCCGAACAAATGTCATTTCAAACCTTCCTTTTTTCTCTAAAAGTCGGAGAACCTGTCATGAAAACAATTATTCTATTCAGTCATGAAAACAAATATTCTATTCAGTCATGAAATACAAGAAGAATATTCAGGCCTTAATCCCCAATTGTGGTGTCGGCTACATGAAACCAAGATTGTATCTCCTACAGGCCTATGCTCGGCAATAATTATTCTTGGAATGTTCTACTGGTTTTGTGGTATGATTTATTAAACGGGTGGAAACAAAATGTGTTTCTAAAGTCAAATATTGCATATATCATTAAGGTGCACCAACTGAGATTTTGCATCTAACCCATCATTGAAGGATGTATTTTACTGACGTACTTATCTAGTTAATACACCCCGCTCCAAGTCCCAAACCACACACCACCTAGGGGTGGGCAAATAATCAGGGTACCCGGAATCAAAACCGAAACCCGCACTTCAAGATTGGTGAACCTGTTGCAACAGTTTTAGTTCCCATTTTTTTTGGAACTAGAACCTATTGGGTACCCTATCAACACCCGTTTCCAATACCGGATACCCGGAACTTCGAACCGAAACTGGAACCGGACAGAAATGTTATTTCCGCCCAAATCATAAAAAATATATTTTTTTAAATAAATTGGCAACAATTTATTCAAGTTCATCAAATGACAGGGTTTATTCACTTTTCTTGTTATTGTAACTTTTTAAACATTCCTTAAAATGTTTATATAATAACATCGGTTAGTTGTTCGAGTTTTTTGTGTGTGTTGGTTTTCTTTGGCTGGTGGTTTTTGAGGGTTTGGGTGGTGGTTTCTGATGAGACAACTGAATTCTGTTTAATAAGCGAAACATGTTTTGCCGGCAAAGTTAGTTAAACTGGTTCCCATTTTTTTAGCATATTTTTGCTCTGTTTTAATAGCTCATCTTCATTCTTCAATGATTTAGTTGACTTTGAGATGTATAAATATGAGTTAATTCTCATTGTAAACATTTATTTAGAAAATCAATCAAAATCTTGGTCTCTTCTCTCTAGTTCCCTCACTCTCTATTCTGATTTCTATCTCTCTCTCTCCTATTTCTATCATAATATTGAGTGTTATTAGCACTGCATCAGTTTCTAGGGTTGGGTGGTGGTTGGGTTGTGCTGGTCAGAGGGTTGTAGATGGTCGGGGTGGTGGTCAGATTTGGTCGATATGGGTGTTAAGCGGAAATAGTTAGTAATTTTAGGATTAAGGTTAACAATCAATCATTAAATTGTTCGGTTATCTGTTATGTTCTCCATTTAAAACATCAATAAAGGCACGTAATGATATATTCAATACCCCAAAAAATCAAAACCACGAGCTCACCATGTAGAATTTCCCATTATTCTATTACGGTCATGAAATGTATGGCAAATTGTATTCAAAGCAAATTCAAAGTGACCCAACTTAAATCACGAGTTCTATTTCTGGGTGTAAAATTGAGACATACCTCATCTGGGGCATCATCATGTAATGCAAGCAAATCTAAGACGTTTTGACCTTCATTATTACGCTTTACTACCAGTCCCATTGTGTCATCCTCATCAGTTTCCATGAATCTTTGTGCAATAAACTTTGCATTGAATGAGTTTCCCTCCTTTATGGCAAAAAGCAAAGGTGTATTCCCGTCAAAATCCACCGCATTTCGGAGGAAATCTACTTCTGGAATCCTAAAAAATGGTTTGGCCATTCCTGCATACGCCAACTTTTCATCGAGACTTTCATCAACTTCAAAGCCAGTAAAATGCAAGAGGTGCAAGAATGAACGTCCATTAAGATCTCGAAGTTGTATTGACTGAGGGTAATACTTAAGAATGATGAGTGCTACGAGAAGACGACCAGTCTTGGCTGCTCTTAGCAAAGGAGTTAGACCTTCTTTATCCCTCGTGTACGCAGCGGAGCCATTCTGGGAGAGTAACATCTCCAATGTATCTATCTTATCCTCACCTGCATTTGTTAAATGCACATTTGGAGTAAGTATAGTGTTTCCCTAAAAAAAAAACGCTTGTAAGGAATAGAAAATGTAATTCATTAGTGTTTTGTCCAAAGTAACTTATTAGAGGTCTTTCTCTTCACCTTAGTTTACTTATTTCAGAAAAGTTCAAAGTCCATTTTGTGTGAAAAAGTCTAATTCCAGAATGCCATATAAGTGTAAGAATATACTTCTGTTGGTTTATGAGAATCAATATAAAAAAGGGGTTTAAATAGGTAAAACCGCACAAATACTACGAAATATATAAGTGCAAGAACATGCTCTTACCAGCGTCATATAAGCCATGTCTAGCAAATACATGAAGAGGAGTCTCCCCAGCATCATTGACAGATAGAATCATTTCGGGACCAGTGAGTAAAAGAGCTTCACAGCTCTCACAACTTAAAATTGATTGCATTGCCTCATGTAGTGGGGTGTTGCCTTTTGAATTTTTCACTCTCCAGGGGGGCATAAAAGGTTCACGGTAAGATTCTTGGAATTTTTTTACGCAGTGATCTTCGACACATGCGAGTAGGTGTTTGAAATCACCCTCATAGAACATGGAAGCAATGTGTAATGGGGTATTACCATTACAATCTACCTCAAAAATTAAGTCTGGATAGCGTTTTATTGCTTCCTCCACAAAGGCCTCCTGGCCATGTTGAATGGCTATGTGGAGAATATTACTTCCATCAGGCGCTTGAGAAAGAAATGCACTGTCATTGACTGCACCACTAATCGGATCCATATCTGAACACCAGTAAAATAAACCCACTTTTCCGTTTACTGCACCCCTGTAAACCTCTGCTGACATCATCTTTATACTGCGGGCTGCCTCTTTAAGTTTCCTTTGAGCAAGGAACCCGAGGTCTTTCAACTCGTTCTGTATACACAAGAAACTACATAAATGTACATAAAATCGCACTACTCCTTACAAGCAGTGAAGAACCTTGATACCTATCAGTTTGTCTAAAAGAGTGCATAATTGAGGAAATAATTTTTGAGCTAGAGCTAAATGCGGTTATGCCTTATACGGTATACAATAATAAATGGCGGAATGTTCCTTCAAAAAAAAAGACAGAATTGAGTTAACTTATGTAAGTTTTATCCCAATGTCTAATAATGCAACTTTATCCTCTAACATGTTGTTTTCTTCAAAATTTTCCATTACACTATACTGCCCTCTAAAGAAGTAAAGGAATTAATTGAAGAAAAAACGGTATTCGGGAGATGGGAATGGACATCCATTACCATGGAACAAATCTTACTTTAGACATTAATTACCATTTAGGCATTTACCCAACAAGCTATTAGTTTAATACCACACTCAGACAATTTTCCTTGACATTCAGCTGCTATTTTCAGATAAAACTTGGCAGTATCTATAAATAAAAATCACAAAGTGATTAGACGATATGCATACCGCACCAGGAATATCGGCAGCTAGTGCTGCCAAAAGATCTAAAACAGAGTGGCCCATGTTATTTGTAATGGTTAACTCGGTCCTCACTTGCGCTTCAATACAACATAGCAAAAGAAATTTTGCTGCAGCGAAGTTTCTTTCTATTAAGGCAAAATGCAATGGTGTGTTTCCATCACAATCCTGAGCACTCCTTAGGTCTTTTGTCAGAAGGGGCAGAATGCTTTCGAAAGCATAGAACATGTCATTTGTGGCATCAATTTCAGCATTAGATACAACCCTTAGATGGTGCAAGAAAATCCTACCATAAGGATCCCTAAATTTTATAGATGCAGGGCAAAGCATGACTAAATGATAAGCCACTAGAAAGCGTCCACAGTAAGCAGCCCTCAATAAAGGGGTGAACCCATCTGCGTCCCGTGTGTAAGCAATTAGACTGCCATTTTGACCCATGAGCAGATCAATTAGGTTCTCTAGCTTGTCCATTGCTGCATTTCTCACAAAGCAAAAAGAACATATTAGATGTATTCTAACCAAATAATTAATTGGTGGAGATTATGACGAAGTATATATACGCTGTCATTTATGACAGTAAGTGCATTGGACGTTATAGGATAATAATAGACTAGTAGTAAAGCAATTGTTCAGAAAATCAGGGAAATCTTTCACTGTAAGTAGCTATAAAGTAAGGTCATTTGAAGAGGTGAAAAGGACCAGAAACTTACTGGTATAAGCGCCATATCTTGCCAAAATGTGGAGGGGAGTTTCGCCAGTTCTGTTTGGCAATAAAAACAATTTAGGATCCACATGCAGCAAAGCTATGGCTGCGTCATAATTACTCGAGCATATTGCTTCATGAAGTGGCATGTTTCCTTTGGAATTCTTTTGTCTCCAAGGCAAGGCATGAACCAGCTTACCCCCTGCTTGTTCCTTGAACTTGTCAATGGTCTCCTTAGTGAGTCGCAACAATGTTGTTGCAACAAGGTGATTGCTCTTGAGCCTAGAAGCACAGTGGAGAGGAGTTTCACCACTACAGTCAGTTGTAAGAACAAGAGTTGGAAAATGTTTTACGGCTTCCTCTATGAACTTCAGGTGGCCAGAATTGGCAGCTAAATGAAGGATGCTAGATCCTTCAAGAGTTTGACTCAGAAAATAATCATCATCATATTTGATTTCACCACTCTCTACATCTCGTCCTCCTTTTTTCTTGAACAAACTCACATCCTCCTCTAATGCTGCTTGCAGGAGCTCTATGTCCATTCCTTTTCTTGTCGATTTCTCTGTCACTCTCAGTTCCTCCATTTGTATGGGGAAATCTGGGAGTGACTCGATGATGGTTAATGCCGAGTCACCATTTTTGTTCAAGATTGTAAAATCAGCCAAGCATTCCATTAAGACTTTAGCCAAGACAAAAGCTTGGCAGCCGAGCGCTGCATGAGCAGGTGTATTCCCATGACAGTCCTTCCTGTCCTTGAGAGCATTGATTTCGGGGATGCTGAGCAACTCCTTGACCTCCTTGTATGATCTGACGGATGGGAAGTCAACAGCTTCCATCTCCCATGTATTTACTTTTAGCATCAGATTTTTCAAAAGATGTAGTACAGTTCTACCTTCAGGGTCACAGATCTCAGCAGACTGAGGGCAATGTGAGACTATAAGCTGTACAGCCAGAACGCACCCCTGCTGAGCAGCTATCAGCAAAGGTGTTTGCCCATTCACATCACGAATGCAGAGTGTGGGTGTGTATTTCAGAAGTTCTAATAGGACACCTTTTTTTTTGGCCCCAATCCCGTCACCTTGAGCCATGTGCAATCCTTGCAAGTTCAGCACTCCTTCCTCCAATAACACATTAGGTATAGGGTGTGTACCTTCCAAAAACCACAAACACCACGTGCCTTAGGTTCAATTTTCTGACTTTTGATGGTAAAGATGATGTTTGGCATTAGAAAAGTTCATATCATTTAAAGTGCTTGTACAATAGTATTTATATTTTAATTAAAGCATTGATGATTATTTTGGGTGATTCAATTTTCTATAGAATGGGCCGATTACAGGTAATAATCATTTAAGCTTGTTTGTTAAATGAACCATACTTGAACAATTCATGTTCAACTTCTTAATGTTCATGAACAACTCCTTTAAGTTTATTTGCAGGCTTGCTCATCTCCAGTTATAACTCGTTTGAAATTCGTTCAATCTCGAAAAAATCTCGATAGTATAAAATATGGACTAGACTCCTTTGCAGATGTGGCTGAGGTGGAGGAAGCTATTGGTGGGAATGACGGAAACCATTAGGATGGAACTAAAGGTGGTGGCATGGAAATGGCTACGATAGGAAGGGAGTTGTGTTTTGGAGGGGGCCTACGGCTATATTATTTACACCAAATCGCTGGAACCCCTTGAAATAAATTGTAGTATAAGAAAATAAGACTAAATTAGATTAGATTAGATTTCTGGGAGAAAGATTTAGTTTGGTATATCAGATAAGTAACTGATAAGATTCTGAAATTTATTGTACACTAGTTTTACAACACGTTCAGTGCATTAGAATTTTTTTGTTTAAGATTTCCTTTGTTGTAATCCGAATAACTGAAGTACGATGAACATGTCTTAATTGCAAACTTTATACTATTAATAATGTAATGAAATTCAGATGACGAAGATCTTGAATGCATGTGTATACAATACATTTTAGAAAAATAATCATAGGTCAAATATTTATGTACATCTTAGAAAAGACAAGTCTATATATTGTAGATTTTATTAGTAGGAAATCTTAAGTTTCAAAACCAGTATTTCCGATTCTACCGGAAAAAAATTAAAAATAATAAATAATAAATAAAACTAGTATTTCCGTTATCTTGGTAGAGTTATTTAGTGTGTTCGGGAATTCGATTAGATAACATATCTATGGATAATTAAAACTATGGAATATGTGGAAAAACAAAACTATGTAAATTAATACTCCCTCCGTACAAAATCGGCCGTATTTAATTAAAAGATACACTTCCTATAAAAGAAACACTTCCCATAATTGGCCGTATTTAATTAAAAGATACACTTCCCATAATCGGCCGTATTTAATTAAAAGATACATTTCCTATTTTTGGCATGTAATGGTCACCACTTCTAATTATATTAATCATTCTCTCCCTCTTGTGGTCACCACTCACATCTTCTTTTCACGATATTAAATAATTCACCCCTATCAATAAATAATAACTCAATACCCCACTTTCATCTAACTTTACTAAATTCAACTCACCCTCCTAAAATTACGTGCCGATCAAACTGTATTTTTTAATTAAATACGGAGGGAATAGTTTACACCTTCTTTGATTATTTAATCAGTTAGTAAACTACTGAAAAGTAAAGAATTTACCTACTTTTCCATTGTTTGGTAAGTTTAATGAGGAAAAGTATTGAAATTAATAAGAGAACTTCAGATTTTCATAGTTTTCTACAGTCTTTGCCTTGATCTTCCATTGACTTTGAAAGAAAAACCTATGCAAAATTAAATGACTCAATTATAACTATAAAGATTTCCACATATTTCCACAGATTTACTTTTCTATTGTTTTTTCTCCCAATAAACAAAAATTCATATAAATCCACGCTTTTACTTAGTTTTCCTCCAAAGTTGAATTACCAAAAACAGTGTTAGTTTAATTCAACTTTTGTCACTTAAACTCAATAAATCTACACGTTATGAGTTAGTTCGTGGATGTACTTCGTCTCCATATAGTAGAGTTAGTTTTATTATGTCTGGTTGTTTGCTCCCCTTTGTTGGGTTACTATAATATTGGTTTGTTGAGAAAGATTTGTGCGAATCGCAACAGATATCAATTTTTTAAATACACTTAGGCTCTCTTTGGTTAACTTGTCCAAACTTATTTTTGCTGAAAAAACTTACTTTTGCCGAAAAGAACTTAATTTTGAGTTAAAGTTGTGTGAAAATAACTTATTTTTGTTGAACTAGTATGAGCTAATCTGAACTTATTTAAGTTGAAACAAAAACTCTTAGATGAATCAACTGAAAATCACGCAGCTACAACAAATTGTTAGACCCCCTCTCCTATAAGGTTGCATAAGGGAGATATTCGACATAACAAGATCTACTCAATTTTCTTAGTTTAGATGAAGTTTATTTGATTCAATTTGTTATGTATTTGTTAGATTTAGATTTCTCTTGTATATGGCGTATAACTCTTTATTCAAGAATTCATTTAACTTATATATATATATATATATATATATATATATATATAGAAAATATTAGAAGAAATTTTAGATTTCTGAGATAGAGTAGGGATAATGTTAATAATATTGATTGATAATGATAGTTATATTATGTTTTAAGATGATGATGACAACAACAAAATCCAATTTGACTCAAATCAATACTAACCAAAAGCCACAAAATGGAACTTTACCATGAGTGGACCTAAAAGCAAAAAGGACCTGAACTGACTCGACCCAAACCCTATCCGAACTAACTCTACCTAATACGATATGCACCATGCCACCATCTATGTTGGCGTAAGGATTCTTTAACCTCCAAAATCTAAAACTTGATTATCATATCTTAAAAACAATACAGCTAGCTACTACAGATGCACCATCAGATTAGCATGAATATGATTGTGTCAACCCATAAAATAACAAATTGCATATACTATGTATGATCAAATAGGTAGTGACAGGAGAAAAAAAACAAAATCTAAAGTAGTAATAGCAAATTTACCAGCGCAATATCTGAGGAAAATGTGTAGAGGACTTTCCTGTGAATTATTGACCAATGAAAGCACGTTGACCGAACCCACTTTTAGTAGATCCATAGCTACATTCAACTTGTTACTGCTTAATGCCAAGTGAAGAGGTGTATCACCTTGTGAGTTCTTGGCCATCCAAAACCAATCTTCCTCGGCTTCGCTTTGCTCTTTGGTTGCACAACCACTGTACGAAATGAGTACATCCACCGTATTCTTATTTCCCTTCCTCGCTGCAACATGAAGAGAGGTGTCCTCATTGATATTCTTTTTTGAGATGAGCTGTGGGAATATATTGAGAGCCTTCTCTATGAACTTATATTGGTCA
Source organism: Spinacia oleracea (assembly GCF_020520425.1). Classification (NCBI taxonomy): domain Eukaryota; kingdom Viridiplantae; phylum Streptophyta; class Magnoliopsida; order Caryophyllales; family Amaranthaceae; genus Spinacia; species Spinacia oleracea. The sequence goes on along the minus strand of NC_079490.1, from coordinate 146,698,640 downwards.
TATTCAGCAGCAACATGAATTATATTGTTTTTAACCGGTGTTATTTGATCTGTAAAATATGAGTGACCATACCTAGAAATGTTTCTCTCACTCAAGACCCTGAGGTCTCCACTTACAGCTGCTCTGAATAACGCCTCTTCCATTAACGTAGTTGGTATTCTCATTACGAGTTAGATCACCTTCCCTCGACTCCTCTGAGGCTAGAATAAGGGATATTATGATCTTATCAAATTTTCACTGAATTAGTGAATTGGTTGATTCTATGGGATAAACTCTACTCTTAATTCTTATTATGTCCAACATTTCCTTTGAAATCTTTTTTTTTTTGCCAAGTCTTTTCATTAAGCTCTTTTTTTTCAGTCACTTGGTTAACAAGTTCAGCGCACGTTATGCTGCGTGCCTGCGTGTAACTGGTAAGTGATAGAAATTGAAACATTCTTCAGAATATCCAAATTCTATATGCATCCATTGTACATTTGTACTACAATATTCACCTATGGCTATATAATTTTATGGAAATACAAAGGAATATACCTCTCACACACATATTTCAGCATACTGCTCAGATTAAGGATTCATTGTAGTGGTTCCTAAAAATTAATAGCAATAAATTAGTAGTGTATTTTTAATTATTGATATCGACATGTCTTCATCCCACCCTTCATGACTTGGCTAATTAACTGAAACCCCTCTTTAAAACTCTATCCATAATCAATTGAGTCGAAAATTATTGCTGCCTAGAATACAAGATTAGGCAATTAAATTGCTAATTTACGAATAGAAATGTCTGTAATTGTTCAAAGACAAATGAAGAAATCCAGAAGTTATAGGACATTACGAGAATGTGTCCAGAATTAGTTACCTCTACTTTGGTCATAACGTCGAGCTGCTAAAACGCTTTACTGGAATAACCATTGAGGGCCGAATATGGAAAACGGAGTTCCGAAATTGGAACTTCAGTCGCCATAAGAGATCGCCAAAAAGCTTGTTGTTGAAGTGGTTATTAACAAAATTCATGGAGTTCTGATATGAAATTAGGGTATTCAGATACATTATCGTGAATCGATTAAGCTTGATGCGGGGGGGACAAGAGAGGATGAATTGGAAATTTGATTACTTTTACTGCACAGGGAAAGGTGTTAGGGGAGTAACTTGATACTCCCTCTGTTCCTTTATATTCTTCCCGTTTGAAAAATGGTATGGAAATTAAGAAAATTGAATCTTGTAATGATTGGGTATTAGAGCCACTACTGATTTCAATTGATCAGACACAGATTATTGATAATCTCCTATTATCCTGGGCATAGCAATCTTGAAGGTTAAAGTTCACTCGCTTGAGATTGGGTAATTTCTATCGAATCTAGGTTGAAAATCAGGAAGAAAATCACATGATTGTTTGCTTAATCTTACAATTTGTAGTCCTGAACCTTCGAACACGATTCTTGGAGAAATTATTCTTTGCACATAACCCGTTTTCTGACCTTTTTCCAATCAAATTCGAACCAAAATCTTGAAGGTGTTTGTTCTATCACATTACAAAATGGGGGTTGACGATTTTTACAACAATCTTCAACAAGAAGAACCAATCATTCCACAACTTGAAGCTGCTCAACAGAAAAAGGTAATAAAATCATTCAAAAAGCTTTTGAAGAGTGAATGTTTTGATAGTTGGAATAAAGGATGTTGTGAATGGTACCATTACTTCCGGTACATGAGTGCAGCCTTAGTGGTGATAATTGGGGTTTTGTGATGGTATATGATGAAGAAGGTGATTATGTGTTTGCATTGGAGTTCAATAATAAGGATGCACCAAAGGTGTTTGATAAAATGTCAAGCAGAATTGCCGTTCAAGAAGAAGTAAACTCAACAGTAGCCAAGAACTGTTGTTCTGTAACACCCCGACAATTCTCCTTTTTCAAAAATACCCTTTTTATAAATATAACTATAGAGAATCATCAAAGTATTATCGCCCGTGTGAAAACGTAACGGCTTATTCAGAATTTTGCAGCGGAAAACATAAAACTAACTTTAGGTTTATAAATAATCAATTATAGAATTAATCCCAAAAACCAATCAGCGAAAATAAGGAAATGTAAATAGTACGACAAGTTTAAAGTCCAATTTAACAAACCCAAGTCACTTAGCAAAACAAAATAAATACAAGCTCTCTAATCCCGATCCCAATGATGCATCATCTTCAAACCTGTAGATGGGCAACGCTTATTGATCCTTAGAGACTGGTCACCAAAATGGGTCATCACAGGATCAATAAGGCATAGCCATGATCAACACACACAAACAAAGCACGTAATCAGCAAAGCTGAGTACTACATACTAAATCAATAATAATCCTAACAAGATTCTATTAAACGAACAATCCTAACATGATACTAATAAAACCTAAGTAAGGGAAAACAAAACATATTAATCTGAAGACCACACTTGACTAGACTAGGCTAGACTGGACTAGAACTTTTATAACAATTATATTATTTTAATTCAAATATTCAATGGACCGAGTTGTCTAACTGGAAGCTTCAATAAGGAAGACGAGGTACGGGCGCGACTCCATAAACTCAGTGACCTGCGATATCGAGGAAACTTTTGAATAAAAATAGAACACGGTGATCAATCCGGTCCAAGAAAAGGCCATGGGCTACCACCATGAACCCCAATTCCTGTTTGTCCATCACTTCAGACGTGCACAGTCTAAAGCTATTGCTGCTCAGTTTCACTTTACATGATTTACAGATTTAAGACTCTGTTATGACTCAACAATCACATAAGTCATACAATCAACGATTATTCACAACTGTTTTTATCTTGGAATTAAGCAAGTGATCACAAAGGTATCAATCAAGACTCATTCCGGCCAATTAATTCAACCTTTCTTTTAACAATGATCAACCCCTGTACATGGGTATAAGGTTTCAACTTACTAAACAAGGCCCTCGGCCCTCATAAAGTAGTGAAAAGCTAAAAGGGAACAACGATCAATCGATCTAAACCAATATATATAAAAAATAATCTAGTGTTCCCAACCAACATATTTGCATCAATCATCCATACTAACATGTTATAATTCTCATAACGAAATATATGTTCAACATGTTCATCCAACAATATTAAACATGTAAATTTCAACACAACCAAGTTCATCGACAATTCAACATGGTTTCAATAATAACACACATCTCCAAGCACACAGGTATGTACGTACATTGGGTAAACAAATTGATAGGCTACTTTAACAATCTCAAGAGTCGCCTACAGAGAATTCTCCACCTAAAAACAACCAATATAGATTCATATCAACTCACACTGAATTTTCAGCAACATTAGGGTGCTTCTAATCCTTCCTGAACATAATTAGAACATTCCCCAATGTCAAAACTTAATTACTAAACCTCCTAACATAGTGATTACTACACTAATGATCACCAATTATCATAAACTCCAATAAACATGCCCATTCACAATTTCCAGCAATATACATTAATTCCAAACTACTCCAAAATATATCCAATATATTTAAAATCATAAAAATAATAATTTAATAACTTATAATCAACCTACCATGAATTTAAAATATTAAAACCTTAAAATACATGGTTTAAATAATTCAAATTCTCGTTTCAAACAATTTATGAAATCTGAAAATTAATAATTCAATTATTCAACATTAAAATCTGAAATTCATAAATAAATCATAAAAGTCATAAATTTAATTCAATCCAAACATAAATTAAATTAATAACATATAATTAAAATATTTAATTTACCAATAAGGAGAGAAGGGGTTGCTGGCGGCCGGCAGGGTGGGGCTGTAGCAGACCAGTCGGCGGCTGGTGGCGCGCTCTGATGGTGGTGGTCGGCAGGCGGTGTATCAACGTGGAAAGGGAAAGCAAGGCACGAAGGAAAATGGAGAGGAACGAGAGAACGAGAACCGGCTTGGCGGCTGGTAGCAGGGACGACGACGGTTGGGGCAGCGTCGCCGGTAAAGTGGTGGTTGGCGGTGCTCGGTGAAGGTTGGCTGCAAGTGGTGCGAAGGAGCAAGAATAAAAGCACGAAGCAAAGAGGGGAGAAGAAGGCACGAACGAGAGGGGGAGGAGGAAGGTGAGGCTCGCCGGTGGCAGGGCGGCGCGACGGAGGAATTGGCCGGCGGTGGTGCCACGGTTGTGGTGGTGATGTGCGAAAGAAGCAAGGGGGAGGGTTTGAGTTTTTCACGTGAAAGGAAGGGAGGAAAAATATGGTGTACGTGATTTCTTGTGGGTTTGAGAGGAGAGAGAAATTGTGTGGGTAAACTTTTGGGTTTGGGGTTTATTTGGGCTTAGGTATTTTAATTAGGCTAGTATTAGGATTCCTTTTCTAATTTAAAAAGTGTTCGAGTCCAAACCCAAATAGAAATACTTTTCTAAAACCGAATTGTTTCTATGTTTTAAATCGTTTTCGAAATATGATTCTAAAAATGTTTGATTTCGTAAATCATTAAAATATTTGAAATGCATTTAAATAAAATAAATATACATTCAATATATATTTATTACTAAAATTCACAAATTGCATTTAAATATAATTAATTATACGTTAAAATATATTAATAACTTTATAAATTTATGGGGATAACATGTTCAATGCTGAGTACTCAATCCTCTTTGTCAAGTCCTTCTCCAGAATTGGTACAAGTTGATGTTATGCTCACTAATCCTAAGCCATTTTTCCAAGATACACCATCACATGTTAATCAATAAGCAATCTTGGCCGAACGTGAACCAAGTTGTCTTGGAAAAGTGGCAATGTTTCATTTTGTCTTCAAACTGAAACAAGGTTGCATTACTATGGTGGTTAACTAGGTGATTTGGGTCATAAGTGTAATAATGAGGATCTTTCATCTCTTACAAGAGTGATGTTTAAGGATCAATTTATCATACTCTTTGAGGATGATGCTGCATTATCTCTTCATGGGAGGTGTTTTGACTACATAGTTTCTTTGGAATCAGTGGTATTACTAGTCAACACGAGGCCTCTTCCTTGGCCTCCTCCTCTACATCTTCTTCAATAGTGATTTGATGGTGACAGAAGTCTTGAAACTGTAGTGAAGCAAATACATAGATGGCTACGTGAATTTCATCTTTTGGGCTTGTTGACCTTGTCTTGCCTTGTCTTTGGAGGCTACACGTATTATTGGTGGTAATTAGCAGTGGTTTTGTGTAACTCTTTGGTTCAGTTTAGGCTACAGAAATTCTTGCCTGGTCTTACTGTAAATGTGTACAAGGGATGCTTGTTTGGTATGACATGTAAACTTTCATCCTGATGCAGACTTGAGGACAAGTCTATCATAAGGAGGGGGGAATGTTAGGGGAGCTAACTTGATACCTGATATATTAGTCAGCTAGTCTAAAGTAGTTACATAGGTTGTTAGCAAAGTTAGAGTGGTCTGTTTAGTTTGGTGGTTGTATAAATAAGCTTGATATCAGATTGTGACATTCATTCAATTACAATTACAATTTTTCTTAATCTCAATCTCAGTTTCTCTTTCTCTCTCTATTATATTCTCTGGTCTTTCCCAAATCATCTTCTATCTTCCTACTTTCTATTAATCAACAGTTAGAAATACTCCTCCTGTAACAAAAGGAGAATTCGGATTGGGGAGAGAACGAGAGCGAGAGCGAGGAAGTACGAGAGCGAAAATTCTACGGTAAGTAGTGCTATTTACCACTAATTTAGTAAACGATCGGTACCTGTACCTGTACCAGTAAATTAATTCTTTTATTTTTATTTAAATTATACGGAGTAGAAAGATTTTCATTAGCTACCGATCTCAAGTGTTCAAATCTAAAAACCAACCTAATCTATTAATTTGTATTTACAATATAAATTTAATGTTTTATATAGAAACGTAAAAAGTTCAACCAATTAATTACATAATTTACCTCCCCCAAAATAAAAATAAAAACATAAAAAATAAATACCTTACTCCGTACAATACTCGTCTTTATCTTCTTTTATTTCTTCAATGATCTAACCATCCATTTAAATGTCATCTTCATCATTCTACTTCTACCAATTTGTTCCTGAATGTGGACAAGACTGAACTTTTATGGCCCGTGGAGGATCCTAGAGGTAGGGTGGAGGGTGTTTTTCCAATAAATATCTCTCGCCCGCTTAATGGTGTCAAACTTCTTGGTGGTTATATCAGTTTGGATGTGAGTTCATGTCGGGATCTGGCTTTGAAAAGGGTCTCTAAAAGCATCTCCTTAATGGAGGCAGTTACCAAACTTAATGCTCCCCAATGTGAGCTCCTTCTTCTTCACAATTGTGTTGGGGTTGCAAAATTGTCCTATGCGTTGAGAACTGTTCCTCCTTGTCTTTCTTGGATGCCCAAGTTCAGTTTGATCAAGCTTTACGTATCTCCTTGGATAATATTGTTACTTCTTCAGGGTCGGGGTTCGGTGACTGGCAATGGCATCTCACCACTCTCCCAATCAAGCTGAGCAGTTTGGATCCTTTCTGCAGGGGGTGTAATCCGTTAATATTTTCTTACTTCTCACCTGCAAACAAGGACACTGCGGGCCAAGATTTTGTTCACCATCCCTATTAATGGCTTAGGGAAAAGGATGAATCGTCGTTAGTTATGCTCTGTGTTGCGTTATAGGCTCACGGTACCTCTGTTCTCTAAAGGTAGCATCTGCCCGATTTGTATTTCTCCCATGATGGACCAATAGGGTGATCATGTTGTCCACTGTTGTGGTGAAGTGGGTGTGAAGTTCAGGCATAATTTGGTGCGTGATATTCTTGTTGATATTTGCTCCAAAGTTGGGATTGTGATGCGTAAGGAGGATCCAATGGATTTCCTTTTAGAGGCTGGGAAGGATCTTAGGCCTACACACCTTTTACTATTTAATTGGTTCTAGGGTAAAGATGCTTGTTTAGATGTGACCGACCTCTCTCTTTGCTGGCATGGGCGTGAGTTCTTGGGATCCTGGGATGGCCTTGCACAATGTCGCGGAGAAAAAAAAACAGAAGTATGCATCCAAATGTGAGGAGAACAGATACATGTTCATCTCATTTGCTTCCTCTATGTTCGGGGAATTCGATAAGGAGGCTTTGGACACGCTTTCATGTATCAAGTCTCTCTCTATTAGTCGCTATAACAATGATAAGAGTGGTGTATTTACTTTTAACAGATTAAGCTTTTGCATTAAGAAGGGGGTGGGAGCACAAATTCTTTCTAGACTCCCATCGAACTTTATGTAAAAAATTTACACATTTATAATAATAATAATAATAATAATAATAATAATAATAATAATAATAATAATAATAATAATAATAATAATCACTTAACCATGGACCCATATATATTCCTACTTCCTAAAAAAAAAATTAAAAAAATTCACCCCCTACCCCCACCAATCCCCACCCCTTTGTTTGACACATTTTCCACTAATCTATACATACCCGGCTCGTTTGGTATGAGGGACAAGGAGTGGGGACAAGGATATTTTATCCTTTTACGCTCTTATCCCTTGTTTGTTTATAAGGAATTCTATTTTTTTTGGGGGGGGGGGGTAGGGATAGGGACTAATGAAAGCTTTACCCCCATTATTCTGTACCAGGGAGGAGCAGGTATTGAATTGAGGATTTCTCATTTCAATGTAAAAGACAATTTTGTCCTTCATTAATTATACAACTATACTTGTTGCAACTCTACAGTTATTCCCTTCTCACCAGTTGCCATTTCTACTTTGCTCTCTTATCCCTTGTTTGTTTATAAGGAATTCTATTTTTTTTTTTTGGGGGGGGGGGGTAGGGATAGGGACTAATGAAGGCTTTACCCCCATTATTCTGTACCAGGGAGGAGCAGGTATTGAATTGAGGATTTCTCATTTCAATGTAAAAGACAATTTTGTCCTTCATTAATTATACAACTATACTTGTTGCAACTCTACAGTTATTCCCTTCTCACCAGTTGCCATTTCTACTTTGCTCTCGTCAATTACCTCTCTCATCATTCATCAAACCTCTCTAGATCTTCTAGGTATGTGATTTTTTTCATATAAAATGAGTTTAATTATCTTTTTTTTGAATAAAAATTGAGTTTAATTATCTTCTGTTTGAATAAAAATTGAGTGTAATTATCTTTTGTACAAGCTAACTGATGTAATTTTCTATTTAGATTTTATTTTTCCTCAAATTTTCGGCAGATTGTGGTGAGCATGAAAACCTCAAGTGATTTTATCTTTTCATTTTTTTTAATTTGTGATTTATTAAAAATATTCAGAAAAATAAATAAAATTAGGGAAATAAAACTGATTAGTGGGCAAAGGGTTGAAATCTGATTGCTTTTTTTCAATTATGATTTGATTTTTCTAGTGTAGCTCACGTATGTTTTGGGATACTTGATTGATACTAGCGCGTACAGTCCCCCAAGATATAATAATCCGTTACATAAAATGGTTTGCATAAATTATAGGTATGGAAATCTGTATTGAAAATGTAATGATATAGTATAAAACAAATAGTGTGAGATATTGCTATGTATACACACCACTTTCACAATGGCCAATCTGCTAGAACCATAAGTTTGGATGTAAGATCGTCTGAAGAATCATATCTACACAAAAGAACAAAAAATCAAACCAATAATTAATTGTATTGAAAGAAGCTATTACAGGAGCTTGCCCCAGATGAATATCGACATCAAAGAGCATTTTTGCCAGGGAGCAAAGGCCATTCGTAACTTGTGGCGATGACAAATAAGGACGCAATTCTTCCTGTAGATTTGAAAACCACAGAGATCAAGAACTACCAGCAAGTCAGCGACCGTGAAAATATATTATAGTTACTCAAAAGATTACGAAGACTATTACCAATTGTGAAAGTATACTCGGATGTGTAAAGTTTAAACTCAACCCCCACCCTCTCTTCCTTTGCCTTCATCAGAGGAATAGATAAGAAATACAATTGTAAACGATACAAGACTTGAAACACTAAACATTAAGGCAGATATAATACTATAATCAGATTTCGTGATTAGAGGTTATTTCAAGTAAAAGAAATATTGCTTCCCATGTAATAAACTAACATACGTTACTAAAAAAATGCTTAACCATGCTAGAAATTAAACACTCAGCAAGTCAACATATCACTCCACCTCCTAACCTACACACTTCATCATCTTGTATATTAGCAAAAACATGTACAATTAATTTCCCTTCTTTCTCTCCCCTTCTTGAAAAGCCTTATCCTCGCAATCACAGCGAACTTTAATTATTATCAACCTTCAAATCTAAGCCGAAAGCCGAAAACGAAACTAAAAAATTAATCAAAGGATACTCAATTGTGGGATTCATCTCTTTAGTTGTATGAATTCGAATTTAGAAATAACCTACTACATAACCAAGTTTATAAACAATAAGTGCCTTCATACTATGAAAGCAAAATATGAAGAGACTGAATAATATTTTGTAAAGAATTGACTGTTGCTTTATTCCATAAGCCTATGTGTAATACCCCGAATTTCTAAAACACGGTTTATTATGCTTAATAATTTTAATTTTAATTTTCTTAAGATCATTTTAAATCATAATTCCGAACGTTAACTTTAATTAACAATAATCTTATTTAACTCGGAAATTTTAAATATTTTAGTCGTAAAATACTTTCATATGTAACAACACAAGTGTGAGTAATTTACGGCAAAATTGCTAAAGATAGTCAAAAATTTCAAAATGCACCCCTATTTTAATTATTTTTAAAAATATCAATTAGACTGTTTGCAATTTTTAGGTTGTACTTCGTATACTATTTTATTATATTTCGTATATAATAATGCCACTTAATTGACATATTTCTCCCATAAAAGGTTAAAATAGATGGTTTAGAAGTTTCTCAAACCCATCCTTGTTTACTCCCTCCGTATTTTAAAAAGAGGTATACTTTGACCTACACGTAGCTTTAGAATAGTGAGTTGAATTTATTAAAATAAGATGAAAGTGGGGTAATGAGTGAATTATTTAATATAGTAAAAATATGATGTGAGTAAGTATAGGGACCACAAGAAAGAGAGAAAATACTAATTATTCCCTCCGTCCCATATTTATAGTCCCATTTGATAAAAAACACGGGTTTTAAGAAAAATAGAATGTAGTACCTGGAAAAGTGAAATAAATTACAAATGATGATTGAGTTGCATGAAGAAGTGGAATAAAGTACATGAGAAAAAAAATATAGTACATATAAAAGTGGAATATAGTACATGAGTGGGGTTTTAAATGTATTTTTAATAAATACTCCATCCGTCCCTTAATACTCGCATCGCTTTCCGTTTTGGGTCGTCCCTTAATACTTGCACCGCTTCTATAAATGGATTTTTTTTTTTGAAGGTAAATGGAAATATTTATTAATATTATATTATTTCTCACACTTACCTACTAACTCACCTACACCCTTACTTCTTACAAAAAATTATTTAAAAATTCACACCCCCCACTCGCCACTCCCTACCTCAGCACCTCTTACACATTTCCCCCTAATTATATTAAAAAAGGCCCACACTATCAACTAACACCCATTAAATTAATAAGTCAATTCAAGTGTCTTAAACTCCGAACCGCTCAAACCAGTGCGAGTATTAAGGGACGGAGGAAGTATAGTACATTAGAAAGTGGGACCTTAATAGTCAAAATTAGAAAAATGACTATAATTTTGGGACGCCCAATTTAGACAACAGGACTATAAGTTTGGGACGGAAGTAGTAATATAATTGGAAGTGGGGACCAAGACATGTCAAAAAAGGAAAATGTATCTCTTTTTAAAATACGGCCGTTTAAGGAAAGTGTATCTCTTTTTAAAATACGGAGGGAGTATATAGGAACGATTTGGAGCTTCCATCCGGTTTCAGGTGATCCTGAGATTGATTCTCATCCCCACTTTTGTGGCTCATTCGCACCAAAAAAAATATATTTACCAAACTAATGCCCATTTGAAACTTATTTCCCATTTTGAATCGTAATTAAACTTATTTACCAAACTACCGTCCACGTAGACTTGGGTAAGTTATTCCGTTTTTTGAAAAAAAAAATTAAGACCAAAACCACTATCTGAGATAGCGGTTATACTATCTGATGATAGTGATTATATTAGTATTAACAAAAAAAATATAGTTATTTTGTCCTAAAATCGTAATCTCAGATTGCAGTTTTACTGGTATAACCGGGATCTCAGAAAGCGGTTTTGGACAAAAATAACTACCCTTTGAGATAGCTGTTATATCAGTAAAACCTCAGATAGCGGTTTTACTGGTGTAACCGCTATATGAGATATCGGTCTTGGTATAGAAAAATAAATAAAAACAAACGTAGCTCCGATCCTACGTGAATGGTAGTTTGATAAATAAGTTTTATTTTGACGAATAATGGAAAATCTATACTAATATTTGAAAACACAATATTTTACTTGCCACGTGTCCATTTCTTGAAATTTTCTTTTTCTGTAATTGATTTACTCTTGAAACCCTAATTTTTTTTTTAAAAAAAATAAAAATACGCATGACTCTCCATATGTTTTTCATTAATGTTATTTATTTACATTCATAACATCCTATTTCATCATTAGTTGAATAAATTGATTAGTTTATTATCCCTTCAACTTGTATATCAAATTAAATTTTTTTTATTTGGCTAAAATATTTATCCGTGCATAGCACGATATTAAAACTAGTACTCGCTCCGTCCCGGAATACTTGCACCGCTTTATTTATAAAGCTGTCCCGGAATACTTGTGCCATTTCTATAAATGACAATTTTTTATTAATATTATATCAACTACCCATTCATATGTCATTTTGTGATCTCATGCACCTTCCCCCCTACCCCATACTCCTTTGAAAGTTGACATATATCCCTTATCTATATTAAAAAAACATCACACTATCAACTACCATCTAATTAAATAATAAGATTTTTTTTTGGTGCAAAAGAGAGACAGGGTGCCTGAACAATTAAATTAAAATTAAGCAATAAAGCGACGTCTCATGACACCTATATAGTCTTCCCTAAGGAGACTAGCTACTTCTCTAAAGGGTCTATAAAAAAACATTACATTTTCTACTTCAACTACACCTATATTTGCTAGCTTATCTGCTTCTCTATTACCTTTTCTGTAGCAGTATTTCATACGGACTTACCAATAAAGTTGCGGCAGTATCATCTTCTCCAGCGAATTCCCTGCTTTTGATTTCGGGATGGAGGGAGTATATTTTAAATACATATTACTTTTGGGGGGTTTTTATTCGACGTCCTCGTTCGCTAAAAACGCCCGCGTATTTTACATGAATGGACAATCTTACCCTTTAATATATAAAAAACCTCCCCTCTCCCATTCACCCCCTTCATCGGTTCACCCTCCCCCTTTGTGCCATAGCCGCCGCCCCTCCCCCTTTGAGCCATGGCCTCAGCCCCTCCCCCTTCCAAAATCACCGTTCGCTGCTCCCCATGACAACCGGCTGTCGCCTTCGCAAAACCAGAAAGGAGGTTTTCGATGCCGCCAATACAGAGAGGAGAAGGAGAGATGCCACCCGAAAACAGAGAGGAGGAGGAGAGATGACATGCCGCCGCCGTTAGGTAAAGCCGCTCAGAATTAGCGGCTATGACCATGGCCCAGCCGCAGATCTGACGCGGCTATGCCATGGTCGCAACCACTAATTTTGAGCGGCTCTACCTTGGCTTGGGCCTTCTTCTTCTGGAGGCACCTCTACATTTTCATTTTTTTTAATTACCTATTTACCGCAGTGCTGCCCAGGAATGGCGGTCAAAAACATGGTCCAGCCACCCAAGAAAGGCGGCTGAGCCATGGTCGCCACCACTGTTTATGGGCGGCTGGACCATAGTCATGGCCACCAATGGTGGGCGGCAATGTTCATTTTAAAAAAAATTGATTTATCTTTGAACGGGTGGAGGAGCAAACGTGAAGAAGAAGATGGAGCAAATAAGTTGATATTCCCTAGTATAATTAACGTAAATATGACTTAATTATTCTTTAGTAAAAGCGTAAATGTAGGAGTATAACTTAATTAGCATAATTATAGCACAATTAGAATCCTTATAGTCAACTAACTCCATAAATGTAGGAGTAGATTACTATAACGTGAATCATGAATTCACATATTATTATTATTATTATTATTATTATTATTATTATTATTATTATTATTTTTTTTTTTTTTTTTTTTTTTTTTTTTACAAGCTTAACAAGCTACAAAGATCAAATGAACTACAAGAAGTTGGAGGGGAGCCGAGATACAATCTGGGCCCCCACTCCTCTAGCTATGGCGAACCCGATCCTGCTGAAAATGTGGGCAGCTGCCCGCGCCCCAATGTCTTGAGTCCTGGAGTACGTCTGGACCCGCTTCAGCAAAGAAACAGCCCCTTTCTCTAATTCCCCAAAAGAAGAGAAGGAAAAAGGAAAGAAACCGTAACCCAAAGCCCTACAACGTGCCCCATACTTATCCTGCTTCCGCTGCGCTGCAACCGCCACAACCCGACCCGGAACGAAGCCTGACAACCCAGATTGCGTCATAGGGGAAGACCCAGTCAAGTCAACACACACATCTAGACCGCCATCCCATGAGTAAAGCAATATATCTGCAGGACGAAGAGCTCCATCACTCTCACTAGTCAGCCCAACATCAACCTCCTTGCGAGCAGAGATCCCCGACCGATAGCAAATATCCAAAAGGGTATCACGAACAACATTATGTCGATGTTTGATACCCACAATCCCAGCACAAGACACGGCATGATCCCCATAAATGTCCCCGTCGAAAACCCGAGAGCAAGCAGAACACGGCGTCGAATAAGAGAACAACGGAATACCCAACCGATAGCAAAGAACCGAACGATAAGTCTTACCGTTCATAGTCTGGCCTAACCCCGAGATGGGGACTGCCCGCAACCAAGCTGAGGAGTGATCCCCCTGCTGTGATTTCCAAAGGGCAACAAGACGTGAAGATAAGGAGTAGGCGGATTCCGCATCAGCAGTAACCTTCGTGAAATATAAGTCTGCCAATTTCTTCATGAGTCTGGGGGCAGCGATCTCACTAGGGCTACGCATAAGGTCGGTCTCCACGGTCCTATTGAAAAGACCAAGAGCATCATCAAAGGCCGGTCCCGGACCATCAACACCTGAAAGCCGAAGAAGCGAATCCTGCAAACCAGAAGACTGCAAACGGGATGCAAGAAAAGCATAATGCCGAACATCACCAGCTGAATAAACACCCAATCCTCCATAAGAATAAGGCAAGGTGGAAAGGCGCCATTGCCAGTCACCGAACCCAGGTCCCGAAGCAGTCACGATGCGCTCTAAAGAAGCCCGCAGAGCCACATCAAAAGATAATTGGGCCGCTTCGAAAAGATGAGGCGGACAAGTGCGCATAGCAAAGTAGAGTTTAGAAACTCCAGTACACGCACGAAGAAGCAACAACTCACACTGGGGATCATTAAGCTTGGCTACAGCATTCATCAACACAACAGTCTTCGACACACGCTGCGAAACCAACTCCTTACAAAAAGAGGAATCCGTACTGACTGGGCCACCAAGCAACTTAACACCAAGCGCAGGACGAGCAATATCCGTAGGAAAGACACCCTCTAGACGACTGCGGGGGTCCTCCGAAGGCCAGAAAACCTCCGTCTTCGCAACATTAACATGGAGACCTAAATGAGGACCCTCCTCCAAAATCAACCCCAAGACCTGTCCAACCACCAAAGTGTCACCAACGATAGTGCCATCGTCCAAGTACCACGCCTGAAGAGATAGATCAAATGAGTCTCTGATTCGACACACCAATGGATGTAGAACCAGAGAAAAAAGCAAAGGGCCGAGAGGATCCCCTTGCTGCACACCCTGACAAGACCACAAGGTATGCTCCCCATAATACAGCCGCGCTGGAGAAGAGTAGCAGAATTCAACCCAACGCGAAAGAGCAGGACAATGTAGCCGTACCTCACGCAACAAAGCCGATCGATCAACTAAATTGAACGCATTCCGAAAATCCACCAATAACATAGAGAGGCCAACATCAGCCCCACGAGCCTCAACCAACCGATTGACAGCATGGAGAATGGCCTCACCACCTGCTGGAACCCCAACTCCAAACTGAAGACCTCCAAAGTAGTTTCCTAAACGCGGACCAATCAAAGCAGCCCCGACCTTAGAAACAAGGCGCCTCCAAATAGTGCCCACGGCAATAGGCCGAATACCCCCACCAGGCTTAATAAGTGGCGTAAGAGGAGCACTAGCAATGTATCCTCCAAGCTCAGCAGGACACTTTCCAGCAAGAAAGAGATTAACTACCTGAGTGATAGCATCCACCAACTCATCAGAAACAGCTACAGCAGCACCACCCAAGCAATCCAAAAGGTGTTGAGCACGCAAGCCATCTCTACCGCACGAAGTACCACGCGGAAAGCCCTTAATCTGCTCCAAAACAACAGCGGAGGAAGCAATAAGGTGATGATCAACAGGGATATCCGGTAAGGTAGGGACCGGAACGGAAGGGTGCTTTGCTTGCAAATCTGCAAGAGTAGCATCATTGTAAGGGGCAAGACCTGAGGAAGAAAGAACCCTAACGGCAGCAGTGTAGTGACCGTCAGAAATCTTTCTCTTGCATTGCTTAATATTACGCTCCGCCAAATCATGGTCGTCGTCAACATCCAATAGAGGGGGAGACACGCTAGCCAATGTGTCTATGACAAGTTGCTCAGAACCACCAGGCACACCCCAAGAACGAATAGCAGAGGTGATACTCTCTTCCTGTTGACGCCGCCTAACACCGGAGGAACACTCACGATTACTTCGTGGAGAAAAAGTCTTGAGGACACAAAGAGGTAACACGAGCAACTGAACCCAACAAGCGATGTCATCTGGTCTGCAAATCACCTTATCAAGCGCCCCTTTCAGAACTCGCGAAAAACCCAAACGACATTTGGGAGGGATGGATTTCACAGAACGCAGCCGCTTAGACCATAAAGTGTTTAGAAGAGCAACATCAAAAGAAAAATGATGTTCTCGAGGCGCATCAGAAGTAGACAGCTCGGAAGAAGGAGCCTGTGGTTTTTGAATACCGTAGAGAGTAAAACGAATAGTACCATCCCCAGAATCAGGTGGGTCCACAAAAACCGAACTAGAACCACTGCCATGTCGACACCTAATACGATGAGTATGCGTCTTGAAACAATCTCCACATAGCCAAATTCCCATACGACGAAAGGTCACCTCAGCCGTAGTAAAAACCTGCAAATTGGTAGTAAGGGAATGACGGGTTACATCCCGCACATCAGTGCAACAATGACGATCACGTAAGTGAGTGATCAGAGAACTCCTCACCAAACCACGCCCACCTCCATCCTGGCACCCGCTAAGACCCACAAAAGGGCAATGAAACTTCTCCACGGAAGCTGCCATATCAAAGCACTTCAACCGCACTGAAAACTGAAACGGAACTCACCGAAACTGCCACTGCCACTGCTGGTAACTTCCAAACTACAAACACCACTGACCACCACGCAATGACCACCACAACTGACACGCAACTTCCTAACACCAAACACTGCAACTGAGCCGCAAAGTTCCAAACACCCAACACCTACACTGCCACAAAAACAAAGCAAACAAGACAGCCTCTCAAGCACAACAACGCACACCGTACACCGCTGCCGGACACCACTGAACGGCGCTTCAGAACTCGCGAACACCACTGAACGGCGCTGACTAGAGAGAACCACCCACAAGAGCAGAATAACCGTGACTGACGAATAACGACAAACACAGCACCACCAAACTTCAGAACCACCGCCAAAAATGTCGCCTGAAACTGGTTTCAATCCCGCCTGAAACCTTCCAATACCGCCGTCTAATTCTGCCGCCTGAACCCCAATATAACACGCCGGAAAACTGAACCGAGAATGCCGCGGCCCCTGACCCAAAAATGCCCTGAAACCGCACAAGAAACCGCCTGGAAAGACGCCTGAAACCGCCTAGAAACCACCGTGTAACCGCCTGGAAAGACGCCTGAAACCGCCGAACCTTCGCACCCCACGTCGGACCTGCGCCGCACCCACTGCCGGAATATGGACGTGCCCTAATCGGCCCTAATCGCCATAATAATCGCCGAACCTTTGTGTTTATTATTATTATTATTATTATTATTATTATAACGTTACAAGCTTAACAAGCTATAAAGATCAAGTGAACTACAAGAAGTTGGAGGGGAGCCGAGATACAATCTGGGCCCCCACTCCTCTAGCTATGGCGAACCCGATCCTGCTGAAAATGTGGGCAGCTGCCCGTGCCCCAATGTCCTGAGCCCTGGAGTACGCCTGAACCCGCTTCAGCAAAGAAACAGCCCCTTTCTCTAATTCCCCAAAAGAAGAGAAGGAAAAAGGAAAGAAACCGTAACCCAAAGCCCTACAACGTGCCGCATACTTATCCTGCTTCCGCTGAGCTGCAACCGCCACAACCCGACCCGGAATGAAGCCTGACAACCCAGATTGCGTCATAGGGGAAGACCCAGTCAAGTCAACACACACATCTAGACCGCCATCCCATGAGTAAAGCAATATATCTGCAGGACGAAGAGCTCCATCGCTCTCACTAGTCAGCCCAACATCAACCTCCTTGCGAGCAGAAATCCCCGACCGATAGAAAATATCCAAAAGGGTATCACGAACAACATTATGACGATGTTTGATACCCACAATCCCAGCACAAGACACGGCATGATCCCCATAAATGTCCCCGTCGAAAACCCGAGAGCAAGCAGAGCACGGCGTCGAATCAGAGAACAACGGAATACCCAACCGATAGCAAAGAACCGAACGATAAGTCTTACCGTTCATAGTCTGGCCTAACCCCGAGATGGGGACTGCCCGCAACCAAGCTGAGGAGTGATCCCCCTGCTGAGATTTCCATAGGGCAACAAGACGTGAAGATAAGGAGTAGGCGGATTCCGCATCAGCAATAACCTTCGTGAAATATATGTCTGCCAATTTCTTCATGAGTCTGGGGGCAGCGATCTCACTAGGGCTACGCATAAGGTCGGTCTCCACGGTCCTGTTGAAAAGACCAAGAGCATCATCAAAGGCCGGTCCCGGACCTTCAACACCTGAAAGCCGAAGAAGCGAATCCTGCAAACCAGAAGACTGCAAACGGGATGCAAGAAAAGCATAATGTCGAACATCACCAGCTGAATAAACACCCAATCCTCCATAAGAATAAGGCAAGGTGGCAAGGCGCCATTGCCAGTCACCGAACCCAGGTCCCGAAGCAACCACGATGCGCTCTAAAGAAGCCCGCAGAGCCACATCAAAAGATAATTGGGCCGCTTCGAAAAGATGAGGCGGACAAGTGCGCATAGCAAAGTAGAGTTTAGAAACTCCAGTACACGCACGAAGAAGCAACAACTCACACTGGGGATCATTAAGCTTGGCTACAGCATCCATCAACACAACAGTCTTCGACACACGCTGCGAAACAACCTCCTTACAAAAAGAAGAATCCGTACTGACTGGGCCACCAAGCAACTTAACACCAAGCTCAGGACGAGCAATATCCGTAGGAAAGACACCCTCTAGACGACAGCGTGGGTCCTCCGAAGGCCAGAAAACCTCCGTCTTCCCAACATTAACATGGAGACCTAAACGAGGCCCCTCCTCCAAAATCAACTCCAAGACCTGCCCAACCACCAAAGTGTCACCAACAATAATGCCATCGTCCAAGTACCATGCCTGAAGAGATAGACCTAATATTATTATTATTATTATTATTATTATTATGGGAAAACACCAAAACGTTACAAGCTTAACAAGCTACAAAGATCAAGTGAACTACAAGAAGTTGGAGGGGAGCCGAGATACAATCTGGGCCCCCACACCTCTAGCTATAGCGAACCCGATCCTGCTGAAAATGTGGGCAGCTTCCCGTGCCCCAATGTATTATTATTATTATTATTATTATTATTATTTTTATTTATTTATTTATTATTATTATTATTATTATTATTATTCAAATGCTAACAAAGTTATTAATCTACAAAAAATTAGTGGGAAGCTGAGATACAATCTGGCCCCCCATTCCTCTGGCTATAGCAAAACCTATCCTGGTGAAAATATGAGCAGCAGCACGAGCCCCAATATCCTGAGTCCTAGAAAACTTCTGAATCCGCTTCAACAACGCAACAACATCCTTATCCAGCTCCCCCAAAGAAGAGAAAGAGAACGGAAGAAATCCATAACCAATGGCCCTGCAACGCGCTTCGTACTTGACCCGCTTACGAATAGCTGCATCAGTCACCACACGGCCCGGAACAAAGCCAGACAACCCAGATTGTGTCATAGGAGAAGATCCCGTCAAGTCAACACACACATCACATCCCCGATCCCAAGAGTAGAGCAA
The DNA here is from genome assembly GCF_020520425.1 of Spinacia oleracea. Lineage (NCBI taxonomy): Eukaryota > Viridiplantae > Streptophyta > Magnoliopsida > Caryophyllales > Amaranthaceae > Spinacia > Spinacia oleracea. Next base: position 146,679,185 of record NC_079490.1, on the reverse strand, counting down.
CACGTCTGCTGGACGAAGAGCTCCATCGTTCCCTCCAGATAGGCCAATATCCACCTCTTTCCGGCCCGAAATCCTAGACCGATAACAAACATCAACAACGGTATCCCGAACCACATTATGCCGATGTTTAATACTCACGATGCCAGCACATGGCACCGCATGATCACCAAAGACGTCTCCCGCAAAGACCCTGGAGCAAGCAGAACATGGCGCTTATAAGGGCATACATTTTTTTTAATTATTATTATTATTATTATTATTATTATTATTATTATTATCATGGGATAAATTTTATAAGGGTAAAATTGTCTTTTTACGTAAAAAATACGGGCGTTTTTAACGTATGAGGGCGTCGAATAGCGATCCACTTCCTTTTGTTGTAAACTAGATTTTAGCCCGTGCGATGCACGGATGTTAAATCGTTAAGTTAAAATAAAACTCCTATTATAACTGCTATATTTTATATAATAGATTAAATTAGTATTTAGGTTGGAATGAGAGGTTGAGTTCTAGGAAAACTCTACGCCGTCGGTGAGGAATTTTACTTAAAAGGTAAAATATTAAATTATAATATATTTTAAATTGGAAACATATTTTCTAATATAAGACTGATTTATTATTTAAATATTTGGTAACTTATAATAATTAGGAAAATTTGTAATTATTAATCCAATATTTGCCCTATTTTCTTTAATTAAGCCTACCTATGCAATATTTCTAAATAATCCAACCTTTATGACCCAACTACTATTATTAAGCCTAGCAAGTTAATAACCTGCTGTAACCGGTATTCACCCTTACGTGGCAATATAACCGTTACAATTTTTTCCCCCTCCTCTCTTTTAATTGTTATTCTAATGTTCGTTCCTCTCTCCTCTGCGATTTAATTGCTTCATCTCTGCGATTTTCGTTCCTCTCTCCTCTGTTCATCATTTCTCTTCTACCTCTTCTCCACCATTGTTGATCCCTCATACCTTTCCATTCGAAGTTCGTCAAAAATAATCAGCAATTGCTATGACTGGGTTAAACCAATCAACTGTTGGATCTGGGTTAAGGGTTAAGGGTTAAGAGGAGAGAAGGTGTAACACCCCGACAATTCTCTCTTTTCTAAAATAACCTTTTAATATAAAACATAGAGAATTATCAAGGCGTTATCGCCCGTGTGAAAACGTAACGGCTTATTCAGAATTTTGCAGCGGAAAACATAAAACTAACTTTAGGTTTATAAATAATCGATTACAGGTTTAGTCTCAAAAATCAACCAACGAAAATAAGGAAATATAAATAGTATGACAAGTTTAAAGTCCATTTAAACAAACCCAAGTCAACTTAGCAAATCAAAACTAAATACAAGCTCTCTATTCCCGATCCCAATGATGCAACATCTTCAAACCTGCAGATGGACAATGCTTATTGATCCTTAGAGACTGCTCACCAAAGATTGGGTCATCACAGGATCAATAAGGCATAGCCATGATCAACATGCACAAGCAAAAGCACGTAATCAGCAAAGCTGAGTACTACATACTAAATCAATAATAATCCTAACATGATTCTATTAAACGAACAACCTAACATGGTACTCAATAAAACATAAGCAAGGATAATCAAGATATATTGACTTGAAAACTATATTTGACTGAACTAGACCTTTGTATCATTAACATTATTTTAATTGAAATAGTCAATGGACTGAGTTGTCTACTAGAAACTTCTTCTTCTTCACTAAGGAAGACGAGGTACGGGCGCGACTCCGTAAACCCCAATGACCTGCGATATCGAGGGACTTTTGAATGAAATAGAACCGGTGATCAATCCGGCCCCAGAAAAAGCCATAGGCGACCCATGACCCCAACTCCTGATTGTCCGACACTTTAGACGTGCACAGTCTAAAGCTATTGCTACTCATGTTCACTTTACATGACTTAACTTTTAATACTTGGTTATGACTCATCAAACATAAATATTATATTCAACAAGTAAACGCAACTTCTTTTATCTTTGAATTAAACAAGTGATCACAGAGACGTCACACAAGACTTATTCCAATTAATTCAACCTTTCCTTTAATACTGATAAACCCCTCTATATGGGTATAAGGTTTCAACTTACTAAACAAGGTCCTCGGCCCTTATAAAGTAGTGAAAAGCTAAAAGGGAACACTGAACAATCGATCTGAATCAACATATATGATAATTTAATGTTCCCAACCAACATGTTCGCATCAATCATCCATACCAACATGCTATAATTCTCATAACGAAATATATATGCTTAACATGTCCATCCAACAATATTAAACATGCACTTTCAACATAATCTAGTTCATCAACAATTTCAACATAACCAAGTTCCTTAATCATTTCAACATAACGAAGTTCATGAATCATTTCAACATGGTTTCCACAAATCACACTCATTCCAAGCACACAGGTATGTACGTACCTTGTGTAAACAAACTGATAGGCCACTTTAACGAATTCAAAAATCGCCCACAAAGAATTCTCCGCCTAAAAACAACCAATAAAATTCCCCAATCAATATCCAACAATTTACAGCAGTACTAAAGTATTCTAAATACATCCTAAACATATTTTGAACCATCCCAAATATCGAAACTTAACTAAATAACCTCCAAGCATAATAACTATTAAACTAATGATCCCAAAACGTTCTAAACTCCAATAAAACATCCCTTTTAAAATTTCCAGCAATATAGAATAATTTCAAACGTCCACAAAACATAATCAAACGTTCTTAAAATCATAAAAATAATAGCTTTAATAATATATAATCATTCTATTATGATTTTGGAATATTAAAACCTTAAAAATCCATGCTTTAATAATTAAAAAAATCTTATTTCAATTCAATTATGTAATCTGAAAATTAAATTATTAATTAAGCATAATATATAATCTGAAAATAATTAAATTAATTTCAACAACATATAATCTGAAATTTCATAACTTAATCATAAAAATCATAAATTTAATTCAATTCAAGGAACATAAATTAAATTAATAAACTTAATTAAAACATTTAAATAACTTAGGGTTTAAGAAAATCAACCAAACTAAAGAGGAGAGGAGAGGCTGGGCGGTGGTGCACGGCGCGGCAGCAAGGGAGGTGGTCGCGGAGAACGGGCGACGCGGCTGGAGGTGGTGACTGCGGTGGGCGCACCTGGTTGTTGCGGGTGGTTGCAAGCAACGAAAGAGGAAGGAGAGAATTGGTGTGTGCAGTGCAGCAGCGGCGCTGCAGGTGGCGGCGCAGCGTGGAGGGAACGACGAAGGTGGTTGTGCGACTGGTGGTGGGTACGGTGGCGGGCTGCGGTGGTTGCTATGGTTGCTGCGAGAAACCGAAACAAGTAAGGCAAGAAAACGAAGGGGAAGGAGAACGAACGAGTGAGAGAATGAGATGTTACCGTGCGGCGACGGAGAGGGACTACGGCGGAGGAACAGGCGGCGGTCAGGCAGGGTGGTGGCGGCTGGGCAACAAGCAAGCAATGGAGGTTGAGGGTTGAGTTTTCCTTTTTACGTGAAAGAGAGGAAGGAAGGGGTTTTGGGTGAGGTTGGTTTCACGTGAATTAGAAAAGAGGGGTATGGGTTTTTTTTTTGTTTTTTTTTTGTTTTTTTTTTTTTTTTTTATTTTGGGCTTTTCCCATGTGGGCTAGGATTAAGATTTGGATTTTAGTGTTTGAGTCAAAACCGAATAGAATTGTTTTTTTTTTTTTCGAATTCAACGAGTTTTCCTAATTCAAATTATTTTCAACATAAAATTCTAAAATAAATCTTGATTGCGCAAACCGTTAAAATATTTGGAATATATTTAAAAGAATTTAAATATACATTAAATATATAAATATAATAAAGTTCAAAAATCGTTAAATATTTAGAACATACTTAAGATAAAATGAATATACGTTAATTATATATTCATTACTTAAAATTCATAAATTCTATTTAAATATAAATAATATACGCTAAAATATATTAATAAAAATTATAAATTTACGGGGGATTACAATCTACCCCTCTTAAAAGAAGTTTCGTCCCGAAACTTGACACGAAATTTCCAACATTTTCCCCAAAAGCTTTTAACTTATTCTCTTAGAGAAGTATTTGTGCCACCTAGGTGCACTATTTTGCCAACTCAAAGCTGTTTGTGTTACTCATGGACACCTTTTCTTTTGCGGAGAATCTATTTGCTTTGCATCAACTTCTAAAGGTTGCTAAAAAATAAGCATAAAATTCATAAAAATACCATAAAATAAGTAAAAAGCGCGAATTTCTATCGCATTCTACCCCCCTTAAAGAAAACGAGTTACGCCCTCGTAACTCACCTTAGGGAATAGCTAACCAAAATTCTCTTTCGACGAATTCTATTCTCAAAATTCCTATTTTACTAAAACTACTAACTTTAAACTTTTCACAACAGACGACGAAACAAAAGGACAAGTCGCCACGAATTAAATAATGCTTAACTTGCGCAGAGTTAATAGAAAAGTACCAGAATCTATATCGGCAGATCGTTCATCCTCATTCTGATTCATCATGTACAACTTTCCTGGAGCCTTATTCGGGTTGTTGTTATCATTTGCAGGCTTATTATAGTTCTCTTGGTTGTTTTGTGCCCCTCCAGGCTTTGAATTTTGACCTCCAGACTGGTTATACCTCACTTGGTTTCCACCTCCATTACTATTTTGTTCCTTTCTGTGCTTAGTGAAGCACTCATACTCCCTATGTCCCCTTTTTTGACAATAGTTGCAGGTCACTAATTCTCCTTTGCAGTTCTTACCAGGGTGATTGTTACTGCACATCTTGCAATGATGCACTCTCTCAGATGGGTTCGAGTTGTTGTGGTGCCCCTGATTGTTTCCTCCTTGGAAATTTCCATTTCCATTCCCATTTCCGTTTCTATTCCTTTTAAAGTTTTCTTGGTTACCCCCAGCATTAAAATCTTTTCTCTTTTCCCCAATTACCACAGTTTTCTTTTCCCTTCTAGACTGTAGCCCATAAATATGAGCAGCTCTCCCATACACTATGTCTAAGGAAGTAAAGGTTTCTCCACCTAATCCCAATTGAATTTCATCAGTCAGCCCTTGCTCAAACCTTTGAGCCTTTAGCTCCTCAGTAGCTACCACCTCAGGTGCAAACCTCGATAAAGCTATAAACTTGCTATAGTATTCAGCAATAGTCATATTCCCCATCCTAAGGTTGATAAACTCCTGCGCTTTCTGCTTTCTCATAAAAGGAGGATAAAACTTCCCCCTTAAGGCAACTATGAATGAATCCCAATTGAATCCCTCAACAGCATTTAGTCTATTTCCATTTTCTTTCCACCACAAATCGGCTTCATCTTTTAGATATAGGACAGCTTGACTTACTCTCATACTCCCAGGGCAACTCACAGCCTCAAATAGTTTCTCAAACTCCCTAATCCAGTTTTCCAGGAAGGTAGGGTCTGCTTGTCCCTTGAAATACGGTGGCTTAACCTTAGAAAGTCTTTCAAACATTTCCCCTGCAGAATCGGGGTGCTCAGTTCTCTCCTGGGTTAGCTTTTCCGCCAAGAGGCGAATCGCAGCAGCTAGATCATTGTTGTTGGCCATTCTAGAACGCGACCTGCAATTAGTATACTCTACTTTAGGTTTGAAACATCACCTATACATTATCCCATACAATTTAATACTTGAATTGGCCATAAAGATCGCCTCAACCAACAATGTTCACATTAATACACATCATTTACGAAGGCACGACAATCGTTTACAAATGTGCAACGATCGTCTACAAGATGCAATAATCATTAAAAAAAATACTCATCCTCAATAGTTCACGAAAGACATTCACACTGCACGTAAGGCATAACATTTTGAATTATATTGGTCATGAGGGTCTAGATTGGCCCTCACTTCCTTTATGTACTCATCATTTAATATTATTGTGGCAATTAAATTGATTCACAATTCACATTGAGTATGCAAACAATTAATCCATGACGTACTACCTAGAGGTTGGAGTATTATGGAATCCTCAAAATAGAATAAAGAACACTTCCTTGAAAACTTTAACTTTTATTGCTAACTCCATAGAGGTTTATTACATCCTTGAAAATAATAAAGAACATTTCAAACTTCAATAAACTTAAACCTTAAACAGTTGTAGCTTTGCTACTTATTCTTTAAAACATAAAAGAGCTAATTAACTATTTATGACTTCAAAATATTTGTGGCCTCTTGCCTATCCATTGCTCTTGAGACTTGCGGAGTGAAATTTAGATCTCAAGATCATCAAATTCTTCCTCAGGGTCTTCATCTTCTTCCATATCTTCATCTTGATTAGGCTCATTTGCCGTCTGTTCACTTTCGAGCTCTACATCTGAATCACTAGAAATTTCAATGGTTGGCTCATGGGCCACTAGGTTAGGATTCTCTGCCTCAACACCTACATTCTCATTCTCCACAGTTACATCATTTTCCTCTAGGTTATTATTTACACTTATTCCCATAGGTTCTTCTGTAACTGAATCCCCAACATGACTCCCTACGATTTTACCGTCTCTAAATCCACTTTCTGCTGCTTCAATAATGGTGGTCAGAATTTCTGAATCATATTTCCATCTACCATCCCAAGTTCCATACTTAACCAAGTTTGGAGTTCCATTATCAGAATGCATGTCTTTAAACTTTTCCTTGAGTTCTAGGTACGGAAATTTGTTAGGTAAGCAATTAATGATAGTGGCTGCTATGATATCCTTTCTCATTAAGATAGGTTGCCCTTGAACCTTAGCATAATATTCACATCCAAACACAATTTTCTTCACATAAATATCTGGGGTTTCTATATCAAGTTTCTCGAAGGATCCTATATTGGTATACTTGGAAAGAAACATTTTATTCCTGAAATAAACAATTCAAGGTCTCACTAACGATTTTCCAGCCAAATCATAAACAAAGTTCAATAATGCAATAAGTTTGGTGGAAGCAAACAATTCTTTATGCACATTTAAATGTAACATTAAACAATTAGCATACGCACGTACATAACAATCAATTTCTTATGCTAGCATTGACTAGCTACTAATGCACATATAATTCTATCTTATATGCCCTTCTTATACTACCCATCTCTCATAAACTAAAGCATTGAAATAGTTTAAATAACAAATTAAAAGGACGATAATATAATAAAATTATAACATAGAATAAAAATATAAAATAAATAAAGTAAAATAAATTAAGGAAATGCGTAGCGAATAAATTCGAAAATAAAGTTATTAATTCGAAGAAGATTTATATATATATATTTTTTTAAATAACGAATTCTAACTCTTGAAACAATTTAAAAAAAATTGAACTTCTAAAAAAAAAAATTGTACTCCTTTTTTTGAATAATAATTAATAAGAAAAAGAATAAAAATTTCGAAAGTCAATTTAATTCGAATAAATAATTTGATTTCGAACTTAAATAAGAAATATTATATACTTTCAAACAAGATAAAAGGAGATCTGCCCCCCCAAAAAAAAAAGTACCAATTTTTGAACACTATAATACGTAGAATCTCGATTTTTAAGAAATTTATTTTAAATAACTAGATAGTTAGGCGCCTAAAAATTTATTAAAGTAAAACCTGGCTCTGATACCACTTTGTAACACCCCGACAATTCTCTCTTTTCTAAAATAACCTTTTAATATAAAACATAGAGAATTATCAAGGCGTTATCGCCCGTGTGAAAACGTAACGGCTTATTCAGAATTTTGCAGCGGAAAACATAAAACTAACTTTAGGTTTATAAATAATCGATTACAGGTTTAGTCTCAAAAATCAACCAACGAAAATAAGGAAATATAAATAGTATGACAAGTTTAAAGTCCATTTAAACAAACCCAAGTCAACTTAGCAAATCAAAACTAAATACAAGCTCTCTATTCCCGATCCCAATGATGCAACATCTTCAAACCTGCAGATGGACAATGCTTATTGATCCTTAGAGACTGCTCACCAAAGATTGGGTCATCACAGGATCAATAAGGCATAGCCATGATCAACATGCACAAGCAAAAGCACGTAATCAGCAAAGCTGAGTACTACATACTAAATCAATAATAATCCTAACATGATTCTATTAAACGAACAACCTAACATGGTACTCAATAAAACATAAGCAAGGATAATCAAGATATATTGACTTGAAAACTATATTTGACTGAACTAGACCTTTGTATCATTAACATTATTTTAATTGAAATAGTCAATGGACTGAGTTGTCTACTAGAAACTTCTTCTTCTTCACTAAGGAAGACGAGGTACGGGCGCGACTCCGTAAACCCCAATGACCTGCGATATCGAGGGACTTTTGAATGAAATAGAACCGGTGATCAATCCGGCCCCAGAAAAAGCCATAGGCGACCCATGACCCCAACTCCTGATTGTCCGACACTTTAGACGTGCACAGTCTAAAGCTATTGCTACTCATGTTCACTTTACATGACTTAACTTTTAATACTTGGTTATGACTCATCAAACATAAATATTATATTCAACAAGTAAACGCAACTTCTTTTATCTTTGAATTAAACAAGTGATCACAGAGACGTCACACAAGACTTATTCCAATTAATTCAACCTTTCCTTTAATACTGATAAACCCCTCTATATGGGTATAAGGTTTCAACTTACTAAACAAGGTCCTCGGCCCTTATAAAGTAGTGAAAAGCTAAAAGGGAACACTGAACAATCGATCTGAATCAACATATATGATAATTTAATGTTCCCAACCAACATGTTCGCATCAATCATCCATACCAACATGCTATAATTCTCATAACGAAATATATATGCTTAACATGTCCATCCAACAATATTAAACATGCACTTTCAACATAATCTAGTTCATCAACAATTTCAACATAACCAAGTTCCTTAATCATTTCAACATAACGAAGTTCATGAATCATTTCAACATGGTTTCCACAAATCACACTCATTCCAAGCACACAGGTATGTACGTACCTTGTGTAAACAAACTGATAGGCCACTTTAACGAATTCAAAAATCGCCCACAAAGAATTCTCCGCCTAAAAACAACCAATAAAATTCCCCAATCAATATCCAACAATTTACAGCAGTACTAAAGTATTCTAAATACATCCTAAACATATTTTGAACCATCCCAAATATCGAAACTTAACTAAATAACCTCCAAGCATAATAACTATTAAACTAATGATCCCAAAACGTTCTAAACTCCAATAAAACATCCCTTTTAAAATTTCCAGCAATATAGAATAATTTCAAACGTCCACAAAACATAATCAAACGTTCTTAAAATCATAAAAATAATAGCTTTAATAATATATAATCATTCTATTATGATTTTGGAATATTAAAACCTTAAAAATCCATGCTTTAATAATTAAAAAAATCTTATTTCAATTCAATTATGTAATCTGAAAATTAAATTATTAATTAAGCATAATATATAATCTGAAAATAATTAAATTAATTTCAACAACATATAATCTGAAATTTCATAACTTAATCATAAAAATCATAAATTTAATTCAATTCAAGGAACATAAATTAAATTAATAAACTTAATTAAAACATTTAAATAACTTAGGGTTTAAGAAAATCAACCAAACTAAAGAGGAGAGGAGAGGCTGGGCGGTGGTGCACGGCGCGGCAGCAAGGGAGGTGGTCGCGGAGAACGGGCGACGCGGCTGGAGGTGGTGACTGCGGTGGGCGCACCTGGTTGTTGCGGGTGGTTGCAAGCAACGAAAGAGGAAGGAGAGAATTGGTGTGTGCAGTGCAGCAGCGGCGCTGCAGGTGGCGGCGCAGCGTGGAGGGAACGACGAAGGTGGTTGTGCGACTGGTGGTGGGTACGGTGGCGGGCTGCGGTGGTTGCTATGGTTGCTGCGAGAAACCGAAACAAGTAAGGCAAGAAAACGAAGGGGAAGGAGAACGAACGAGTGAGAGAATGAGATGTTACCGTGCGGCGACGGAGAGGGACTACGGCGGAGGAACAGGCGGCGGTCAGGCAGGGTGGTGGCGGCTGGGCAACAAGCAAGCAATGGAGGTTGAGGGTTGAGTTTTCCTTTTTACGTGAAAGAGAGGAAGGAAGGGGTTTTGGGTGAGGTTGGTTTCACGTGAATTAGAAAAGAGGGGTATGGGTTTTTTTTTTGTTTTTTTTTTTTTTTTTTTTTTTTTTTTTTTATTTTGGGCTTTTCCCATGTGGGCTAGGATTAAGATTTGGATTTTAGTGTTTGAGTCAAAACCGAATAGAATTGTTTTTTTTTTTTTTCGAATTCAACGAGTTTTCCTAATTCAAATTATTTTCAACATAAAATTCTAAAATAAATCTTGATTGCGCAAACCGTTAAAATATTTGGAATATATTTAAAAGAATTTAAATATACATTAAATATATAAATATAATAAAGTTCAAAAATCGTTAAATATTTAGAACATACTTAAGATAAAATGAATATACGTTAATTATATATTCATTACTTAAAATTCATAAATTCTATTTAAATATAAATAATATACGCTAAAATATATTAATAAAAATTATAAATTTACGGGGGATTACAGAAGGGTTAAGGGTTTTTTGGAAAAAAAAAAATAGAAAATCCTGTTTAGGTGGCACGTGATGTGACGTGTCCAAAATTTTAGGAGGAAAATCAACTTCAGGTTGTCAACGTTTTTAATGTTGACTTTGTAACAGGTAACCGGTCACACAAGCTTAATAATAGTACTTGGGTCATAAATGTTGGATTATTCAGAAATATTGCATAGGTTGGCTTAATTAAAGAAAATCGGGCAAAGGTTGGATTAATATTTACAAATTTTCCTAATAATTACAATCGGAGATGATTGTTTATTAGTAGAGTATGTATTTTAGTATGAAAAGGAATGTAACTATGAAGAATGTATCTATTCATAATTCTAGTAGTAGAGTAATTAGTAAAATCTCCTACGGCTTATTTACTATGCAATTAGCCAGTAATAAGATAAAAATTGGGAAGTCTGTTTGTACTTTAGCATATCATAGTCAATTATTTATCATGATTGATTTTTACTTATTCAGTGAAGTTTTAATCAACTACGGAGTACTATTATTATTGGTGTGCTTAATTAACGCTTTATTTAGAGCGTTATATTATATTGTAAACACTATAGCATGTATAGTATACTTCGTATTAGAAAATAGACAATATTAGAAAAGTATAACTCTAGTTATTATTGAGATATTTGTCATGATTTTATTTGATGTGAATAACAATAATGAGATACTCCCACTTATTTATAACCTTAATATATTGGGTTTAAGTTCTTTGCTTTGGGTACTTTTCCCCTTCGTATAGCCTAAGTACGTATAGATCCCGATAGTTGGTATGACCAAACCCGAACCAAAAGTTTTCCAGCTCCATTCAGTTCAATTCACAAGAACGACATTGTGTTCATTTTTATTCTTTAATGATCTATTTTATTTATTATATAAGTATTACTATTAATTATAATGTAATTTTCATTTTATTATTATTTAGTGTTTACTTTGGACAAATTTTTATTGTAGATTTTGGATTAAATTTTATTATAGATTTATTTTAATTATTAGAATATTTGATTTTGGATGGAATTGTATATATTATTAATTAATTAAAATATCTACTTGACACCTAATTATTTATCTATGTGGCACTTGATTTTTTTTAATTCAAAAATTAATTAGAAATCTTATTTTTCATTGACCGAAACCATTAGTAATCCTAGGTGGCGCTCTAATATTTTAGCAAATATGCCTTCTTTATACATGTATATTAGATTAGATTGTGGAGTATACGAGTAAAAACTTCGGTTAAGTAGTTAAATTCCCCGTCAAAAAAAAAAAAAAAACGTTAAATTCAACACTACCCCTACTTCTTTCTCTCTCTCTCTCCTTTCTCATGCAACTCAACAGCAGACCTTAGCAATGTCAACAATGGAGGATCATAAATTTCAACTTCCTCCTTCTACTCATTGTCTTCGCTCCTCAAAATACAGTCGAATTTCGGAAAATTTTAAACATTCAGTTTTCAGACTCGCTAATTCTGACCCAAACAATCCCTTACCTCCTTCTCAAATTGCCTTCATTGAACAGAAAATTCGCTTAACTTTCCCTGCTTTTCACACTCCTAATCACCCCCCTTATTCTTCTGTAAGTTTCATGTTTAATTTTGCTAATTTTTTTTGTCGTTTTATTGGATTTTTGTAGTGTTAATTTTGCAACTTTTTATGGATTTATGTGCATTATATATGTTTATCTCTTTTGTAGGATTTTTAATCTCTGTTTTTTTTTTATCATCTTTCATTGGGGTTTGCAGTTTACTTTTCGGTTTATTTTTGTTGGTGTTTGTTCTTAATTATGTAATTTTGCCTTTCTGGATTCGGGTTGATGATCACCGGAGATGAGATCATGGTTCATATAGATGTAGCCATGTAGGTGCCCCCATTTTGTGACTAAGGCTTCGATGTTGTTGTTTGTTATTGCTGCTGCCTACTTTTGTTGAGGGTTTCTAAACGTGGCTTAACGCATTGTGACCCTTATCGGTGCTAATTAGCAGTGTATTAGTAGACCGATAACACACTAATGAATTCCAATATCAAATTAATCAGTACACCCAAGTTTTTGGTTACTAATTTTCTGAAAATGTAATAGGGTTTTTGTAGTTTAATTTTTTGATTATTTTGTAGGATTTGTTATTGAAAAAATTATTTATCGTGATGTAGATGATAGAAAGTGCTATTGAGGAATTGAAGAAAGAAGATGGGTCAAATGTGGAGTCTATTACGAAGAAAATTAAAGAAAAGTATGATAGTCTGCCATGGGCACATAGTATATATGTAAGTCATCATTTGAGGAAAATGTGTGAAAACGGTGAGGTTGTATGTACTTCTAGTAAATTGTATACTACACCGGGGTTAATAGAAAAGCGTAATATGAAAAGTAAACAGGCGAGGCGAAGATTGGGAAGGAAAAGAAAAGAGTTTGTGATTAAAGAGGGGAATTCAGTTGAAGAAATTGAGGTTGAAGAGAGTGGAGATGTGAAGGGGTTTCAAGAGGAAAAGGTGTTTGGGAGGAGCAGGATGAAGAGGAGAAGGGGGAGTCGTATGGTTGTCAAGGAAGATGATGAAGTTGGGGGAGCTTGGGTTGTTGGAGGAGACAATACTGTTACCAGCACTTGCAGTAGCCAAAACCTGGGGGTTGATAAGTGCAACAAGGAAGTGGCGGTAGAAGATGGAGGTGATGTAACTGGAAGGAGGAGGTTAAAGCGGTTAAGGCTGAAATGCGCGGTTCTTGAAGAAGATGATGAAATTGGGGGAGCTGCGGTTGTTGGAGGAGAGCATAATATTGTTGGCAGTAGCCAAAACTTGATGGTTGACAAGTGTAATGAGGCGGTGGCTGTAGAATATGGAGATGAAGTAACTGGAGGGAGCAGGCCAAAGCGGAAAAGGTGGAGTTGCATGGTTGTTGAAGACGATGATGTAGGTGGCGGAGCTACAGTTATTAGAGGAGATCATAGAAGTAGCCAAAACTTGGTGGTTGTGAAGTGTAATGAGGCGTTAGGGGTAAAAGATGGAGATGATGTAACTGGGAAAGCTAGTGAGATATCTGATGAATTGGGTGGTATTGGCACAGTTGGTGAAGATGACGTGCTTGAGGAGCCACAGACAGAATTCCAATGTCAAGTTAACAGTCAAGTCCTTTCATTAGATGATGACGAGTGTGCAGAAAAAACTGAACCAGAGTTATTGGCTCCATTATCTGTGGGAGTATTGCATGCTGAAACTGAGGGTGAAGATAAAAATAAAATGGTGAGCATGGCTGATGATAAGACTGCTGCTAAATCGGTGCATTTACCTCTTGAGTGTGTCAAGAAGTCATCCGTGGACAGTAATATGGTGTTGAATATTAGGGTTGATGGTCCTGAGGCGGTTGTAAAAGAATCTTTCTTGAAGGAAAATGAGCTTATGATTGTACCTTTTGTGGACAATACTCCGTTATTGCATGCTGAACCTGAGGGTGAAGATAAAAATGATTTGGTGAGCATGCTTGATGATAAGTCTGCTGCTGAACCGGTGCATGTGCCTGTTGAGTATGTCATGAAGTCTTCCTTAAACACTAATACGGTGTCGAATGTTAGGGTTGATGGACCTAAGGCGGCTGTAGAAGAATCTTTCTTGAAAGGAAATGAGCTTATGATTGTACCTATTGTGGACAATACTCCAATATCTGCTGTTAATGCTGAAATAAATACAGAGAGAGGGGATAACATAATTGTATGTGGTTTGTCAATCCCAGATCTAGACCAACCAAAAAGGAAAAAGCAGGTCTATTCCTCCAAAAAGAGGTTCAAAGCTTGCCAAAGAAAGATGAAAGTCGCTTCAAAATCAATGCCATCTAAACCAGCTTTAGCTGTGGGTCGTAATCTGCTTGATCATTTCCCTCTTCATGAACTTTCTTCTCGGAGAGGTGTGGAGCCTAAGGTAAGTTCAAAATTTTGAAATCTGTTGGATCAATTTGCAATCACCTCCTTTTATTTAATGTTTCCATTAAGCAGAACCAGGATGAGGATTGCTTAATATTTGGGTTAGCAGCTGATTTACTGTCCCTAGATGATATGTTTATTGTTGCTCATTAATGCTTTGGTTATTTTGGATTACCTATTAGTTTGGCATCCCATATAATACCAGCGCATGCCATGGTGGATATTGTTCAAAAACCCTCTGCTTGTTTTTTTTTTTGTCAGAACTTGGTAACTTTAGATGCTACTCCGCATTTTTTTGGGTTAACTTTAGCATTCTATTCGGATAAGCAAAAATGCAAAGGGACGGAAGGGAAAGGGAGGGGAACAAGCTCCCTTGTTTGGATAAAAGATTCGGGAAAGGAAAGGGAGGGATCCATTTTCTCTCCCTATTTAATAAACACCATCCCTCCAAAATTGGAGAGATTTGAAGGGAAAATGGAGCTCACCTTCTCGCTCTCTTTCTTAACCCTCCCCTTCCTCCTCTTTCTCTCCTCTTTCTCTTTCCTTCCTTTCCCTTCTATCTTGCTATCCAACCACACTGTAGATGTTATTTTCATATCTTTGAACTTAGCAGTAGTCAGTATTGGCTGGAAGAGTTGCCTGAGTTGTTTCCGTTGTTTAGAAGTATCGTCCCATGATCTATTCCGTTAACCCTTATGCACCTTTTTATTTGTGGGGGCGTATCCATGTGAATTGGTGATTACAGATGTGCGATTTCATATACATAAATGACTACACTCATTGTTACTTTCTGAGAACCTGGATACAGGATAAATATTAAAAAGTAGCATCAGAAATCTGGGGAAGAAGGAAGCTAAAATAAGAAGAAAACAAAAAATTAACAAAAGTAAAACAAAGAAGACTTATGATAGGATATCTAGACTAGGCATGAATACGAGGGCCGAAGGTTAGTTATTGTGATTTTATTAGTTTGGTACAATTTTAACTGGCATTAAAATTTTCTTATTAACCGTATGCTGCCTTTTTCTATAAATTTTGTTATTTTTTGGGGTGTATGGGAACTTCAAAGGGATCCTCATCCGGCTTGTTTACTGCTTTTGCGTTTCAGACTTTCAGTGCTTTTCCTGTCTTGACTGTTTTTCAGTGCTTTTGTTTCCTAATGAAGAAAATTTGACAAAGCTTTTTAGATGTCTGCAAATGTATCACGATTCACGATAACTGATTACGGAACAGATGAAGTCATAGTCGTATTTTTTCTTCTGGAACTAACTAGTAATGTCATTTGCTTCTATTGGTCTAAAACATACCATAACCAATTGTTGTTAACTTTCACTAATTAATTACTTAATCTTGTTCCCTAAACTGTATTATATTTAATTCAAAATTACCCCACTTCATTTTTGCTGCTCAATCACATTACTCGACTCCTGTACAACTATTGTAGCTTACTGGAATTTAATGCTGAAAAATCCTCTGAAGCAAAGTGGACATAGACCTTTCAAAATCTGAGTTCATAGTACTATTTGTATCAATGAACCTTATCTGTTAAAACATTCTAGGGTATTATTGTGATGCCATGGGTCAAACCCTCCCTAGATCACAAACCAAATTCTACGTTCCTGTCCAGAATCATTTTTAGTTTTCAGGTTCAGTTTTTAAAACAGAAAACTGATTTAGTTTTATTGCTTTTACTAAATCAATATTACGCCTTTGTACTTGTATTTTATTTTGATGTGATCTAGTTAAAATAAAAAAGGCTTTTACTCCTGGAGCAACTACTGACAGTTTGATGAAGCTACCCCATATTGTAAACAACTATTTACGTTCTTAAATGTCACATATCCTGTACCGAAAATTTCTCTGTTCCATTCTCTTTTTTCAATTCTTCTTTGTCTGCTATTGAAATCTTCAGCACACCATGAATAGGAGCTTGATCGTATTCACAGGGTTATCAAAATTAAAAAGCAGTGTAACACTGTAACCTTAGAATTCAGGATCCTATTAAAAAGCTCATAAACCAAATAGATAAATGAAGAGAGGAATAATCTTAAGAGGGTCATCCAAGTGTGAAGGGAATCCTGAATAAAAATCCTCGTACGCCCAGATCCCCTAAAAATAAATTAATGAAAACTCTAAAATAAAAAAGAAATCGAGTTAAAATTTAAGAAATGGTTATATAATATACAATGAAAGTGCCTTTTAAAATCTAAATTTGAAAAGAAAACCCCTACCTGTTAAAAGTAAAATAGTGAAGTCTCCTACATGTTAACTCGTTTATTTTGAATCTAGATTTTGATTACGATTTAATGGGCATCAAAGAGTCCAGAAAATAGGTATGGCAGTTGGATTGTTGCCACACATAAAAAAGGAATGGCAGTTGGCGGCTACTGTAGCAGTTTAGCTTCTCTGTGCTTCCTAAAAATAACGTAAGAGAAAACATCATTTTGTGGTTTTCTCTTTCAGTTTTGGTAATAACACAGT
The DNA here is from genome assembly GCF_020520425.1 of Spinacia oleracea. Taxonomy (NCBI): domain Eukaryota; kingdom Viridiplantae; phylum Streptophyta; class Magnoliopsida; order Caryophyllales; family Amaranthaceae; genus Spinacia; species Spinacia oleracea. Next base: position 146,662,170 of record NC_079490.1, on the reverse strand, counting down.
GTTGCACTCAAAATTGTTTTGCGCAACATGAAGAGTTGAACAGATTTCGTTATGACTTCTCCAAAATAAAATGGAAACAGCCAAAATGCAGGCATGCAGCAATGCTGAAAACAGACTAAGGTAGTGGTGGTAGAAGAGAATTTGGTTGATCTAGTAACAGTGCAAGCATCATTGCTTATAGAATGGGACTGGTGGTCAAATGTGAACTTGTGGAGGAGCCACGGAGAGAAGAAGTCTGATGTGGCGGTGATAACTAGATCTATAAGATGACAGTTGAAAACGGGCCACTGTGGTATAGGTGATGCATTACTGATTTGACATCTCTTCTGAAAAAAGGAGGTTTGTGGTGGTTTTCACTTTTCAGTTCAAAGGGAGAGGTGTTCTCTGCCTTGAAAAAATAAAGAGAGGTGAGAATAGTGGAGAACAAAATGTCCGATGATGATAAAGAAAATGGATGGAAGGAGAGAGAGTTTAGGCAAGGGAAAAAAATGCTGAGTAAGACATTGGGCTAATAAATTAATAATGGTGTAATCAGCCTTTTAATTGATTTTAGTGATTCGTTGCAGGGAAATTTGTAAAAGTGTTTCTTTTTGTCATTTTATTTGGGCGGTTGTGCTATGTTAGCACTTCTAGTACACTTCATTTTATTTAAGGTTCCTGTTCTGCACATTTGATACTTCCTTTTAGACTGAACACGTGATTTTGTCATTCTATGTTACATGGTTTGTATGTGTTTGTCAGCCCTTCCTCTGTTATTCACGTGCATGTGTGACTGGAATGAATCTTTATTCTTGACTCGTGATACTGATTCATACTGTGTTACAAATCTGTGCAAAGAATCAGGCCAAAGAAGGTGAGTGGATCACTTATGTTAGGAGGAGGGTAACTCTGGTATTGCATTTAATACACCTCATCAGCTGAGTTAGTTATATGTCAGAAATTACTTTATTGCTTTGTTAGTGGGAAAGGCATTTAGCTAATTTTGGGAAGTTATTGCTAACACTTAAAAATTGATGTTCAAGGGGAAAATGCCACCTCATCACTTGATGGTCAAAGTAATGTAAAACATCAAGTTCGCTCCTAAACTCTAGGATATTTAGTGGATTCAAAAAATTATGTCCTCTGCATAAATTTATGTATAGGAGCATCATGTAAAATGTACCTTTATGTTTCCAGGCAACAAGATACTACGTCCATTCAACAACAAAGCCTTAGTCCCAAAATGATTTGGGGTCGGCTAACATGAATCGTCGTAGGAGATCGTCATTGTCACCAATCAAACCAGAAGATACTACGTCCATTCTGATAAAAAAAATACTATTAAAGGAAAAAAATACGTATGCTGTGCTATGAAATATACAAATATTAAATGGAATAAAGGGTGATTATAAAATATGGTAAAGATAATGATGGTGTCAATTAGAGGAAAAATAGCTGTTGACACTGCTGAGTGCCGATTCCACACCCCCCCCCCCCCAATTTCCTTTTATTTATGGCTGATGCTTTATATTTTGTTTTTATATTACAGCTTTGTGCAACCCTGTTGGAGTCTCCAAAGGTCAAGGAATTACCTTCTGGTCAAAGTCAACATGCTTGTACTTCTTTGCTTGAAGATGGTTCCATAAAACAGCTGGAAAGACGGAAGTCTCTGGACCCTCTACACTACCCAAGGAGCCTCGAAGACCTTATAACAGTTGCAGATGAAGAGAATTTACCCCTTCAACAGGTATTGGAGAAGTGTGGTAAGCGAAAAAAGCATGCAGGACAATTACTGACAGCAAATACTCCTTTACCGACTGAGGCATCATTAATATCAGCTTCAAAATTACAATTAAACCTATCGACTTCAGTAAAATCTGTGGCTAAGAACAAAGAAAAACAACCACCACAACAGTGGCGGCAGGAGCTTAAGCCACAAGATCTAAAGCATTGTAGTTTTGAGGCAGATACTGCTGCTGCAACTGGAAGCAAGACATCACCATTGCTTAAAATGGAAAAACGGAGAAACAGGCAGAGGCGCATAGAACATGAGCCTAAGTTTCCTGTAGATTCTGCAGAAGAAAATGTTGATATGGTGCATCAGCACCAACAGAAAGGTCAAGGTCAGGATCAAGAAAGCTCTCTACATCTCAAACTAACTGCTGAAACTTTTGCTTTCTGTGATGAAGGTCGTAGTTGGGAAGAAAACAAACAGACAAGGAGCGACCATGATCTTCCTTGTGAATCAGAACAATCAATTGAAGTAACTACAGTAGAGTCTTCTCCAATTCAGCATCTGAATGGAAAGGAAGACGAAGTATATATAGGTGAAATGGTAACAACTGCTTTAATGGAGGAAAAAGTGTCAACACAGGATCATGATTATCAGAAGTTCATTGACCAACAAAAGGAGGCAAAAGAGGTAACAACTGCCACTTATTTCCTTTTGCAGCCTCAATATGTTCAACAACAGGTAGGGCCATCTGGATCAGCATCCAATTTGATTGTTGAAGGACCATCAGAATCAGCAACCAATTTGATTATTAAAGAGACATCCTCCGTGCTTTGCCAGGTTGATAAGATCAGCAGCCATGAACTGGTAACTGATTGCCGGAGTGTTCTTCCACAGGTTATGCAATCAGGATTTGTTGTTACAGAACATGTGGCATCAGAAATTTTGCAAAGGGAGCAAGAAAAACACCAAAAGCAGCCCATAACCAAATCACCTTTCTCTGTACCACCCTTGCAGCATCAAATAGAAGACCAAGAAGACAAAAGTCAAACTGATAGACTTCAGGATCTAGAAGCAACTATGGCTACTGTTGTTGAGGAAAATGTTCGTACTTCCTATCAAAATGTTGAGCAGCAGATCAAACTGGAGGAGAGAGAAATTAGACAAAGGCCTTTGAAACAGTTAGAACTAAGCAAGGAAGATGTAGTATCTTCATCAAATGAGCATCTTCAGCAGCAAGAAGGGATGTCTAAACCTGCATCTTACCAGAATCTGAAGCGACAAAACAAACAGCAGAAAGTCCGGGGAGTGCCTCGTACCAAAAAGAGAACCACAGGGGAGGTTGTTGATTCACTGAACTTGCAACCTCAGTTACAAGGATTGTCTGAACTCGCAACTGGTCAACATTCTCAGCAGCAAAGGGAACAACCAAAGAAACGAGGAAGACCTCTGAAGTATACAGAAGAAACCAAGGGAAGTGCAGTAGCTTTATCAAATGTGAATCTTCAGCAACTAGGGATGTCTGAGAAATTAGTTGATGAGAATTCTCAATGGAAAATCAAACAACCAAAGAAAGGTGGCACAAGAAGGCAACGGAATAAAATAGAAGCTACGAAGGAAGATAAACCAGTCTCTTTAAAACTTCATTTTCAGCCGCAAGATTCATGTGAACCATCAACTGGTCTGCAATCTGAGAAACATACCGAACAGGTGAAAAATATAAGCCTTGAGAGGCCTCGGAAACAACGAAAAGCAACCATGCCAACCAATGAAGATGAAGTGGCCTCTTTGAATTTACATGCTCCTCAACAAGAATGGTTGTCTGAATCAGCGATTGGGGAACATTCTCAGCAGAAAATTAAACTGCCTGAAACGGTTAGCCGAGGAAGGACACGGAAACAAATAGAAGTTTCCAAGGAAGATGCTGCAGTTTTATCAAATTTGCATCTTCAGCAACAAGTTGAGTCATCTGAACCTGATAAATCGCAAAGTGAAGTTCACGGGACACCTGAAACTGGACAGGCTATGCCACCCTCAGATGAAGATATTCATCAATTGCCAAAGAAGCAAAAATTGCACAGTGGAGTTCAGCGTCCTAAAACAAGAGCAATGACTGCTGCCTCAGACAACCAGCCTAATCAACAGGAAGAAGAGCAGCACTGTCTTGAAAATGAGGAGAAACAGGGAAAATTTGAAGGCCAACAGAGACCTCTGAAAGAAAAGCCAGTGAAGATTACAGTAGTTTCCCTGGCCTCCAAAGATCAGTTACGCTCACGGATAAAACGCCAACCTCAGGATAGCACATGAAGTATACTTATTCTCTGCCAGCCAGGTAATACGTCATCTTAAGCACCTTAAGTTGAATAATATTTAGCTTAATGATTGCAAGGGGTTAAATTTAATGCTTTGTTTCCATTTGGACAAGGTTTTTTTTGTCCAAAAAAAAAAAATAGTTATTTATTTATATCGCTGAACTGCCTAGCTAGCGTGATCTTCTCAAATTAGGAAAAACATTGTATTAAAATTCAAGTTTCACCCAACTTCTAAGAATTGTAGTACCTTTTGTCTTTTGATCGTTCAGTAATAGTGTCAGGTTTTTGGAGCAGCTTTTAAAATAATCCCAAGTGTTTCTTCTTTTTCTTAATTGGTTGTTGATGATTGTTGTTTATTAAGAAAAATAGCACTTTGGATCACTTTGAGAAGGTACTCCTAAAACTTAGGATCATACCTGAATAATAAGAGGTGTAATTATCTTGGAAAATGGAATATTTACAATTTACACCTCAGCATATAGTGCATGCCCATTTCCCTGTATACTTCTACAATTATAAATATTAAAGAAAATATAAAAGGAAACATGTTATACAAAGAATTTTGATGAAGGGTCTAAAGTGGGTTCCTTACAAAGACAACCGTTGTAGCGTTTTAATCTTAGCCACTGAATTTTGGCATAAGATCTGCCAAAGGTTAAAATTGAATATATTTGGACAAAAAAGAAGAGAAAAGTTAGGATTTAGGAAAATGCGAAGATAGAAGATTATAATTTGAGAAAACAGGAGAGAGAGAAAAGCCATCGTCCAGAACTCTAACACTTCCACAAATCTATTAAAGGATTTCCAAATTTTTCAGTACCCCTATAAATCAAGTACTTCAACGTAAACGCCTACAGTATTGGAGCAAAGATGGTGGGCTCCCATCAGGGGTGAGGGTTGAAGCTCAAACCACTGCTTTCAATCACCAACCACCAATCCCAAAACCACATCAGCCTACCGCTCCACTGTGACCTGATAACAAGGTAACAACCACCAACCAGGATCACAGGCATCCCCTTCTCCTCCACAGCAGGCCTCTTTCTCTCTGCTTTCTGGTAGAATGCAATCCAAATATAGTCTTGTAGATTTCTCTATTCCCTCATTTCACTTTATAAGAATAGTATCGAGTGGGTAGATAGTTTTGTCTTTTTACATTTGGGGTAGAAATAAAGCCGGGAGATATTGGGAACAATGTTAACTAAAAAGGAGAAGCCATTCAACTGTAATGTTTCTATAAGATGCATATTTTGACTAACCCGGCCTCACTGCCTGACATGGTTTTGTATTGAGCTTGAACGAAGGGTGTAATTTGGACTACTTGGTCTGGATATGTGTTGTACATGCTCCAAGTCCAAATGAAAACCAAAACAATTGGTCTTAGATTCAGAATCCAAATCCAGACCTTTTTACAAAGTCTTGCATAATCCAATCTGAATACTCATTACTAATATTGTTCTGCAAAACCCCGTTTTCAATCCAATTACAAAAAAAATTGTCTATATTATTACACTGCATAGAAAAAACTCATTAATTCTCCAAGTCTAAAATAAAACATGTGTTCTGGGCCATCTAAAGTAAAAACTTTCATATTGGCCAAATTTAAAGTCTCACTATTTAAGACAAAAAACAGGCGCAAGTGCAATCCAATTTAAAACAAAATCCAATTGAATTGTTTATTTTGCTCAGTTAAGCTTGCCTTGGATGTTTAACTAACGACGCCCCAATGTTGGATCAAGGCCTTCAAGGGTCTAGTGCTCTAGTCATGACCCAAGCTGTGAAAAAGAACGTGGATCTTCATTTTCATGTACTCCGTATGTATGTGTACTTCTTTATAGAAATCAACTTTATCATTAAGATATTTAGGTTAGTAAAATCTTAACTCCCTTTTAGTAAAACTTTCCAAAATGCTGTTATTAACTCAATGATAGTGTTGTGGCTTGCATAGCTTGTACCTTTGCTGCTGCATAGGTCATGAAAGGCTTTTTGGAAAGGAATTGCCTCAAATGCATACCTTTACATGAGTTTTAAATGTGCTTAATCTGTCTCAAGTTATAAAATAAATATAGGCTGAGCCAGAAGGGTCACCTTGATGGTAAGGGCCTAGTTATGGACTATATATAATTTTTGTGTCTACGGATCATTTAATTTCAATGCTACTTTTACCAGGATTTGTTTATGTGCTTGACACTTCAAAACTGGACGTACATTAAAGACCTCTGAACTGGATGTTGCTGAAATCAGACAGTCCGTTAAATGTAATTTTGAATCATCTGAAATAAGGCCTGTTCATGTTCCTTACCTGAGGAAATTACCTGTAGTTCCAAGTGACAAAATAACCGAGGGAAGAATTTTGAGGTTTATTTATATTTTCCAAAAACAATGTCAGTCTGAGACCTGTCTTTCCAAAACGCCATGTTAGCTTGTGAACTGTCCAAGTGCTACAAACTTTTGCAACATCCATCTTTCATCTGCATATCAAAATGTGTCTCAAATCTCAATGAGTCAATGGTCCATCCTAGAAAGTGTTTAGTTGTTAGAAAATGATCTAGTTCTTAAAGGACTATCATTATAGAGGTTCGAATCATATAATTTTATAATGGTTTAGAGCTTTGAACTCCCTTCATCTAAAAATAGTCATCACATTGACCCAACCCCTCGTTATTAAGAATATTACTATATACATGATTTAACTAAAAGTCCTTTTGTGAATATTGAGCCCAAACCTCTCTCTTATAATTGTATAGTGGTATAGAGCTTTGGCGCTATGGCCAATTTGTCTACTTGCTACCCCTAGGTCACGGGTTCAATCCCTGGAAATAGCCTTTTTATGTACATGAGGGTAAGGTTATGCGCCTCTAGGCCTTCAATTCCCCTGCTAGAGCGGGGTACGGCCTTTTTGATAGAGCTTTGAAACTCTCTTCATTTAGAAATAGTTGTCACATTGAACATTACATGATTGTACTATAATTCCTTTTATGATCCCTTATTATCCCCACTTCAGAATAGGTGACAGCATTTTGTGAACGAGGAGAAACTTGTTATATAATACAATCTATGTAAAACTTAGCTTATAGAAATGACCTCCTTAGAAGCTTATATCCGACTCTCCGTATGTAGGCATATAACAAAGCTTCAACTAAGTTTTTAGGGATGATAACAGACCACAGACCATACAGTATAATATAGTATATGGATGCTGGTTTATATTGGACAGGAAGCATGCTTGAGTTAATATATACTTATATACATATGACTTGTTTGATGGCCATCCTCAGTGGGAAGAATTTTTAATGAATGTTACTGAACTGGCTGATGACATAGTATGACGTTTCAAGGTTTTCTGTATGCTTACTTCATTTCTCTTTTGTCTATTGTATTCTGCAGGATTAAATTATGGAAGGAAAAATTAGTGAGCAGTCAACAATCATGCAAGGAAATCAAGATAATTGTGTCCGAACTTGTAATATTCACACTAAACTATTTAGTGCAGGCTGGATGATCCTTTGAGTCTTGTCTGTTAAGTTGTTTGATGTATCATTATGCTTTCCGACTTTTTAGTAGATCTAAGTGTTGTCTGTTCGAATGCAGCTCCTGTATTTTTATTCTACGTTTCTGATGTAGGCTACCCTTGGACTCTAATGTTCTTCAGGACGGCACAGGAGTTAGGACCAACTACAGAACTTAGGACTAGTTTTAGTTAGAAACCATCTCACGACTCATGAGGACGGTCAAATTAAATGTTCGAACTATTCGGTCCTTCATCGTTTTTACTAGTACTTCTGCATGTATAGGGACGATGAATAGGCAAATTTGTTAAAAATGACCTTTTATAACCCAAATTTTGCGAGAAAGAACCTTATATAATTTTTTTGTGAAATAACACCTTAATTTAAATTTTTTTGCAAGAAAAGACCTTATATAATTTTTTTTTTGTGAAATCACACATTAATGTAATTTTTTATTGCGAAAGACAACCAAAAGTAAATTTCCGGCATTGACTGAGCTTTTCCGGCCATTGACTTGCACGTGAGAAGCATGTGTGGCTTTATTTTGCTAATCAAACACAATTTTCCTCCAAAAATCTAAGCTTTAAAACCTAAAGTTGAAAAAACCCCGAAATAAAATCAAGTTTGAAAATTCAAGAGTCGGGAAAATCAGTGTCTTTAGCCAACGTAAGCCACACGTGCTGCTCACGTGCAAATTAATGGCCGGAAAAGCTCAGTCAATGCCGGAAAGTTCCCTTAGGTCCTTTCTCGCAAAAAAAATTACTTTAAAGTGTGTTTTCACAAAAAAAATTATATAAGGTCCTTTCTCGCAAAATTTGGGTTATAAAAGGTCCTTTTTGGCAAATTTGCCTATTTTTTACGAGGATAAGAAAAAAAACTAAGCAGACTGCCTAAATCATCATGCCGGGCAAGTCAATGAGACAATGACTCTGGGAGAGACATAGAGATATAGTGAAGATACATCGTAGCCTCAAATCATTCCAACTTCAGTTCCAAAAATACTTGGTGAATATATTATAAGAGTTTGTGATTTTTTTTTTAAGTAGAAATAAATTCATTAAAGAAAGTCAAACTACATGTATTAAAAGAGATTTGACTTTGATCAATCTATATTATTAAAGCAGTGTGTTGGTGAAAGCGAGGCCTCCAAACACTCAATGCTCTCTTCTCACATATATGCCACGTCAATTGCCACATCATACTCCATTAAAAGGAAACCAATCAATTACAACTTCAATCATGCACCAATTAAGCAATAATAGGTGGGGGGTGGGGGGGGGGGGGGGGGGGAAGAGAATACAAACTACCAATAATAAGAAAATTACCATTGGCGAAAAAAGTAATAGAAAAATATTGTATTAAATGAATGAAATATACATACCAATAAATAAGGGAAAATAAAAGAAAAATTTAAAAAAAATCAGGTTGTTTATCTTTTGAAAGGAAATTTGAATAACATTAATATAATGACTTACTATTTCGACACAGTAAATATTATGAAATAATTGAAAAATAATTCCAATCAATCTAACACATAGAACGTCATTTTTTGTTTTAATTATTCATTTAACGTATATTTAATCAATTTAATAAAAAAAATACGTAGGTACTTAAGTTAAATGATTAAACCATACATTTTATAATTTATTATTAAAAAAATAGAATGAAAATATGTGAAAAATGACTGTATACTGCGAGAAAAAAAATTCTATGTACTATGGATTATTATTTACATATACACTTAGTCAACAATATGGAAACTCGAATAAAACATCATTCTTTATGAGGGATATGAAACATCTTTTAAACAAAGAAAATATGAAAACTCATTAAATAAAAGGAATATTGATTCTAATAATCCAACCTATTTATAAAATCAGACAAAATATATTTATAGAAAGTCACATCTTGAATAATTATATGAAAATTAGTATCATTTCAAGTAAATATTTATTTCGTAAAAATCAACTAACATCCATAAAATTATACAGTATCGCTATTGTAATCATTCTTATAAGCGTACTTCAAACTAGCTAAATACATTAAATCAAAACTGAAATGATATACCTAGAAAAGTCAATTGATAACAACTTTTTGATAAGCTACTTTATTAGAATATGGCATTTTGTCTTAGACGTCTAGCAATATTTCAATCATCTAGCATCATTAAAAAAATATTTCATAATTACTCCTTATTTATGTTATTACTACTATAATGTACAAAGGAAGTGTTTTTAAAAATCTAATGCACTATTTTATTTGTTTCCTTAAGGTATTGGTGATTAGCACATGGAGGTATAGTCAGTTCTGATCTAAACAAAGATGTGAAGTAACTGACTATGTGGGGAACAAGGTTATCCCCCTCAATAGTATGACCTACCTCCGATTTTAAAGTGGTGATTTTATTCCTTCTTCTCACTATGACTGGTTTATGAAAAAAATTGGTGTTCTTGTCCCCGCATTTAATCCAATTAGATTTGGCCCTGTCATCCAGAAGGCTTTTTCCTGTTCATAAATGAGGTTCATCTCCTTAGAGAGATCCTCATTGAGTTCCAGGAGATGCCTGCAGTTTGGTCAGGTCTCCAAAGCTTTTTGGATCCCATTTAGTCTAGTAGACAGATTTTTCCTCTTTGTGAAAATGTTTCATATGTTATCCTTAACCCAATTAGACATTGCCTTAGTAATTTTGTTAAGTTTAACCACAAAATAGAATTTCCAGCACTCCAATTTAAATCCACCATGTTTTAAAAACCCGGTTGAGAGTACCATAAATGTTCCATTTTAAAAGCAGGTTGACAAAGAGGGAGTTGGCAAACAACTTGATCTGAAATCAATTTGATTGGGTTATGGTAAGAGGCTGCCCTAGGGAGGGTGTGGACAGTGGAATTGGGAAACAGATTTAACCAATGCATATTCACCCAAGCCCTATCAAGTCTTTGAAAATTTGGTTTATTTTTTTTCTTATTATGCCAAGTAAATCTATTTCCTACACAGTCAACATCAAACAAACCACAAGCATTCATAGAATCAACAAACTTATTACTCTATATTGTTTAATCAGGTTACCACTCAACTTCTCAAACTGACAAGTCACTTCATTGAAGTCCCCCATAATAATCCATGGAATAGACATATGTTTAGACATATCAATCAACTCTTGCCAAGATTCTGACCTACTTTTATACTTAGTACTAGCATAGATAGCAGATAGACAAAACTGAAAAGGGAGAGTAGTGTTTACCTCCACGACGCCATGAATAGCATGAAGATCCCTCCCTATCATCTGAAAATTGATGAAGCGGGGGTTCCACATGACTATGATTCCACAAGAAAGCCCATACGGTTCAACCAATACATAATTCTCAAAGGGTTTTTTTTCATGATGTGTTGGGTGTGATCTCGACTTGTCTTGGTTTCAGTTAGGATAAGGACTTGGGGTTGGTGTTCGTTGTAGAGGTGGTAAATGTTGTCTTGGAATCCTCGACGAGCGATTCCCCTACAGTTCTAGGCAACTACGGTCATTGGGTCAGGTATTTTCCGAGTTTTGGAGAACTCCTTGTACTTCCTCTAAGTGAACTGATCTATCTTGTCCTTAAATTCCTGACTCCTTTTTCTCCATGGAATTTTATTCCTTGCTACAAACTCCAGCTCCGTTTCGCAATCCCTTTCCTTTATCTCCTTCACATAGATTGCCTTGATCTCCACTTGGTGGAATTTCTCCGTTGTGGAGATGACCATCAGTGCATTGGTCCCTTCCCCGGAGGTCCCTTTGAGAGGAAACCTTGCTGACAAATTCAAAGTCCTTCTCAGTTGTGGGAACACTGGTATTTGTTCTCTTAGAAATTCTAACTCCGATGGAAAGATATTCATCCCTTTTCTCGTTTCCTTGCTTACCATCCACCATCTGGCGAATTTCTTCAGGCCATGCGAGAGGAATTTCAGTGTCTTGAGGTCTGGTAGATGAAGGGGAAACATCATACCGCCTCTTTTTGGTGACATTACCATATCTTGATATGGTGGATCCACCCACTGAGGTTCCAGAATGAATTTCCTAATTCTTTCCGCACTCACGTCGAACCATTTAGAAGGGGTTTTGAGGGTGAACCTCATGTCGTTGACATAAATTTCTAGGTAAGTCGGTATAGGTGCTTCTTTGCAGACATAGCGGTTGTGAGTTTAAGCGCTGGTGACCTCCATGATTGGATGTGGGTAGTCCAACGGGAGAGATTGGAAGGGAAGAGTGAATTTTGGGTTCGATGTAGTTCGTCTTTTGAAGTAGCAGTGGACATAGGGCGGTAGTTTGTTGAAATCGTGGTCCTCCTACAACTCGTTTCCAAAGTCAAACATGTCCGAGTCCATTTCGCTCGACATTTTGAGAGGTTTCTGGTGTGATTTTGGTGGAGAGAGGAGATGGGAGAGAAGAAATGGGGATAGAGGGAGAGGTGGGTTTAGAATTTGAATTAGGTTTTACTGAGGAGGTGAATGTGAAAGGTTGAGTTTGGAGGGATTTGATTGGTTGAGGGGGCGGTTGTTTTTGGTGGGCATTGATTGGTTCTGGACCCTTGGATCAATGATGTAATTTGTGTTATGGAGTACAATTTAAACTGCACATAGTTTTAGACTGCACATAGTTTTAGACTTGAAGTTTGAGTTGAACTTGTTAAAATGATATGCAAGTTGGTAAGTAGTTAATTTTTTATCATAAGAAATGATAGTTGATGAATTATTGATTGTGAAAAAAAGAACCCGGTGCGAGTATGTGTGAAGGTTACGGGAGAAAGACAAAGATTAATATAACTAGGAATGAAGTGCATGAAAAAAAAAAGATATAATTAAGTAGTGTAGTAAATTTTCAATATATAGCCATATAAGTATAATACTAAAATAAAAATGACCGGAAAAAGTGTAATACTTAAAAACAAAAAACAAAAATAGAGTAAGTAATAAACATGAGTCGCGAATATCGTGACGCAAATTAAAGAGACATTTTAATTATTTTATAATATAAAAGGTCTTGTACGCACAATATTTAAATAAATTTAGGGATCGTTTGGTTCATTGGAGTGGAATGGGTTAGTATGGAATCTCATACCAGGGTGGTATGAGTTCTATTTCCCATACCAATCTGAAACTGTTTGTTTTGATTCTGGAATGGTTTCTATATCCTAACCATATTGTTTGGTTTGTTAGAAAGGATTATGCAATCGTCAAACTTGAACAATAGAATAGCAACAAAAAGATAAAACATAAAATTAAAAAAAAAAATGTAAACCAGTTCAAACAAATTCAGAGAATTGTCACAAATTAAATTTTCATATATTGTATTACGTATTTTCGGATAATACATCAAGCTGTAAGTCAAAATACGAGTAGTAAATCAATTTCCAAAAAACTAATATAGGAAATTAGTTGAAGAGAAAGGGAAAAAAATCATGAAACCCCATTTCAGTTTTAAATCCAAAAATAAATCTCATAAGTAACAACAATTTAAACCCATATCCAAAACTCCAAAAGTAATCCATTCAACAACGTAAGGAGTAAAAATAATCATCACAAACCATGAAAAAATACAAAAGGAATAAAAAAGTTCAACAAGAATCTGCCACCGGAGAAGATGGAAGGTCGTCGGTGCCGGAGTCGGAGGTGGGCGCCGTTAAACTTTGTAGCCTTTTTTTTTTTGTGAATTACGGATCGTAAGTTGGGTGGAATGGATATTGAATCTTAGGGTGTGAGGTGGGTACGGGATTTTAGGGGGATGGGGTGGACTTATAACCCCATTGGTGTGAGACTCCATTCCAAAAAGCTCCAACCAAACAATAAAAAGGATGGAATGTATTCTACCTCCATTCCAACCCATTCCAAAATGCCCAACCAAACGCCCCCTTACGAAAATTTTATGAAATGCCCCCGAGGTTTTACTTTATTCACAAAATACTCTCGTAGTTTTAGGATTCACCATATATCCCTGACGTTTCATTTTCTTGCATGACTTGACCCTGCCGTTAAGTGGCCGTTAAGTGCTTGTTAGAAACTTTCAATTTTTCACCATATGCCCCTCTGGTATCTAAAACTTTCACCATATACCCCTGTTAAGCAACGACTATTTTTTTAAAAAAAAAAATAAATCTTTAGCCAATATTTCTAAAATGTTTCTATAACTTTGGAGGGTCTTAAGCACTTGATATATTTTTATAATATTGAAAAACCTTGGGAGCCTTGAAACTCGAGTAAGAGGGGGGTATATAATACCAACGGCTTACTATATTACAGTTAGCAGTTTGCACATCATCAATATAACCAAATAAATGTTATAAGCAAGGGATAGAAGGAAAAGGAAAGAAACAAGGATATAGAAAAAAAAATTAAATGTTTTATGATGTCATATGTTGTGTTTCGAGTTCTATTAATGGAGGTACAATTAGTCAATTACTATTCATCACATAGAATATACTTGTCGAATAGTTATTTGATGTCTTTACGGAACCTCTCAACTTTGGTGCATTTGCAAAAATTACGCAATTCTAACGGTTGGTATGAAAGATAATTGAAGAAAGCAACATTATAAAAATATATCCAGTGCTTAAGACCCTCAAAAGTATAGAAACATTTGCTAAGGATTAGTTTTTTTTCAAAAAAAAAAAACTAGTCGTTGCTTAACAAGGGTATATGGCAGTGGCGGTGCCAGTACGGGTTCAGCGGGTTCAACTGAACCCGTACTGGCAAAAACAAAGAAGAAGTTCGGACGTTTCGGAAACTATCAATCTTCCAAGTAATAGTTAATTTAGCGCTCAAAATATACACAAACTAAAAGCTGGAACACTGGTTGTAGCGAGGACAGGCTTCCCCTTCAAATTGGTGTCTAGGTGTGGCCTCGGGTTCGACTCCTAGCAAACGGTATTTTTGATTTTTTTTACTTTTCTTTCTTAGTAGTAAGCTATAGTTTTGAACTTTTAATAAATAGTTTTTTTATACATTCCTATTACTAAATGTCTTTCAAATTCTGAAAATTATCCAATGCTCTAGAAAAAATTATGTTTTTTTAATTCATTTTCTTTAAAAAAATCTTTAATTATTTATCTTATACAGTACGTATAAAACCTATTATTTGCACCCCAAAAAATCAATAAAATATGCTAATGTACGCTCTGCACAAAAAATCTCACTTTTTTTTATTCGTTTTCTTTTAAAAAAAATTATTTAATTATTTATCTTATACAGTACGTATAAAACCTGTTATTTGCACCCCAAAAAATCAATAAAATCTGCTAATGTACGCTCTGCACAAAAAATACAACTTATGTTTTAATTTCGAACCCTTAACACAAATTTTCTGGCACCGCCACTGGTATATGGTGAAAGTTTTAGATACTAGAGGGGCATATGGTGAAAAATAAAAGTTTCTAACAGTCACTTAATGGCCACTTAACGGCAGGGTCACGTCATGCATGAAAATGAAACCTCGTGGGTATATGGTGAATACTTGAAACGACGAGGGTATTTGGTGAATAAAGTCAAACCTCGAGGGTATTTCATGAAAAATCCGATAAATTTATTGTACACCAGAATAACTTTTACCAAATTTTTTATAATTTTTACCTAATTTTTTGTAACCGTATATATTTTGATTAATTTTTATATTATATAAAAAAAGTTAACACATACAAATTTTAAGGGTTAAATGATTAATTTTATACTACCTCTATTTCGTAATGTTCTTTACGCTTACTATTTGCACGGATTTCAATGCAATTTTCAACCACGTATATATCTAATTCTGTATGTAAAAAAATATAAAAAGTTGATATTATGAAAATACATAACGAGATTAATCCAACAATATCTTACACGATAACGTTTTGATGTATATAACAGCGAGAATTTATGGTTAAAGTTTTTATACTTTGGACACATATTACAAGGCGTAAAGAACTTTCAAGAACGGATGTAGTACATTATAAGTGATTTTAAAAAAATATTTTTTACTAAAATGAAAATTTTATCACTAAAATATAAATAACTTCACATATAAAGGTAACTTTTAATAATTTTGAGTTAATTTTTATTCCAATGTATAATGTTTAGCTCCAGTGTACTATATTTATTGTTCAACGAGAATTTGTGTTTACGATATGTTATGTAACACGACAACAAACTAATAGTAATTGAGATGACATTGCAAAACAATATTTCACCAACGAGCGGATGGTGCAGGGGTGTGCACGTAGATCTAAGTGCACCTGGGCCAAAACGAAAAAACATTAAAACAAAACGCAAAAAACGAAAAAGAACTTAATAAACTAAATAGAAAGAACATGATAGAGTAAACGAAAAGAACATGTTAAAACCTGAAAAAAACACTAATGCTAAAAACCAAAGAAAATGTACAAAAATGAAAAGAACATATTCTATCTCCTGATAAACTATAAAAAGAACAACTATTTTTCAAAAAGAACATCATGTGAAAAATGCAACAGAAAAACAACAAAAAAATCAAGTATCGATAATATTATAAAAAATTTAAAAAAGGTTAAAAAGTTTAAAAAGAACACAAAATAATTGAAAAAAGGACAACAACTTTTTTATAAAACACAAAGAACAAAATCAAAAGAAAACAAAATACCAAAAACTCAAAAAAAAAAAATTAAAAAAAAAGACAACAAAAAAAGGAAAAAAGAACAAAACACATGAAAAAGAACAACATCTTCTTTTTCCTTATCAAACAAAAGAACAAAATGAAAGGAGCGAAAAGAACAACATATCTATGTTCTTTTATTAGTTGTATTTGTTCTTTTCAAACCATTTAGTATTCTAATTTAAAAGACGAAAACGACGATATTTGGATGCGCATAAAACTAGATCTATATTTTTATTTAACGGTATTTTCGTTCTTATCCCACGCATCATATCTATATTCTTTTATTAATTGTTATTTGTTCTATTCAAACGATTTTATGTTCTAATTAAAAAGACGAATCGACGATTTTTTTGATGCACTTAAAACTAAATCTATATTTTTTTTAAAGTATTTTTGTTCTTTCGCCACAAATCAGACTATGTTCTTTTTTAAGTGTCATTTGTTCTTTTCAAACCAATATATGTTCTAAACAAAATGAAACGACCAAATTTTGAAGAACTTTAAACCGGATCTATAGTATTTTTAATTTATTACTGCTCTTTTCCTAGGCTTTATGTGTTCTTATTAAGAAAAGAAGACGAGACTGCAATGAAGTTGTTGAACTTCAATTTAGATCTACAATGTTGCTATGTTCGTTTACAAGTGTAGTTTGTTCTTTTAATAAATTATGTTTTAATGGTTTTGGACTTAAAAACATAAATCTGTTCCTTTTAAAATCTTTTTTGTTCTTTTAATAAAAAAAGTATAATAATTGTGTTACGAGTTAAAATAATATCTATGTTCTTTTAAAAGTTGTTTTTATACTATTAGTATAATTTATTTATTTTTTAAAATTCAAAATGTGTTTTAATTTTATAAAAATAATCATTAACTGTATCAAAAAAAACTCTCTTAGTTTTTTAAAAGAACAATCTATGTTAATACAAAAGAACAAACTATGTTTATTTAAAAGAACAAACTATGTTTATGACACAGTAAAAGTAAAGTTATGAAAAGAACATTATAATTTGAAAAAAATATTAGAGGAAAGAACGAGGAAGCGTACCTTAAACACTTGATTAACATTTATCAAGAGCATCAATATCTTTTAATAAATCTTCAGAAACTGATCTCAATCCTCGGAAAATATCATGCTCTCATGTGATTCTCTTGCTTCGAAAACTAGCCAAATTGAACTAGTATTTTTCTTAATTCACTCATTTTCAACTAAAGAGAAATATTCAGAAGGAATTTTAGAGAGAGAATAAGGAGAACATGTATTTTTTACTCTTTCACTCACTATCTCACTCTTTCTCTCTCAAAAAATCTCTCTTATGTTGAGAGAATATAAATCCTCTCCTCTTTCTCTCTCTAAAATGTATTTCTAAAATTATAAAATGACTAATGGTTATGATTCATAAGCACAATTAATGTATATATAGTTGCTGAAAAATAGAAAATGAAAAAATAGGAATTAGAATCAAAGAAGAACGGAGAAGGA
Source organism: Spinacia oleracea (assembly GCF_020520425.1). NCBI lineage: Eukaryota > Viridiplantae > Streptophyta > Magnoliopsida > Caryophyllales > Amaranthaceae > Spinacia > Spinacia oleracea. Next base: position 146,644,526 of record NC_079490.1, on the reverse strand, counting down.
GAAGAGAAAAAATTCTTAAAGAGTGCATAATGAGAACTGTGCACGTGTTTTTATTTTGTTCTTTTAACAAGATATTATAAAAAGAACAAATAGAGAGACTAAAAGAACAAGTCAAGTACCTTGTCCCATAATAACATATGATTCTAAATCATCATTAGCATCATTCTGTTATGAATTATCGAGCACATTATTCATAATATCTGAAAAAATAATAAGTTAACATGTATAATAACAAGAAAAAGATCGCAATCAAAAGAACAAATGATAAATACAAAGTAACATGAAAAGTAACACAATAAATTAAAAAGAACAAATTATGAAACGCAAATGAAATTGAATTTTTTTTTAAAAAAAAATAATTATGAAACGCAAATGGTCTATTTTTCTACTATAATAAAATTGTTCTTTTAATATGAGCATATGTTCTTTAGATACTTTAAACTGTCCTTTTTTGGAAAAAAAATCGTAATTACATAATCAAAATCTTCAAAATCAACGATTTCAACGAAATCGGCGTGTTATTACATAATTTTATTCATTAAAATCACCAAAACACGATTACTACAAAATCAAAATCATCAAAATAGTCAAAATCATCAAAAACACGATTAATACAAAATCAAAATCATCAAAACATACAATTTATTATTACAAAATTGAAAATTACCTCCCAAAAAAATTTGATTATCAGCTGCTTCAGATTTGAAGAAGAAGAATACATTTAATTTGATATTGAAGCAGAAAAATCAACGAATTTTTGGGAATTTTCATTATTTTCTCTCTCTAAAAACCATTTTAGAAAACCTATTTCACACTTTCTCTCTCCTCTTCACAGTTTGAATGCAAAACATAAAATCCAGAAGAATATATATCGCAAGAATAACAACGAATCAAATAAAAACGCAAAAAACATAACTGAAAAGAATAGAGCATTTAATGTTCTTTTGTTCAAGGGAATTGTTTTTTTGTTCAAGGAAATTGTTCTTTTTTTCTCGAAATTTAATGAAAATACGTTTTTTGTGTTTAATGTTGATCGTTTTGATCCCGGTACACCTATAACTACGTGCATACGCTTGCACCATCAAAACTGCGGTATTTCACCACAACATTTGGACTTTTGATGTGGACTTTTATGGTTGCAGAGGTAGAAAATTATGGATTATATAATTGCGATATTTCACCACAACATTTGGACTTTTGGTGTGGATATTTATTGTTGCAGAGGTAGAAAATTATGGATTATATAAATCTCTTTTTATAGAATATTTTAAAGAAAGGTGGGCCCGTAATTGAGACAATGACTTAATTTGTGTTTCTTCTCCTCCAAAGTCTCATAAAAATGTGTCATTTAATTCATCTTCAATTCTTCATCCCATCCCCTCTCTTCCTACAAATTGGCCCTACTTGAATAGAATCTGCAAATCTGCAATTTATGAAATCTCTAACTAATCAAATTTTATCACGTATTTTCCAAGTTAAATTTCCCTATGACCAATGGCCGGAGAGGTAAGACTGCAAGAGCGTACTGCTAAGTTCATCTGAATTAGTAAGGTATTGACCTAGTGACAAAGATGATTAGTTACAGGTTCAAATAAATCCCCTACAAGACCTACCCATTTGCAACTGTAATGCTTCCGTGGCTCATTCAAAACAAACAAAAAAAGAACTAGGTTCATTAAGATTTGACTCTCCTCGCGTTGTCAAAAGCAGCGTTATTCACATGCAACTATAGAGAGCTAACCATTTTTAGTACTTCATAAAAGCATGCAACTATAGAGAGCTAACCATTTTTAGTAAAATGACCAAAGTTTTGGAACACGAACAAGAACAAGAACAACAACGTAACAACAGCAACAGCAATAACAATAATAATAATAATAATAATAATAATAATAATAATAATAATAATAATAATAAATAAATAAAAAAAAAAAAACAAAAAAAAAAATACTAGTCTATTGTACAAATAATTGTGTATGTCTAAAAACATATTCTTTGATTTTGCATACATGTTCCTAAACACAGTAAATAGAATGTATGCCGTAACTCTATGCAAAATGAATCTACAACTAATTTACTTCCAAGTTTCCATTTCTATGTGGATATGGAATTGACAAAATAAAAGCAGAAAGAGCACATTACAGATCGATGACTGAGCCAATGTTGGCAAAGGGTAGCTAACAAGGCACTGGACACAACAAACCTATCTCAATGTTAAGAACCATTACTGATTTGTTTCACTCTTTGAGCTTCCACCATTGTTTGAGTCTTCTGCTTTTGACTGCTCCTGCAGTGAATTAGGCTGTTGCAACTTATTGAGGTTGTTTTGGCTGGATTGCTGCTGCTGCTGCTGTTGTTGTTGTTGTTGCTGCTGAAGTTGCTGGTACATTTGCGGATTGACATAAAGCTGCTGCCCAAAACACTTGGATATGGACTCAGCGTTCAGCTCTCCTGTGGCTATCCTTAAGCGTTGGATTTCCGCTGTTAGTGCTTCATTTAGAGCTGCCAAAGATATAGAAACTCAATGAGATCATGTATACTACCAAGAAGAGGCACTCCTAAATGGTTAACTGTCAATGAATTAGTGGCTAATCGTGCCAGCTTAACCAGACCGTGAGCATGTTGAAATTGAACAGTAAGAACACCAAGTTATGATTCAATCTCTTACGGTTCTCATCTTTCTTTTTCTTTTTGACAGGGTGGGGGGATTGGTTGGTTTGGTTCATAGATAGAGCTATGATAATTGAAAACACTGTTCTAGAATCTAGACCAAAGAGGACAAACCAAAAGCAATCTTAGAGAACAAACTGATACCAGCCACATTCACAATAATTCCTACTGGTATTTTATTAGAATAGAAATCATACCATCACGAAGCTGAGCTTGTTGCTCCATCGCTTGTAGACGGAACTTCAGCTCGTTGTTTTGGCTGGAAAGTCCAGCAGAATCTCGCTGTTCACAAAAGGAAATTTCAGTTAAGATCACTTGAACCATATACAACAGAGTGCAACCGCACACTTCTAAATTAGTGATCATGGGGGGTACCTGCAACAATGTAAGCTGTGCAGACAAAGTTGTAGCTTCATTTTGTAAAGTCTGAACTTTGTGTTCCAATTCTGATATATATCTCATCTTTCGCTCCTTTGACCGAGCAGCTGACTGGCGATTTGCCAAAATCCTGATAAGGCACACATTTATCACAAATTTGAATAAGCAATAATCTCAAATCATCACCAACCAGAAACAAAAAGAACATGCATGATGACAGTAGGGGATACCTTTTAGCACGTTTAGGGTCAGTTATAGCAATCTCAGCTAACTTTTCATTTGCCATAATCTTCTTCAGTTCTGCCCCAGTGAAATCTCCATTGCCAAATTCCAAACTGAAGGAATCAGAATTTCCATTAGCAGGATCCTTAAGAGAAAGTTGGGCGACACCAGTGCTTGGGGAAGGAGGTAGTTTTGGAGATTCATCACCGAAATTCATACTCCCCATGAAACTGTCCATGGAAATGCTTCTGTAGTGTCTAGTAGCTGGTGTCACCTCACTTGCTGGACCCCTTTTGCGTTCACCAATCATCGGTCTCTGTCCACTACTTCCACTCTCATTCACACTGCTTTCAGCTTCATTATCACTGCTCTCACATCCATTTGTTTTGGACCCACTAGCTCGACTATCCAAATCATCTCGATTCTCATTACCATACTTGTCATCAGTCCCAGAAGAATTCATAGTATCGATGTTGTCTAAATCCATATACGCAGAAAGGATATCATCAACAACTTCACCTTCTACATTACCATCACGCTTTTTATCCCAACTTGACTCCTTCTTAACTAACTGACCCGGCTTGGCTAATCCACCGGACGAAGTCCTCTCCAGACCACCATGGCCTCCTCTAGGACCAGGAGAAACCATAGGTGATAGTGGAGGAGATGATTGGAATACATTATCGAACCCAAAGGGGATATCACTGACCGAACGCCTATGCAATTTCCGAGGAGGAAAACCCTCAGTGATATGCAAAGAGTTACCTCGACCAAAAGGGGATGGTGGCAACAACGAATTCCCACCTCCATCACGATTCTCCAATGAACCATTGGAGGTATTAGTACTGTCAGGAGCATTTGTAGGCGAAAGGGAGTTCTGGTAAGGTGAAGGGCTTAAAGGGGGCAATGAATCATTCATAAAAAACGACGGTTGTGACAATGATCGCGAATGGGACGGTCCACGACTGAAATTCTGAGAACCCGAGTGCTGGGACCCTGGTTTAGTCACTGGTATTTGTGAATAGGGTGACAGGGGTGGCATAGGAGGATGAGATGGTGGTATACCAGACCTTTTACCATTTTCGGAACCAAAATTTTGCAAGCTATGTGAATTTTGAGGTAAAGGGGGCCGGATTTGGGATATATTTAACTGTGATACGTCAAGATGATTACTTGATCTTGATAAAGCCCCAAAAGGGTTTTGAAGTCTATGCATCATATCAATATTACCCCTTTCTGTATCACCCATTTTGGTTTAAAACAAGATTAGAACCAGAATTTCAACCAATTTATCAGCTTCAATTTTCAACCCACAAAACCCCAAAACACCAGTTGAAGCTCACTATCACACATAAACCTAAACCAAAAAGTTCCCCAATTTTTATTTTTATTTTTAAAAAAAACCAATTAAATTGGGTTAATTTCTACCCAAAATCAAATACCCAGATGAAAAAACCACTAAATCACACAACCCAGATGATAAAAATCCATTTTTTCTCATAAAAATTACAAGAAAAGAAATAGATAAATGAAAAGAAAAAAGAATGAAAGTGTTAATAAGAGTAAACAGTACCTAGCATAACAAATGAGGCATAAAATGATGATAGAAACTAATGCTGCACCACAGGCGTAAATAAGCAAGAGGAGCGTCACTGTTGATCGGGAAAATTTCTCTCTAGTTTCTCTCTCTAACCCTTTGTCTTAAAGAAGGAGAAGATATGACTATAAAAAAAATACACTGCAACACGGATTTCCTGGTGACTAACGCGTGAATTTAATTAAAAAGCCTTTTTCTAAAAATAAAATAATATTTTTTTTTTAAAGAAATTTAATTTGAATTTGGGTTTCATTCCGACCGCATTTGGACCTGTTTTGATAAGAAATTAACAATCAATCAATCAATCTACAAAGCCTACAATATTCCCCCTCTATCTCCGCAGTATAAAAAGGGTATTAAATGTATGTATATACTCCGTATAATAATGGTACAATACTTGGCCCAAACACGTGGATTATGTATATCATAATCAAGCTTTTAATTTTGTTTAGAATATTAACTTTTGGTATATCTTTCTTGTGATTTTGGGTTGGATAAGGTCAATTAGTCATACCTAATTTACCGACTTAATCGTATTAACAAAAAAAATGTGGGTGTAATGCCCCATATTTTTGGCTGCATACCTATGCATGCAGAGCTGGGTACATATGAGGTTTTTTAGACATCGTGAAACAGTTAAAATTGAACACGATGACAAAAAAAAATGAACATGAAAAAAATATCCTTCTTCATACTTGTCTTTTAATAATTTAGACTAATTAAGTAATATTAATTAATATATCAGAAACTCTAGTACATCCGCACATGTTTAATCACTACGCTACATTTCGGTAGAAAATTATCATTCCGAAAATAAACAAATAAAAAATATGAACATTGATGAATCTTTTTCTTCTTCTATGTTCCTCTTTCCTCTATGTTTCGCTCTTTTATCTGCAACTTTTCTCCGTCTTAATAGTTCTTATTTGCCTTCCTCGTCGATAAATTTTCTACCACCAATTGCAAACGGACTGAGTTCACCAACTTCTCCTCCATTTCTTCTTCGACTCTGTCCATTTTCCTCGTTAAATTCTGAAAATTGAACATAGAACCTTTCTTTAATTAAAAATGAACTTGACAGGATATCAAACATAGTATGAACATTAAATTTCTAAAACTGAACATTGAATTTTAAAAATTGACATAACTAAGAATAATAAGTGACTTTTTTTAGAAACTAAAAAAAAATAACCTATTAGTGATTTAAACACATTTACTCCAAAATTGAGTATTAAATATTTTAACAGTAATTCAAATTTACAAACCCATAAATCGAACATACATATATCCTTATTTATGAACATGAGACTTTAGAAACTGAACATCACACAAAATTATTGAACATATAGTAATTTTATAAGTTGAATTTAGTTGAACATGATTCTGTATAAGTTGAACATAAGACTTGAGAAACTGAACATCACACAAAAGTGTTCTTATGAACATATCATAGTTTAGTAAGTTGAATTTAGTTGAACATGATTCTTTATAAGTTGAACATGATTCTTTAGAAACTGAACATCACACAAAAGTGTTCTTATTTATGAACATCATATTTTTAGAAGTTGAACATGATGAACTATAAACTGAACATGACAATATTTAGACATCGCTACTTTTGATCTTTCAGTAAAGTGAACATGAATGTGTACATAATTCTTTATAAATTGAATATGATATGTAAGAAACTGAAAATCGCACGAAAGTATTGAACATATATTAGTTTTTTTAAAAAAAAGAATATTAGTTTTCCGCATTCCAATCAACTAACCAAAAGCTCGCAACAATGAAACAATTCCAAAAGATTAAGAAGCAAATATATTAACTGCTCTCTTTTATACAAGGAGGTGGCAAATATATGAACAATATTCTGTATAAGTTGAACATAAGAATTGAGAAACTGAACATGACACAAAATGTTCTTATTTATGAACATATCATAGTTTTATAAGTTGAATATGGTTCTTTATATGTTGAACATAATACTTGAGAAACTGAACATCACAAAGGTATTGAACATATATTAGTTTAATAAGTTAAATTTAGTTGAACATGATTTTGTATAAGTTGAACATAAGACTTGAGAAACTGAACATCACACAAAATTATTGAACATATCAGAGTTTTATAAGTTGAATTTAGTTGAACGTGATTCTTTATATTAGTTTTTTTTTTAAAAAGAATATTAGTTTTCCGCATTCCAATCAACTAACCAAAAGCTCGCAACAATGAAACAATTCCAAAAGATTAAGAAGCAAATATATTAACTGCTCTCTTTTATACAAGGAGGTGACAAATATATGAACATTTTTCTGTATAAGTTGAACATAAGAATTGAGAAACTGAACATGACACAAACGTGTTCTTCTTTATGAACATATCATAGTTTTATAAGTTGAATATGGTTCTTTATATGTTGAACATAATACTTGAGAAACTGAACATCACAAAGGTATTGAACATATATTAGTTTAATAAGTTAAATTTAGTTGAACGTGATTTTGTATAAGTTGAACATAAGACTTGAGAAACTGAACATCACACAAAATTATTGAACATATCAGAGTTTTATAAGTTGAATTTAGTTGAACGTGATTCTTTATAGGTTGAACAAGAGAGTTGAAAAAACTGAACATCACTCCAAATCAAGACTAACAAAGTAGCAAATTAATCATTTATAAAAGAAGAAAATATATGTTCAACGATATTATATCAGCGTAAAATAGATGAAGCTAATACTAATCAATATTCTTAATGAAATTAATCCATATCACAACAAAAAATTAAGCAATGCTACTTGAGTTAACATTTCAATTTCGTTGAACATGATTATATAGGTTGAACACGAGAGTTGAGAAACTGAACATCACACAAAAATATTGAACATATATTAATTTTATAAGTTAAATTTAGTTGACATGATTTTGTGTAAAATTGAACATGATTCTTTATAAATTGAACACGAGAGTTGAAAAGCTGAACATCACACAAAAATATCATTATTTGTGAACATCATCTTTTATAAGTTGAACATGATACATTATAAAATGAACGTAACGATTTCAGAATTAATATTCAGCCGTAAGTACCGCAAGTACAACCACCAAGAACAAACCACAATGCCAACAACAACAATATCAAATTAACAAATGTAGTTCATTCTAATCACACTTATAATTCTTAATCAAATAATATGTCAACAAATCATAATTAATATAATAATGAATAAATTGCAATTTCTCTATCAAATTCAAATTCATAAGTTGACGCTTAAATCAGTGAACTATTTGCAATTTCTCTGTTGTAGTCACACTTTACTGACTTGAAATTCTATAAGCACACAAAATTGAATACATGAACATGCTTCTCAATCAAATTCACAAAAAAACTAGGGTTTACAACTAATTATTTCAAAAAAATTCGTCCAAAATTAATAAAGTCAAATTTATTAAATTATACAAATGAAGGATATAGAACTGACCAGAGCAAGAGGTGGAAGGATTCAGAGCGCTGATGTTCAGCGGTCGAGAATGTAGAGCGTCAATGCATGAAGGATCAAAGCGGCATCGTCGCGGAGGAGGGGGGAGAGAGAGCTATGTCGACTTAAGTGATGACGTCTTTGGCGCGGTGTCGCTTGATCTAGCTCGGATGAGTAGCTGCGCGCCGTTGAGGATGCGGCGGTTGTTCGATCGAAGCGGCGGTTGTTAGATCGAGGGAGGCGGTTGTTAGATCGAAGGGAGGAAGTGACGGTTGCTAGACCGAAGGGACGCGGCGGAGTGGCGGTTGTTAGATCGAAGGGAGGCGACGACGAAAGGTGAAGGGGAGGAGGTCGGATTGGTTGGGAGGAAGGAGAAGGAGTGACATCAATGGAGGAAAGAGAGTGAGAGGTTTTGATGAGAGAGAAAATGGTGAGAGGTTAGAGAAGATAGAAAAATGGGTATAGAATAGGCGCGTGATTTATGTTTTTTTAGATTTGCGGTCGTTTCATCTAGTATGCACGTATAGCTGCGTGAATACCTATCCATATATTAATGATTAGGTGTAATGCTAGGTTCATTATAGACCGGATCATGCGTAGTCCAATCCACTAATCCGATTCGAATGGTACACTTTATTTGGGTAACTAATTTATGAAATTTTAATTTGACCCAACCTGGATATGATCCGAAAACCTGTTATTTTTGTCCCGAAATAACAGATTTTAGACACACACAAAATAGGCCGGTGGTTGCCTCGGTCCGACATATTGGGTTGTGGCCCTGCCTGAACCCCCGCCCAGTCATCCATTTCATTAAGTATAGTTAATAAAAATACATCTTCATGGCATAATTGATAAGGAATATAAAATACTTCGTATAAGATAATTTTTACTATTAATATACAATTGGTTGTATCATACATGAACTGCTTTGATTTTGGTGTGTATAGAGTCACGGAGGGCAAATGGAAGTATGAATACGCCCCTCAAGACTTTAGTATTTTTTTTTTTTTTTTTTTTTGTAATTATGGGCAGGGGATTCGAATCTGAGATCTATGTACACAGAGCCTCACTATTAACCACTAAATTAGGTCATGGCTAGACCTGGAAAACGGTAGTTTGAATCGGATTCGAATCGGGTCACTTTGGGTCACTTTCACGACGGATCGGGTTCGGGTATGGGTCGTGTCCATTTGGGTTTCGGTTTTTTGATGGTTGGATCAGGTCGAATTTTGAGTCAAGATTTCGGGTCAATATCGGATTGGGTCATTATCGGTTCGGTTCGTATCGGATCAGGTCGTATTAGATCGGGTATTTTCGGGTTAGATCGAATTTTTCGGATTAGATCAGAATTTTCGGGTTCGAAATTTTGATTTGGTAATTTTGTTTTAGATTTGGTCATCATTCATAAAATATTCAATTATTTTTAATATTACTATCATGTAACAATATTTCTTACAAAGTAATTAAGAGATAAGCGTATACGGTTTGAGATTAATGCTTTACTGTATGGGAATTATAGTAAAAGATAAGTGTTACACTTTCATATTGTTACAAGTGATAATGTAGGCGATTCTAGTCTTACTTCCACTAATGTATGGTCGAGAAAGCGAAATATGAAATACGAACAAGTATAACAAAATATATTAGTGTATTAACAAAAGATTATCATGATTTATTAAAGTAACTAGTATTTGAGATCAAACTGTTGAATTACTTCATAGATAATATGTGGTTATTAATGATGATAATAATAATAATAATAATAATAATAATAATAATAATAATAATAATAATAATAATACACATATCGGTTATAATAATGATAATAAATTAATAATAATAATAATAATAATAATAATAATAATAAAACATTTTCTCTCAAGGGGCGTGATTATGGTCGATTAGGGCATAGGTTCCACGTCCAACTCCGGCGGTGGTGGCTTCAGTTGGTCCGGCGAAAGGTTCAGGCAGTGTCAGGCGGTGAGGCGACGCATAAAGGGAGGTTTACGGGCAGTTTTCAGGCGGTTCTTCAAGCGGTTTTCGGTTGGTTGTTTCGATTTTAAATTGCAGTTTTGGTCAGCGTTTCAGGCGACATTTCAGGCGATTTGTAGGGGGTTTTCAGGCGGTTTGCAGGGTGTGTCTCCGGCGTCGATTAAGAGCAGTTTCGGATCCAATTCGGGCGGCATTCGAGTTTCGTGGGGGTGCAGTTCGGTGGTGCGTTTGCAGGTTGTTTGTGTTCGGTTGTGCGTTTGCAGTTTGTTTGTGTTCGGTTGTTTGTGCGCAGTTCGGTGGTGGTCTCGTCGTGCGGTGGTGTCGTGGTGTCTGCAGTGGTAACTCGCCGGTGAGTTTGTGCGTATGTATTGGTGTTGATTGTGAGTATTGGTGCTGATTGTGCAAGCACTAGTCGGTGGGTGCTCGGTGCATTTTTGGTGTTTTGCGCAAGTATTGGTGCTGCAGTTCAGTGAACATTCCAGCCATCACTCGTCATTTGTGTTCTCTCAAACCAGTTTGACAATTCAGGTTCGGTCAGTGTCTTTTTCCGGCAGTTTGGCAGTTGCGGTGGGTTTGCTGGTGTTGGTGCTTTGGTGGCTATTTCTGGTGAGTTTTAGGTGGCATTTTGGTGTGTTCTACAGCTTGTTTTTTGGGGGCTCGTGCGCTGCGTTTCCTTGCGTGGCTTGAAGGCAATTTTCTGGTGTTGTCTTGTTGTGGTATTGAAGTGGCAGGGGTTTTGTGTACTCTATTTCCTTTGGTTGTCTTATTTATTTAGGATAACCTTTCCACGGTTGAAGTGCTTTGATATGGCGGCTTCCGTGGAGAAGTTTCATTGCCCTTTTGTGGGTCTTAGCGGGTGCCAGGATGGAGGTGAGCGTGGTATGGTAAGGAGTTCTCTGATCACTCACTTACGGGATCGTCATTGTTGCTCTGGTGTGCGGGATGTAACCCGTCATTCCCTTACTACCAATTTGCAGGTTTTTTCTGCGGCTGAGGTGACTTTTCGTCGTATGGGAATTTGGCTGTGTGGAGATTGTTTCAAGACGCATACTCATCGTACTAGGTGTCGACATGGCAGTGGTTCTAGTACTGTTTTTGTGGACCCACCTAATTCTGGGGATGGTATTATTCGTTTTATTCTCTACGGTATTCAAAAGCCTCAAGCTCCTACTGCCGAGCTGTCTTCTTCTGATGCGCCTCGAGAACATCATTTTTCTTTTGATGTTGCTCTTCTAGACACTTTATTGTCTAAGCGGTTGCGTTCTGTGAAATCCATCCCTCCCAAATGTCGTTTGGGTTTTTCGCGAGTTCTAAAAGGGGCGCTTGATAAGGTGATTTGCAGACCAGATGACATTGCTTGTTGGGTTCAGTTGCTTGTGTTGCCTCTTTGTGTGCTCTCGACTTTTTCTCCGCGAAGTAATCGCGAGTGTTCCTCTGGTGTTAGGCGGCGGCGACAGGAAGAGAGTATCACCTCTGCTATTCGTTCTTGGGGTGAGCCTGGTGGTTTTGAGCAGCTTGTCATCGACACATTGGCTAGCGTGTCTCCATTGGATGTTGACGAAGACCATGATTTGGCGGAGCGTAATATTAAGCAATGCAAGAGAAAGATTTCTGACGGTCACTACACTGCTGCTGTTAGAGTTCTTTCGTCCTCTGGCCTTGCTCCTTACTGTGGTGCTACTCTGGCTGATTTGCAAGAAAAACACCCTTCCTTTCCGGTCCCTACCTTACCGGATATCCCTGTTGATCATCACCTTACTGCTTCATCCGCTGTTGTGTTGGAGCAGATTAGGGGCTTTCCGCGGGGTACTTCGTGCGGTAGAGATGGCTTGCGTGCTCAACACCTTTTGGATTGCTTGGGTGGTGCTGCTGTAGCTGTTTCTGATGAGTTGGTGGATGCTATTACTCAGGTAGTTAATCTCTTTCTTGCTGGAAAGTGTCCTGGTGAGCTTGGAGGATATATTGCTAGTGCTCCTCTTACGCCGCTTGTTAAGCCTGGTGGTGGTATTCGGCCTATTGCTGTGGGCACTGTTTGGAGGCGCCTTGTTTCTAAGGTCGGGGCTGTTTTGATTGGTACGCGTTTAGGAAACTACTTCGGAGGGCTTCAGTTTGGTGTTGGGGTTCCAGCTGGTGGTGAGGCTATTCTCCATGCTGTCAATCGTTTGGTTGAGGCTCGTGGGGCTGATGTTGGCCTCTCTATGTTATTGGTGGATTTTCGGAATGCGTTCAATTTAGTTGATCGATCGGCTTTGTTGCGTGAGGTTCGGCTACACTGTCCTGCTCTTTCGTGTTGGGTTGAATTCTGCTACTCTTCTCCAGCACGGCTGTACTATGGGGAGCATACCTTGTGGTCTTGTCAAGGTGTGCAGCAAGGGGATCCTCTCGGCCCTTTGCTTTTCTCTCTGGTTCTACATCCACTGGTGTGTCGAATCAGAGACTCTTTTGATCTATCTCTTCAGGCTTGGTACTTGGACGATGGCACTATCGTTGGTGATACTTTGGTGGTTGGAAAGGTCTTGGAGTTGATTTTGGAAGAGGGTCCTCATTTAGGTCTCCATGTTAATGTTGAGAAGACAGAGGTTTTCTGGCCCTCGGAGGACCCACGTAGTCGTCTAGAGGGTGTCTTTCCTTCGGATATTGCTCGTCCAGCGCTTGGTGTTAAGTTGCTTGGTGGTCCAGTCAGTACGGATTCCTCTTTTTGTAAGGAGTTGGTTTCGCAGCGTGTGTCGAAGACTGTTGTGTTGATGGATGCTGTAGCTAAGCTTAATGATCCCCAGTGTGAGTTGTTGCTTCTTCGTGCGTGTACTGGAGTCTCTAAACTCTACTTTGCTATGCGCACTTGTCCGCCTCATCTTTTCGAAGCGGCCCAATTATCCTTTGATGTGGCTCTTCGGGCTTCTTTAGAGCGTATCGTGACTGCTTCGGGACCTGGGTTCGGTGACTGGCAATGGCGTCTTGCCACCTTGCCTTATTCTTATGGAGGATTGGGTGTTTATTCAGCTGGTGATGTTCGGTATTATGCTTTTCTTGCATCCCGTTTGCAGTCTTCTGGTTTGCAGGATTCGCTACTTCGGCTTTCAGGTGTTGATGGTCGGGGACCGGCCTTTGATGATGCTCTTGGTCTTTTCAATAGGACCGTGGATACCGACCTTATGAGTAGCCCTAGTGAGATCGCTGCCACCACACTCATGAAGAAATTGGCAGACATATATTTCACGAAGGTTACGGATGATGCGGTATCCGCCTACTCCTTATCTTCACGTCATGTTGCCTTATGGAAATCACAACAGGGGGATCACTCCTCAGCTTGGTTGCGGGCAGTCCCCATCTCAGGTTTGGGCCAGACTATGAACGATAAGACTTATCGTTCGGTTCTTTGCTATCGGTTGGGTATTCCTTTGTTCTCTGATTCGGCGTCGTGTTCTGCTTGCTCTCGGGTTTTTGATGGGGACATTTATGGGGATCATGCCGTGTCTTGTGCTGGGATCGTGGGTATCAAACATCGGCATAATGTTGTGCGTGATACCCTTTTGGATATTTGCTATCGGTCGGGGATTTCTGCTCGCAAGGAGGTTGATGTTGGGCTGACTAGTGAGGGTGATGGAGCTCTTCGTCCTGCAGATATATTGCTTTATTCATGGGATGGCGGTCTAGATGTGTGTGTTGACTTGACTGGGTCTTCTCCTATGACGCAATCTGGGTTGTCAGGCTTCGTTCCGGGTCGGGTTGTGGCGGTTGCAGCGCAGCGGAAGCTGGATAAGTATGCGGCACGTTGTAGGGCTTTGGGTTACGGTTTCTTTCCTTTTTCCTTCTCTTCTTTTGGGGAATTAGAGAAAGGGGCAGTTTCTTTGCTGAAGCGGGTCCAGGCGTACTCCAGGGCTCAAGACATTGGGGCGCGGGCTGCTGCCCACATTTTCAGCAGGATCGGATTCGCCATAGCTAGAGGAGTGGGGGCCCAGATTGTATCTCGGCTCCCCTCCAACTTCTTGTAGTCCACTTGATCTTTGTAGCTTGTTAAGCATGTAACGTTTTGGTGTTTTCTTATAATAATAATAATAATAATAATAATAATAATAATAATAATAATAATAATAATAAAAGTTAAAAAAGCTTGTGTTAATAATAAATTTGTGTTATTTTGCGATTCGGATTGTGTTAATAAAAAAGCTTGTTGCGGGTTGATTTAAATTTTACAATTATTTTCGGTTTGTGTTACTTCGGTTTCGGATGATGATCGGTTCGGATTAATTTGGTTCAGGTTGATTCGGGTATCGGGTCATATTAGGTTAAATTAATTTCGGGTCGAATTCGATTTTGGTTCGAATAAATTTGGGTTTAGGGTTGATTATGAGTCGTTATTTCGGGTCAAAATCAGGTAACGAAACAGATCCTTCGGAACGGGACAGTTTTGTCAGGTCTAGCCATGGCCTATTTGGTCCTCAAGATTTTAGTTCTTTTTCTTTATGCAATACGAAGATTATATATTATATGTTAAAAGAAAGTAGGTACAAATACATAATCGGGGTAACCCAAAAACTTGTGACTCGATTAACTTAATCCTACTAAAAGTTCTAAAATATTCCAAAAAGTACTCCAAGCTTCATTAAACGTTGTAAAGCTGTTACTATCCAAGCTGGAGAACCACATTGATATACGGAAATCATTTGCCTTATTGTTGATCGCTTCCTTCACATGTTTCTCCTTCTGATTATCCTTCTTGTTACCCCCTGGAATCGAAGTTGTGACATTCGTCAGAATCGTTCCAAAAAGGATTTATGTGGTTATTACTTCTGAAATTTGATCTGTAGCTGAAGCATTCTCTAAATAAATCACGTTGATACTTCCTTCGCCTATCTGCATTTTTTTCTTCCCTGCATCCTGTAGGGGAATACAGTGCAGAACATCCCCAAAGTTAGGAAATATGTATAAAGCACAATTTAAGCATACTTACATTTGAAGCGTGTTTTCCCGAGTTTAGTATCAACGAACACGAACTCCAATTGTCGTTCCTCTATTTGGTTCACCGACACGTTCAGATCCGTCTTGATAATCGTAGCTTAGACAATATTCAAGAGTGTATGCTTTTTCGGGACGAACAATTTTGAGTAGAGAGCAAAACTGAAAACACGTATTGTAATGGTCCCTTGAGATAGCAAAATAGCGTTGTATTAGGTCATAAAGACTGTTGCAATAGACCTATTGCAACGGCCGCAACAACAACGGTTCTACAACCGTTGCGATAGGGCTAATGCAAAGGTTTTTGGCCTTATTGCAACGGTTATTCGGCGTTGCATTTGGTCATTTATGTAGTAGTGAAAATCTCCTTAGTTGCACAAATGTTCCTCCAATACCAACTAGAAGATGCATTTGGCTGATAGTTTCACCATACCCCATCCTTGACATAAACACAATTAACCCATTTTATCCAAACATTATCTTGTTTGGATGCAATGGCCCAAACATATTTCCCCATCATTACAGTGTTCCACTTAATTAATGATATCCCTAAAACCCAAACCTCCTTCCTTCTTATCACAACAAGAGTTTCCGCAAGAAATATTGCTAGACTTAGAACTATAAGCCTTACCATTCCATAGGAAAGATCTGCAACTCTTATTAATATCTTGTAATACTTTCTTAGGTAGAATATAAATCTGAGCCCAGTACATATGCAAATTGAGTAGAACTGAATTAATCAGCTGCATTCTAGCTGTGTATGACAGATTTCTAGAACTCCAGTGCTTGATTCTTGCTATCATTTTATCAATCAGCATGTCACATTGAGCAGCTTTAATTTTTTTGGAACAAATAGGCATTCCCAAGTATTTAAAGGAAATGTACTCCTAGTGAAGCCAGATGCTAACTCCACCCTCCTCATATCAATATCAGACATACCATAGCAATAGATGGATGATTTCTTCTTATTAGCAAGCAGACCAAAGGTGTTTGAAAAGAGCTTAAAAGCTTGCAACATCAGATAGACAGAAGGATACTCACCTTTACAACATAGGATCAAATCATCTGCAAAACATAAGTGTGTGAGCTTAACATTTCTGCTTCTTGGTTGATACTGAAACAGAGGAAACTCACTCATATTATGGAGAATTTTGGACAGATACTCAAGTCCATACAGATTACAAATAGTAGAGGAGATCGACATGGGATCTCCTTGTCTCAGACCGCTATGAGACTTGAAAAAGCCATGCATACATAGACCCATAAATCACAAGGGAAAACATGGGGGTAGTTACACATTCCATCACTATATGAACAAATTCCTCAGGAAATCTTAATTTCCCTAACATTTCCTGTGGAAAATTTCAATCCATAGTATCATAGGCTTTTTGCTAATCTATCTTCATTAAACAACTAGATTTAACATGTTTTCTACCATACTACTTCACTAATTCCTGTACCACCATAATGTTATGGACTATATATCTACCATGCACAAATCCTCCTTGGTTCTCCATAATCAAATCAGGTAAAACTTGTCTGAGTCTCCCACACAACACCTTAGTGACACACTTATAAAGAGTGTTACAGCAAGAAATAGGACAAAAATCACTCACATTATTAGGGCACTTGGTCTTAGTGTTAGGTTATGATACATATGAATAAACATAAATCATGCGGAAAAACCATAATGCCAGGAAACATATTATTTACACATAATCATTTAGCATCATTCAGATGCATACACTTTGTAGCGTGCCCTCTCTAGCTGCGCCCGAACCGAACAAGAACAAGTCTTTAGGACTTCAAGTGTCGTCCCTCTGTAGATAGTCCACAGCACGTCTGGATCCGCTTTAAGATTGACCAACTAGAATCGCCCTTAAGGTTCTTAGATTTTCGGCTATTTGGGTGCAAGTGTTTGGCTGATTTTTGCTTAAAATCTTACCTTGAATACTTCAATAATCGTCTGTTAAATATGTGACCCTAGGCCTATATTTATAGAGTTTATGGAAAGGAATTGGAATCCTACTAGGATACTAATTAGCTTAATTAGAATTATATTAAAACTCTTATTAACTATTTTATCCTATTAGGATTAGGAATTTAATCTTTGAACAAACCCCTTTAGATTTAGGATTTGTATCGGACACAAACACCCCCGAGCACGACCCTCGCGAGCGCTCAGCCCACGCAAGCCTTGCGGCCCACGCGAGCAGCGCAGCTCGCAGCCAACTCGTGCGCGCGCCTTGGCCTGCTGGGCCTGGCCTTGCGCTGGGCCTGGCGTGGCCTTGGCTGCCTTGTGTGGCGCGCAGGCTTGCTGGACGCGGGCCTGGCTTCGTGCTGGGCCTTCGTCTAGCAAGTCTCGTCCGATGCTAATTCGTACGACGCGCTTCCGATTAATTTCCCGATTCCGGAATTCATTTCCGATACGAACAATTTTTAATATTTCCGATTCCGGAATTAATTTCCGTTTAGAACAAATATTTAACATTTCCGTTTCCGGAATTATTTTCCGATTCCGATAATATTTCCGATTCTGACAATATTTCCGTTTCCGGCAATATTTCCGATTCCGGCAATATTTCCATTTCCATCAATATTTTCCGATACGTACCATGTTTCCGTTTCCGGCAACATCTACGACTTGGATAATATTTATATTTCCGATACGATCCATATTTCCGTTTCCGGCAATATCATCGTTTCCGGAGTATTCATTTCTTGCTTGTGACGATCTCAGCTCCCACTGATACCAAGATCCGTCGATTCCGAATATCCATAGATGGAGTATTTAATGCCATTAAATACTTGATTCGTTTACGTACTATTTGTGTGACCCTACGGGTTCAGTCAAGAGTAAGCTGTGGATTAATATAATTAATTCCACTTGAACTGAAGCGGCCTCTAGCTAGGAATTCAGCTCACTTGATATCACTGAATTATTAACTTGTTAATTAATACTGAACCTCATTTATTAGACTTAATATTATATGCATACTTGGACCAAGGGCACTATTTCCTTCAGTCTCCCACTTGTCCTTAGGGACAAGTGTGCATTTCCTAATTCCTTTGTCACTCGATGCTTGCTCTTGAACATAAGGTAAGAGTTGTCATCCTTATTATGTCCAGAGGTGTTTCTCGGTTTCAGAGTTCAACTGATCAAATAAACAGATAATCATAGCCTATGATTCATCCGAACACGACCATGCATTTTACAGTTTCTAGCTCCCCGAGTGGCCTTGTACAACTTTTAAGCATCTCATCCCGATTTATGGGAGGACAATCCCAATCTTGCGATCTTGAGATTAGACTTCGTTTGATAGGTGATTACCCGAGCGTTGCCTTTATAGCCTCCTTTTACGGTGCGACGGTTGGTCAACGTCAAAGTAACCAGTTCTCAAACAAGTAATCTCAAATCACACAGGTATTGAGGATTTAGTGTCTAATAATTTTAATGAAATTTACTTATGACAGATTTTCATCTCTTACAGTAAAGTTTCATAGGTCTGTCCGATACTAGTCTTCCCAAAGTAAATATCTATGCAAATGATTATGACATTGCCATGTCCACATAGTTCAAGAAACAGAACTACTAGTCATCTTGCATTCTAGTCGTCTAATGTTTTCTATGCGTCCAATTTTACAGAAAACTCCGACCAGGGACCATTTTCAACTTTTGACATTCAAGTTCACTTGATAGACATTTCTTAGTCACAGGAATGGTCCTGACAGTCTATCTTGAATATATCGTCAAATTGAAGGGACTCATCATTTAATAAACCACAAATTAAATGGAAAAATGAATTCTATTCATTTATTGTGAATGATTAACCAATAATGTTTTACAAAGAATTAAACTCTAAAACTTTAAAACATTAAACAAGGACATCAAAGCCATTCTCCAATATGCTTGATTCCCATAGCTGCAGTGTGCGAGTTGTGCTTCGCCTGCGGCAGAGGTTTAGTCAATGGATCTGATATGTTGTCATCAGTTCCAATCTTGCTTATCTCGACATCTTTTCTTTCAACGAACTCTCGTAGAAGGTGAAATCTACGAAGTACATGCTTGACTCTTTGGTGGTGTCTAGGCTCCTTTGTCTGTGCAATATCTCCGTTATTATCACAATACAGGGCTATTGGTCCTTTAATGGAGGGGACTACACCAAGTTCACCTATGAACTTCCTTAGCCATATAGCTTCCTTTGCTGCTTCATGTGCAGCAATGTACTCCGCTTCAGTTGTAGAATCCGCAATGGTGCTTTGCTTAGCACTTTTCCAGCTTACTGCTCCTCCGTTGAGGCAGAAGACAAACCCAGACTGTGATCTGAAATCATCTTTGTCGGTTTGGAAACTTGCGTCCGTATAGCCTTTAACAATTAATTCATCATCTCCACCATAGACCAGGAAGTCATCTTTGTGCCTTTTCAGGTACTTCAGAATGTTCTTGGCAGCAGTCCAATGTGCCTCTCCTGGGTCTGACTGGTATCTGCTCGTAGCACTGAGTGCGTACGCAACATCCGGGTGTGTACATATCATAGCATACATAATTGAACCAATCAATGATGCATATGGAATCCCATTCATTCGTCTGCGCTCATCAAGTGTTTTTGGGCACTGAGTCTTGCTTAGAGTCATTCCATGAGACATGGGTAGGTAGCCTCGCTTGGAGTCTGCCATCTTGAACCTTTCAAGCACCTTATTGATATAAGTGCTTTGACTAAGTCCAATCATCTTTTTAGATTTATCTCTGTAAATCTTGATGCCCAATATGTACTGTGCTTCTCCTAGATCCTTCATCGAAAAACATTTCCCAAGCCAAATCTTGACAGAGTTCAACATAAGAATGTCATTTCCGATAAGTAATATGTCATCGACATATAATACTAGGAAAGCAATTTTGCTCCCACTAACCTTCTTGTATACACAAGATTCGTCTGCGTTCTTGATGAAACCAAAGTCACTGACTGCTTCGTCAAAACGTATATTCCAGCTCCTGGATGCCTGCTTCAATCCGTAGATTGATTTCTTTAGCTTGCATACCTTTTTAGCATTCTTTGGATCCTCAAAACCTTCAGGCTGTGTCATAAACACAGTTTCTGTTAAAACGCCGTTTAAGAAAGCGGTTTTGACATCCATCTGCCATATTTCGCAATCGTAATATGCAGCGATTGCTAACATTATCCGAATAGACTTTAGCATCGCAACTGGTGAAAAGGTTTCATCGTAATCCACACCGTGGACTTGCCTGTAACCTTTTGCAACCAATCTAGCTTTGAAAACTTCTAGTTTCCCATCCTTGTCCTTTTTCAGTTTGAAAACCCAGTTGCTTCCAATGGCTTGGTAGCCATCTGGCAAATCGACCAAATCCCATACTTGGTTTTCTGACATGGAGTCTAATTCAGATTGCATGGCTTCTTGCCATTGCTTGGAGCTAGGGCTCGTCATAGCTTGTTTGTAAGTCGCAGGTTTACCACTTTCAAGTAGTAGAACGTCACAGCTCTCGTTCGTCAAAATACCTAAGTACCTTTCCGGTTGAGATCTATATCTCTGCGATCTACGCGGGGTGACATCTCTAAATTGACCATGATTCTCACCAGATACTTCTAAAGATCTCTGAGTTTCATCCTGAATGTCATCTTGAGCATTCTCTAGAGTTTGTTGTTCGACTCGAATTTCTTCGAGGTCTACTTTTCTCCCACTTGTCATTTTGGAAATGTGATTCTTCTCCAAAAAGACACCATCTCGAGCAACAAACACCTTGTTCTCAGATGTATTGTAGAAGTAATACCCCTTTGTTTCCTTTGGATTTCCCACAAGGATACATTTGTCAGATCTCGGATGAAGTTTGTCTGAAATTAATCGTTTGACGTATACTTCACATCCCCAAATCTTAAGAAAAGACACTTTTGGAGGCTTTCCAAACCATAACTCATATGGAGTCTTTTCAACAGCTTTAGACGGAGCTATATTTATAGTGAGTGCAGCTGTATTTAGTGCATGTCCCCAAAATTCTAATGGAAGTTCGGCCTGACCCATCATTGACCTAACCATGTCTAGCAAGGTTCTATTCCTCCGTTCCGACACACCGTTCCATTGTGGTGTTCCAGGAGGAGTCAATTCTGATATAATTCCACATTCTTTCAGATGGTCATCAAATTCATAGCTCAGATATTCACCGCCTCTATCAGACCGCAGTGCTTTAATCTTCTTGCCAAATTGATTCTCTACTTCACTCTGAAATTCCTTGAATTTGTCAAAGGATTCAGACTTATGCTTCATTCGGTAGACATAACCATATCTACTGAAGTCATCAGTGAAAGTGATAAAGTACCTGAAACCACCTCTAGCATTTGTACTCATTGGTCCACATACATCTGTATGGATTAAACCCAATAGTTCATTTGCTCTTTCTCCAACTTTAGAGAAAGGTTGCTTTGTCATTTTGCCAAGTAAACATGATTCGCACTTACCATAATCCTCTAAGTCAAATGGTTCTAGAATTCCGTCCTTTTGAAGTCTTTCCATGCGTTTCAGGTTAATATGGCCTAATCGACAATGCCACAGATAGGTGAGATCTGAATCATCCTTTTTGTCCTTTTTGGTATTTATGTTATAAACTTTTTTGTCGTGATCTAATAAATATAGTCCATTGAGTAATCTAGCAGATCCATAAAACATCTCTTTAAAATAAAACGAACAACTATTGTCTTTTATTAAAAAGGAAAATCCCTTAGCATCTAAGCAAGAAACTGAAATGATGTTTTTAGTTAGACTTGGAACATGGAAACACTCTTCCAGTTCCAAAACTAGCCCAGAGGGCAACGACAAATAATAAGTTCCTACAGCTAATGCAGCAATCCGTGCTCCATTTCCCACTCGTAGGTCGACTTCACCCTTGCTTAACTTTCTACTTCTTCTTAGTCCCTGTGAATTGGAACATAAGTGTGAGCCACAACCAGTATCTAATACCCAAGAAGTTGAATTAGCAAGTATATAGTCTATAACGAAAATACCTGAAGATGGAACGACTGTTCCGTTCTTCTGATCTTCCTTTAGCTTCAAGCAATCTCTCTTCCAATGCCCCTTCTTCTTGCAGTAGAAGCATTCAGATTCAGAAGTGGGTTGACTGACCTTCCTCTTTTCATATTTGGCGCCAGCTGGTTGCTTAGTTTGGCTGGCCTTGTTGCCACCTTTCTTAGCATTCCTCTTCTTTCCAGATTTCTTGAACTTGCCCCCACGCACCATAAGCACATCTTGCTTATCACTTTTGAGCGTCTTTTCAGCGGTCTTCAGCATACCGTGAAGCTCAATGAGCGTTTTATCCAGACTATTCATACTGTAGTTCAGTTTGAACTGATCATACCCGCTATGAAGAGAATGGAGGATGGTGTCTACAGCCATTTCCTGAGAGAATTGCTGATCCAGCCGACTCATATTCTCAATGATTCCAATCATTTTGAGAACATGTGGACTTACGGGCTCGCCTTTCTTAAGCTTGGTCTCAAGAATTTGCCTATGAGTCTCGAATCTTTCGACCCGAGCCAGATCTTGGAACATGTTCTTTAACTCACTGATGATCGTGAAAGCATCTGAGTTGATGAACGTTTTCTGTAGATCTGCACTCATGGTTGCAAGCATTAGACATTTCACATCCTTGTTGGCATCAATCCAACGATTGAGGGCTGCCTGAGAGACCCCTTCGCCTGCGGCTTCGGGCATCGCCTCTTCCAGGACATACTCCTTTTCTTCCTGCATAAGAACTATTTGCAAGTTCCTTTGCCAGTCAAGGAAGTTTTTCCCGCTCAACTTCTCCTTTTCGAGAATTGATCGAATGTTGAATGAATTGTTGTTTGCCATAATTAAAACTACAATTGAAAAAGAATAAACAAATAAATAATCATTCACAGTTTCTCTTAATAAACTTAAATTCTAGCATACATGCATAATTCAATGTTAATTAAGCATTTTATTCAAGTTATGTGTTCGGGCAGGTGTGAATAAAATGATTCCAAGATCCTAAAATCCATTGAAGAATTAAGCACATTATGTATTTAGACTCAATTCTAAAATCTTTTAGGTAAGCAAAAACCTTTCGCTAATAGTCTAGAAACTATTCTTGGTTGATAGGTACGTCTAAGAACTTATTAGGTAAACCTATCGATTTTGCCACGACATAAAAGGACTCCTTACTTATATCGTTGAGTTTCACCAAAACTAACATGTACTCACAATTATTTGTGTACCTTACCCCTTTAGTATCGATAAGTAACACCTCGCTATGGCGGAAAACTATTACTAAGATCGATGTAAAGGATATCCAAGTAAGTGTTATTTTGGCATGGCACCTTTTAAATCAATTTTTAAGCTTGGAACTTAAGGCTCTTACTATGTTGGTTGGATTTTAAGTGAACTAAAATCCTTAATCATGCAACATAATCAAGCCTTGATCTCATGCATATTTAAGACATATTTAATAGCAATAAATAACTTAAAGCATGCATAAGATAAATGTGATCTAGTATGGCCCGACTTCATCTTGAAGCTTCAACTTCAAAGTCCGTCTCGAAAATGGAAACTTCGTCTTGAATTTCACCGTGGGAGGCGCCATTTTCTCCAAATAGGATAAGCTATAATTAAAACTAATTACAACTATTTGATGGTACGCAGACCATATTTAAATTGAAAAACAAATTTGGTGCATTAGACCAATTACATTCAAATTAATGGTACGCAGACCATATTTTCTATCCTATTTGGGCCATACTAGTCACTTCATAACCTGCAAAACAGTACATATACAATATATACCATTCATCCATTCATTATCATGAAGGGCCCACATAATTGGTTAGTTAAAACACATTGTATGCATCATATAAACATTTGCAGCAATTAATCAAGGGCACCAAAAATCTACCAATTATTCAGTCCTTATTAATTCTAATCAAGTTGTTTAACCTTAAAGGATTTGTAGACCTAATCCAGAGTTTATGACTAAAAAGGGCTCCCACTTAAACCAATAAATTCATATGCTTTACTAATTTTAAACATAAAAATGTATTTCTAGTCTAACCGGAAACATACAAATTTAATTAAAATTTATAGCTCATATAAATTTATAATTGAATCCACTTATTTAATTTTTTCAGTCGAATTTAAATTAATTTAAGGTTTTTAATTTTAGTAAAATAATTAGAATAAATAAAATTTATAATAATTATAATATTCAAAATTAAAATCCAAGAAAACAATTTAAATTATTAATTTTAAAATTAATTAAAATTACACGAACTGAAAATCTCAAATTAAAATTTAAAACTCGACAATCGTAACATGACGAGCACTTGGGCTTGCGCCCAAGCCCCGTCGATTGCTCGGCCTGTCGCTGGCCCATGGCACATCGTAGCAGCAGCCACGCGCAAACGCAGCAAGCCAAGCCACGCTTGCGCGCAACCTGCCTGCCCATAGCATCGCAGCAGCTACGATGGTGCTCGCTCGCTCGCGCAAGCAAGCGCTCGAGGCCACGCGTGTTGGTGCGCAGAGCAGCGATCGCTGGGCGACCAGCTCTCGCCCTCGCGCGCGCGCGTCTTCTCGTGCCATTCCATCGCTCTTCGCCCATCGCCCACATGCGCATAGCACTCGACACAAGGCAGGGCTGCTGCCTTCTGCTCGTGCGCCACTCGCCTTGCTCGCTGCATTCGTACCGCATGGGCGACGAGCTCCCTTGCTCGTCGTCGCATGCCCGCACTATACAACACCCCTTAAGGGTAACACGTAGCGTCCATTGCTTTGTGCGTGCAAGTTTTATGAGCGTTTTCATAAAAAAATTTAAAATTTTTAATTCAAAATTAATGACGAATTAATAAAACATATTAATTTCATAATTTTAGGGCGAAAAATCGAAAATTTATTAATCAATTAATTTCCGATTAATCATAGATTCAAATCTAGGTCATAAAAATTTAAAATTTAACACAAATTAACAATTTTTATGGTGGTTTTTAATCATAGGTATCTAATTAAATTATTAATTAATTATGAAAATCAAATCAATTCTAAATTATTCGAATTTCAACAAATTAATCATAATTACAAATTAGATTGCATAATTAACAAGGCTAGGCATTCAAACTTGTTAAACATATACAGTAGGTCAATCAAAAATTCAAGATTTATCAACAAGAATCGCAAATATTTAATTTAACATCTTAAATTTACAAACTTTTGCGTTCGAAAAACTAAAACCTCTGAAAAGTCATAGTTAGGCTTCGAATTTGGGAATTCTGGGTTTCGGCGAAAACTACTATTTTTGTCAAAATTTTAGAATGCCTTTTACATGCGGAATTGACACAAAAATCACTCGATTTGGATGAGTAACGAAGAAACTGCCGAAAAACTGCGTACATATAATTAAATAAACGCAATTTGCAATTAATTAACAATTACGAAAATTAATCACCCCTTTTAATTCCTTGCAAATTTTTAATATTTAACCATATTTGTGCAATTTAGATTATGAAAATAATAAGAGGCTCGTGATACCACTGATAGGTTATGATTCATACGACAAAACATAAATCATGCGGAAAAACCATAAAGCCAGGAAAGCATATTATTTACACATAATCATTTAGCATAGTTTAGATGCATACACTTTGTTGCGTGCCCTCCCTAGCTGCGCCCGAACCGAACAAGAACAAGTCTTTAGGACTTCAAGTGTCGTCCCTCCGTAGATAGTCCACAGCACGTCCGGATCCG
The DNA here is from genome assembly GCF_020520425.1 of Spinacia oleracea. Taxonomy (NCBI): domain Eukaryota; kingdom Viridiplantae; phylum Streptophyta; class Magnoliopsida; order Caryophyllales; family Amaranthaceae; genus Spinacia; species Spinacia oleracea. Next base: position 146,618,472 of record NC_079490.1, on the reverse strand, counting down.
CCTTAAGCTTAACCAACTAGAATCGCCCTTAAGGTTGCTTAGGAATTTCGGCTAATATGGTGCAAGTGTATGGCTGATTTTTCTTCAAAATCTTACCTTTACAATACTTCAATTGTCTCTATAAATTATGACCCTAGGCACCTATTTATAGAGATATGGAAAAGGAACTGGAATCCTATTAGGATACGAATTAATTAAACTAGAATCCTAATAGAACTCTTATTTAATTAATTTATCCTTTTAGGATTAGGAATTTAATCATATATCGAAACCTGATAGCTTTAGGATTCGTATAGCACACAAACACACACACGCACGTACAACAGCCCACGAGGGGCGCCATGCGCGCGCGCGCAGCCCGCGAGCTCGCAGCCCATTGCCACGCGGCCCACACGCAGCCGCAGCCTTGGCGCGCGCTGGGCCTGCCTTGCGGTGGGCCTGGCGCAGCCTTGGCTGGTGCGTTGTGGCGCGCTGGCTTGCTGGGCGATGGCCCGGCTTCGTGCTGGGCCTTCGTCTGGCAGGCCTCGTCCGATGCTAATTCGTACGATACGCTTCCGATTAATTTCCCGATTCCGGAATTCATTTCCGATAAGAACAATATTTAATATTTCCGATCCCGGAATTAATTTCCGTTTCGAATAAATATTTAACATTTCCGTTTCCGGAATTATTTTCTGATTCCGATAATATTTCCGATTCAGACAATATTTCCGTTTCCGGCAATATTTTCGATTCCGGCAATATTTCCATTTCCATCAATATTTTCCGATACGTACCATGTTTCCATTTCCGGCAACATCTACAACTTGGATAATATTTATATTTCCGATACGATCCATATTTCCGTTTCCGGCAATATCATCGTTTCCGGAGTATTCATTTCTTGCTTGTGACGATCTCAGCTCCCACTCAAACCAAGATCCGTCGATTCCGAATATCCATAGATGGAGTATTTAATGCCATTAAATACTTGATCCGTTTACGTACTATTTGTGTGACCCTACGGGTTCAGTCAAGAGTAAGCTGTGGATTAATATCATTAATTCCACTTGAACTGATGCGGCCTCTAGCTAGGCATTCAGCTCACTTGATCTCACTGAATTATTAACTTGTTAATTAATACTGAACCGCATTTATTAGACTTAATATTATATGCATACTTGGACCAAGGGCATTATTTCCTTCATTCGTTTGATAGGTGATTACCTGAGCGTTGCCTTTATAGCCTCCTTTTACGGTGCGACGGTTGGTCAACGTCAAAGTAACCAGTTCTCAAACAAGTAATTTCAAATCACTCAGGTATTGAGGATTTAATGTCTAATAATTTTAATGAAATTTACTTATGACAGATTTTCATCTCTTACAGTAAATTTTCATAGGTCTGTCCGATACTAGTCTTCCCAAAGTAAATATCTATGCAAATGATTACGACATTGCCATGTCCACATAGTTCAAGAAACAGAACTACTAGTCATCTTGCATTCTAGTCGTCTAACGTTTTCTATGCGTCCAATTTTACAGAAAACTCCGACCAGGGACCATTTTCAACTTTTGACATTCAAGTTCACTTGATAGACATTTCTTAGTCACATGACTGGTCCTGACTGTCTATCATGAATATTTCGTCAAATTGAAGGGACTCATCATTTAATAAACCACAAATTAAATGGAAAAATGAATTCTATTCATTTATTGTGAATGATTAACCAATAATGTTTTACAAAGAATTTAAACTCTAAAACTTTAAAACATTAAACAAGGACATCAAAGCCATTCTCCAATATGCTTGATTCCCAGAGCTGCAGTGTGTGAGTTGTGCTTCGCCTGCGGCAGAGGTTTAGTCAATGGATCTGATATGTTGTCATCAGTTTCAATCTTTCTTATCTCGACTTCTTTTCTTTCAACGAACTCTCGTAGAAGGTGAAATCTACGAAGTACATTCTTGACTCTTTGGTGGTGTCTAGGCTCCTTTGCCTGTGAAATAGCTCCGTTATTATCACAATACAGGGTTATTGGTCCTTTAATGGAGGGGACTACACCAAGTTCACCTATGAACTTCCTTAGCCATATAGCTTCCTTTGCTGCTTCATGTGCAGCAATGTACTCCGCTTCAGTTGTAGAATCCGCAATGGTGCTTTGCTTAGCACTTTTCCAGCTTACTGCTCCTCCGTTGAGGCAGAAGACAAACCCAGACTGTGATCTGAAATCATCTTTGTCGGTTTGGAAACTTGCGTCTGTATAGCCTTTAACAATTAATTCATCATCTCCACCATAGACCAGGAAGTCATCTTTGTGCCTTTTCAGGTACTTCAGAATATTCTTGGCAGCAGTCCAATGTGCCTCTCCTGGGTCTGACTGGTTTCTGCTCGTAGCACTGAGTGCATACGCAACATCCGGGTGTGTACATATCATAGAATACATTATTGAACCAATCAATGATGCATACGGAATCCCATTCATTCGTCTACGCTCATCAAGTGTTTTTGGGCACTAAGTCTTGCTTAGAGTCATTCCATGAGACATGGGTAGGTAGCCTCGCTTGGAGTCTGCCATCTTGAACCTATCAAGTACTTTATTGATATAAGTGCTTTGACTAAGTCCAATCATCTTTTTAGATCTATCTCTGTAAATCTTGATGCCCAATATGTACTGTGCTTCTCCTAGATCCTTCATCGAAAAACATTTCCCAAGCCAAATCTTGACAGAGTTCAACATAGGAATGTCATTTCCGATAAGTAATATGTCGTCGACATATAATACTAGAAAAGCAATTTTGCTCCCACTGACCTTCTTGTATACACAAGATTCGTCTGCGTTCTTGATGAAACCAAAGTCACTGACTGCTTCATCAAAACGTATATTCCAGCTCCTGGATGCTTGCTTCAATCCGTAGATTGATTTCTTTAGCTTGCATACCTTTTTAGCATTCTTTGGATCCTCAAAACCCTTAGGCTATGTCATAAACACAGTTTTTGTTAAAACGCCGTTTAAGAAAGCGGTTTTGACATCCATCTGCCATATTTCGTAATCGTAATATGCACTTGCTAACATTATCCGAATAGACTTTCGCATTGCAACTGGTGAAAAGGTTTCAACGTAATCCACACCGTGGACTTGCCTGTAACCTTTTGCAACCAATCTAGCTTTGAAAACTTCAAGTTTTCCATCCTTGTCCTTTTCAGTTTGAAAACCCATTTGCTTCCAATGGCTTGGTAGCCATCTGGCAAATCGACCAAATCCCACTGTGAGGGGGTCGAAAAAGCACGAGGCTAATGCGTGACCTTGTCCCACGTGGGTGTGACGTTTCTTTTTGTCAAATCAAGTGTAATTGGATTTCCTGTGAGTTTACACCCAATTGACTAGTAATATAGGAGTCGCCATTCAGTTTTTAACGACAATGAGAAAAACTGACAAAACCCGGTTATCGTGACATAAAGGAAGTGCAATTATGTTTGACCACGACGGCCGTAGGTTCCCTTGTGATCCCTGGTGTGGGGATCTCTCAACATACACCCGCAAGGTAGAGATTGAGGGTTCGGGGGACTGTAACTACCGAGAGGAGTACTCGCTCATCGATAACTTCAGAGGCAGGATATCCTTACTAGCTCAGCATAAATAATTGAAGGGACATGCATTAACTATTAAACTAATCTGAGTTGATTTTAACAATATGCAACATATAGTACTAGATCGAGCGCGATTATCTGATTTAGATTGTTTTAAGGGACCTGGCATGATAATCCAATTTCCCAACATATTATCTTTATTAGGCGTGATAGAACAATCAGATTTAATTAGTTTAACAGTTCATAAAAGGGCAAGGAAAGCAATTAAATCATGGAAAAGGGACACATTACGACGCACCCTTGAGAGGTGCGTCACGGTTCTCAGAAAACTAACCACTTTGACTTTGCTATTTCTCCTTTTATTTAACGAATCTCAAGTTATGGGACAGGATACGTTCTGTTCGATTTATGGATCGATTGCGACAGAACGCGTGATCAGTTTTGCAGCGTGAGGCTTAGGCTTAGGGTTTGGAGTCAATACTCAGAATAATAATTGTGTGCTGTTCCTTTTCACGTCGAACTTAGGGCCCTATTTATAGAAAAGAGTTCGTGGAAAGATAGAATTGTAGAACTCTAATCCACGAGGAATTTAGGAAAGAACACGTCCCAGGTAATTTCAGCGCCCAGGCCTGGGCGCCAAAAATTTCGGCGCCCAGCTCTGGGCGTTGAAAATAGGATCCAGGCAATTTCAGCGCCCAGGGCTGGGCGTTGAAATTGATGTTTGGGCCGTTTCTTTGTCAGATTCGGATTCTTAGAATCTTAAGTTTATGAGACTTTAGTCGAGTCTTTTAGTGCGTATTAATTTTATGATGGAATGCGTCTGGGCCCGTTACGAACTCTAGGCTCGTTAGGATTTTAATTAATACGTAACTCTTATTTTCGAATCGTATTAGGAATAGGATTCTCTTGCAATTTCTATCTCATTTAGGATTTATGTTGGAGTGCAACACCTAATTCTGACAGGTTTCTATCTTTTATGACTTGCCACTTTTAACAACTACCCATTACGGCATTTACTATTTTTAGCAGGTTTCCATAAATAGAAGGTTTCTATAAATAGCAGGTTTCGGGTGAAATGAAAAGGGGAATTGAGAATCGTTATTTTATAGGAGATGCGTTGTCAAGTGGAGATTTATGTTCTCATCATCGAACCTTCCCTTTCGGGAATGGGGACAAAAGTAGGTGTCTACAGTTAGCCCCCACTTTGACTGAGTCTTGGAGTAAGACGATGGTCAAAGTATTAGACGGAGTGCGTCACACAAGTCATGGTGACCTGCTTTCGCGAGGGTCTCACGAGCCCCCGAGTGATAACATTTGACTTAAGGGTCATCACTTGAAGTGTCGACGTATCCCTTACGTGTCATTGGGATTTGTCAACGGATAGTATAGAAACTCCCTCACTTTGTCATTGGAATTATCTAAAGAGACGTAGAAACTCCCTCACTTTGTCATTGGGAGTAGCTACAGATGTTTTCGAAATCAAAGCTATAAAGTGTAATTGGGCCTGGCCAAGCCCAATCACGAGGTAAAAATATTCTTAAAGATTCTCATTTTCAGGGTTAGCTAAACGAGAAAACCCCCTTGTTTTTATGGGACGTAAAACGAAGGAAAATCCAGCACATCGTTCTTTTTTGGAAAAACGGAAAACCAATCCTTTTAATTTTTGGGAAAAAGGAAAACTACTCACATCGTTCTTTTTTGGAAAAACGGAAAACCAGAAAAAGTTATCGCTGCAGCGATTAAGGACCTGCGCAGTTAGTGACGTAGACCCCGCCGGTTAAAGATGGCGAGCCTGTCCGCTAAGGGTGGACACCCCGTCCGATAGAAGTGGACGAATCTGTTTTTGAATTTTGAAAATAAGGACCTACGCGGTTTGTGACGTAGACCCCGCCGGCTAAAGATGGCGAACCTGTCCGCTAAGGGTGGACACCCCGTCCGATAGAAGTGGACGAATATATTTTGAAATTTGTTTGTGCTTTTTGAAAATAAGGACCTACGCGGTTTGTGACGTAGACCCCGCCGGCTAAAGATGGCGAGCCTATTTTGAATTTGAAGATTTTATTTTTCGAAAACTGAGGACCCGCGCGGCTAGTGACGCAGACCCCGCCCGCTGAGGGTGGGCGAGCCCTGTCCGCTGAGGGTGGACGTCCCTGAATTCGTTTTTTCGATTTGGAACTCGCGTGGTTTGTGACGCGATCTTGCCTGCTGAAGATGGGCAAGTTCCTATTTCTTTTGTTCATCGTGATTTCTTTTGAGAATTTCTTTTCTTATTCATTCTCGCAGGAGCGAATTCTTTCGAGGGATGCTCGGATTTAGTTGCAACCTGAATGTGGATTGACAACGTGTTTAGACGGACCATTGTCTTGTGGTCATCTTCTTTCATGGTTTTGAGCTGGTCTTTACGGCTCAATTTTGCCACTACCTGGGTCCTTGATTAGGGGACTATGTAAAAGTATCAACGGCGACCTTTGTCCTGAGGTCGTAATCTGCTTTTATCTTTTGAGATTATCCAAACACGGGACTTCGTACATCGTAGTCTGGGAATATTGTTTTAACTTCGCATACTCTCTTTTGAAATATATATTTTCTTTCGAGCCCCCAAGCACTCGTGCTTGACGGTCAGTTCTTGTCAAAGAGGTTCCTTGGGGATAAGAATTTTGTAATGTCCTTGATCGTGTTTGGGATCGTGCTCGTAAGTGCGAGCGATCTTTGTAGTGGTGTGCTACTCCTAACAAAGTCGTGAGGTGCGACTTTCAGTAAAGAACTCGGCAATTTTCAAGTCGAATGGATACGGCAGGGCCCTATAGAAGTCGGAGCTGTTTTTGGGCCTGGGCTCATTTTCAGCGCCCATGTCTGGGCGTTAAAGATTTCGGCGCCCAGCGCTGGGCGCTGAAAATAATTTCTGGCGAGGTTTCTTGATGACACAGTTGGCCTCTTGTTCGTTCGTTTTCTTCTTTTTTTTCTTTTGAACGCGTTCGTAAATGTTCGATACTTAGAAAAGATGATATGTATGTGCGAACGAGCGTTCATAGAATGGCCGTTGTGTGCGGTCCATTAATCAGTTTGTTTGAATCATTTTTTTGAGCAATGACTGATTTTGAATAGTTTGCTTAGAAGCTTGATAGGGTTCAGGCCCATTCACGAGGTGGGCTCAAACATCGTGCCCTTTCGATTGTTCAAACATTTGCGTCAAGATTTTTTTATTTTGCTATGGTTTTTTCGTAGCTTGGAGCCCCCAAGTATGCATGTCGGGATGCTTCCTTTTGGCGTACGATTTTGTAGGTTCTTTCGTGAAGGATGCCTTGGGGTTCCGCTCGTGTAGGTGCGAGCTATCCCTTCCGTGGTAGGTAACACTTTGCTACTTTTAATCCTTAATGTAGAAGTCGTGTGGCTTGCATTTTGAATTTGGGCGATAAGTAGTCTTTGCCTCTTACTCTCGGTCGTGTCCGCATTAGTGCAATATACCTTACTCTCTTTTTTAGACTTGTACCGTGGGATGGTTGATCCTATGGTGCGACGCAGGCTTGTGTGGCCTAACCGCATGTATTAGAACATTTCTCCAGGTGTTGGGATATCATTATTATTTTTTGCATTGGAGTACTTCATCACGTCTCGTTCAGGTGCTCAAACAAGCGTAGCACCTTCTGTGTGGGCGTGCACAGTTTATTACTTCGTTCGATGCGAGGATTCATAGATGTTTCTTTCTTTTTATTTTCTTATATATCCTTGATTTTTCTTTCGCTTTTGCTTTGGAACGACTTAGACTGTGTAACGGGTGCTTGTAGGGCGAGCGTTATGTGCAGTAGTTTGATCGGAGTTTTGGTGACTCGCGATTTTCAGTTACCCTTGTTAGTGGGGTGACTTTATATATTCTAAGTAGTGCTTAGAATTTGGGAGGGGTTGTAGCCATTCTAAGGTTTGTTTTACACGATTGACCTTAGGATTGTGCCCCTATGACGTGTGTATAGCATTAGCGTCGAGAATTTGCGATAAAATCGTCATTTCGAGCATTTCTAGAGTGTTTTTCTCAAGCCCCCAATTGTAGCTACGGGATTGGCTTGGTGCTATAATGCTTGGCATACGTTTTTATGCATTCATGGTGACATGGATCATGAGTAGTTTGAACCAGACTCGTAAAGTGCGAGGTACGTTCGGGTAGTAATTTGCTACTTCTCTTGTAAATGTCGTATTGTGCGGTATCGCCATGGTCAAGGTAGTCACATTTTGAAGTGTGCCTTGACCAAAAGCTAGGTGCCTTTCTTTACCCATAATCATATTTAGAAATCTTTTGACTCACTTGCAACATTGAGATAAACGCATACTTAGCTTAAACCAACGACACTTTATTATGTTCGAAGAAGTCTTTGAAAATCATTTGAAAATTATTTAAAATCCGAGTCCTACTGTGTACAACCCGAGGTGTCCTAGGTAAGTTGACTTATAGAAAAGTTCGTACAGGATTATATGAGTGAATCAAAATACTGTTACGATTTTTGGAATGCTGTCTAAGGATTTGCTGGAAGCCAGGGTGCAGGCGTCAAGATATACTTGTGCCCGTTTGGCATATGCTTTAGGCTTTTAGGGCCATCTTTTCCAGAATTGCGGGAATATAAACCGTTTTCAAATTGACTTAGATTTACTTGGTGTATGTCTGTACAAAAGGTCAAGGTATACTTAGTTCTTTCCCTAGCTCTTTCATTTCAATTTTTAGCTCCCAGTTGCTATTATGTCTTCTCATTAATGATGCTTTCAGATTTCAATTTTAGATGCCCATGTCATATGTCTGGGTAGGGTGAGCCTTGGTTAAGTGCCAAGTCCTATTGACAATGTCTGATTTTTTTCAAAGGGGATTCGCAAGCATTTGAATTACCATGAACGGGTGCCCTGAGTTCGAAGGAACGATGGGGCGACGCCGTAGAACAATCCTCTTTATTGCAAGCTTACTGCCTTTACTACTTGTTAGCGATTATGACTGTGTCTAGTGGTGAAAGAAGGTCTTTAAGTGAGTTAGTTCGCTTTAGGGAGGGTCAAGTTGAGTACTTTTAGAGGTCATGGACGCTTGCGCTAACCCCCATTCAATTGAGGCAAAGCGATCTTTTGAGTCTTGGCTAAGTGCCTAGGAGTGTGAGTGCTCCTTCTGGCAAGGGTACATGCCCTTATTATTTTTCGATGTGTGCTCTTTTTGGCATTTTGATGAGTTGGATTCTTCCTTTGACTTTAATTTTTCTTTCGACTTGGATTGCGAGTAATTAAATTTCAATAAGGGACTCTATTTCTTATTCTTGTTATTCTATAGGCTCTAACTTTTTTGCAAATTGGTTGGACCGAATCATGGATTGCCTACGTATCCGCCTTAAATAGATTTAATTTGGAATCAGGTCTTGCGTAGTTCTTAGCCTAGAAAATGGTTTCTTAGAATGCCGATTTTAAACAAGTACGTTCTGAGGTGGAATCGTAATGTTTGAAATAGGATGAGATAAGTGAAGTTCATTATTATTTTAATCTGCTGCTTTGCCGTAAGCCAAAAATTTGTTTTATTATTATTCTTTTAAGTACATGTATTTGCACAAAAATCTTTTCATGTGTTTTTTGGTACGTATATTTGAATACGTGCTGTACCCCTCCAAGTGTTCGTTGTTGTTCCGTGTATGTGCGGATAAAATGACGAGCACTTCTGGACAAACTTTAGCAAGCAGAGAGATTCAGCGCCCAGGCTGGGGCGCTAAAGATTTCGGCGCCCAGCTCTGTGCGCTGAAAATGATTTCTGGGCGGATCTTTTTTGGTGCGCTAAGTGCTTCTTTTTCTTTTTAGACGAACTTTTAAAGGCGCTTTGAAAAGTTTGCTTTTTTATTATTTATTATTTTTTGTACTTTTCATTTGTTTTCTTTTTTTTATTCGTGACTCAAGACGGTTTGAAAGATGGGTTGAATGGGATAGGATAATTTGTATAGGTAAGCACGAGGATTATATCTGCTAGGACTCACAATTTGCAGCCTCAAGCTAGTGTCATGAGTTAACATCAACCAAGGCCGATGAGTAGCATGGGGACGGCTCAAGGATGTATCCAAACAAGTTATATGGTCATTATGCTAATGGTGGTGTAAGAGCAGGTTTGGGCTTTGGAAATAATGGGTATGACGCACGTGTCAATGGCCGTACGTGGTTTGCAGTTGATAACAAGTTCAAGAACAAGAGTCGAGTTAATGGTTTCTTGGGTTATGGCGATGAGAACATGGATGGGTTAAATGAGCTGAACAGGGGCCCCAGAGCGAAGGCGTCTAAGAACATAAGGATTGGAAAGGGTAGACATCGTAGAACTTTATGTAGTTTTTGTGACATGATTTGGATTGGTTGACTCAATTCTTTTCCTTCATTTACTTGGGTAAATGTTGCACTTTGGGAGGTACGGGATAAGTATTCCATGGCTCGGTCTTTTCGCTCTCCCTTTTCTCTTTCTATTTTTTCTTTTTGCTTGGGATTTCTCCCCAACATAAATCCTTCAATTTTTTTTATTTGGGCTAAAAGGTAGATGGTTGTGGTCTTTGAGTCACGAGGCGAGACTGAGTGAGCCTCGTTTGGTAGGCCTATAGTGGACCTTTAATTTTAGCGGGCCTAGGGTGGGCCTTTAATTTTAGCAGGCCTAGGGTGGACCTTTAAATTGTCTTACTTTGCAAGCGTATTTAGTCGTTTCTTAAAATGTGCAAATAGCGCAGATTCAAAATGTTGCTTCTACCTTATTGAAATTTAACGAAAGAATTGCATCGAAAATAACTTTTTTGCTTCTTTTCAGATTCCAGTTTCTGGGATTTAATTGGAAGTTGTGATTTAGACTCGAACTTTCATTAATCTTTCTGATTATAACCCGTGTATGAATACAAGGAGGCGGCATAGACTCAAAATAATGACGTGGCATAAGCCTATAATACTTGACCAAGCGACTCTCAGACTTAGGCTAATTGGACCATAAATTTCGTTGGTTGACACTTTAGATTTTAACCCTTGGGTGTTCATTTGTCATGCGCCATTTTGCTTAATGTTGGCAAGGTAGTTAGTTGGGGAGATCGAATTTTCATTTTTGCAAGACTAGAATCATTAATGCGGCTTCCCTCTTAGTGTGTATTGCTTTACCCCAATGGTAGCCTTATGGTATGCCGATTTGGGTATTTTCATGGTTGGTCATGTTGCATTCATGGAAAATCTTTTAGTCCGTACTTAGTAGTATTTCAAGGAGCGAGTGACTCGAGAGGACTATGATAGTCGTGACCCAATGTGATCATAAGCCTTGAGGCCATTAATTTTTTTTTGCCAATGGTATTGACACCTTAGGTTCACTTTGGGGGTTGTGCGACTATGGGGGAATGATTTTCAGAATGTGACTGTTTCCATTTTGCAAATACTATAATATATTCTTTTTATTGGTGAGAGAGAGTATTGAGGCCGTAGATTCTTAGCAAGGGATGACAATTACATATGGGTGCTTATTGATTTAAATGTTAGAAAGGGAGACTCAATATGGTTCAACCTTTTAACTTGCAGAACGACACCAAGTATTAGGACCGATTCTATGGATAAGACAACTAAGACTTAGGATTTGGATTGTACTTTGGCATAGCCTATTCTAGACTCGGATTTATTTTTTATTCGAACATTATTTTTCCTTGAAGACTCTATTTGAACATTATTTTTTGAATACTTTGCCCGTGTGACATTCATAGTTATTAGCACGCTCGGTTTTGGTGCCGAACATTATCGTCGTAGGAGGCCTAACAACGACACAAAGAGTTATTTATTATTATTTTTTTTAGTCGCTTATAAAATCGAGTGCCTTTTCATACGCCCTCGCAGAAATTTTCATGATTTTTTTTTGCTACGTATTTTCTTCATGCGCGGGCACCGAGGCTGCTGTGCCTGACCAAAAGGCCAGGCAGCAACTTCAGCGCCCAGCTTAGGGCGTGAGAAATTTCGGCGCCCAGCCAGGGGCGTTGAAAATGCGTCCCTGGCTGGTTCTCGTTTTCTGTTTGCGTCTACTTTCTGTTTATGCGACTTTAATTTTGCGTGCTTGCCTTATAACGTCCTTTACGCGTTGTGCAGCGTTTGTGGGATTCGTTACAGGCCATCCCGAGCGTCGCTTATTTTTGTGGCGATCGTTCGGGTTTGCGGAACACGTATCTTGGTATAACTCTTTGGCCAATTGGTTTATGAATGTTTGGGCAATTTTTAAGGTCGTTGGTTTTCTAACATTGTTTGTCACACACAATCATACATTTCGCTACACATAACTAACATTACATCATGAGGCAATAATAATATGTCATGTAGTTTATGATAGGCTTCTATGGGTAGTATTTACGCCGGGTTTGGTACCGCTTCTATCGCAGATCCAACACATGCCCCGGTCGAGGTAGTGCCTTCAACAGACGAATTTCGCCCAAGAGGCCAATCACGATGTAAGCCAAGGGGCATGCATCAATGAGAGGGACCTAGTGGGCGAGCGATTGGGTTTGGGACGGGTGTACTACTAGCGAAAGTGCCGAGTGGACAACATTCAAAGCGTCTGCACCCCCCGGTTGGCGATGGGTATCCTTAGTCCCAACTCCCGAGATGAAACATCCAAGGGAGCTAAGATTCGTTATGCGGTTCTGTCCGTTCACATTAATATGCTGATTTTCAGGTCGTCCCAACTTGATGGGGAAATAAACGCGGGGTAGGATCGTTTCACCCTTCGGCTATTTTGATTACCTACAAGCACGAGTATTTCCTTCACTATCCCCAGTGGAGTCGCCACTGTGAGGGGGTCGAAAAAGCACGAGGCTAATGCGTGACCTTGTCCCTCGTGGGTGTGACGTTTCTTTTTGTCAAATCAAGTGTAATTGGATTTCCTGTGAGTTTACACCCAATTGACTAGTAATATAGGAGTCGCCATTCAGTTTTTAACGACAATGAGAAAAACTGACAAAACCCGGTTATCGTGACATAAAGGGAGTGCAATTATGTTTGACCACGACGGTCGTAGGTTCCCTTGTGATCCCTGGTGTGGGGATCTCTCAACATACACCCGCAAGGTAGAGATTAAGGGCTCGGGGGACTGTAACTACCGAGAGGAGTACTCGCTCATCGATAACTCCAGAGGCAGGATATCCTTACTAGCTCAGCATAAATAATTGAAGGGACATGCGTTAACTATTAAACTAATCTGAGTTGATTTTAACAATATGCAACATATAGTACTAGATCGAGCGCGATTATCTGATTTAGATTGTTTTAAGGGACCTAGCACGATAATCCAATTTTCCAACATATTATCTTTATTAGGCGTGATAGAACAATCAGATTTAATTAGTTTAACAGTTCATAAAAGGGCGAGAAAAGCAATTAAATCATGGAAAAGGGACACATTACGACGCACCCTTGAGAGGTGCGTCACGGTTCTCAGAAAACTAACCACTTTGACTTTGCTATTTCTCCTTTTATTTAACGAATCTCAAGTTATGGGACAGGATACGTTCTGTTCGATTTATGGATCGATTGCGACAGAACGCGTGATCAGTTTTGCAGCGTGAGGCTTAGGTTTAGGGGTTGGAGTCAATACTCAGAATAATAATTGTGTGTTGTTCCTTTTCACGTCGAACTTAGGGCCCTATTTATAAAAAGAGTTCGTGGAAAGATAGAATTGTAGAACTCTAATCCACGAGGAATTTAGGAAAGAACACGTCCCAGGTAATTTCAGCGCCCAGGCCTGGGCGCCAAAAATTTCGACGCCCAGCTCTGGGCGTTGAAAATAGGATCCAGGCAATTTCAGCGCCCTGGGCTGGGCGTTGAAATTGATGTTTGGGCCGTTTCTTTGTCAGATTCGGATTCTTAGAATCCGGAGTGTATGAGACTTTAGTCGAGTGTTTTAGTGCGTATTAATTTTATGATGGAATGCGTCTGGGCCCGTTACGAACTCTAGGCTCGTTAGGATTTTAATTAATACGTAACTCTTATTTTCGAATCGTATTAGGAATATGATTCTCTTGCAATTTCTATCTCATTTAGGATTTATGTTGGAGTGCAACACCTAATTCTGACAGGTTTCTATCTTTTATGACTTGCCACTTTTAACAACTACCCATTACGGTAGTTACTATTTTTAGCAGGTTTCCATAAATAGAAGGTTTCTATAAATAGCAGGTTTCGGGTGAAATGAAAAGGGGAATTGAGATTCGTTATTTTATAGGAGATGCGTTTTCAAGTGGAGATTTATGTTCTCATCATCGAACCTTCCCTTTCGGGAATGGGAACAAAAGTAGGTGTCTACACACACTTGGTTTTCAGACATGGAATCTAATTCAGATTGCATGGCTTCATGCCATTGCTTGGAGCTAGGGCTCGTCATATCTTGTTTGTAAGTCGCAGGTTCATCAATCATCACTTTCAAGTAATAGAACATCATAGCTCTCGTTCGTCAAAATACCTAAGTACCTTTCCGGTTGAGATCTATATCTCTGCGATCTACGCGGGGTTACATCTCTAGATTGTCCATGATTCTCACCAGAAACTTCTAAGATCTCTGAGTTTCATCCTGAATGTCATCTTGAGCATTTTCTAGAGTTTGTTGTTCGACTCGAATTTCTTCGAGGTCTACTTTTCTCCCACTTGTCATTTTGGAAATGTGATCCTTTTCCAAAAAGATACCATCTCGAGCAACAAACACCTTGTTCTCAGATGTATTGTAGAAGTAATACCCCTTTGTTTCCTTTGGATTTCCCACAAGGATACATTTGTCAGATTTTGGATGAAGTTTGTCTGAAATTAATCGTTTGACGTATACTTCACATCCCCAAATCTTAAGAAAAGACACTTTTGGAGGCTTTCCAAACCATAACTCATATGGAGTCTTTTCAACAGCTTTAGACGGAGCTCTATTTATAGTGAGTGCGGTTGTATTTAGTGCATGTCCCCAAAATTCTATTGGAAGTTCGGCCTGACCCATCATTGATCTAACCATGTCTAGCAAGGTTCTGTTCCTCCGTTCCGACACACCGTTCCATTGTGGTGTTCCAGGAGGAGTCAATTCTGATAGAATTCCACATTCTTTCAGATGGTCATCAAATTCATAGCTCAGATATTCACCGCCTCTATCAGACCGCAGTGCCTTAATCTTCTTGCCTAATTGATTCTCTACTTCACTCTAAAATTCCTTGAATCTGTCAAAGAATTCAGACTTATGCTTCATTAGGTAGACATAACCATATCTACTGAAGTCATCAGTGAAAGTGATAAAGTATCTGAAACCACCCCTAGTAGTTGTACTCATTGGTCCACATACATCTGTATGGATTAAACCCAATAGTTCAGTTGCTCTTTCTCCAACTTTAGAGAAAGCTTGCTTTGTCATTTTGCCAAGTAAACATGATTCACACTTACCATAATCCTCTAAGTCAAATGGTTCTAGAATTCCTTCCTTTTGAAGTCTTTCCATGCGTTTCAAGTTAATACGGCCTAATCGACAATGCCACAAATAGGTGAGATCTGAATCATCCTTTTTGGCCTTTTTGGTATTTATGTTATAAACTTGTTTGTCGTGATCTAATAAATAAAGTCTATTGACTAATCTAGCAGATCCATAAAACATCTCTTTAAAATAAAACGAACAACTATTGTCTTTTATTAAAAAGGAAAATCCCTTAGCATCTAAGCAAGAAACAGAAATGATGTTTTTAGTTAGACTTGGAACATGGAAACACTCTTCCAGTTCCAAAACTAGCCCAGAGGGCAACGACAAATAATAAGTTCCTACAGCTAATGCAGCAATCCGTGCTCCATTTCCCACTCGTAGGTCGACTTCACCCTTGCTTAACTTTCTACTTCTTCTTAGTCCCTGTGAATTGGAACATAAGTGTGAGCCACAACCTGTATCTAATACCCAAGAAGTTGAATTAACAAGTGTACAGTCTATAACGAAAATACCTGAAGATGGAACGACTGTTCCGTTCTTCTGATCTTCCTTTAGCTTTGGACACTCTCTTTTGTAATGGCCTATTCCATCACAATAAAGACAGCTTGATGTGGACTTGTCCTGCTTTTATTTAGCATTGCCCTTGGACTTTCCATTTTTCTTGAACGGTCTCCCTTTAGCCTTGAGTAAATCTTTGGCTTCACAATCCAGTATTATCTCAGCCTTTCTGACAAGGTGAACAAATTCTGCAACTGTTTCTTCTCTTGGTTCACTTAGGTATAGTTGCTTGAAGCGACCAAACCCACTGTGCAGTGAATTGAGCAAGATAGAGACTGCCATCCTTTCGCTTATTGGTGTTCCTAGCAGACTTAGGCGATCAAAATATGAAAGCATAAGATCCACATGGAACCTTAGTGGGACGCCTACCCTTTGTTTATCAGGGATATTGTTCAGCAAGAGACTCATAACCTTTTTGAGATCCGCATCCCAGGCGAAAAATCTTTCAGGGGTCATGTTCTCTGCCATAGTAGCTTGGCATGGGATGTAACAGTACATACTCAAGTCCATTGAGTCTGACTATTTCAACTAGCTTAGCTTCCCATTCAAGAAAATTTGTTAGGTTCAGCTTGACCATAAGCTCAGAACCCATGATGATTTTTTGATTGTTGTTTGCCATAGTAAAACTACAATTGAAAAAGAATAAACAAATAAATATTCATTCACAGTTTCTCTTAATAAACTTAAATTCTAGCATACATGCATAATTCAATGTTCATTAAGCATTTTATTCAAGTTATGTGTTCCGGCAGGTGTGAATAAAATGATTCCAAGATCCTAAAAACCATTGAAGAATTAAGCACATTATGTATTTAGACTCAATTCTAAAATCTTTTAGGTAAGCAAAAGCCTTTTGCTAATAGTCTAGAAACTACTCTTGGTTGATAGGTACGTCTAAGAACTTATTAGGTAAACCTATCGATTTTGCCACGACATAAAAGGACTCCTTACTTATATCGCTGAGTTTCACCAAAACTAACATGTACTCACAATTATTTGTGTACCTTACCCCTTTAGTATCGATAAGTAACACCTCGCTATGGCGGAAAACTATTACTAAGATCGATGAAAAAAGGATATCCAAGTAAGTGTTATTTTGGCATGACACCTTTTAACTCAATTTTTAAGTTTGGAACTTAAGGCTCTTACTATGTTGGTTAGATTTTAAGTGAACTAAAATCCTTAATCATGCAACATAATCAAGCTTCGATCTCATGCATATTTAAGACATATTTAAAAGCAATAAATAACTTAAAGCATGCATAAGATAAATGTGATCTAGTATGGCCCGACTTCATCTTGAAGCTTCAACTTCAAAGTCCGTCTTGAAAATCTCCGTGGGAGGCGCCATTTTCTTCAAATAGGATAAGCTATAATTAAACTAATTACAACTATTTGATGGTACGCATACCATATTTTAATTGAAAAACAAATTTGGTGCTTTAGACCAATTACATTCAAATTAATGGTACGCAGACCATATTTTCTATCCTATTTGGGCCATACTAGTCACTTCATAACCTGCAAAACAGTACATATACAATATATACCATTCACCCATTCATTATCATGAATGGCCCACATAGCTGGTTAGTAAAACACGTTATGCATCACATAAATATTTGCAGCAATTAATCAAGGGCACCAATAATCTACCAATTATTCAGTCCTTATTAATTCTAATCAAGTTGTTTAACCTTAAAGGATTTGTAGACCTAATCAAGAGTTTATGACTAAAATTGCTCCCACTTAAACTGTTGTGGGATCTTTTACGGTGCTGACGTGGCACGCGTTCCTCGGAGGTATCAAGTATGACCTGGCACGAACTTCTGGCAACCTGCAAAACAAGAATATTCCCGTAGGAATATTCCCTCCGATGCTTAGGTAAGTATAAGCTAGAGAGATAAGTAATTTGTAGAGAGAAGGCAGAGCAAAGATAATTCTTAGGTTGGTGGTAATGAATTGAATATCTTTTACCTAGGGATCTGCACTATTTATAGTGCTACGGTTTCTCGGGAACTGGTCCTGCATGATTGGGTGTTATGCAAGATCGGGACACGTGTCCTGCTAAGTTTTTGGAGGCTTGGTTTGGACCAAGTGGGCCTCTTAATCGTTTGGGCCTTGGCCCTGTGAAGTTGAGAAAAGCCCGCAGGCAGGCTTTTGGGCCTTTTATCTGGGCTTTGATAGTACAGTCAGGTGGCATTCTTTTAGGCCACATCATTTGCCCCTCAAGGAGGATGCCCCTTGTCCCTGTGGGGTAGGCTGCTTGATCGGAGGGAGCGCCACGTGTGAGGGCTTTTAAGAGCTTAGATTTTCCTTTAAAAGCTTCAATTCCTCTTTCATTTTTCTTTTGTTACTTTAGAGAAATTTTTCTTAGAGAGAGAAAGCAAATTTTGTCCTGCCAAAGATCTGCTTGTGCTTGCGCTTGAGTGTTCTTGGATTCGCTGTCCAGTGTTCTTGAGGGTTTAGAGGATTTGTCAAGACTTCTCATCGGTTTGATAATTTTCTGGTAAGTTCTCTATCAAAACTTTGTTTTTTGTATGCTTGTGGGACCTCTCTTGTTTATTGTTTATAGTGTTCTGTGGAGGCGTCTTGGGGGTTATGACGCTTATCTCTTTCATTCTTTTGCTAAAGTCAGACGTCCTGTCCCTTATGCAGGACGGCATGGCTCGAATTAGACAAACAGCCAACGTGCGTGCATGGGCTACACCGCGAGAGGGGGACGATAGGGTTCCTTTTTCGAACCCGTCCCAAGGAAGTAGGAGTGGAGTCCGTTCCTCCCATAATACAGGAGACGGGGCCATAAGAACGGCACATTCTCCTAGAAGAAGGAAGAATGTGGCTTCCCGTCCCCGCGTTCCACGCGAGGATTTTGAAGATGACTCATCTAGCTCTTCAGACGAGGAGTTTGCAAAAAACCATCCTCCTATGGTCCGGGGGAAGGAGGACGTCAATCTATTTCTGTCAGATATCTTTCCCAGCATGAAATGGCTGAGGTACCTAAGGGAGCAGGGACGTGAATTTGAGCGTTTTCTGCTTCTGCCCCCAGGTTTTAGTCTTAGGAGCCCTCGACCTCATGACTCCGTGGACCAACTCTCCCAAGGAGAGGTAGCTGTTTATACTGCTGCCTTTAGGTTGGGTCTTAGATTTCCATTGCACCCCTTTGTGATGGACGTTTTGGAGGGGTATGACATTGGCCTTGCTCAATTGACGCCTAACTCTTGGGCAAACGTTTTTGGTTTTATTGCCAAGTGTGATTTGAGCGGCGTCACCACTTCCTTTCCTGCTTTCCTTCGTCTCGTAGTCATTGCCCCTTCTTCTCGTTCTCCCCAGGGGTGGTTTACCCTTTACAGCCGTCGGGGATATAAGACGGTGGTGGGTAAGACTTCTAGTTGGGTTTGGTGGAGGAAGAAGTGGTCTATTGTTCGAATGGAAGACCTCTCTCTTTCTAGACGTCTTTCTAGGTGGAACCATCGGCCCCGCTATTTGTCTAAAGCTGACGCCTACCCTCGCCTCTCGTCCAGAGAGTGGGGACTAGTGAAGCCCTTGTTCCAGGCTGAGATGTATCGGCTGTCGTCAAAGAGCCTGAAGGAAATAATTCCCTTGGTCCAAGTATGCATTCAATGATAAGTCTAATATATGCGGTTCAGTATTAATTAACAAGTTAATAATTCAGTGAGATCAAGTGAGCTGAATGCCTAGCTAGAGGCCGCTTCAGTTCAAGTGGAATTAATGATATTAATCCACAGCTTACTCTTGACTGAACCCGTAGGGTCACACAAATAGTACGTAAACGGATCAAGTATTTAATGGCATTAAATACTCCATCTATGGATATTCGGAATCGACGGATCTTGGTTTCAGTGGGAGCTGAGATCGTCACAGGCAAGAAATGAATACTCCGGAAACGATGATATTGCCGGAAACGGAAATATGGATCGTATCGGAAATATAAATATTATCCAAAGTCGTAGATGTTGCCGGAAACGGAAACATGGTACGTATCGAGAAATATTATCGGAAATAGAAATATTGCCGGAATCGGAAATATTGCCGGAAACGGAAATATTTTTTGAATCGGAAATATTATCGGAATCGGAAAATAATTCCGGAAACGGAAATATTAAATATTTGTTCGAAACGGAAATTGATTCCGGAATCGGAAATGTTGAATATTGTTCGTATCGGAAATGAATTCCGGAATCGGGAAATTAATCGGAAGCGCGTCGTACGAATTAGCATCGGACGAGCTTGCTAGACGAAGGCCCAGCACGAAGCCAGGCCCACGTCCAGCAAGGGAAACGCGCGCCACAATACGCCAGCCCAAGGCTGCGCCAGGCCCACCGCAAGGCAGGCCCAGCGCGCGCCCAAGGCTGCGGCAGTCGTGGGCTGCGATGCTCGGGCTGTGCGCGCGCGCGCATGGCGCCCCTCGTGGGCTGCTGTGCGTGCGTAGGTGTTTGTGTTCGCATACGAAACCTAAAACGTACAGGATTCGTTTAATGATTAAATTCCTAATTCTATTTGATAAATTAATTAAATAACAGTTTCATTAGGATTCTAATTTAATTAATTCGTATCCTAATAGGATTCCAATTCTCTTTCCATACCCCTATAAATATGTGGCCTGAGTTCACAATTTATAACGAGTTTTCAAGTATTCAAAGTGAGTTTCTGAGAGAAAAATTCAGACACATTCCTTGCTCAAAAGTGCCGAAATCTTTAGTACCTTAAGGGCGATTCTAGTTGGTCAATCTTAAGGCGGATCCGGACGTGCTGTGGACTATCTACGGAGGGACGACACTTGGAGTCCTAAAGACTTGTTCTTGTTCGGTTCGGGCGCAGCTAGGGAAGGCACGCAACAAAGAGTATGCATCTAAACTATGCTATATGATTATGTGTAAATAATATGTATTCCTGGCTTAATGGTTGTTTCCGCATGATTTATGAATTGTCATATGTATCATAACCTAACAGTGGTATCAGAGCCTCTTATTATTTTCATAATCTAAATTGCATGAACATGGTTAAATATTACAAATTTGCAAGAATTAAAAGGGGTGATTAATTTTCATAATTGTTAATTAATTGCAAATTGCGTGTATTTAATTATACGTACGCAGTTTTTCGGCAGTTTCTTCGTTCCTCATCCAAATCGAGTGATTTTTGTGTCAATTCCGCATGTAAAAGGCATTCTAAAATTTTGACAAAAATAATATTTTTCTGCCGAATCCAGAATCCTCAAATTCGAAGCCTAACTATGACTTTTCGAAGGTTTTAGTTTTTCGAATGCAAAATTCGTAAATTTAAGATGTTAAATTAAATATTTGCGATTCTTGTTGATAAATCTTGAATTTTTGATTGACCTACTGTATATGTTTAACAAGTTTGAATGCCTAGCCTTGTTAATTATGCAATCTAATTTGTAATTATGATTAATTTGTTGAAAGTTAGAATAATTTAGAATTAATTTGATTTTCATAATTAATTATAATTTAATTAGATACCTATGATTAAAAACCACCATAAAAATTGTAAATTTATGATAAATTTTAAATTTTTATGACCAAGACTTGAATCCATGTTAATCGGAAATTAATTGAATAATAAATTTTCGATTTTTCGCCCTAAAAATATGAAATTAATATTAATTTATTAATTTGTCATTAATTTTAAATATAAATTTTTTAAATTTTATGCGATTCGTTCATATAACTTGCACGCACAAAGCAATGGACGCTACGTGTTACCCTTAAGGGGTGTTGTATAGTGCGGGCATGCGACGACGAGCAAGGGAGTTCGTCGCCCATGCGGCACGTATGCAATGAGCAAGGGCATGGTGCACGAGCACAAGGCAGCAACCCTGCCTTGTGTCGTGGGCTACGAGCAATGGACGAATGGGCATGGGCGAAGGCAAGGCACGGCTGTCGCGTGTGGGCAGCAAGCGAGCTGCGCCACAACGCGCACTGCCTCGCGCGCAGCGAGCGCAAGCTCGCGTGCCACGAGTGCTGCGCCCAGCGTCGATGCCGCGGGCAGCGAGCGCTGGCTCGCATCAAGCGAGCGCTGGCGAGCGCGCACAGCGAGCGATGGCTCGCGTGCATCGAGCGCTGGAGCGCGCGCAGCGAGCGCTGGCGAGCGCGCACAGCGAGCGATGGCTCGCGTGCATCGAACGCTGGAGCGCGCACAGCGAGCGCTGGCGAGCGCGCACAGCGAGCGCTGGCGAGCGCGCACAGCGAGCGATGGCTCGCGTGCATCGGGCGCTGGAGCGCGCGCAGCGAGCGCTGGCGAGCACGCACAGCGAGCGATGGCTCGCGTGCATCGAGCGCTGGCGCGCGCGCAGCGAGCACCAACTCGTGCGATGACTTGCGAAGGGTAGAAGCAGCAGCTATGCGACGAGCGCATGGGCTGCGCGCACATGGCCAGCGATGGCTGTGTGCGTGTGGCCCATGGGCGTGCGATGCGTAGGGTGTTTGCGTAGCGATTAGATCGTTTTGAATGTTTAATTTGAAATTTTCAGTTTACGTAATTTTAATTAATTTTAAAATTAATAATTTAAATTATTTTCTTGGATTTTAATTTTGAATATTGTAATTATAATAAATTTTATTTATTCTAGTTATTTTACTAAAATTAAAATCATGAATTAATTTAAATACGACTGAAATTAAATTAAACTTTTTGGATTCAATTATAAATTTATATGAGCTTTAAATTTTAATTAAATTTGTATGTTTC
The DNA here is from genome assembly GCF_020520425.1 of Spinacia oleracea. NCBI lineage: Eukaryota > Viridiplantae > Streptophyta > Magnoliopsida > Caryophyllales > Amaranthaceae > Spinacia > Spinacia oleracea. The sequence continues at coordinate 146,596,179 of NC_079490.1, read as the reverse complement.
CGGTTAGACTAGAAATACATTTTTATGTTTAAAATTAGTAAAGCATATGAATTTATTGGTTTGAGTGGGAGCCCTTTTAGTCATAAACTCTTGATTAGGTCTACAAATCCTTAAGGTTAAAACAACTTGATTAGAATTAATAAGGACTGAATAATTGGTAGATTATTGGTGCCCTTGATTAATTGCTGCAAATGTTTACGTGATGCATAATGTGTTTTACTAACCAGCTATGTGGGCCATTCATGATAATGAATGGGTGAATGGTATATATTGTATATGTACTGTTTTGCAGGTTATGAAGTGACTAGTATGGCCCAAATAGGATAGAAAATATGGTCTACGTACCATTAATTTGAATGTAATTGGTCTAAAGTACCAAAGTTGTGTTTCAATTCAAATATGGTCTGCGTACCATCAAATAGTTGTAATTAGTTTTAATTATAGCTTATCCTATTTGAAGAAAATGGTGCCTCCCACGGAGATTTTCGAGACGGACTTTGAAGTTAAAGCTTCAAGATGAAGTCGGGCCATACTAGATCACATTTATCTTATGCATGTTTTAAGTTATTTATTGCTTTAAATATGTCTGAAAATGCATGAGATTACGGCTTGATTATGTTGCATGATTAAGGATTTTAGTTCACTTAAAATCTAACCAACATAGTAAGAGCCTTAAGTTCCAAACTTAAAAAAATTGAGTTATAAGGTGCCATGCCAAAATATACACTTGCTTGGATATCCTTTACATCAATCTAGTAATAGTTTTCGCTCAGCGAGGTGTTACTTATTGGTCCTAAAGGGGCAAGGTACACAAATAATTGTGAGTACATGTTAGTTTTGGTGAAACTCAACGATATAAGTAAGGAGTCCTTTTATGTCGTGGCAAAATCGATAGGTTTACCTAATAAGTTCTTAGACGTACCTATCAACCAAGAGTAGTTTCTAGACTATTAGCAAAAGGTTTTTGCTTACCTAAGATGTTTTAGGATTAAGTCGACAAACTGTGCTTAGTTCTTCAATGATTTTAGGATCTTGGAATCATTTTATTCACACCTGCCGGAACAATAAATTCGAATAAAATGCTAATAACTTGTTGAAATTGCATGATTGCTTTGATTTTCAAGTTATTATTCATGATAAATGTTTAGACTTTGCATGCTTCAATGTATGTTTTAATTATTGTTTATAATTAAATATCTTGCACTGTAATAAATCCTTTTAGAAAGGTAACAGTAAATTTCCTCGATTGGTAGTGAATCCAAGAACGATTCACGGAAATGAGAGAAAGTGAGCAATTTAAAATGTAAGTTTCTTATAGCGACTTTTATGGTTGTTTTCGAGTATCAAAATCGAATGGCAAACCGATTGGTGCTTGTGAATTCAAAATACAATGTAGTTTTGAGATCATAAAGCATTGAGTTTAAACGCTCAGCTTTACCAATGGTTAACAACCTAATATCTTTGTCCATTTAATTCTCGAATGAGTCTAGTCCCTAGACATTTGAATAGATCGATGCTTAGAGAACTTTAGAAGCTTCTGGTAAGATCATCTAGTTGAAACAAAATATTCAACATAAATTAAATGGTAAGAACCTTGTTGGGGTGACATTGGACATGTCTAACAAAGTATAAAAGTCAACACTAAAGAATTCAATTCTTAAGACTATAAGAAAGGGTACAAGAAATAGGAAAACAAAGGAACAAATGAAAGGAATTTACGATTCCGTTTCTACCTATAAGTTTATGTTTAAAGAGAAGTGACCTAGCAATCAAACTTCCTTGGTATCATATACCGCTTGAGGTTCTTACTTCGGTAATAACTCAAACAATGGAAGCTAGGATACACTAATGACCTACAAGTGGGAAATGAAGCATGGCAATGCTACATTAGTTGTAGGGTCATCTAGTTTGTTTTAAGTCCTTTCAAAGGCTGGAACTTAATGGCTATTTTGTTCCATAATCAACATACCTAAATTTCTGTTTTCAAACACAGAAAGACTCACATTCAAGAAAAACAAAAACAATGTTTGTTTGTTTATTTGAATGAAATGGTCAATTACAGGTTGAGTCAATATGCTTGATTAAAACAAACAACTCTTTAAAGAACTTTACTAGGTTCAAATCAACCCCTTGATTTGAGTTCCACTAATCTTTGGCATTGTTGCTTAGACCATATCAACAAGTTAACATTCAAAAGCTCTATTTTTATGGATTTTGAAAGTTCATTGATTTCTAGATCAATTTAAGACGACTAGTCTTACTTTTTGAAAGTAACAAAAGATATGAACTATTGTTAGAACGCATAGACAATAGAGTTCAAAGCTAAAGAAAGATTTTATGACTTTATTATTTCACATAGATTTGAGTGAATGTAGGTTTATTTACTCAAATGTGATATAAGTTGAATCTGTTTGGCTAGTTCAAAGATTCAGAAGTATAAAATCCACTTGGCAAGAAATCATAAAGATCTAGGTTAGATCATGTTGATGATTACTTGAGACCAAATATGATCATCAATGATTGTGTGTTGTAATTTCACAATCTAGGTCCATAAGATATGGCATATCTACGTTGGAATGATCGAAGTCAATTAGTACTTGATTCGATCAATGATGAATCATAAAGACTTTTCCTATAATTTCTAAAACAAAATGCTCAACTACCACCAAACTAAACCAAATTCGTCAAAGCTATTGAAAAGTAATTTTAGAATAACTTTTCATAAAATATATCTAGAGAGTTGCAAAACTCAGTGGGAGCTTAGTGTTTGTCATTCGACAAACTAAGGCCCAAGTATAGATATATGTTTCATTGTGATTTATTCAAATGAGACACAAGGGTATTGTTTCTACCACGAATTTTTGAGAACATAATGTTTGTTTGCTCGAAATAATGTCCTTTTGGAGATTCATTTCCAAAATGACAAGTGGGAGAAAATAGACCTCGAAAGTCTTCGAGACGAACAACAAACATAAACGGACATTCCGGAGGCTTTTCGAAGTGCTTCAGAAAATCCGAACTTATTCTTTAAGGAATTTAGAAGTGGCTTTAAAGAATAGACATCTCTTAGAAGACTTTACAAGTGCTTCAAGGAGAACAGAATATTCAAAGGACTTTTAAGTGGCTATTGATATTCTATTTGTTTGATGTTCTATACCCAAAGTAGGCATAGAGTTCAAGTCACTGGAACTTTGATATTCTTCTATTGGATAGTGAAGAAACATGGAGTTCAGGTCACTGAAACTATGCAATTCTTCTATTAGATAGTGAAGAAACCTACAACTTACAGTCAAACTATTATCATGTAGATTAATGAGTTTGTGACCTGTAAGAAAGCTGTGACGAAACCCAGATTCCCTAAAATGGTTAGAGGCCATATATAGACTCAAATGTTTTAGATGGTTAAAGGCCATAAAACATACTCAATGTTTTGATGACAAAATTGATTTGCAAGAATAGTTTCACACCTATTGGTTGCAAGTTTGTTTTAAGGATAAAAACCATCAAACATGAAATTGTGTTCACACGCAAAGCTAGATTAGTCGCTAAAGGTTACAAGCAAATTCATGACATGGATTGTGTTGAAACCTCATGCATAATCGTAATGCTCAAGTCTATAAATCAAGCAATGATTGCATATTGGTACATATGGCAATTGGATGACAAAACATATTCCTCAATCAAATGTTGGAAGAAAACTATGTACATGGCATGTCATAGGATTTGTGGATCCAAATAATGCTTGAAATGAATGCCAGCTTAGGAAATCTAAGTACAGATTTAAGCAAGCAATTGGGAATTGGAATTGTATTTTAGTGAAGCTAATAAGTATTTTAGTTTCATAAAATATACATGATTCTTATAGATATATGAGAAGTTTAGTGGGAGTACGTAAAACTTAATTGGTTCTATGTGTATCACACACATATCTCTCTATTGTGAAATAACATTCAAATGCTAATGACTTAGATTTGAAATTATTCATCAATGATGGACCATGGCGAAACTTAGTACATACTGGGTATTAAGATCTATTTACAAAGATCTTATGATATTGTTTTGGATTAAGTAATGGCATTTACTAAATCAAACACGAAAGACTCCATTGGAGATATTCGACCCATATGAATAAATCTAAGTAAAGGATGTTTGAACTATGTATAAGCATTTACTAAGTTAAACATCAAAGAATCTAAGTAAGATTCTTAAACCTATATTATATGTCAAAGAATTTAGCTGGATTTAGTATCTACTGAAACTAGATGAGCTAAAGTTACATGAATAGAATTCAATTGGGAATTATTCTGCAAAAGAATTTATCATGTATGATTTAATATGAGGATCGCCAAAAACGTATCGTATGACTTTAGCCATGACGAACATATACCAATCTCTATTGATCTAAGTAAAGATCAACTAGATTGAGATCAAGAATACTTATGGTACTTGAAAAGGTACATAGGAATAGTTCTTGATTCAAGGAAATAAAGATATGCTAAATATTGATGCTACACGCATAAACACTGGCAAAGGATCAAGCAAGACCCTTTGGAGTTAACCATTGATAAGGACGAGCTATAGAGCATCGTGTTTTGAAATGGCAACATGGATTGGAGACCATGAGTTGTTGCGTGGGAAATTAAAATAATAATTTCTATGTTCTAAGATATAGTTGGAGAGTCTTCCACATATCTATGAACTGCTTGGATAGGTAAATCCAAACAAAGCATCACTAGCAACCTATACAGTTGAAGTAAAAGTGATTATTGCCTAAGAAGCAATAAAACAGGGTTGTTTAAAGTTCTTCACTGAACTTGGGTAGATCACCTATCTGCTGGATTGATGGTTCTTCATTGAAAAATGCGTAGAACCACTCTTGAAGCAAGAAACACGTCTGCTAACTTGATGGTTCTTCATTGCAAAATGAGTAAAACCACCATCGAAGTAAGAAAGACTAGATCACATAATAAACAAACTCGAAAAGATCTTATCATCATATCTCGAAGAACATTCGATGAAAAGGATATTAAGATTGGCAAAGCATGATAACTAAACCTATGCAACAAGTGAGAAGCAACACTCACATTGTAGCACTGGAAATCAAGCATAGCTTTGAATTCCATGAACTGTTTTAGAAGATGGGTTTGAGGCCCATGGTTGTAAAACATTGGGGTTGAACATTTATCATATATGAAATGTATTTTCATATTCCATTTAATCTTGGTTTAGTATTAAATGATGAGTCCCTTTAAATTTGACGAAATATTCAAGATAGACTGTCAGGACCAGTCCTGTGACTAAGAAATGTCTATCAAGTGAACTTGAATGTCAAAGGTTGAAAATGGTCCCTAGTCGGAGTTTTCTATAAAATTGGACGCATAGAAAACGTTAGACGACTAGAATGCAAGATGACTAGTAGTTCTGTTTCTTGAACTATGTGGACATGGCAATGTCATAATCATTTGCATAGATACTTACTTTGGTAAGACTAGTATCGGACAAGACCTATGAAACTTTACTGTAAGAGATGAAAATCTGTCATAAGTAAATTTCATTAAAATTATTAGACACTAAATCCTCAATACCTGAGTGATTTGAGATTACTTGTTTGAGAACTGGTTGCTTTGACGTTGACCAACCGTCGCACCGTAAAAGGAGGCTATAAAGGCAACGCTCAGGTAATCACCTATCAAACGAAGTCTAATCTCAAGATCGCAAGATTGGGATTGTCCTCCCATAAATCGGGATGAGATGCTTAAAAGTTGTACAAGGCCACTCGGAGAGCTAGAAACTGTGAAATGCATGGCCGTGCTCGGATGAATCATAGGCTATGATTATCTGTTTATTTGATCAGTTGAACTCTGAAACCGAGGAACACCTCTGGACATAATAAGGATGACAACTCTTACCTTATGTTCAAGAGCAAGCATCGAGCGACAAAGGAATTAGGAAATGCACACTTGTCCCTAAGGACAAGTGGGAGACTGAAGGAAATAATGCCCTTGGTCCAAGTATGCATTCAATGATAAGTCTAATATATGCGGTTCAGTATTAATTAACAAGTTAATAATTCAGTGAGATCAAGTGAGCTGAATGCCTAGCTAGAGGCCGCTTCAGTTCAAGTGGAATTAATGATATTAATCCACAACTTACTCTTGACTGAACCCGTAGGGTCACACAAATAGTACGTAAACGGATCAAGTATTTAATGGCATTAAATACTCCATCTATGGATATTCGGAATCGACGGATCTTGGTTTCAGTGGGAGCTGAGATCGTCACAGGCAAGAAATGAATACTCCGGAAACGATGATATTGCCGGAAACGGAAATATGGATCGTATCGGAAATATAAATATTATCCAAAGTCGTAGATGTTGCCGAAAACGGAAACATGGTACGTATCGAGAAATATTATCGGAAATAGAAATATTGCCGGAATCGGAAATATTGCCGGAAACGGAAATATTGTCTGAATCGGAAATATTATCGGAATCGGAAAATAATTCCGGAAACGGAAATATTAAATATTTGTTCGAAACGGAAATTGATTCCGGAATCGGAAATGTTGAATATTGTTCGTATCGGAAATGAATTCCGGAATCGGGAAATTAATCGGAAGCGCGTCGTACGAATTAGCATCGGACGAGCTTGCTAGACGAAGGCCCAGCACGAAGCCAGGCCCACGTCCAGCAAGGGAAACGCGCGCCACCACACGCCAGCCCAAGGCTGCGACAGGCCCACCGCAAGGCAGGCCCAGCGCGCGCCCAAGGCTGCGGCAGTCGTGGGCTGCGATGCTCGGGCTGTGCGCGCGCGCGCATGGCGCCCCTCGTGGGCTGTTGTGCGTGCGTAGGTGTTTGTGTTCGCATACGAAACCTAAAACGTACAGGATTCGTTTAATGATTAAATTCCTAATTCTATTTGATAAATTAATTAAATAAGAGTTTCATTAGGATTCTAATTTAATTAATTCGTATCCTAATAGGATTCCAATTCTCTTTCCATACCCCTATAAATATGTGGCCTGGGTTCACAATTTATAACGAGTTTTCAAGTATTCAAAGTGAGTTTCTGAGAGAAAAATTCAGACACATTCCTTGCTCAAAAGTGCCGAAATCTTTAGTACCTTAAGGGCGATTCTAGTTGGTCAATCTTAAGGAGGATCCGGACGTGCTGTGGACTATCTACAGAGGGACGACACTTGGAGTCCTAAAGACTTGTTCTTGTTCGGTTCGGGCGCAGCTAGGGAAGGCACGCAACAAAGAGTATACATCTAAACTATGCTATATGATTATGTGTAAATAATATGTATTCCTGGCTTAATGGTTGTTTCCGCATGATTTATGAATTGTCATATGTATCATAACCTAACAGAGCCATGCCTGGGTGTCTAATGCTTGGCTTCCCCATGTCGGCCAGTTCACCAATATAGTCTTTCTTTCGGCCGTTGGTCTTTGTTCCTATTTGAGTAGAGGTAGTTCCCCATAGATTTTCACTCAACATCCTTTTTTTATTTTTATTTTTATTTTTACTAACCCTTGGCTTTGTAGGTTCTGCCATGGATCGCCTATCCTCCGAAGACAAGGGTGTGGTGGAAGTACCCGCTTGGCTGTCCGAGGTGTATACTGAGGACATTCTCAAGGCCGTGGAGGCCAAGAAAAAGGACTCCTCCAAGAAGTCCAGCGAGGGTGCCTCTGGTGACGTCGCCAAGGTAATTTTTATTTTTTATTTTTTATTTTTTGCCTCTGTTCATTTCTGATCATGATTTGGTCGCTGAGTTCCTTCATCTTTAGGAACCCACTTTTCCAGCTACGAAGAAGCGTCATGCATCTTCGACGGAGGCTCCTAAGCCAAAACGACCCTTCTTTAAGAAGATGGGTCCGGCCGATGCTGTCACCAAGCCGTCGGTACCAAAACCGTCCGCTCCCCTAGCTGAGGGGGAGGTTCTTCCTGCCCAGACGTTCATTCCTCCTCCTGAGCAAAAGGAGGTTCCTTCCCAGGTGGACACCGAAAGGGATTGTACTGCCGGAGCAGCTGCTGACAAAGTAGCAGTCGAACAGACTGAGCTGCTGACGCCACCACCTCGTCCAAGGAGGACAAGTGTAAAGGCAAGGAAGCTGAGGCTCCTTCTACTGATAATTCCTCTACTTCTCCTGCAGCTTCGCCAATTGGTTAGTGTTTCTGTACTTTAAATCTGTCATGTCAAGTTGGGATTTGCACGATGTTTGATAATCTTGGCGTTTGGTTCAGTTGAGATGTTCAAGCGGATGCGGCGGGCCGAGGTGGCGAGCATCCCCCCTTCTGCCGGTTTTAGCTCAGAGGCGAAGGATAAGATCCTTGCGGACGTGTATGCGGCCATCCCTGAGGAATATGTGAGGTCATTCCCCGGGATTGACTTGGGATTCTTTGGGTCCATTCAGTCTCTCGTCCTTGATGTGAGACACTTACTCCTGGATCTCTGTAGTTATGATTATATATGTACGTTATTTTTAATTCTATGTTGTCTTTGGCAGCTTTTCATTCGTTGTGCCGAGAGTAGGAACTATCGCTTTGATATGCACAATGAGATGCTCAAGCACAAGGACCAGATCGAGAATCATGAGCAATATGCTGAGAAGACGGCCAGATTGATCAACTTGGACGCGGACAAGAAGATCAAATCCAAGACGGAAGATCTGAAGAAGGTCGAGGAGGACGTCGAGAAGTATGAAGAGAAGTTGCTGGAACATGAGGGGCGGCTTGCCGTGCTGAGAAAGGAGTACTCTTCCGTCTCGGAGCGGGTGCCTAATTTCTCTTCCAAGGTGAACGTTCTTGAAGGTCAGCTCAAGGCCATGCAGGGAAAGATTGAGGCCGTGCGCAAGGAGGCTGCAAGCTCTTTCAAGTTGGGCGAGGAGTCCATCTTGGAGAGTGCCCAAAAGGCGTGGGATCAGTCTATGGACGGGAAGGACTTTTCCTGGTTCAAACGCCGTATCTCCCACCAGATAGCCGTCTCGACGGCTAGGCGCCTAGGCTTAGATCCCCCTGAGTTCGTCAGTGACGGGGAGGAGGACATAGAGGAAGACGAGGTGAATTCCCCTGAAGGCCAAGACGTCCAGGACGGGAGTTCTATTGCCCCTCATCCTTGAGCGGTTTTCTTGTAGTTGGTTTGAATGACGCCGTGGGCGTTTGTAATAACTTTGGTGCCTTTTGGCACTTATTTGATTTGGTTTGTTTGCGCCTTGGTCGCTATGTATAAACAATTCGTGCCGTTGTGCACTTTATTTTATTTTAATTCCATTAGTTCGTTACTGATTTCTTGGGAATTCTTTCTTTGGGTCCAGTTGTTGGACGGAAACCTCAGTGTTTTAGGTGATCAACCTAATTTGAGGCGCTAATCTAGGCCACTTCTCAGGCCGTCAAACAATTAGTCTTTTTAGACGCCATCCAAGGAGGAGGTCTTATGTCTGAATGTTTGCTCTTGTTTGAGTCTTTTCTTTTTTGGGCACCTTTCGAAGAAAAGGCGTCATGCTGAATGTCTAAACCCTTTGTGTTTATTAGCACTGGGTACGTCCAAACCCTTCGTGTTTATTAGCACTGGGTATTGTTTATTTAGTAGATATTGACGCCAATATTTTAGGGATTGTTTTCTAGTGAGTTTCTTCACCCCTTAGTGTTCCTTTTTGAAGGTTCAACTGAGACTTGTATTCGTCAGATAAGTGTTCATTTACTAAATTGCTTGCTACATTCACCGCGTCTTAGGCGGGCATTTACAGGCTGTTTTGTGGGCTTTGGTACAATAGCTAGGCCGTTTTGTAGGCTCTGAGTATAATAGTTACCCTAATGATGTTCTACTTGTTAGGTTATGATACATATGACAATTCATAAATCATGCGGAAAAACCATAAAGCCAGGAAAACATATTATTTACACATAATCATTTAGCATAGTTTAGATGCATACTCTTTGTTGCGTGCCCTCCCTAGCTGCGCCCGAACCGAACAAGAACAAGTCTTTAGGACTCCAAGTGTCGTCCCTCCGTAGATAGTCCACAGCACGTCCGGATCCGCCTTAAGATTGACCAACTAGAATCGCCCTTAAGGTACTTAGAATTTTCGGCACTTTATAGGCAATTGTATGACTGAATTTTGCTCTCAAAACTCACTTTGAATACTTGAATGCTCGATCTAAATATGTGACCCAAGGCACCTATTTATAGAGTTATGGAAAAGGATTTGGTATCCTATTAGGATACTAATTTATTTAATTAAAATCCTACTAGGACTCTAATTAAATAAACTAAATCTTTTAGGATTAGATTTAATCATATGACAAATCCCGGTAGCTTTAGGATTCGAGTAGCACACAAACACACACACACGCACAGCAGCCCACAAGGGGCGCCATGCGCGCGCGCGCAGCCCGCGAGCTCGCAGCCCACTGCCGCAAGCCCACTCGCTGCCGTAGCCTTGGCGCGCGCTGGGCCTGCCTTGCGGTGGGCCTGGCGCAGCCTTGGCTGGTGCGTTTGTGGCGCGCTGGCTTGCTGGGCGATGGCCCGGCTTCGTGCTGGGCCTTCGTCTGGCAGGCCTCGTCCGATGCTAATTCGTACGATACGCTTCCGATTAATTTCCCGATTCCGGAATTCATTTCCGATACGAACAATATTCAATATTTCCGATTCCGGAATCAATTTCCGTTTCGAACAAATATTTAATATTTCCGTTTCCGGAATTATTTTCCGATTCCGATAATATTTCCGGCAATATTTCCGATTCCGGCAATATTTCCATTTCCATTAATATTTTCCGATACGTATCATGTTTCCGTTTCCGACAACATCTACGACTTGGATAATATTCATATTTCCGATACGATCCATATTTCCGTTTCCGGCAATATCATCGTTTCCGGAGTATTCATTTCTTGCTTATGACAATCTCAGCTCCCACTGAAACCAAGATCCGTCGATTCCGAATATCCATAGATGGAGTATTTAATGCCATTAAATACTTGATCCGTTTACGTACTATTTGTGTGACCCTACGGGTTCAGTCAAGAGTAAGTTGTGCATTAATATTATTAATTCCACTTGAACTGAAGCGGCCTCTAGCTAGGCATTCAGCTCACTTGATCTCACTGAATTATTAACTTGTTAATTAATACTGAACCGCATTTATTAGACTTAACATTGAATGCATACTTGGACCAAGGGCATTATTTCCTTCAGTCTCCCACTTGTCCTTAGGGACAAGTGTGCATTTCCTAATTCCTTTGTCGCTCGATGCTTTCTCTTGAACATAAGGTCAGAGTTGTCATCCTTATTATGTCCAGAGGTGTTTCTCGGTTTCAGAGTTCAACTGATCAAATAAACAGATAATCATATCCTATGATTCATCCGAGCACGGCCATTTATTTCACAGTTTCTAGCTCTCCAAGTGGCCTTGTACAACTTTTAAGCATCTCATCCCGATTTATGGGAGGACAATCCCAATCTTGCGATCTTGAGATTAGACTTCGTTTGAGAGGTGATTACCTGAGCGTTGCCTTTATAGCCTCCTTTTACGGTGCGACGGTTGGTCAACGTCAAAGCAACCAGTTCTCAAACAAGTAATCTCAAATCACTCAGGTATTGAGGATTTAGTGTCTAATAATTTTAATGAAATTTACTTATGACAGATTTTCATCTCTTACAGTAAAGTTTCATAGGTCTTGTCCGATACTAGTCTTACCAAAGTAAGTATCTATGCAAATGATTATGACATTGCCATGTCCACATAGTTCAAGAAACAGAACTACTAGTCATCTTGCATTCTAGTCGTCTAACATTTTCTATGCGTCCAATTTTATAGAAAACTCCGACTAGGGACCATTTTCAACCTTTGACATTCAAGTTCACTTGATAGACATTTCTTAGTCACAGGACTGGTCCTGACAGTCTATCTTGAATATATCGTCAAATTGAAGGGACTCATCATTTAATACTAAACCAAGATTAAATGGAATATGAAAATACATTTCATATATGATAAATGTTCAACCCCATTGTTTTACAACCATGGGCCTCAAACCCATCTTCTAAAACTGTTTATGGAATTCAAAGCTATGCTTGATTTCCAGTGCTACAATGTGAGTGTTGTTTCTCACTTGTTGCATAGGTTTAGTTATCATGCTTTGCCAATCTTAATATCCTTTTATCGAATGTTCTTCGAGATATGATGATAAGATCTTTTGAGTATGTTTATTTTGTGATCTAGTCTTTCTTGCTACAATAGTGGTTCTACGCATTTTGCAATGAAGAACTATTAAGTCAACAGACATGTGATCTACCCAAGTTCAGTGAAGAACTCTTTAACTTAAACAAACCCTATTTCATTGCTTCTTAGGCAATAATTACTTTTACTTCAACTGTATAGGTTGCTAGTGATGCTTTGTTTGGATTTACTTATCCAAGCAGTTCACAGATATGTGGAAGACTTTCCAGCTGTATCTTAGAACATAGAAATTAATATTCAATTTCCCACGCAACAACTCATGGTCTCCAATCCATGTTGCTATTTCAAAACACGATGCTCTATAGCTCGTCCTTATCAATGGTTAACTCCAAAGGGTCTTGCTTGATCCTTTGCCAGTGTTTATGCGTGTAGCATCAATTTTTAGCATATCTTATTTCCTTGAATCAAGAACTATTCCTATGTACCTTTTCAAGTACCATAAGTATTCTTGATCTCAATCTAGTTGATCTTCACTTAGATCAATAGAGATTGGTATATGTTCGTCATGCCTAAAGTCATACGATACCTCTTTGGCGATCCTCATATTATATCATACATGATAAATTCTTTTGCAGAATAATTCCCAATTGAATTCTATTCATGTAACTTTAGCTTATCTAGTTTCAGTAGATACTAAATTCAGCTAAATTCTTTGACATATAATATAGGTTAAGAATCTCATTTAGACTCTTTGATGTTTAACTTAGTAAATGCTTATACATAGTTCAAACATCCTTTACTTATATTTATTCACATGGGTCGAATATCTCCAATGGAGACTTTCGTGTTTGATTTAGTAAATGCCATTAGTTAATCCAAAACAATATCATAAGATCTTTGTAAATAGATCTTAATACCCAGTATGTACTAAGTTTCGCCATGGTCCATCATTGATGAATAATCTCAAGTCTAAGTCATTAGCATTTGAATGTTATTTCACAATAGAGAGATATGTGTGTAATACACATAGGACCAATTAAGTTTTACGTACTCCCACTAAACTTCTTATATATCTATAAGAATCATGTACATTTTATGAAACTAAAATACTTATTAGCTTCACTAAAATACATTTCTAATTCCCAATTGCTTGCTTAAATCTGTACTTAGATTTCATAAGCTAACATTCATTTCAAGCATTATTTGGATCCACAAATCCTATGACATACCATGTACATAGTTTCTTCCAACATTTGATTGAGGAATACGTTTTGTCATCCAATTGCCATATGTAATTATTGCTTGATTTATAGACTTGAGTATTACGATTATGCATGAGGTTTCAACACAATCCATGCCATGAATTTGCTTGTAACCTTTAGCAACTAATCTAGCTTTGTGTGTGAACACAATTCCATGTTTGATGGTTTTAATCCTTAAAACAAACTTGCAACCAATAGGTGTGAAACTATTCTTGCAAATCAACAAAATTTCAATTTTGTCATCAAAACATTGAGTATGTTTTATGGCCTCTAACCATTTAAAACATTTGAGTCTATATATGGCCTCTAACCATTTTAGGGAATCTGGGTTTCGTCATAGCTTTCTTACAAGTCACAAACTCATTAATCTACATGATAATAGTTTGACTGCAAGTTGTAGGTTTCTTCATTATCTAATAGAAGAATTGCATAGTTTAAGTGACCTGAACTCCATGTTTCTTCACTATCTAATAGAAGAATCTCATAGTTTCAGTGACTTGAACTCTATGCCTACAAGGGTATAGAACATCAAACAACAGAATGTCAATAGCCACTTAAAAGTACTTTGAATATTCTGTTCTCCTTGAAGCACTTGTAAAGTCTTCTAAGAAATGTCTATTCTTTAAAGCCACTTCTAAAGTCTTTAAAGGATAAGTTCGGATTTTCTGAAGCACTTCGAAAAGCCTCCGGAATGTCCGTTTATGTTTGTTGTTCGCCTCGAAGACTTTCGAGGTCTATTTTCTCCCACTTGTCATTTTGGAAACGAATCTCCAAAAGGACATCATTTCGAGCAAACAAACATTATGTTCTCAAAAATTCGTGGTAGAAACAATACCCTTGTGTCTCATTTGAATAAATCACAATGAAACATATATCTATACTTGGGCCTTAGTTTGTTGAATAACAAACACTAAGCTCCCACTGAGTTTAGGAACTCTTTAGATATATTATGAAAAGATATTCTGAAATTACTTTTCAATAGCTTTGGCGAATTTGGTTTAGTTTGGTGGTAGTTGAGCATTTTGTTTTAGAAATTATAGGAAAAGTCTTTATGATCCATCATTGATCGAATCAAGTACTAATTGTCTTCGATTATTCCAACTAAGATATTCCATATCTTATGGACCTAGATTGTGAAATTACAACACACAATCATTGATGATCATATTTGGTCTCAAGTAATCATCAACATGATCTAACCTAGATCTTTATGATTTCTTGCCAAGTGGATTTTATACTTTTGGATCTTTGAACTTAGCCAAACAGATTCAACTTATATCACATTTGAGTAAATAAACCTATATTCACTCAAATCCATGTGAAATAATAAAGTCATAAAACCTTTCTTTAGCTTTGAACTCTATCGTCTAGGCGTTCTAACAATAGTTCATATTCTTTGTTACTTTCAACAAGTAAGACTAGCTTGTCTTAAGTTGATCTAGAAATCAACCAACTTTCAAAAGTCCATTAAAATAGAGCTTGTGAATGTTAACTTGTTGACATGGTCTAAGCAACAATGCCAAAGATTAGTGGAACTCAAATCAAGGGTTTGATTTGAACCTAGTAAAGTTTTTATTTAAAGAGTTGTTTGTTTTAATCAAGCATATTGACTCAAACCGTAAATGACCATTTCATTCAAATAAACAAACAAACAAGCATTGTTTTCGTTCTTCTGAATGTGAGTCTTTCTGTGTTTGAAGCAGAAATTTAGGTATGCTGATTATGGAACAAAATAGCCATTAAGTTCCAGCCTTTGAAAAGACTTAAAACAAACTAGATGACCCTACAACTAATGTAGCATTGCCATGCTTTATTTCCCACTTGTAGGTCATTAGTGTAGCCTAGCTTCCATTGTTTGAGTTATTACCGAAGTAAGAACCTCAAGCGGTATATGATACCAAGGAAGTTTGATTGCTAGGTCACTTCTCTTTAAACATAAACTTACAGGTAGAAACGGAATTGTAAATTCCTTTCATCTGTTCCTTTGTTTTCCTATTTCTTGTACCCTTTCTTATAATCTTAAGAATTGAATTCTCTAGTGTTGACTTTTATACTTTGTTAGACATGTCCAATGTCACCAACAAGGTTCTTTACCATTTTAATTTATGTTGAATATTTTGTTTCAACTAGATGATCTTACCAGAAGCTTCTAAAGTTCTCTAAGCATCGATCTATTCGAATGTCTAGGGACTAGACTCATTCGAGAATTAAATGGAAAAAAGATTTTTAGGTTGTTAACCATTGGTAAAGCTGAGCGTTTAAACTCAATGCTTTATGATCTCAAAACTACATTGTATTTTGAATTCACAAGCACCAATTGGTTTGCCATTCGATTTTGATATTCAAAAACAACCATAAAAGTCGATAAAAGAAACGTACATTTTAAATTGCTCATTTTCTCTCATTTCCGTGAATCGTTCTTGGATTCACTACCAATCGAGGAAATTTACTGTTACCTTTCTAAAAGGATTTACTGCAGTGCAAGATATTTAATTATAAACAATAATTAAAACATACATTGAAGCATGCAAAGTCTAAACATTTATCATGAGTAATAACTTGAAAATTAAAGCAATCATGCAATTTCAACAAGTTATTAGCATTTTATTCGAATTTATTGTTCCGGCAGGTGTGAATAAAATGATTCCAAGATCCTAAAATCATTGAAGAACTAAGCACAGTTTGTCGACTTAATCCTAAAACATCTTAGGTAAGCAAAATCCTTTTGCTAATAGTCTAGAAACTATTCTTGGTTGATAGGTACGTCTAAGAACTTATTAGGTAAACCTATCGATTTTGCCACGACATAAAAGGACTCCTTACTTATATCGTTGAGTTTCACCAAAACTAACATGTACTCACAATTATTTGTGTACCTTGCCCCTTTAGGACCAATAAGTAACACCTCGCTGAGCGAAAACTATTACTAGATTGATGTAAAGGATATCCAAGCAAGTGTATATTTTGGCATGGCACCTTTTAACTCAATTTTTAAGTTTGGAACTTAAGGCTCTTACTATTTTGGTTAGATTTTAAGTGAACTAAAATCCTTAATCATGCAACATAATCAAGCTTTTGATCTCATGCATTTTAAGACATATTTAAAAGCAATAAATAACTTAAAACATGCATAAGATAAATGTGATCTAGTATGGCCCGACTTCATCTTGAAGCTTTAACTTCAAAGTCCGTCTTGAAAATCTCCGTGGGAGGCACCATTTTCTTCAAATAGAATAAGCTATAATAATTACAACTATTTGATGGTACGCAGACCATATTTGAATTGAAAAACAACTTTGGTCCTTTAGACCAATTACATTCAAATTAATGGTACGCAGACCATATTTTCTATCCTATTTGGGCCATACTAGTCACTTCATAACCTGCAAAACAGTACATATACAATATATACCATTCATCCATTCATTAACATGAATGGCCCACATAGCTGGTTAGTAAAACACATTATGCATCACATAAAGATTTGCATCAATTAATCAAGGGCACCAATAATCTACAAATTATTCAGTCCTTATTAATTCTAATCAAGTTGTTTTAACCTTAAGGTTTTGTAGACCTAATCAAGAGTTTATGACTAAAAGGGACTCCCACTTAAACCAATAAATTCATATGCTTTACTAATTTTAAACATAAAAATGTATTTCTAGTCTAACTGGAAACATACAAATTTAATTAAAATTTAAAGCTCATATAAATTTATAATTGAATCCACAAAGTTTAATTTAATTCCAGTCGTATTTAAATTAATTCATGATTTTAATTTTAGTAAAATAATTAGAATAAATAAAATTTATTATAATTACAATATTCAAAATTAAAATCCAAGAAAATAATTTAAATTATTAATTTTAAAATTAATTAAAATTACGTAAACTGAAAATTTCAAATTAAAATTTCAAAACGATCTAATCGCAACGCAACAATCCCACGCAACGCACGCCCATGGGCCACACGCACACAGCCATCGCTGGCCATGTGCGCGCAGCCTGCGCGCTGCGTCGCATCGCTGCTGCTCACCATCGCAAGGCATCACGCATGGTGCTCGCTGCGCGCGCCAGCGCTCGACGCACGAACATGCTACCGCAGCCCATCGCTGGGCGCAGCGCTCGTCGCACGTTGCAATAGCGAGCTGCTTGCCATCGCTGGGCGCAGCGCTCGTCGCACGTCGCAACAAGCACTCGCACGCCATCGCTGGGCGCAGCGCTCGTTGCACGCACAACAGCGCTCGCTGCGCGCGAGCGATCGTTGCTGGGCGTAGCACTCGTGGCACGCGAGCTTGCGCTCGCTGCGCGCGAGGCTCCGCACGCTTGCGCGAGGCAGTGCGCGCTGTGGCGCAGCTCGCTTGCTGCCCACACGCGACTGCTCGTGCCTTGCTCTCGCCCTCGCCCATTCGCCCATTGCACACAGCCCACGACACAAGGCAGGGCTACTGCCTTGTGCTCGTGCACCATGGCCTTGCTCATTGCATTCGTACCGCATGGGCGACGAGCTCCCTTGCTCGTCGTCACATGCCCGCACTATACAACACCCCTTAAGGGTAACACGTAGCGTCCATTGCTTTGTGCGTGCAAGTTATATGAGAGAATCGCATAAAAATTTAAAATTTATATTCAAAATTAATGACAAATTAATAAATAATATTAATTTCATAATTTTAGGGCGAAAAATCGAAAATTTATTATTCGATTGATTTCCGATTAACATGGATTCAAGTCTAGGTCATAAAAATTTAAAATTTAACATAAATTTACAATTTTTATGGTGGTTTTTAATCATAGGTATCTAATTAAATTATAATTAATTATGAAAATCAAATTAATTCTAAATTATTCTAATTTTCAACAAATTAATCATAATTACAAATTAGATTGCATAATTAACAAGGTTAGGCATTCAAACTTGTTAAACATATACAGTAGGTCAATCAAAAATTCAAGATTTATCAACAAGAATCGCAAATATTTAATTTAACATCTTAAATTTACGAAATTTTGCATTCGAAAAACTAAAACCTTCGAAAAGTCATAGTTAGGCTTCGAATTTGAGAATTCTGGGTTCGGCCGAAAAATACTGTTTTTGTCAAAATTTTAGAATGCCTTTTACATGCCGAATTGACACAAAAATCACTCGATTTGGATGAGTAACGAAGAAACTGCCAAAAAACTGCGTACGTATAATTAAATAAACGCAATTTGCAATTAATTAACAATTACGAAAATTAATCACCCCTTTTAATTCTTGCAAATTTGTAATATTTAACCATGTTCATGCAACTTAGATTATGAAAATAATAAGAGGCTCGTGATACCACTGTTAGGTTATGATACATATGACAATTCATAAATCATGCAGAAAAACCATAAAGCCAGGAAAACATATTATTTACACATAATCATTTAGCATAGTTTAGATGCATACTCTTTGTTGCGTGCCCTCCCTAGCTGCGCCCGAACCGAAGAAGAACAAGTCTTTAGAACTCCAAGTGTCGTCCCTCCGTAGATAGTCCACAGCACGTCCGGATCCGCCTTAAGATTGACCAACTAGAATCGCCCTTAAGGTACTTAGTGTTGTGGGCAAAATTACCGTGCCTTCGTGTACCAATGAGGATGTGACACCTGGCACGTATTGCGCCCCCTAAGCAGAAATCATACGAAGTCTACTCCGGGGCATGAGTATTAATCTAGGTATCTACAATGTATGTATTTAAGTGTGTATAAATGTACGTATAAAACCTATACCTGGAAAAGGGATTAATTAGTATGTATCCCAAGTGAATGACTAAGCACAATAGGCCCAAATAGCCCACTATTGCTAAAAGGGACCAGAGAATTGTAAGGAGAAAGGACACGTGTCCTCCTCCCATTCCCCAGCCAATCATGTAAGGGGAATGTTAGGTCATTCCCACAAAAACCTAGTACTATAAATATTCCCACTTCCCTAGAAAAAGGGGTCACAATCAATACATTCTAGAGCAATTGCTGCTCTGCCTTCTCTCTACTTTCTCTCTCTATAAAAATACAATCTTGTTTAATCTTTAAAAGTTACCAAGAAACCTCCAAGGTATCTCACCGGAAAAACCCCACAACATTTGGCGCCGTCTGTGGGGAGATACGGTAACATGGAAGATCAACGACAGGACAACGATGCTGGGCGGCCTACGCGAGTAGAGCGGCCACCCCTCGAAAGAGAAATGCCGACTGAACATCATACGCCGGCCACAAGAATCACCGAAGATGCCGCGCGTATATTTGCGGCCGGGCACACCCCTCGTCACACTGCCGAGGTAGAGGTGCTCAGCGAGGAGGACGACCAGGCCAATCGCACCCCTCCTGGAGGACACCTGGATCCTCGGGTGGATACGGTAATAGAGGAGAACCCTGATATGCCTGTCTCTGTGGGTGCTCTTCGGGCTATTTTGGCTGAGTTCCAAGCTGATGTGGGAAAGACAGTTAATGCTGAGGTACAGAAGAGTATGCTGATCTACACCACTGCTGTGGCTGCAAATCATGAGAGGCCGGCAAGCAATAGGCCAACACTTTCTTTGCGCCCCCCAAATGTCTGGACCAGGCTGATAGGCGAGGACCTAAGGAGACAGCCGCCAACAAGTCAGCCCAATCAGGCAATGTCTTACCTACCACGCCGAATGCCACGGCGGCTGATCGGAGAAACGTCCCGAGGACGTGAGCAGCCACGCGCAGAGCAGTTGCCTGACTCTGAGTCTGAACTTTCTGGCACTGGGTCAACCCCCGTCATGCCGGATAGACCTCTCCCTCATCCAACTTATACGCATCTGAGCCAGTCGCGTCCAGGGGCCACCCGTCCAACCCGTCAAACTCGCGGACGCGAGTCCTCCCAGCGGCTACCCTACTCAAGGCGTCAAGACCCTGTATATCACATTCAGGAGGGGGTGTCCAACATGGCCCTAGGGCACACCACTCCTTTTGCAGACTCCATCATGAGAGCCCCGAGGGAACCCAAAGTCAAGCCGCCCAACATTGATGCTTACGATGGTACCACAGATCCGGACATGCACCTCTTGGTTTACCGGCATCACATGTATGTCCAAGGAACAACTGACTCAACCTGGTGTAAGTATTTTCCTGGCACACTCAAAGGAGTAGCCTCTAAGTGGTTCGAGAGACTTCCAGCCGGAACTATTCGCTCTTTTTCGGAGCTCGAGCTATTGTTCTCTACTCGGTTCATGGCTCACAAGGAAGAGAAGAAGACGAGCATGCATCTGAGTAGGATTCAGCAAGGGAAGGACGAGTCCCTGAGGAGTTATGTGAAGAGATTCAATCTAGAGGCAGGGCAAATTCCGGATTTGCCAGATGGTGTTGCATTCGATAACTTCATTCGAGGGCTTAAAAAGGGCTCTTTCAAGTTTGATCTGGTAAAGAAAAGCGTCCGAACAATGGCAGAAGTGCTGGATGAGGCCGAGGCCTTCATTCATGCAACAGAGATTTGCAGCGTCCCGAAAGACCCCAGAGGAAGTGATACCACCGAGCTAGCGGCAAAAAAGGAGAAATTCGAAAAGAAGAACCGGCCTAACGGGACGTGGGCTATTGCAAAAGAGTCAGACAGGGCCCCCGGAGCGGCAGGTCAGAAACGGCCCAGAACTTATGATCGGGAGCGATTCGAGTATAACACAGACATGTACACAATTCTGATGGACGTCGGGTCCAAATATGACATTGATCGTCCATTTCCCATGAAGTCGCCACCAGAAAGTAGGGACCCCAAACTGTACTGTCACTTTCACAGTGACATTGGGCATGACACCAATGAATGTAAGAGCTTGAAAAGGGCATTGGATGGCCTAGCCACCAAGGGGTTCTTAAAAAGTTATATCAGCAGGAACACGGGAGGTTCTGGCAAACCCTTCTACAAGAAAAACAAATCCCCTCCCTCGGAGGAAGATGGGAATCGTACCGACCCAGAGTGCGTGGCAGTCATCTCAGGAGGATTGGCCGCCGGCGGGCCGACCATGCGGGGCCAGAAGGATTATGCCAAGCGATTTGGGCAAGTGATGCTGTCCGGCAAGGCCACAGTTGACCCGTTTCCAAAAGTTGAAATCGGCGAGGCCGACCGTGGGAAAATCTCCACCCCACATGACGATCCTTTGGTAATTGAGTTAAAAGTTGCTAACCTAAGGGTTAGGCGTATTTTGGTTGATACAGGAAGTTCGTCGGACATAATTAGTCTAGAGTGCTTGAATCGGCTGCAACATGATCCCTCAAAGATTGAGAAAATCCACTATCCCATTATAGGCTTCGAAGGTAGTGTCATCCACCCAGTCGGCATAATTACCCTTCCTCTGAGGATGGGAAATAAAAAGGAATCTCGGCAAATGGATGTCCGTTTTCTCATGGTGAAAGATCTGACGGCATATAACATCATCTTGGGGCGTCCCACGTTGAACAGGGCAAAGGCTGTCATTGTGACTCATCTGATGCTTCTTAAGTTCATTTGTGACGATGGGAGCGTCAGCACTATACATGGTGACCAGCAACAAGCTAGAGATTGCTACCTAACCACCTTGAGTCCAGAAGCATGGGGGACGGGTGAAGAGAAAGGGACATCGAGCAACAAACGAAAATGTGGCGACACGCAACACAAGGTCGTCAAAGAAACATTAACTATCTCAGCAGGGCACATGGAAGAGAGACGTCCAGAGCCTGTTGGGGCCCATTTCAATGTGGTATTAAACACAGATAAACCTGACAGAGTAGTGCCCATCGGGATTTCTCCTGACGACCCGCTGGCGGCAGAGTTGGTCCACCTTTTGAGAGAACTTGAAGATATCTTTGCTTTCACAGTGGACGAAATGCCGGGTATTGACCCTGCTGTAGCCGTCCATAAGCTGAATGTGGACCCAAACTTCAAACCGGTTCGTCAGAAGAAAAGGAACCATGGGGAAGATAGAAATCAGGCGGCAGCCGCGGAAATACAAAAGTTGATGGAGGCTGGGTTCGTCAGGCCTAGTCAGTACCCCGATTGGGTTGCTAACGTGGTCCTCGTCAAAAAACCTAATGGTACCTGGAGAATGTGTGTTGACTACACCAACCTCAATAAGGCATGTCCAAAGGACAGCTTCCCACTGCCCAAGATTGACCGGCTCGTCGACTCTACAGCAGGGCATGCTATGATGAGCTTTATGGATGCCTACTCAGGGTTTCACCAGATTCCGTTGTGGCCTGACGACCAGGAAAAAACGTCATTTGTTACTGAACAAGGCCTTTACTGCTACAAGGTGATGCCGTTTGGTTTAAAGAATGCACCGGCCACCTTTCAGCGTCTTATTAACACTGTGTTCATCAAGCAGCTCGGCAGGAATATTGAAGCTTACATTGACGATATGATCGTAAAAAGTAAGCTGAGGGCGGCGCATATAACTGATCTCAAGGAGACATTTGAGACTATTCGAGCTTACAACATGAGGTTGAACCCTAAGAAGTGTGTGTTCGGGGTGACGGCAGGCAAATTCTTAGGTTTCTTGATTGATGAAAGAGGAATTGAAGCCAACCCAGACAAAATCCAGGCAGTAATTGATATGAGCTCACCAAAGACAGTGAAGGAGGTCCAGCGGCTCACAGGTTGCTTGGCCGCCCTGGGCAGATTCCTTTCCAGGGCTGGAGACAAGTGCCACTACTTTTTCAGGTCTGTCAAAAAGAAGGCCAAGTTTGAATGGTCGGACGAGGCCGAGGCGGCATTGGTCAGTTTAAAGGAGCACTTGCATACCTTGCCTCGTCTTGTTAGCCCCTTGCTAGGAGAGACTTTGTACATGTATCTCGCTGTGTCCGAGCACTCGTTGAGTGCCGTTCTACTGACAGAAAGGGAGGGAATACAGATGCCGGTATATTTTTGAAGGAAATAATGCCCTTGGTCCAAGTATGCATTCTATGTTAAGTCTAATAAATGCGGTTCAGTATTAATTAACAAGTTAATAATTCAGTGAGATCAAGTGAGCTGAATGCCTAGCTAGAGGCCGCTTCAGTTCAAGTGGAATTAATGATATTAATCCACAGCTTACTCTTGACTGAACCCGTAGGGTCACACAAATAGTACGTAAACGGATCAAGTATTTAATGGCATTAGATACTCCATCTATGGATATTCGGAATCGACGGATCTTGGTTTCAGTGGGAGCTGAGATCGTCACAGGCAAGAAATGAATACTCCGGAAACGATGATATTGCCGGAAACGGGAATATGGATCGTATCGGAAATATAAATATTATCCAAGTCGTAGATGTTGCCGGAAACGGAAACATGGTACGTATCGGAAAATATTATCGGAAATGGAAATATTACCAGAATCGGAAATATTGCCGGAAACGGAAATATTGTCAGAATCGGAAATATTATCGGAATCGGAAAATAATTCCGGAAACGGAAATATTAAATATTTGTTCGAAACGGAAATTGATTCCGGAATCGGAAATATTAAATATTGTTCGCATCGGAAATGAATTCCGGAACCGGGAATTTTAATCGGAATCGTATCGTACGAATTAGCATCGGACGAGGCCTGCCGGACGAAGGCCCAGCACGAAGTCGGGTCATCGCCCAGCAAGCAAAACACGCGCCCAGCCAAACGCGCGCCCAGCCAAGGCAGCGCCCAGGCCCACCGCAAGGCAGGCCCAGCGCGCGCCAAGGCCATGGCCTCGCTGTGTGGGCTGCTGCTCGCACGCACGCATGGGCGGCCCTCGTGGCTGCCGTGTGTGTGTGAATTTGTGTTCATGCATGATTCCTAAAACTATTAGAATTAGTATATGATTAAATTCCTATTCCTAAAAGGATAAATTAATTAATTAGAGTTCTTGTAGGATTCTAAGTTTAATTAATTCGTATCCTACTAGGATTCCAATTCCCTTTCCATAACTCTATAAATACGTGCCTAGGGTCACATATTTTTCAAGAGATTAATTCAAGTATTCAAAGTGAGTTTTGAGAGAAAAATTCAGTCATATTTCTTACCTAAGAGTGCCGAAAATTCTAGTACCTTAAGGGCGATTCTAGTTGGTCAATCTTAAGGCGGATCCGGACGTGCTGTGGACTATCTACGGAGGGACGACACTTGGAGTCCTAAAGACTTGTTCTTGTTCGGTTCGGGCGCAGCTAGGGAAGGCACGCAACAAAGAGTATGCATCTAAATTATGCTATATGATTATGTGTAAATAATATGTATTCCTGGCTTAATGGTTGTTTCCGCATGATTTATGTATTATCATATGTATCATAACCTAACAGTGGTATCACGAGCCCCTTATTATTTTCATAATCTAAATTGCATGAACATGGTTAAATATTACAAATTTGCAAGAATTAAAAGGGGTGATTAATTTTCGTAATTGTTAATTAATTGCAAATTGCGTTTATTTAATTATACGTACGCAGTTTTTTGGCAGTTTCTTCGTTACTCATCCAAATTGAGTGATTTTTGTGTCAATTCCGCATGTAAAAGGCATTCTAAAATTTTGACAAAAATAATATTTTTCTGCCGAACGCAGAATTCTCAAATTCGAAGCCTAACTATGACTTTTCGAAGGTTTTAGTTTTTCGAATGCAAAATTTCGTAAATTTAAGATGTTAAATTAAATATTTGCGATTCTTGTTGATAAATCTTGAATTTTTGATTGACCTACTGTATATGTTTAACAAGTTTGAATGCCTAGCCTTGTTAATTATGCAATCTAATTTGTAATTATGATTAATTTGTTGAAAATTAGAATAATTTAGAATTAATTTGATTTTCATAATTAATTATAATTTAATTAGAAACCTATGATTAAAAACCACCATAAAAATTGTAAATTTATGATAAATTTTAAATTTTTATGACCTAGACTTGAATCCATGACAATCGGAAATCAATTGAATAATAAATTTTCGATTTTTCGCCCTAAAATTATGAAATTAATATTATTTATTAATTTGTCATTAATTTTAAATATAAATTTTAAATTTTATGCGATTCGTTCATATAACTTGCACGCACAAAGCAATGGACGCTTCGTGTTACCCTTAAGGGGTGTTGTATAGTGCGGGCATGCGACGACGAGCAAGGGAGCTCGTCGCCCGTGCGGCACGAATGCAATGAGCAAGGCATGGTGCACGAGCACAAGGCAGCAGCCCTGCCTTGTGTCGTGGGCCACGAGCTATGGACGAATGGGCATGGGCGAAAGGCAAGCCAAGGCAGTCGCGTGCGGGCAGCAAGCGAGCTGCTCCACGACGCGCACTCCCTCGCGCAAGAGCGCGCAGCCTCGCGCGCAGCGTGCGCAAGCTCGCGTGCCACGAGCGCTGCGCCCAGCGATTGATCGCGCGCAATTGCTCGCGCGCACAGCGAGCGATGGCTCGCGCGCACAGCGAGCGATGGAGCACGCGCAGCGAGCGCTGGCGAGCGCGCACAGCGAGCGATGGCTCACGTGCGTCGAGCGCTGGCGCGCGCGCAGCGAGCACGATAGCGTGCGATGGCTTGCGATGGTAGATGCAGCAGCTATGCGACGAGCGCATGGGCTGCGCGCACATGGCCAGCGATGGCTGTGTGCGTGCGGCCCATGGGCGTGCGATGCGTAGGGTGTTTGCGTTACGATTAAATCGTTTTGAATGTTTAATCTGAAATTTTTCAGTTTACGTAATTTTAATTAATTTTAAAATTAATAATTTAAATTATTTTCTTGGATTTTAATTTTGAATATTGTAATTATAATAAATTTTATTTATTCTAATTATTTTACTAAAATTAAAATCATGAATTAATTTAAATACGACTGAAATTAAATTAAACTTGTTGGATTCAATTATAAATTTATATGAGCTTTAAATTTTAATTAAATTTGTATGTTTCCGGTTGGACTTGAAATACATTTTTATGTTTAAAATTAGTAAAGCATATGAATTTATTGGTTTGAGTGGGAGCCCTTTTAGTCATAAAACTCTTGATTAGGTCTACAAATCCTTAAGGTTAAAACAACTTGATTAGAATTAATAAGGACTGAATAATTGGTAGATTATTGGTGCCCTTGATTAATTGCTGCAAATGTTTACGTGATGCATAATGTGTTTTACTAACCAGCTATGTGGGCCATTCATGATAATGAATGGGTGAATGGTATATATTGTATATGTACTGTTTTGCAGGTTATGAAGTGACTAGTATGGCCCAAATAGGATAGAAAATATGGTATGCGTACCATTAATTTGAATGTAATTGGTCTAAAGTACCAAAGTTGTTTTTCAATTCAAATATGGTCTGCGTACCATCAAATAGTTGTAATTAGTTTTAATTATAGCTTATCCTATTTGAAGAAAATGGTGCCTCCCACAGAGATTTTCAAGACGGACTTTGAAGTTAAAGCTTCAAGATGAAGTCGGGCCATACTAGATCACATTTATCTTATGCATGTTTTAAGTTATTTATTGCTTTTAAATATGTCTTAAAATGCATGAGATCAAAAGCTTGATTATGTTGCATGATTAAGGATTTTAGTTCACTTAAAATCTAACCAACATAGTAAGAGCCTTAAGTTCCAAACTTAAAAATTGAGTTAAAAGGTGCCATGCCAAAATATACACTTGCTTGGATATCCTTTACATCAATCTAGTAATAGTTTTCGCTCAGCGAGGTGTTACTTATTGGTCCTAAAGGGGCAAGGTACACAAATAATTGTGAGTACATGTTAGTTTTGGTGAAACTCAACGATATAAGTAAGGAGTCCTTTTATGTCGTGGCAAAATCGATAGGTTTACCTAATAAGTTCTTAGACGTACCTATCAACCAAGAATAGTTTCTAGACTATTAGCAAAAGGCTTTTGCTTACCTAAGATGTTTTAGGATTAAGTCGACAAACTGTGCTTAATTCTTCAATGATTTTAGGATCTTGGAATCATTTTATTCACACCTGCCGGAACAATAAATTCGAATAAAATGCTAATAACTTGTTAAAATTGCATGATTGCTTTAATTTTCAAGTTATTACTCATGATAAATGTTTAGACTTTGCATGCTTCAATGTATGTCTTAATTATTGTTTATAATTAAATATCTTGCACTGCAGTAAATCCTTTTAGAAAGGTAACAGTAAATTTCCTCGATTGGTAGTGAATCCAAGAACGATTCACGGAAATGAGAGAAAGTGAGCAATTTAAAATGTACGTTTCTTATAGCGACTTTTATGGTTGTTTTCGAACATCAAAATCAAATGGCAAACCAATTGGTGCTTGTGAATTCAAAATACACTGTAGTTTTGAGATCATAAAGCATTGAGTCTAATACGCTCAGCTTTACCAATGGTTAACAACCTAATATCTTTGTCCATTTAATTCTCGAATGAGTCTAGTCCCTAGACATTCGAATAGATCGATGCTTAGAGAACTTTAGAAGCTTCTGGTAAGATCATCTAGTTGAAACTTAATATTCAACATAAATTAAATGGTAAGAACCTTATTGGGGTGACATTGGACATGTCTAACAAAGTATAAAAGTCAACACTAAATAATTCAATTCTTAAGACTATAAGAAAGGGTACAAGAAATAGGAAAACGAGGAACAAATGAAAGGAATTTACGATTCCGTTTCTACCTATAAGTTTAGGTTTAAAGAGAAGTGACCTAGCAATCAAACTTCCTTGGTATCATATACCGCTTGAGGTTCTTACTTCGGTAATAACTCAAACAATGGAAGCTAGGATACACTAATGACCTACAAGTGGGAAATGAAGCATGGCAATGCTACATTAGTTGTAGGGTCATCTAGTTTGTTTTAAGTCCTTTCAAAGGCTGGAACTTAATGGCTATTTTGTTCCATAATCAACATACCTAAATTTCTGTTTTCAAACACAGAAAGACTCACATTCAAGAAAAACAAAAACAATGTTTGTTTGTTTATTTGAATGAAATGGTCAATTACAGGTTGAGTCAATATGCTTGATTAAAACAAACAACTCTTTAAAGAACTTTACTAGGTTCAAATCAACCCCTTGATTTGAGTTCCACTAATCTTTGGCATTGTTGCTTAGACCATATCAACAAATTAACATTCAAAAGCTCTATTTTGATGGACTTTTGAAAGTTCATTGATTTCTAGATCAATTTAAGACGACTAGTCTTACTTGTTGAAAGTAACAAAAGATATGAACTATTGTTAGAACGCCTAGACAATAGAGTTCAAAGCTAAAGAAATATTTTATGACTTTATTATTTCACATGGATTTGAGTGAATATTGGTTTATTTACTCAAATGTGATATAAGTTGAATCTGTTTGGCTAGTTCAAAGATTCAGAAGTATAAAATCCACTTGGCAAGAAATCATAAAGATCTAGGTTAGATCATGTTGATGATTACTTGAGACCAAATATGATCATCAATGATTGTGTGTTGTAATTTCACAATCTAGGTCCATAAGATATGGCATATCTTAGTTGGAATAATCGAAGTCAATTGGTACTTGATTCGATTAATGATGAATCATAAAAACTTTTCCTATAATTTCTAAAACAAAATGCTCAACTACCACCAAACTAAACCAAATTCGTCAAAGCTATTGAAAAGTAATTTCAGGATATCTTTTCAATTATATATATCTAAAGAGTTGCTAAACTCAGTGGGAGCTTAGTGTTTGTTATTCAACAAACTAAGGCCCAAGTCTAGATATATGTTTCATTATGATTTATTCAAATGAGACACAAGGGTATTGTTTCTACCACGAATTTTTGAGAACATAATGTTTGTTTGCTCGAAATAATGTCCTTTTGGAGATTCGTTTCCAAAATGACAAGTGGGAGAAAATAGACCTCGAAAGTCTTCGAGGCGAACAACAAACATAAACGGACATTCCGGAGGCTTTTAGAAGTGCTTCAGAAAATCCGAACTTATTCTTTAAGGACTTTAGAAGTGGCTTTAAAGAATAGACATCTCTTAGAAGACTCTACAAGTGCTTCAAAGAGAATAGAATATTCAAAGGACTCTCAAAGTGCCTGTTGATATTCTATTGTTTGATGTTCTATACCCAAGTAGGCATAGAATTCAAGTCACTGAAACTATGAGATTCTTCTATTAGATAGTGAAGAAACATAGAGATCAGGTCAATGAAACTATGAGATTCTTCTATTAAATAGTGAAGAAACCTACAACTTGCAGTCAAACTATTATCATATAGATTAATGAGTTTGTGACTTGTAAGAAATCTATGACGAAATATAGATTCCCTAAAATGGTTAGAGGCCATATATAGACTATATGTTTAATTGGTTAAAGGCCATAAAACATACTCAATGTTTTGATGACAAAATTGAAATTTTGTTGATTTGCAAGAATAGGTTCACACCTATTGGTTGCAAGTTTGTTTTAAGGATAAAAACCATCAAACATGAAATTGTGTTCACACACAAAGCGAGATTAGTTGCTAAAGGTTACAAGCAAATTCATGGCATGGATTGTGTTGAAACCTCATGCAAAATCGTAATGCTTAAGTCTATAATTCAAGCAATGATTGCATATTGGTACATATAGCAATTGGATGACAAAACGTATTCCTCAATCAAATGTTGGAATATAATATGTACATGGTATGTCATAGAATTTGTGGATCCAAATAAATGCTTGAAAAGGAAAGCTAGTTTATAAAATCTAAGTACAGATTTAAGCAAGCAATTGGGAATTGGAACTGTATTTTAAGTGAAGCTAATAAGCATTTTAGTTTCATAAAATATACATGATTCTTATAGATGTATAAGAAGTTTAGTGGGAGTACATAAAAACTTATTTGGTCCTATGTGTATCACACACATATCTCTCTATTGTGAAATAACATTCAAATGCTAATGACTTAGATTTGAAATTATTCATCAATAATGGACCATGGCGAAACTTAGTACATATTGGGTATTAAGATCTATTTACAAAGATCTTATAACATTGTTTTAGATTAAGTAATGGCATTTACTAAATCAAACACGAAAGTCTCCATTGGAGATATTCGACCCATGCGAATAAATCTAAGTAAAGGATGTTTGAACTATGTATAAGCATTTACTAAGTTAAACATCAAAGAGTCTAAATGAGATTCTTAACCTATATTATATGTCAAAGAATTCAGCTGAATTTAGTATCTACTGAAACTAGATAAGCTAAAGTTACATGAATAGAATTCAATTGGGAAATATTCTGCAAAAGAATTTATCATGTATGATATAATATGAGGATCGCCAAAAACGTATCGTATGACTTTAGGCATGACGAACATATACCAATCTCTATTGATCTAAGTGAAGATCAACTAGATTGAGATCAAGAATACTTATGGTACTTGAAATGGTACATAGGAATAGTTCTTGATTCAAGGAAATAAAGATATGCTAAATATTTATGCTACACGCATAAACACTGGCAAAGTATCAAGCAAGACCCTTTGGAGTTAACCATTGATAAGGACGAGCTATAGAGCATCGTGTTTTGAAATGGCAACATGGATTGGAGACCATGAGTTGTTGCGTGGGAAATTAAAATAATAATTTCTATGTTCTAAGATATAGTTGGAGAGTCTTCCACATATCTATGAACTGCTTGGATAGGTAAATCCAAACAAAGCATCACTAGCAACCTATACAGTTGAAGTAAAAGTAATTATTGCCTAAGAAGCAATAAAACAGGGTTGTTTAAAGTTCTTCACTGAACTTGGGTAGATCACCTATCTGCTGGCTTGATGGTTCTACATTGAAAAATGCGTAGAACCACTCTTGAAGCAAGAAAAACGTCTGCTAACTTGATGGTTCTTCATTGCAAAATGAGTAAAACCACCATCGAAGTAAGAAAGACTAGATCACATAATAAACAAACTCGAAAAGATCTTATCATCATATCTCAAAGAACATTCGATGAAAAGGATGTTAAGATTGGCAAAGCATGATAACTAAACCTATGCAACAAGTGAGAAGCAACACTCACGTTGTAGCACTGGAAATCAAGCATAGCTTTGAATTCCATGAAATGTTTTAAAGATGGGTTAGAGGCCCATGGTTGTAAAACATTGGGGTTGAACATTTATCATATATGAAATGAATTTTCATATTCCATTTAATCTTGGTTTAGTATTAAATGATGAGTCCCTTCAATTTGACGATATATTCAAGATAGACTGTCAGGACCAGTCCTGTGACTAAGAAATGTCTATCAAGTGAACTTGAATGTCAAAAGTTGAAAATGGTCCCTAGTCGGAGTTTTCTATAAAATTGGACGCATAGAAAACGTTAGACGATTAGAATGCAAGATGACTAGTAGTTCTGTTTCTTGAACTATGTGGACATGGCAATGTCATAATCATTTGCATAGATACTTACTTTGGGAAGACTAGTGGGAGACTGAAGGAAATAATGCCCTTGGTCCAAGTATGCATTCTATGTTAAGTCTAATAAATGCGGTTCAGTATTAATTAACAAGTTAATAATTCAGTGAGATCAAGTGAGCTGAATGCCTAGCTAGAGGCCGCTTCAGTTCAAGTGGAATTAATGATATTAATCCACAGCTTACTCTTGACTGAACCCGTAGGGTCACACAAATAGTACGTAAACGAATCAAGTATTTAATGGCATTAGATACTCCATCTATGGATATTCGGAATCGACGGATCTTGGTTTCAATGGGAGCTGAGATCGTCACAGGCAAGAAATGAATACTCCGGAAACGATGATATTGCCGGAAACGGGAATATGGATCGTATCGGAAATATAAATATTATCCAAGTCGTAGATGTTGCCGGAAACGGAAACATGGTACGTATCGGAAAATATTATCGGAAATGGAAATATTACCAGAATCGGAAATATTGCCGGAAACGGAAATATTGTCAGAATCGGAAATATTATCGGAATCGGAAAATAATTCCGGAAACGGAAATATTAAATATTTGTTCGAAACGGAAATTGATTCCGGAATCGGAAATATTAAATATTGTTCGCATCGGAAATGAATTCCGGAACCGGGAATTTTAATCGGAATCGTATCGTACGAATTAGCATCGGACGAGGCCTGCCGGACGAAGGCCCAGCACGAAGTCGGGTCATCGCCCAGCAAGCAAAACGCGCGCCCAGCCAAACGCGCGCCCAGCCAAGGCAGCGCCCAGGCCCACCGCAAGGCAGGCCCAGCGCGCGCCAAGGCCATGGCCTCGCTGCGTGGGCTGCTGCTCGCACGCACGCAAGGGCGGCCCTCGTGGCTGCCGTGTGTGTGTGAGTTTGTGTTCATGCATGATTCCTAAAACTATTAGAATTAGTATATGATTAAATTCCTATTCCTAAAAGGATAAATTAATTAATTAGAGTTCTTGTAGGATTCTAAGTTTAATTAATTCGTATCCTACTAGGATTCCAATTCCCTTTCCATAACTCTATAAATACGTGCCTAGGGTCACATATTTTTCAAGAGATTAATTCAAGTATTCAAAGTGAGTTTTGAGAGAAAAATTCAGTCATATTTCTTACCTAAGAGTGCCGAAAATTCTAGTACCTTAAGGGCGATTCTAGTTGGTCAATCTTAAGGCGGATCCGGACGTGCTGTGGACTATCTACGGAGGGACGACACTTGGAGTCCTAAAGACTTGTTCTTGTTCGGTTCGGGCGCAGCTAGGGAAGGCACGCAACAAAGAGTATGCATCTAAATTATGCTATATGATTATGTGTAAATAATATGTATTCCTGGCTTAATGGTTGTTTCCGCATGATTTATGTATTATCATATGTATCATAACCTAACAATTTTGTCAGTCATGTTCTTCAAAATGCTGAAGTTAGATACCCTACAATGGAAAAGTTTGGCTTAGCTCTATTCATGGCCAGCAAAAAGCTCCGTCCTTATTTCTTAGCTCACAAAATAGTGGTCTACACAGATCAACCGCTCAAATTGCCCTTCACAAAGCTGGAGGCGTCAGGACGAATGCTAAATTGGGCAATAGAGCTGAACGCCTTTGATATCACCTATGAGCCGAGGAAAGCTGTCAAGGGGCAGGCATGTGCCGACTTTATTGTTGAAATGACGAGGCCAGACTTTGCCAAGAATACAAACACGGTGTGGACAGTGCATGTAGACGGCTCATCCACACAGAATGGATGTGGAGCAGGGATAATCTGTCACTCCCCAGAAGGAGATACTTTTGAGTATGCTATGCGATTTAACTTCCAGGCGTCAAATAATGAAGCCGAATATGAAGCTCTGCTTTGTGGCATTAAAATGTGTAAGGCCGCAGGCGCCGAGGATATTGTAGCACTATCTGACTCCCAACTGATTGTGAGCCAAGTTAATGGGACCTACGAAGCTAGGGATCCGACTATGGTCAAATACATGCAGGCCGTCCATCAGGAAGTAGAGCCACTGAAACGTTTTGAAGTAAGGCAAGTCCCTCGCTCGGAAAATAACCAAGCTCATGCCCTGTCAAAGTTGGCAAGTTCAGCGTCCTGTGATACCCCTCGGCACGTGTTTTGGGAGGTAAAAGAGCACAAAAGTGTTGAGCAAATGGAGGTGGAAACTCTTGACAGAACGTCCACGTGGATGGATGACATAGTGAACTTCAAAATGAATGGAGTCTTGCCCGAAGACTCAAGGGAAGCGGCAAGACTTCAAAAGAAATGTTCTTGGTTTGAAATGTGGAACGGCACCCTCTATAAAAAGGCCTACTCCCGTCCTTTGTTAAGATGTGTAACACCTGAGAAGGGGCAGGAAATTCTAGAAGACCTTCATCAGGGGTTGTGCAGCTCGCATATTGGTGGAAGGGCTTTGGCTGAAAAGGCACTTCGAACCGGCTATTACTGGCCGACTCTTAAGGAGGACGCAATCTCACTGGTCAAGAAGTGTGATAAATGCCAGCGCTTTTCTCACCTAAAACACCAACCAGCACGAGTTCTGACGCCCATTACAAGCCCAATTCCATTCGCTAAATGGGGGATGGATCTTCTAGGCCCATTTACGACCGCACCAGGAGGAAGGCGTTATGTCATCGTTGCTGTAGATTACTTCACCAAATGGGTGGAGGCAGAAGCGCTCAAAAACATAAAAACTACTGATGTGAGAGCATTCATTTGGAAGAACATCATGACTCGCTTTGGGATTCCACAGGCTATCGTCTTTGATAATGGGCCCCAGTTTGAGACGCCTAAGCTGAAAGAGTGGCTGGCAGATCACGGTATACACACTTGTTTTGCATCAGTTGGACGACCCCAAGCCAATGGTCAGGTTGAGGCGTTCAACAAAATTATCTCCGAAGGAATGAAAAAGAAGCTTGACGAAGCCAAAGGTCTGTGGGCTGATGAGCTGCCAAATGTCTTATGGTCCATCCGCACTACGGCTAAGAATTCAACCGGTGAAACACCCTTCTTGCTAGCCTATGGCGCCGAGGCTGTCCTGCCCATAGAAATGTGTGAACCGACGTTGAGAGTCATGCTGTACGACGAAAATGCTAACTGGGAGACAATGAAAGCAGCCTTGGACTTTCTGCCCGAGGTTAGAGGAAATGCAGCGCTCAGACAACAGCTGTACAAGATAAGGATGGCAAGAGAATACAACAAGAGAGTCTCTAATAGAGTGCTCAAAGTGGGAGATTTTGTCCTCGGGAAAATGGAGTCCACAGGACGAGCAAATGAACAGGGTAAGCTGACGCCCACTTGGGAGGGACCTTACGAGATCTATGATGAGGTTAGAGATGGAACCTACCGCATTCAAGACATGCAAGGCCGGCCTATTTTGCGCACTTGGAATGCCGACAATCTCAAGAAGTATTTCTTCTAGATATGTGCTAAGCCTTGTCTTACTTACCACGATCCATTGCCCAAGGGGCGGCCTCTAATGGTCATAGTAGGGTAGTAATTACTTTTGTAACCGGCTAAATTCGCCTTGCAAAGTTATAAATAATACTACTCTATTTTGTCTCACAATATTTATTGCTCGAACAATGAATATAAAAATATACACTCCAATGCATAACCAAAGCCTAATTGTATGACGGCCTGAGAAGTGGCCCAGATTAGCAAAAACTCTCGGCAAGACTAATTGTTTGAAGCCTAAGAAGTGGCCCAGATTAGCAACAAGTTGTAGGCTGATCACCTATCCAACTCCCTTCCCAGTATAGCAAGCCGCTGGCCGACCAGTACGGCATAGTAAGTGCCAGCGGCACAAATAAACCTTAAATCATAGGTTGTTTGCTCAAAAGCTCAGCGGCATGAACAACTTTGAAACATAGGTTGTTTGCTCAAAAGCTCAGCGGCATGAACAACTTTGAAACATAGGTTGTTTGCTCAAAAGCTCAGCGGCATGAACAACTTTGAAACATAGGTT
The DNA here is from genome assembly GCF_020520425.1 of Spinacia oleracea. NCBI lineage: Eukaryota > Viridiplantae > Streptophyta > Magnoliopsida > Caryophyllales > Amaranthaceae > Spinacia > Spinacia oleracea. Next base: position 146,560,394 of record NC_079490.1, on the reverse strand, counting down.
GTTTGCTCAAAAGCTCAGCGGCATGAACAACGTTGAAACAAAAGGGCGGCGGCACGAATATTTGGCCGTCCAGTCCATTTGACGAGCATGTCTAGCGGCAATCATACCTATTGATTGACTTGCGTCAATCAATAACGTTATAGACATGCTCGCCAAAGAAAGAGACGACCCCAGTAGTGCCTAGCGGATGATCGGTTGCCTGCGGCACCAATAATTTGAAACAGGTTGTTTGCTGAAAAGTGCGGCGGCATGCACGTTTGGCCGACCAGTCCATTTGACGAGCATGTCTAGCGGCAATCATACCTATTGATTGACTTGCGTCAATCAATATCGTTATAGACACGCTCGCCAAAAAAAGCGACGACCAAAGTGAGGCCTAGCACATGCTCAGTTGCCAGCGGCACCAACAACTTCGAAACAAAGGTTGTTCGCTCAAAAGTTCAGCGGCACGATTAACTTCGAAACAAGGGTTGTTTGCTCAGAAGTTCGGCGGCACGAATATTTGGCCGTCCAGTCCATTTGACGAGCATGTCTAGCGGCAATCATACCTATTGATTGACTCGCGTCAATCAATAACGTTATAGACATACTCGCCAAAGAAAGAGACGACCATAGTAGTGCCTAGCGCATGCTCAGTTGCCTGCGGCACCAACGTGCTTAGTGTACACTCAGTTGCACCTTGGCTACCATACCTATTGATTAAGCCTATTGATTAAGGAATAATCAAATTACGAAGAGCAAATAAATGCGAGATAAAAGAAGAAACAAAATAACCTATTTACTTATAAAACAACGCCCGTAGAAAGGCGTGTAAAAGTAGCCCAGAATTCAAAAACAAAAAAGAAAGAAATTGTTGTGTGCTCAGCAGGCACAATGGTACAGACGCCAGCAGCGCCAAAACTTAACAAAATAATTGTTTTTGCCCTTAGGCATGGGAACACTTGAATAAAATTTTGAAGAACTTGGAAGGAAGCAAATCAGGGAGCAGCCGCATCGTCCTCATCATCAGAAGGTACAAACTCAGGGGGCGGCTGACCGAGACGCTCAGCAGCCAACACAGCGGCACTGTGTTCCAATCGCCGCTGGAACCACGCGAGATCATACTCTGGCATATGGCTCTCCCAGGCGTGCTTCACAGCGTCCTTGGCCGCTTGCTCCCCCTGATCATAGGATTCCAGAAGACGCTCACGCAAGGTGCAAACTTGCGACCTGACCGTCTCCAGCTCCCCCCGAAGATGCTCGGCTTCCTCAGCCGCCTCTTTGACCTGAGGGTACTCCCGCAACTGGTCCTAAAGCGTCCGTATTTCCGCCGCCGCTGTCTTGGCCTCCTCGACCATTGTCACCATGTCTTTGTCCTACGCCAAGATCTTCTTAAGCAGCTCGGCCTTGTCAGACCTCAATGAAGCTACCTCCTTTGCTTGAAGGTCTATGGTCGTCTGCATCTGCAGGCAGACCTCTTCAATGGATTTGAACGCATAGTCGCCATGGTGGGTGGACTCAGCCACCTGAGCTTTGAGCTCCTCAGCAGTGCGGGTCTTCCAACTCTTGCAGAACTCCATGCGGCAGAACAACTGCAAAAGGAGCTACATGTTAGTAAATGACTAAAAGAGAAGACAAGTACAAGCAAGTTGGAAATAGACTTACGTCGAGAAGAGTGGCCTGGATCGCACCAAACTGGGCGTCAGTCTTGCGGCCAGGAAGAGAAGCAACATACTCTGCGGGGACGGCCTTAAAAACCTTGCGGCATATAGCCACCCTATCCTTTGACGAATAGTGGGGAGTAGCAGGTACGTTCTCGTCCTCAGCAGCAGCTGCATCCTTCCCTTTGTCTTTGGCTATAGGAAAAACAACGGCCTTAGGATGACGCGGAGAGTAAGAAGAACTGCCAGAGGAGGCTCGATACGTCTGAACGACGTTCGAATAATACTTACCGCCCGAAGACCTAGCTCGGCGGGCCACCTCCGCAGGTATCTGAGAGCGGACGTCGGCCGGGATTCCAGAAAGAGGGTCCTCCAGCTCGTCCGGATGCCCACCGGACCTCGATTTGGACACCAAGTCCACCACCAGAGACGGCTTGTCCACGCCCATCTCTTCGTCATCAGGGCATCCCCCCTCAGCAACCTTCGACTCGTCTTTCTTCACGAGACGGCGGGGTAGGGGTTTTGGCTTCTTGAAGGTACTCGGAGTCTCCGAGCCAGCTGGCACAGCTCTCTTCTTCAGCTGGGACAGAGTCGTCCCCTTCTTCTTCCCTGACGCCCTAGCCGCGTCCTTAGCTTGCTAAAAAAGAAAGTAAAGGACAGTCAAATATTAAGCCTCGTCATCAATCACAAGTCACTCACCATGTAGTGGCTCGTCATTAAAAAGGACGCCCATCTTAAAATTGACGAAGCGTGCCTTATCAATCACAAGTCACTCACCAGATAGTGGCTCGTCATTAAAAAGGACGCCCATCTTAAAAATGACGAAGCGTGCCTCATCAATCACAAGTCACTCACCAGATAGTGGCTCGTCATTAAAAAGGACGCCCATCTTAAAAATGACGAGGCGTACCTCATCAATCACAAGTCACTCACCAGATAGTGGCTCGTCATTAAAAAGGACGCCCATCTTAAAAATGACGAGGCGTACCTCATCAAACACAAGTCACTCACCAGATAGTGGCTCGTCATTAAAAAGGACGCCCATCTAAAAATGACGAGGCGTACCTTATCAATCACAAGTCACTCACAGAAAAGTGGCTCGTCATTAAAAAGGACGCCCGTCTCAAAATGACGAGGCGTACCTTATCAATGACAAGTCACTCACAGAATAGTGGCTCGTCATTAAAAAGGACGCCCGTCTCAAAATGACGAGGCGTACCTTATCAATCACAAGTCACGCGAAGAACGGTTGCTCGTCATTAAAAAGGACGCCCGTCTCAAAAATGACGAGGCGTACCTTATCAATCACAAGTCACTAAATAGTGGCTCGTCATTAAAAAAGGACGCCCGTCTCCAAAATGACGAGGCGTACCTTATCAATCACAAGTCACTAAATAGTGGCTCGTCATTAAAAAGACGCCCGACTCCAAAATGACGAGGCGTACCTTATCAATCACAAGTCACTAAATAGTGGCTCGTCATTTAAAAAGGACGCCCGTCCTAAAAATGACGAGGCGTACCTTATCAAGTGCAAGAACTCATGGAAAAATGGCTCGTCATTAAAAAGGACGCCCGTCTCGAAAATGACGAGGCGTACCCTATCAACCACGAGTCACTTGTAAAGAGAAACACTAACTAAGGGGCCCGTCATTAAAAGGTGACGAGGCGCACCTTGGCAACCGCAGGAAAAACACTAACTAAGGGGCCCGTCATTAAAAAGTGACGAGCACTAAAAAGACGTCCACTGTGGACACTGGACGGGGGAAGCTTAACTTGCAAAAACAACCTAAGAGAATACTCACCTTCTCCTCCAACTCGGCCTTGGCTTTCTGCATTTTGGCCTCATAAATGTCTGCCATCCAATCGGTCATATCGCCCTTCCCGGTATCCGCCGCCGACAGCTTGCTCATTCCTTCCTCTGTGAACAAAAGAAATCCAAAGTTAGAAAGATAAATAAGACCAAGGCAGAGCGGCACATAAATTGGCATACAACCTCGAGTCATGGAATATCCTAAGCCTACGGCCGCTAGAAAGGCCTCGTTGCGAAACTGGCTAATGTGCGGCAACCATTCGGCCGGCACATGGAAACTCTTATCCACTGTTAAGTGGTAAGTGTTGGCCCTGAACAGGACCATTATCTGATCCCACTCTTCGGCAGTAAGGGGTGGATGGGGCTCGTCACGATCCATGTAGTTGGCGTTGCAGTTCCAGCGGCTCATCCGCTCATACATCTCCTGGTCGTCCGTGTAAAACACGACCCACCTCTTTCTCCACATATGCCACTTGCTGAGCTTGCCGACCACTGTCTGGTAGGTACCACGGCTGCTCAGATTAAACCACCCTTTGGCGGCGCTGGGGGAACGAGAGAGGGAGACCAGATGCAGAAAAGCGTTGAAGGACGGCTCCACGTCGTTCAGCGCACATTTGGCAATATAGCCAAAGATATCCGCCCATGAGTTGGGGGTCAGTTGGGCCACCCCAATGTTAAAACCATCTAACACCTCCACAACGAAGGGGTGTGGAGGGAATCTCATGCCGAGTTTGATGGATGCGGCATACACAGGGAATTCTCCCTCGGCAAGCAGGCTGACGGTCGAGTCCAGACCAGCCGGCACGCGCATTTGATACCCTTCCCCCACACAGAGGTCATCCCTCATCTTGGCTCCGTGCCTGTCTAGCCACCGCATCCAGCCCACGTCTTGGTGAATCTCTGACGGAAGCAATTGGGCCTCCTCCCGTCCTCTGGGCCTAACAAGCTGGGGAGCAGCCTCTTGCTCCCCGGCGGCCGTTGACAATGGAGCGACGCTTGGCTCCCCCACTGCCTGGCTCGCTGTACCCTCCGACGAGCTTGCCGCCTGCTCCCCCGCCTCGACATACTCGTCGATTTCTTGAAAGAGTTCGGCAAATTCTTCGTCGACTGCCGAGGCAGTGGAAGAATATCTCTCCCTAAGGGGTGTCGATGCTTCTTCCCGCAAGCGCAGGCGCGTAGGATCTGCCGTTTGCTTGGTTCTAGCCATGCCTTCATCATAGTGAACGAAGCACGGCTTAGGAGTGACCAACAATGAAGAAAAAGACGTGATTGGACGTCCGCCCCGACAAAAGATGAACGGCGGAAAAATCTTAAATAAAACCTTCAAACCCCTACTAAGAGGTCGGCCGCTAACAAAGAGAAAAGTGACGAGAGGATAGCAAAAACAAGAAAGAAAGGCGAAAACTAACCTTGAAAGATCTGCGAGATACTCGGTGAAGAACAGGATGAGTTTCGCGAAGAACAGGATGAGTTTCGCGAAGAATAGGATGAGTTTGACGAGGAAAAGGATGAGTCTCGTGGTGGCCGGAAATCGCCTGATGGTGGTGGGAATACGCCGGAAATCGCCTATGAGAGCTCTGTGAAAACGAAATGTAAAAAAATGAAATTTACCCCCCCCCCTCTATATATATAGGGAGGGGCAAAATGGAGAAAGGTGACACGTGTCACCCCCTCAACACCTGACCCAAAGATGAAGATGCAAATCAAAGGTCAAGAAGCGATACCCGGAAAGTGTTTCCAGAAATGCCCTTCTTGAGGGGCAAATGTTGTGGGCAAAATTACCGTGCCTTCGTGTACCAATGAGGATGTGACACCTGGCACGTATTGCGCCCCCTAAGCAGAAATCATACGAAGTCTACTCCGGGGCATGAGTATTAATCTAGGTATCTACAATGTATGTATTTAAGTGTGTATAAATGTACGTATAAAACCTATACCTGGAAAAGGGCTTAATTAGTATGTATCCCAAGTGAATGACTAAGCACAATAGGCCCAAATAGCCCACTATTGCTAAAAGGGACCAGAGAATTGTAAGGAGAAAGGACACGTGTCCTCCTCCCATTCCCCAGCCAATCATGTAAGGGGAATGTTAGGTCATTCCCACAAAAACCTAGTACTATAAATATTCCCACTTCCCTAGAAAAAGGGGTCACAATCAATACATTCTAGAGCAATTGCTGCTCTGCCTTCTCTCTACTTTCTCTCTCTATAAAAATACAATCTTGTTTAATCTTTAAAAGTTACCAAGAAACCTCCAAGGTATCTCACCGGAAAAACCCCACAACACTTAGAATTTTCGGCACTTTATAGGCAATTGTATGACTGAATTTTGCTCTCAAAACTCACTTTGAATACTTGAATGCTCGATCTAAATATGTGACCCTAGGCACCTATTTATAGAGTTATGGAAAAGGATTTGGAATCCTATTAGGATACTAATTTATTTAATTAAAATCCTACTAGGACTCTAATTAAATAAACTAAATCTTTTAGGATTAGATTTAATCATATGACAAATCCCGGTAGCTTTAGGATTCGAGTAGCACACAAACACACACGCACGCACAGCAGCCCACGAGGGGCGCCATGCGCGCGCGCGCAGCCCGCGAGCTCGCAGCCCATTGCCGCAAGCCCACTCGCTGCCGTAGCCTTGGCGCGCGCTGGGCCTGCCTTGCGGTGGGCCTGGCGCAGCCTTGGCTGGTGCGTTTGTGGCGCGCTGGCTTGCTGGGCGATGGCCCGGCTTCGTGCTGGGCCTTCGTCTGGCAGGCCTCGTCCGATGCTAATTCGTACGATACGCTTCCGATTAATTTCCCGATTCCGGAATTCATTTCCGATACGAACAATATTCAATATTTTCGATTCCGGAATCAATTTCCGTTTCGAACAAATATTTAATATTTCCGTTTCCGGAATTATTTTCCGATTCCGATAATATTTCCGATTCTGACAATATTTCCGTTTCCGGCAATATTTCCGATTCCAGCAATATTTCCATTTCCGATAATATTTTCCGATACGTACCATGTTTCCGTTTCCGGCAACATCTACGACTTGGATAATATTTATATTTCCGATACGATCCATATTTCCGTTTCCGGCAATATCATCGTTTCCGGAGTATTCATTTCTTGCCTGTGACGATCTCAGCTCCCACTGAAACCAAGATCCGTCGATTCCGAATATCCATAGATGGAGTATTTAATGCCATTAAATACTTGATCCGTTTACGTACTATTTGTGTGACCCTACGGGTTCAGTCAAGAGTAAGCTGTGGATTAATATCATTAATTCCACTTGAACTGAAGCGGCCTCTAGCTAGGCATTCAGCTCACTTGATCTCACTGAATTATTAACTTGTTAATTAATACTGAACCGCATTTATTAGACTTAACATCGAATGCATACTTGGACCAAGGGCATTATTTCCTTCACTACTTTCAGCCACTTTTTTCAATTTTGACCGCTTCTATTAGGACGGGTCTAGTTTCTTTGGCGACTTGGGGTTCATCTTCATGCTTTCGTTTTCCTCTGACTTCGGCAGAATCTTGCTTCCATGCTGACGGGTTGAGGGTCGTCAGGTAACAGTCCCTAGCCTGTTGTTGATCTCCATGTATGGTTCCTATAACTCCATCATCGCACATAAACTTCAGAAGCATCAGATGGGTGACGACTACAGCCTTAATCTTGTTTAAGGTGGGTCGTCCCAAGATGACATTGAATGCAGTCAAGTCTTTAACAATTAGGAAGTCCACCTCCATCTTTCGCCCATTCTTCCTATCCCCAATTCTAACCGGCAGAGTGATGACGCCAACAGGGTGAATGATACTCCCTCCAAAACCAATGATGGGATAGTGAATTCTTTCGATGGTTTTGGGGTCGTGCACTAGGCGATTGAGGCATTTTAGACTCATTATGTCGGACGAGCTTCCCGTGTCTATTAGTATGCGTTTAACTCTCATGTTAGATATCTTGAATTCAACCACAAGGGGATCATCATGCAGCGTGGCTATCCGTCCGCCATCTGACTCACATATTTCTATCTTTGGGAATGGATCCATGGGCGCTTTGGCTGACAGCAGCACTTGTCCTAAGCGGCGAGCATAATCTTTCTGTCCTCTCATGGTGGGTCCTCCAGCGGCCGGTCCTCCAGATATGACGGCTACAAATCCTCCGTCGCTGTGTTGTCCCTTAGTCGGCGAGGCAGGTGACTTGTTCTTCTTGTATTGGTTTTTTCCAAAGCCATGAACATTCTTCTGTAAGTAGTTCTTGAGGTGTCCTTTGGAGGCTAGGCCATCTAAAGCCCTCTTCAAGCTTCTACAATTCTTGGTTTCATGTCCTATATCTTCATGGAACTGGCAATATAATTTGGGATCTCGAGTCTCAGCAGGAAACTTCATGGGGAAAGGTCGATCAAGGTCGTACCTTGTCCCCACGTCTTTTAGTATGGTAAGAAGATCTGTGTTATACTCAAAATATTCCCTTTCTTGCGGTCGTTCTCTCTTGTGCCCAGGAAAGTTGGTATCATGATCTTTTGAGAGAGCCCATGTGCCATTCACTCGTGGGGATTTTCGGTCCACTTTATCCTTCTTCCCGGAGGAGTCTGTTGTTTCTCCAATCCTTCATTCCTTTGACGCGCTGCATATTTCTGTTGCATGGATAAATGCTTCAGCCTCGTCCAGGACCTCGGCCATAGTCCTTACACTCTTCTTAACCAGGTCAAACTTGAAGGATCCCTTCTTCAATCCCCTGATAAAATTATCAAAAGAGACGCCATCAGGTAAGTCTGGGATCTGTCCAGCCTCTAGATTGAAACGCTTCACGTAGCTTCTTAGGGACTCGTCTTTCCCTTGTTGGATCCATCCCAAATGCATGCTGGTTTTCCTTTCTTCCTTGTGTGCCATGAACCTCGTAGAGAACAAAGTCTATAGTTCGTTGAAAGAGGCAATTGATCCTGGGGGAAGCCGTTCAAACCATTTAGACGCTACTCCTTTAAGCGTGGCTGGGAAGTATTTGCACCAAGTGGCTTCATTGGTTCCCTGAACGTACATGTGATGGCGGTATGCGACAAGGTGCATATCGGGATCGGTGGTCCCGTCATAAGCTTCAATTGTAGGAGTTTTTACCTTGGGTTCCTTCGGGGCGTTCATGATCTCGTCAGAGAAAGGGGTACTCATGTGCCTTAACGTCAGGTTGTTGAGCCCTTGCTGAATATGATAGGTTGGTTCACGACGGTTGGATAGCAGGCGGGGGCGCATGCTTACCCTATGGGGCGTCATCTGGGTCGGTCCACGTGTAGTGGGATAAAATGGCGGATCTTCCATCACAGGAGTGGACCCGGTGTCTGATAGTTCAGATTCAGCCTCATAATGTTCTTGACGCCTTGAGGCTGGCCGTAAGACGGCTGGTGGGCTTCCCCTAGACGATGGTCGTATGACCGGGTCCCTTCGAGGTAAGAAGGTGGGGGGGTCACGGCCATTTCCCGAGTGCTCAGGCACAGGGCTGACTCCCCTGCTTTCTTGTGGACGAGAACCTTCTCCAGCACTCCAAACGTTGAAACTGAGCGGCATTCTGCTTATCCGATTGACGCCTAGACTGAGGGGCCTCTTCGGAGCCGTCCTCTCAGCGCAGTAGATTAGCATATTTTTCCGAATTTCATCTTGCAGTGTAGTGCTCATCTGTTGTCGAAAGGTCTGATTCATTTGCTGTTGGAATCTTGTTAAGATCTCGCGTAGGGAGCCCACCGAGACTGGAAAATCTAGATTCTCGTCTAACACGGCGTCTCGGACGCTGGGGCTTAGATGGCCGCCTGGCGGAGACGCCTCGGTTATTGGTTCTTCTTCTACAACCACCTCAACCTGCATCCGTCGCGGTGTGTTCCCTGCATTTGCGATTCAATTGGCTTCTTCAATGTGTCGTCTCTCTTCTTCTCCACCAGCGTACTCTCTGTCAGAGTGTAGTTCGGCCATGACACTGTACCTCCCCACAGACGGCGCCAAATGTTGTGGGATCTTTTACGGTGCTGACGTGGCACGCGTTCCTCGGAGGTATCAAGTATGACCTGGCACGAACTTCTGGCAACCTGCAAAACAAGAATATTCCCGTAGGAATATTCCCTCCGATGCTTAAGTAAGTATAAGCTAGAGAGATAAGTAATTTTAGAGAGAAGGCAGGGCAAAGATAATTCTTAGGTCTGCACTATTTATAGTGCTAGGGTTTCTCGGGAACTCGTCCTGCATGATTGGGTGTTATGCAAGATCGGGACACGTGTCCTGCTAAGTTTTTGGAGGCTTGGTTTGGACCAAGTGGGCCTCTTAATCGTTTGGGCCTTGGCCCTGTGAAGTTGAGAAAATCCCTCAGGCAGGCTTTTGGGCCTTTTTTCTGGGCTTTCATAGTACAGTCAGGTGGCATTCTTTTAGGCCACATCATAAACCAATAAATTCATATGCTTTACTAATTTTAAACATAAAAATGTATTTCTAGTCTAACCGGAAACATACAAATTTAATTAAAATTTAAAGCTCATATAAATTTATAATTGAATCCACTTATTTAATTTATTTTCAGTCGAATTCAAATTAATTCAAGGTTTTTAATTTTAGTAAAATAATTAGAATAAATTAAAATTTATAATAATTATAATATTTCAAAATTAAAATCCAAGAAAACAATTTAAATTATTAATTTTAAAATTAATTAAAATTACTCGAACTGAAAATCTCAAATTAAAATTTAAAACGATTTAATCGTAACACAAGGTACGCACATCACCACGCAACGCACAGCCATAGGCCACACGTACACGCAGCCATCGTTGGCCACGATGCGCGCAGCCTCTGTGCTGTGTTGCGTCTGCTGCTTCTCACCCTCGCAAGGCACCGCTCGCTGTACGCGAGCCAGCGCTCGCTGCACGAGCCATCACTCGCTGCACGCGAGCCAGCGCTCGCTGCACGCGGGCCAGCATTCGCTGCGCGCGGCAGTACGCGCTGTGGCGCAGCTCGCTTGCTGCCCACACGCGACTGCTCGCTTGCCTTGCCCTTCGCCCTCGCCCATCGCATAGCACACACGGCCAGCTCCTTTGCTTCGCGCGCGCGCCACGCTTTGTTGCTCGCTGCATTCGTACCGCACGGGCGACGAGCTCCCTTGCTCGTCGTCGCGTGCCCGCACTATACAACACCCCCTAAGGGTAACACGTAGCTTCCATTGCTTTGTGCGTGCAACATTCATGAGCGTTTTCATAAAAATTTAAAATTTTTAATTCAAAATTATTGACAAATTAATAAAACATATTAATTTCATAATTTTAGGGCGAAAAATCGAAAATTTATTAATCAATTAATTTCCGATTAACATGGATTCAAATCTAGGTCATAAAAATTAAAAATTTAACATAAATTAACAATTTTTATGGTGGATTTTAATCATGGATACTGTTTATGCCAAATTTCGTATGGACGACCTTTGGTTGGGACATAGACGACTAGATTAAATAAAGTAAATAAATGACAAGAAATAAAGGGCGAAAATAAAGAGGGACGAGACAAGAGATGGTGACGCGGAAAACCCGAAAGGGATAAAAACCGCGGGTGGCCATGAGTCCACCAATCCACTAAGTTGCTGGCGTAAAGAGCCATATTAAGTACAAGTACATTATATATTCGCGCATATGTAAATAGATATCTAGTAGTAATACATGAGTATAAGGTAGCGTAGAAGATATGAGTGGATGAACTGAATGGACGACGGATCAATAATAATGGTCATTAGAGAAGGTAATCCTCTAATGATGGTGTATGGCGTAGGGCATAGGTATTGTTAGGAAGGTAGGCTTGTGAGAATCAATATGTTAAGAGGGAGAAGCCGTGAATAAATAATAGTAGTTGGATTCATTTGGTGGGTTATGGGAAAGGTAGCAGCAATAAGTCGTAGACTCACAGGAGATATAAAGTAGTTATATGGAGGAAATAGATGATGGAAAGTAAGAGTTCCACTGTGGATCAGTCGTCCCCTTTGTCTCACTTGATGGTGGTATTTATACTGAATTATAGTGTGGCATTGTTGAGAGAATCATGCTGGTGATTGTTCCTTGATCTCCTCCACCTCCCTTGATACTCTCCAACTAATTTGACCTTGTCTTTCAAGCAACCGCTATGTGTGGTTTAACTAGGTTAAGTGGTGGAGATAATGCCTCCTTGATTATAGGAACCAACCTTGACTAGGGACCGGCATAGACTGATAAGCGATCACTTGTTCCCGCGTCGACCTCACGTCGTACAAAACGACCCATAACAATAGCCCCCATTTTCCTAATTGAAGCGAGCTGGAAGTTAGGAAAATAATCTTCAAAGTCTGTCACCACGTTCATTTGCTGTCGACGCTAATCCGTCACTGTCTTCGGTCTGTCCGTCGTCTTCCGTACTTAACCTTGATCAATGACGTCGCTACCTGGTGTCATCCATGATTTCTGACAGCACTTGATGTCGTCATGCGTACAGTGGTGTCTTCATGTGGCCGTCGGTGTCCTCAACTTAATTAGATGTAACCCTGGCATCTTGTGAAAGAATCGTTTTTCTTAACGAGCGTAAGACAACATAATGTAATTCTTAAGAAACCTGTGCGAAAACATGTCAAGACATGACGTTAGTCGGGTATCTGGCGTCATGGCCAACTTTTGTATCTTCGTCTGTCGTTTGATATTTGCGGGCGTCACGGCCAACTGTCGTTGTGCCTTAGTCCGTCGTTTCACGTTTACATGCGTCATGGCCAACTGTTGTATCTTAGTATGTCGTCTGATGTTTACAGGCGTCATGGCCAACTATTGCATCTTAGTCTGTCGTTTGATGTTTACGGGCGTCATGGCTAACTGTTGCATCTTAGTCTCTCGTTGTTGTGTGACATCTATCGTAGGCAGGCGATATGAGCCTCTTCTTTTGTTCGTAGTCATGCGAAGAATTTAGAGAAGGAAGTCACGTCGAGTGGGCATATGGTCGAATCGTTTTAGACGGTTGCAATGTCATGTGAGGATAGGTAGCAGACGACTGAGTTGAAGTTACAGGTGAATAAAGTGGATGGTTCGAAGCAACGTTATGACGAATGTCAAGAAGAGTCGAAGGGTTTTGAGGTTTCCTATAACACGAGGACAAGGGATAAGATGTTTAGATGGCGCAATCTATGGAAGGAGACTTTAGCCTATGGGATATTCATAACAACAGTTTAAGTAGGACATGAGCATTCTGGGTCGGCTTTGTTTGTCATCAGTGTTGAGGGGGAAAGACGTGTGTTTCTCTGTTTTGTATTTGGCGATTGGTTAGGCGTTTGGACAAGCGTCGAGGGTGCATACACGTCGTTAGCTTAAAATTTTGTTTACGCTGTCTCTTGTTCGTTGTGGAATAGATGACACCTGTGAGGTACTCAAAGAACAAAGTTATGTGCACATAAATAGTACCTGCGTCGTCTGTAGTGGTCGCGCTTAGAAGCGACATGTCGTCGTTGGGATCCAATAAGTTTAAGGGTCATGACCATGGAGACGTTGTCGCTTGTAGTTGATAGCGTCGTTCGTTGATGTCGTCTTCTGATGATGTCGTTCGTTGCTGTTGTCGTTGGTGATATCGTCAAGAAGTGATCTGTAGAGAATAGAAAAGGTAGAGGTGGACGTTCGCTTGATGCGATGTTAGCGTTGATTTTCAAATAAATAAGATGAAACATAAATATAATATAATTGCGTTTGGAAAGATATATTCAATGCGACAGATAACAAAAACTGAAGTTGAACTTTAATCGCAGTGTCTTGAAAAATGTAATAAATTAATTAACGCACAAAGTAAGTGTTAGATATTACTTAATATGGGCTCGTGTAACGAAATTACGTCGTGTCGCTGACTGTCCCTTGATGACGATTCTACAATCAGCAGCATTGTCCTGATGTCGTGACACCTCTCGTCGACGATCTTGTTTTCGTTCCTGAGATCATTGTCATCGCTTGTACCACCGTCGTCACATCTGGCGTCGTCCCGTCACGTTGAATGAGGTCGACACATCGCTGGTCTTGACACTGTCCATTCCAACGTTGGTCGACTTATTGGTTGATCTTTTCTTGTTAATCGGTTGACGTCCTATCACTTGTCGTCTTTGGGAAACCCAATGACTTCTCTTTATCCGCCTATTTCGACACGTGATAGTGGTTGAGCCCCCAATGTTTGTACATTTGTCTTAGCGTCGTACCTGTTACCAAAATCTCACGACAAGATCACCATGAAAATAAATTGTATCACATCGTTAGTTAAATTTCAAAGTTGTAACAAGTATATTAAACTGAACTGGAGTATGTATTATCTTGCCCCCTGTGGCGGCTTTAGGAAGATATCATGACTGAAGTCGGCCACAGATATAATGACGTTTGTATATATTTGACGTCGTACATGCGTGCCAGCATGATGCAACCTCTAAACGTCCTGTCAAGTCAAATTACCTCGAAACAATTTGATAAAATGGTTTAGTCATTAGAGAAATCGAGATATTCATGGTGCGATGCAATAATTTATTAGTTAACTTGATGAATGTTGAATACGAGACATATTAATACAAGAGAACAACAATGAATGAATTGAAATGAGAAACTGTGTGAAAAATAGTTTAGAAGTTACTCATGTGTCATCATGGTCATTGATGATGATTATTCGACATTCCAATTTCCTTAGCTTTCTCAGTAGAGGCTGGTGGCGTCGTGTCATCGGTCATTGCCATCTCGTGGCGTCGGGGCATACCGTCATGATCAAGGTAATTTGTTGTCATACATACTAACGCGTATAGTCGGGACATGTCGTTAGTGAATGAAAAATAGTTGTCACGGATGATATGTGAGAAAATTTCAATGTGGTATGAGGTGTTAGTTTATAAAATTTTGACGTCATTAATTAACATAAATGAATTGCGTCACTCATACCATTCGATTGTGTTGATGGCCCTCACGATCTGCGATGTACATGGCAGCGACAATACGTATATATTATAAATAAAAGATAACTTATTTCGAAAGTATGTTCGTACCTCTAGCCCCCATTGATATTCATGTATCAACGATCTGTTGGCGAACTTACGAAGAAATATATTTTTAAAATAAAGATGTTGGATAATTACTTCTACGTACCATGTTTAACGACAAGAAACTTCTTGTCGTCATGGGGGTAACCGGAATGGTCGTGTCCTGCTGTCGTGACTTGCTGCCGTGGCGTCATGTTGTGCCGTCGTGACCTCGTGTCGTGTCGTGACCTCGTGTAACACTATCACCAAAGAAATTAAAAAATGTTAGATATTTATTTCTATGTGTCATACTTGATGCCAAATGATTTCTTATCTTCTTGTGTGGCTGATCGCGTCCTGCTGTCGTGACATGTTGTCGTAACAACGCGTTATGATGTGCTGATGAAGAACTTGGTGATGAGGACATGGGAAAAGGACACGTCGTTGCGTTTATGATGTCAAGTGGTTTGATGTTGGTGTGGGGTGAAAATATGATGACATGGAAAGTGTGATGGCGAAAGGTTAATTTTTCGAGAGGTGATTGTGTTGTAGGCTTGGCAATGTTGATGTGGGAAGTCACTTTGAGGTGTTATGTTTTTTGGGTCCGGTTGTGTGAATAGTCATTTGATGTTGAGCCCCCGATGTCATGTACCTGGCTAACATCTTGTATATAACCACATTCTCATATGAAGAGTTTATTTTTAACTAAACTTGAAATCATAACAAGCGACATGCATCAACATGGCAATAATAATTCAGATACTTTCGAAAATTAAATCGCATCAAAAATATCGTATGAAATTTAAATCAAATAAAGTATACTATATTCTCACGGCCTTCTAACGTTGGTCGCCTGCTTTACTCACGACCTTGCCAAGTGACACGTCAGTACCTGTAGACAAGACAATACCTTGTCACCTGCATTCTAACGTCGGTCGCCTGATGTACTCATGACCTAGCCAAGAGACACATCAATATACCTGTAGACAAGACAATACTTGGCGACACGACATGATCAAACGACAAGTGGTGACGACGTTAGTACAAAAAGTGGGATAACAACGTATAGCATATATTTCAAAGTGCTTTTGGAAATTAAAACAAGCAAAGTATACTATATAAAAAGCAAATCAAGTAAAGTATACTATATGAAAATTAAATGAGATAGAGTATACTATATGCTCCCCTGTGACGACTTCAAGACAACTACAAATTCTCCTATTTGATACTTGGACTGAAGTTAGCCACAAAATCTAGTATTGCCGACAATTTGTTGTTGAATCTCCATTTGTCGCCTTCGTTTGTGGAGACGTCGTCGACTGATATGGAGGTGACGTTAGACGAAACTATGTTGATGTCATGTCATTGGTGGATGACGTCACGTGTTCGCATCTGTTTTAGTGACAACAAAGACTAGAAACAATATTAGCTTAAATCAAAATCACTGGGGTTGAGTTTTATACCATACTTTTCGCGGCGTCAAGTGATCAAATCGTCTCGAGATCTTGTCAAGGTATGAGACAACTCATATTGTATCTTGTTTGTGGCGACATCTGCATGACGGTCCGTGACGTCTAGACCAAAACCTGTCACGTATTCGAAAACGAGGCCAAACGATTAGAGTTGAATATTATAAATATTAGTACCTATTTTCGATGTCATCAAGCGTTGGTGTCGTTGTTGTCACGATATGCATCATCTAGGTTGAATTCGACCACTGCAACGCGTCACTTCTAGCGATGACACCTGCTGATGTCGACACCTGATCTGGCGACGACATGTACCCTGATGTCATACCATATTCCATCGACCAACGAGCCTGGCGACGACACCTGACCTGCTGACGACACTTGACCCGTCGACGACGCCTGACCGTCGACGACACCTGACCCGTCGATGACACCTGACCCGTCGGCGACACCTGACCCGTCGGCGACACCTGACCCGTCGACGACGCCTGACCCGTCGACGACGCCTGACCCGTCGACGACACCTGACCCGTCGACGACACCTAACCTGTCGCCGACACCTGACCCGCCGACGACACCTGACCCGCGACGACACCTGACCCGTCGACGACACCTATCATGTCGACGACATGTGCCCTGACGCAGCTCCATCTCATGGTGGCGACACAGTATGACAACAATCCCTCGCCTGGCGGTAACTTTATTGGTGAGCCCAAGTGGGTCGAATATTGTGTTTGGGAGGATATTTGTGGATATGTGTTTGAAGATAAATCTAGCCATCTCCCCACAGACGGCGCCAAACTGTTTATGCCAAATTTCGTATGGACGACCTTTGGTTGGGACATAGACGACTAGATTAAATAAAGTAAATAAATGACAAGAAATAAAGGGCGAAAATAAAGAGGGACGAGACAAGAGATGGTGACGCGGAAAACCTGAAAGGGATTAAAACCGCGGGTGGCCATGAATCCACCAATCCACTAAGTTGCTGGCGTAAAGAGCCATATTAAGTACAAGTACATTATATATTCGCGCATATGTAAATAGATATCTAGTAGTAATACATGAGTATAAGGTAGCGTAGAAGATATGAGTGGATGAACTGAATGGACGACGGATCAATAATAATGGTCATTGGAGAAGGTAATCCTCTAATGATGGTGTATGGCGTAGGGCATAGGTATTGTTAGGAAGGTAGGCTTGTGAGAATCAATAGGTTAAGAGGGAGAAGCCGTGAATAAATAATAGTAGTTGGATTCATTTGGTGGGTTATGGAAAAGGTAGCAGCAATAAGTCGTAGACTCACAGGAGATATAAAGTAGTTATATGGAGGAAATAGATGATGGAAAGTAAGAGTTCCACTGTGGATCAGTCGTCCCCTTTGTCTCACTTGATGGTGGTATTTATACTGAATTATAGTGTGGCATTGTTGAGAGAATCATGCTGGTGATTGTTCCTTGATCTCCTCCACCTCCCTTGATACTCTCCAACTAATTTCACCTTGTCTTTCAAGCAACCGCTATGTGTGGTTTAACTAGGTTAAGTGGTGGAGATAATGCCTCCTTGATTATAGGAACCAACCTTGACTAGGGACCGGCATAGACTGATAAGCGATCACTTGTTCCCGCGTCGACCTCACGTCGTACAAAACGACCCATAACAGATACCTAATTAAATTATTAATTAATTATGAAAATCAAATCAATTCTAAATGATTCGAATTTCAACAAATTAATCATAATTACATATTAGGTTGTATAATTAACAAGTCTAGGCATTCATAATTGTTAAACATATACTGTAGGTCAATCAAAAACTCAAGATTTATCAACAAGAATCGCAAATACTTAATTTAACATCTTAAATTTACAAACTTTTGCGTTCGAAAAACTAAAACCTCCGAAAAGTCATAGTTAGGCTTCGAATTTGGGAATTCTAGGTTCGGCCGAAAATTACTATTTTTGTCAAAATTTTAGAATGCCTTTTACATGCGGAATTGACACAAAAATCACTCGATTTGGATGAGTAACGAAGAAACTGCCGAAAAACTGCGTACATATAATTAAATAAACGCAATTTGCAATTAATTACGAAAATTAATCACCCCTTTAATTCTTTGCAAATTTGTAAAATTTAACCATGTTCATGCAATTTAGATTATGAAAATAATAAGAGGCTCGTGATATCATTGTTAGGTTATGATACATATGAATAAACATAAATCATGCGGAAAAACCATAATGCCAGGAAACATATTATTTACACATAATCATTTAGCATAATTCAGGTGCATACACTTTGTAGAGTGCCCTCCCTAGCTGCGCCCGAACCGAACAAGAACAAGTCTTTAGGACTCCAAGTGTCGTCCCTCCGTAGATAGTCCACAGCACGTCCGGATCCGCCTTAAGACTGACCAACTAGAATCGTCCTTAAGGTTCTTAGATTTTCGGCTATTTGGGTGCAAGTGTTTGGCTGATTTTTGCTTAAAATCTTACCTTGAATACTTCAATAATTGTCTGTTAAATATGTGACCCTAGGCCTATATTTATAGAGTTTATGGAAAGGATTTGGAATCCTACTAGGATACTAATTAGCTTAATTAGAATTATATTAAAACTCTTATTAACTATTTTATCCTATTAGGATTAGGAATTTAATCTTTGAACAAACCCCTTT
Source organism: Spinacia oleracea (assembly GCF_020520425.1). Classification (NCBI taxonomy): domain Eukaryota; kingdom Viridiplantae; phylum Streptophyta; class Magnoliopsida; order Caryophyllales; family Amaranthaceae; genus Spinacia; species Spinacia oleracea. The sequence goes on along the minus strand of NC_079490.1, from coordinate 146,541,783 downwards.
AGATTTAGGATTTGTATCGGACACAAACACCCCCGAGCACGACCCTCGCGAGCGCTCAGCCCACGCAAGCCTTGCGGCCCACGCGAGCAGCGCAGCTCGCAGCCCACTCGTGCGCGCGCCTTGGCCTGCTGGGCCTGGCCTTGCGCTGGGCCTGGCGTGGCCTTGGCTGCCTTGTGTGGCGCGCAGGCTTGCTGGACGCGGGCCTGGCTTCATGCTCGGCCTTCGTCTAGCAAGTCTCGTCCGATGCTAATTCGTACGACGCGCTTCCGATTAATTTCCCGATTCCGGAATTCATTTTCGATACGAACAATATTTAACATTTCCGATTCCGGAATTAATTTCCGTTTCGAACAAATATTTAATATTTCCGTTTCCGGAATTATTTTCCGATTCCGATAATGTTTCCGGCAATATTTCCGATTCCGGCAATATTTCCATTTCCATTAATATTTTCCGATACGTATCATGTTTCCGTTTCCGACAACATCTACGACTTGGATAATATTCATATTTCCGATACGATCCATATTTCCGTTTCCGGCAATATCATCGTTTCCGGAGTATTCATTTCTTGCTTATGACGATCTCAGCTCCCACTGAAACCAAGATCCGTCGATTCCGAATATCCATAGATGGAGTATTTAATGCCATTAAATACTTGATCCGTTTACGTACTATTTGTGTGACCCTACGGGTTCAGTCAAGAGTAAGCTGTGGATTAATATAATTAGTTCCACTTGAACTGAAGCGGCCTCTAGCTAGGCATTCAGCTCACTTGATCTCACTGAATTATTAACTTGTTAATTAATATTGAACCGCATTTATTAGACTTAATATTATATGCATACTTGGACCAAGAGCACTATTTCCTTCACTTAAGGATAAGAGTAATTACTGTATGACTGAGTTCTTTTAATAACTTCCCTTGCTTTAGGACATCCAAAACAGCAGCAACCACCTCATCTCCTTCTATACTCCAAGCATCTTTAAAGAAAAAGGAATCAAATCTATCAGGACCTGGGGCTTTAACACCAGGAATTGAAAATAAGGCTTTCTTCATTTTAGCAGCAGTATATGGAGCAGTAAGTATTGCTCTGTTATGATCAGTAATGAGAGGACCTTAATGAACAATATGACTTAGTACTACACTTCTATTGGGGTGAGTTGATCCCAATAAGGTAGTGTAGAACTCTAGAAAAGCATGAGACACATCAGCAGACTTGCCCTTCTAAATCCCATGCATATCATGGATACTATAGACTTGATTCTGAGAATTCCTTTGTCTAACACTTTGTTGAAAAAGAGAAGTGTTTTCATCACTTGCCCTAATCCAATCCATCTTTGCCTTTTGCCTCAACAAGTCCAAATAATATTGATGCCTTAGTTTGTAATCATGAATATCCTGCAGCTCCAAGTCACCAAGCAACTGATCTGAAGAATGCAAATGCATAGCAGTTTGAGCTGCAATCATATCATTATAGGCTTTTAACTCTGCAACCTGGATATCAGAGAAACTAACTCTATTTAACTCTTTCAATGCAACCTTAACTTTCTTCAACTTGCTCACCACCACATACATTTTACTACCATGGAACTGATTATTCCATTGCTCTTGTACAATGGTTGAAAACATTGGAGAAGTCTTCCACATAGTGAAATATTTGAAAGGTTTCTTACTCCCTCCATCTCTAGGATACAGTGTAAGCAAACAAGGAGAATGATAAAAGGTACCTTCATTCATATAACACACCTCAGCTGTAGGATAAGTATCTTTCCAGGTAGAGTTAACCATTATTCTATCAATTTTGAGAATACCCTAGATGTACCATGCTGCTTGTTTCTCCAGGTGTAGAAGTTCCCACCACTTTTGACATCCTCCATACCAAAGAAATGAATACACTCACACATATCTACTATCTCAAAGTTCCTGACAGGAGCTCATATTCTCTCCCTTAAGGGACATTACACAATTAAAGTCCCCACACACAATCCAAGCTTCTCGAGTATGCAATGCTTTAAGACCCCTCCACAATTCTACCCTTTTATGACTTTCATTGAAAGCATAAATGAATGTACAATAAAAGCTATTTAGGCCACTCATTGGCTTGACCAGACAATGAATGAGCTTACTTGTAACATTAAGAATATTCACCACAAAAATACTAGGATTCCAAGCAAGAACAACCCCCCCATCATGATAACTACTGTTACTAGTGAAACACCAATTTAAAAATACTTTCTGGTAAAGATTTCCTAGTTTAGCAATCTTCACCTTATGCTCTAGAAGCCCCACTACCCCAAATTGATGCTTATGAATAAATTTCTTCATAGCACCTTGTTTATGAGTTAGATTAAGGCCCATGACATTCCATGCTAATATTTTATCCATAAGGATGTGAAGAGTCCCCTCTTCCTGGATAATCCACCCCATATTCATCCACACCACCCATATCTACAATGCTATGATCATCATGAGTATCATCATTCAGTACGTAGCTGGAATGCATTAGTAACCTGAGTTGGTTCTGCAGTAGAGGTCCTCACCCTAATTGGTCTAAGAGCTCTCCGAAAGCCTTCTTGATCAACCTCAGGTGTATGTAACGCTGGTTGTCTCTTCTGAACCTAGATTCTTCTAGTACCAAGTCTGAACTCAGTATCTTGATGCCCTATTATCTTGCACACTCCACAAATGCTTGGCTTCCATTCATAATTAATGTCTACCTTAATTAAATCACCATGCTCATCCATGCATAAAGCTTGATTAGGAAGCTTCTGAGTAAGTGGCATATCAACTAGGACCCTACCAAACTGGATCTTATCCCTACGAGAAGTAGCAGCATCCCTCTTAATAGGTTTACCAACTTGACTCACAATTTTAAACAAATCCTTCTCCCCCCAATACTTGAAACTCAGTTTTAATTTAATCAAAATAGGGATTGATTTAATCTCCTCCTTCTCCATATCCATCTCTACATCCCATGGTTTTATTATCAGTGGTTTACCATCAAAGAAAAAATGTCCTGTGAACATTTTATCCCTCATGTCCATGGTTAAAACACGAACTAAGAAAATCCCCTTTTTCACCATTACTACCTTATCAACTTTAAAGTTCTTCCAGATCCTCCTAATGAATCCCTCCATAACATGAATGGGAGGATTAGCCCCAACTACGTAACACACTACAATAGAATTTCGAAAATCCACTTCCTCTTGTATATCATCCAACTCAATCTGAACAGGGCCTAACATTTCAATCGAATTATCTGAGATTGAATTAACAGTAATGCTACCAATTTCATCATTTTCATTTACAACTACCTCATCAAACTACTGTAAAATAGGGACAGAAATCATACCAATATCCACATTTGCTTTGTTCTGAGTATTGCGCACAATGCCAGATGAGAGATGAATCTGTGCATCCATTCATTGAAGGAATTCGATCCTCACCTTCGATCGTAGTTGGAGATGATGTAATCCCGATTTCGGCGTAAGAAATTCATTTTCCATCCCAAAATCTAACGCTCCCACGCCTAAAACTCCATCAATAGGACGAGTTCTGAGTGCCTGAGAGTCAGATGAAGGTCCACGAGGCTTCTTCTTCGCATTATCTTGCTTACTACCTTGCGATTTTCCCCTACATTTTCTTTCCATGACGACGGTGCACGATAAGCTATCATGCGCCAAGAGAAAACTTGGAGAGAAAGCAACACGTACACTCATAATTTACAAAATAAATATTGCGATTTATGAATCGTGTATTGCACGGGTACTATACTAACTTCATATTCTAAAACTTGGACAAAAAAACAACTAGTATCATATCTTACGTAAACTCCATAATACTTTAATTCACAATTTCACCCCAATTTTATACGAAGTATTACAAAATTTCTTCCACCAAGCAAGAGTGATTGACAACAAGTCCTCTTACTCATTTTATTTGACTAGCTTTTTTTTTTTTACTACCACGTACACACTTTAAGAGCCCTCACAAGGAAGAAGAAATGAAACAGGAAGATCCAGAACTAGCAATTGGATGCTCCGGAACATCACATAACAACCCGTTTAGCTCCTTAATAAAGATCTCCATAGCATTACCAGGCAAACAAAGTGGAACCACAATCCCTTTCTCTCCTTTCCCATTCTTAAACGGAATGTAAAAACTCGCAACTCCGGGTATAGCTCCGACCCCACCTTTAGCGGGCCCACCATAAGCGGGTGGGCCCCATCCGTAGTCCAGATCAGCAAATCCGGCTCGTGTCACGTCAGAGACCACAAAGGTTCGGACCACGGTGAAGTGTGGCCTACCTTTAAGGACCATGAGGTCAGCAAGTGACCTCATGTACTCTTGTGAGACGTCAGCCTTTGTTTTTTTAACGAGTTCCAAGGCATATCCAACCGGGTTGCTAGAAAGCTTCCCGGCGGAGGAAATGGCTACCGGAAAAGCAAAGGCGTTGCCGTAAAAACCCGAAGGAAGAGGTGGGTTGAATAGGGCACGAGAGTTGACAATGCACATAATTCGTACTACTTCTTCCGGGTCGGGTTGTAGGGCAATCGTACGGCATCTCCAGAGACATGCTGTGAGAATTTCAAATGTTGATGATTTTAGGTGTGGCGGGACGAATCGCTTTAGAGCCGCTATCTCGGTGGGCCCTGTTTATAATTCAAAAAAAAGTGTCATTGCAAATCCAAGTTTACAAGTGTAACAATTAACAACGATCGTAAAATAATCGGAGTGTTAGGATGAATAATCACATTATATACCTCCTATACTTGGTAAAATAGTTTTGAATTTTTAGAGGTCCAAGAGAGTGAGTATTTTTTTTAATTGGTAGTCAATAGTAGTGGTCACATATATGATCCTTTTTCATTAAATAAAGTTTGGTTAATTATAAAATTTGGATAAGAGATGGAAGCTAATAAGTAGAAAGACATACCAAAGAAAAAGGACTTGTGAACCATGTCATCTAGTGGAATAATGGTGCCATTCGTGTCCGCTACCTCTTCATACTCGCGGTGCTCACAGGTTGCTCGAGGAGGATCCCTAGCGCTTAGAAGGTGACGCTCCCATACGGGCTGAATTGACGGTGATTTGGCTCCACGAGCAAGTTCAGCTATTGCGCTCATGAATTGGACTAGACCCGGAGCATCAGCCATTGTGTGGTTCAACCGGAGTGCTAGTATGAACCCACCACATTTGAGTCGGGTCACCTGTTCAGAAAGAAAGTGACATTTCATATGGGTATTAATTATTGTTGCTAAAAATGTTGAAGCGTTATTCTCAAGTAAAAATACTATAAAAAAGAACCTATCATTTTGTAATTAAGAAGTGGTAGTTGCGGTGTTGCCATTCAAGTAACTGACTTTGTGTCGGAAGACTTTACCATGGCTATTATGAAATTGTACGGTTCATATTTTCTAAGCCTTCATAAAGTAATCTAGCATAATACTCTTATATATATATATATTGTCACAGCTTAATTAAAAAATGGGTCAATTTTTGGACGTAGGAAGCTATAACTAATACGGAGTACTTGTAACTTGTAAGTAGTTTATCACACAAAGTGTATTTGATTAATTACCTGGATGAGAATCAAAGGGGAATCTAAGACACCAGTAGAACCAGGGACATCATAGATAAGCTCTTCCAAACAAGGAAAAGGTGGTTGAAGTGCCTCCCCAAAATCCTTAAGACTAATATCAGCATCCGCCTCTACAAACATGATCCCTTCCCCATTACACTCCACCACCAATTTCCTCCCGGCTTTCTCCCTTAACCGCCCCGCGAAGGGGTAGTACGACACCAACGCCTTTGACACAGCCTCCTTGATCACCCTGGCCGGGTCCCGCCCTTTGAGGCCAAACCCTCCAGGATGCTCGTCCCCGTTCCGGTAGAATTGAATTACCGGGATTTGAAACCGGAGGCCGTCTTGGTCATCGATGTCGGAAAGCTCCTTCAACTCGTATGGGGTTGGCCCTGAAGGAGGGACTAGCTCCGCGGCCCGCCTTGTAACGTTGAACACTAGGGAAGTTACCATTGTATATTGGAGTATATATATAAAAGAGAAAAAGGATGGAGAGATATAATGGTTTAGTTTGAGTTTGTTTTGTGAAGCAATAAGAGGTGTTCTACTTGTATTTATAGTGAGGAAATTAAAGAGTGAAAATACAAACGAAATTATCCATGCATTTACAAGGAAATGAACCAAACATAATAGTCCACTGGGGAAAGTTAAATAATGCGTAGCCTACCACCCTTATTTTTTTATTCCTTTTGTTTTGATTTGTTCGGTATTAGTGCCGGGTTTTGATTAGCTTATGTGAGGGGGGCGGAAAAAATGTGAGCAATATAGTATAACAAGTACGGAGTATACAATTATACTCAAGTTTAGGGGACAGAAACTAAAATTAATTTTCAGTTTTAGGCTTTATGTTTTTAAAAGTCATATGATTTTTAGTGAATAATAATCTTAAAATAGTTGATATCTATAGTAATCATGTTTATTTTTAAAAACAGACAAAAATAAATAATTAGAAACTACTTTTTGTGGCCACTTTCCGTAATTAATCAATTAATGATCGACTGGTTGTATTGTTATAAGTAATCCGTAATTAGAAAAGGACGTAGTCCACTAGTCCTGAACTCCTGATAAGTGATAACATGCGTAATTTCTACGAAATTGCATGGGCTCTAATTTCCTTCAGTGCTTGCTAATATTGCATTTAGGAATTGACAAATGCACAAATATCATTAAGTGGGTTCATTTCCTTCTAGAGTAAAGTGTATGTTTTACATTGAAAAAATGGGTTATATTCCAAATAAAGGTTTAATTGAACTCGCTTTAATTAATTTCCCATTGAGAAAGTGGATTATATTCTAAAAGGGGTCTAATTGAACTCGCTTTAATTAATTTCTTGAAAGTGACTACGGTTCTTGTATGAAATAACTTAATTTTTTTGAAATGTAAATTAAACCAAGTGGTTAAAGGTTTCTCTTTTTATCTTACCGATTAACGTGACCATTAATTTTTAATTATGTCCTATTATAATCCATATAATATTTGAACAACACTGAAGAATGTGTGACCTGATACATGTTGTGAGTTTGTAAAGAAATTTTTATGTGTCATGGAAAACATTTTTTTTTTTGGCAGCATGGAAAACATTTATGGAGTACTACATTTACCACGTTGTACGTGAAATTTGTAGATGTTCATAATTGAGTCCAGTAACGATTGACTAGTCATTGTTGTATAACTTGTATATTGTACTTATAATATTCAAAGAGCCAAAGACTTGTCAAAATACATGTTGTGGACTGTTGAGTGCTGACCGACCTTTCTTTGTCAACCTAACATGAAAATTTAGAAATAAGTTTCCTCTCTCTTTCCTTCCTCGCTATCTAATGAGGAAAATGCTTGTTCCAAATAATTTTACTTTGGGAGGAAAATTAAAACCTCTCCGTTCTAAATAATTGCTACAAACAATTTTTCAAGGTCTAACTTTACAAATTTGACCACATAATTTTTCACTTATGTAAAAGTTATATTGTGTTCCTTTTATATGAAAGTATCATAATCATGTGTAAGTTTGCTATATTCATCTCAATTTGTAATTAAAATTTTGTCCTAAACTAACTCGTTTTTTTTCCTTTCAAAAAATATATGGAATACTATGCTACTGCGGAGTAACTTTGTACTTCGTAATTCTTTTTCCAAAATGGAAACAATATTTAAAGATAATAATTGATGGAGTACATATAAAACTCATCTTGAAACTTCAACTATCAACTTAAACTTCTAATTGAGTTGGTCTTTTGATATGGTATCAGAGCCAGCGTAATACAAATGTTACGAGGTTCAAATTCATCCACCCTCGTTTTATAGTGTGGTCCTTTGAATAATAGTCAAAATAGTCCCTTAAAAAACCTTGACATAAGTGTTTGTGAAAATAAAATTTGGATTAGTAGTATGGAACTAAAGACTAACATGTACAAGTCTTACGACATTCTAACACCACTTCTTAAGAGACTCATACCAATCCAGGGTTGATCTATTGGAGTTATTGCAAAAGCTTAAATCTAATGTCTTTAAAGCTTATAGAAAAAAAAAAAAAAACACTCAACAAAAGGCTCTTTTGGGGTGGGGATTATTTTATCCTTCCACCCTCACTAGCCACTTCAAATTAGTCTGACTTATAAATTTGAACGAAACTGACCAAGAAGATTACAAGAGGTATAACTTTAGTAGGCGTTTTCTCTTTACCTGAGTATACATAATAGATATGCTATTATTGCCCTATTTACCTGAGTATACATAATAGAAATGCTATAATAGAAATACATAATAGAAATACTAAGAGTTGAATCAAGTAGGTAAATAATTTTGTCTTTTTGAATACTGAGGTAGGGGGGGGGGGGGGGGGGGGGGGGGGGGGGGGGGGCGGGGGGGGGATAGAAAGAAGTAATGAGGACCATCTTACATACTCGGATACTCCTATGGGAAATAGAACAATATATCAAAGAGATAAACCAAAAGGAAAAGTAAAACAATCTATTAAAAACGGATCGGAGTTAATTACAGAGCGAGTAATTTCCAAGGAAGAAAGGACTTCTTTCAGTATGTCGTATTTTTAGTGTTCTGTATCTTTATATATCTCAAAACATATTACTAGTTAATTACATTTCATAAATTATGAAGGGTAAGGTAAGATTCTTTCAATAAGTGCTTCCAAACTATCAACTAAAGAATCTAATTGGCAATTGTTTTTGGTGAATACCTAATAGGAAAAATAAGGGGCAGTTGCTAACGACTCTAATTAATTTTATACGTAACTTGTCCTTAATTGTTGATTGACTAATGACTATTAAGACTTGGAAGTCCAAAGTCTTCCTAATTTAATATTCAGCTTGAAGCAGCTTGTTCTTTCTTCAAGCCACGACCTTTAATATGTCCTGTCTCGCAAAATAAAAGACTTCTAATGAGTTATTAACTTATTTTGCACATAATGACATACAAGTTCATATACCTTGAATTTAAGAGCCTTCTCATGAGTTGTTTTGAAAAAAATTCTTGACTTTTACTTGCTCTTCCAATAAGGTTTTAGGCTTTGTTAGGTCTAGTAGTGTCATTTTATAAAGACTAGTGGTACATACACACGATGAGCGCGAATATAAAAAACGTATCTGTGTTATTACATTTAAACTTGAAATAACATGTAAAAAATATAATATAAATGCGATGCGTGCAAATATAGAAAAACGTATAAGTTAGATAGAGTTGAGCGCATATAAACAGATTAATTAAAATGGTAAAAATTTATTTAAGGGGCCGATTGATTAAAATGCTTCTTTGGGTTTTTCCTATTGAATAGTTTGTCATTATATTCTCTATTCTATAAGTGTGGAGGGTATTTTAGTAATATAAGGGGACACCAAAAATGAATTTATTAAAATAACTTCACATTTTCACTTATATAATAGAGATGTGTAGTCGTGTACTACCTTGACTATTAGAGTGGAAACGGAGTTAAGCATAAAATTGGGGTCTCATCTTTTGATTTTTTCACCGTTTAGGACCCGCGTTTTTTTTTTTTTTTTCACCATTGAGGACCTATGATATAATTTCCGGCCAAAGTTAACCCAACTTTGTGAAAGTTTAATCCCCTTTGTTAAAAGGTTAGTCCCATTGATTAGAGTACACGTGACATCATATAATTTGTGGTTTTCGATTTTGTGTGTTTGGTTTCTATTTTCGCTTGTTTAGGTGCTTTTCTCAATAGCATTTATATTTTCTTGTATTTTGTTAATGGTTTCCGGTAAGTATCAATTAAGTAAATAATCAATTAAAGTTAAGATTTGAAATTGAAGGATGGTTTCCTGTATTTTGTTAATGGTTTTCAGTGTATTTTTCTTGTATTTTGTTAATAGTGTCCAGTATCAATATAATTTTAGCAACGGTATTTTCATGAATTAGTGTCATTATTATATATCAAGTTTTTTTTGTGTGAAAATCTCAGTGTTCGGGCTCTCAATTGACTATCAATTGGGCCACTAAGTCCAAAGCCTAATGGCTCAATATAGCAGCATCAAACCCACAAGCACTACATTCCAAAAGGCTATTCAGCCACCAATCAAGGCCCAAGGCCCACTTGCAATAAATGATCTAAGGGGATTTATTGTACAAACACTATAAATAAGCCGTCATGGCTCACATACCAAGGTACGTCCCTTTCACGCCTTAAGACTACTCTTCTAGAGAACTTCTCTCTCTAGAATCCGAGCATTGTTCTTACTTAGGCATCGGAGGGGCTTTCCTCGGAAACACCCCCGAGGCTAGTAACTTGTTTATTGTGCAGGTTGATTTGGACACGACACATTCGAGCTAGCAAGATCTTCAACACACACAAAAGGGCCTTCATTCGAAGCCCATTGTTCCATCCATTTCAACACCGGAACAATTTGGCGCCGTCTGTGGGGAAGAACACTTGAAAGCTTCGAAAAACACTTCACTTTTCACGTAAAAAATGGAAATCCCCAACAATGACAACCAGGTGGGAGATGTCCTTGTCCAAACGGATTCGGATTCCGATGGAGGAGAACAGCTGCACTCGGTGGCGAGATCGCAGCCAACAAGGGCCACTGCCACAACCAGCAGACCACTCCCTTCTCGCGAAGAGCTCGCTGCGGCCATGACCATCATGCAGAACTTCCTCTTCAACGAGAAAGAACAAGCCCAGGCAGCAGCACGGCGAGAGGCGAGGAGAGCTAGGCGACAGGTCTTGCTGAACATGCCCTCGACTGACGAGGACAATGTGAGGCCCGAGCAAGATCTCTCCACAATGTCAGGAACACACCTGATGACAATGTGGAGAGAGAGCACTGGGACACGCAGCAGAGAGCTGCACAGCAGCCAGAGTGGTTCGCAACGCCGTCTCCAACACCGCAAGCTCTCCAAAGCGGGGCAAGTGATCGCACTCGGATCCGAAGCTCGATCCATAGCAGACTGCGACCTTCAGTTCATGATAGGCTGGGTAGCCCCTGTGGGTCCAGTAGACAACCCGAAGGCAGTGGCCAGTCGAGAAGAAGAAGGAGAAGTGACCGAACTCCTAGCCCCCTACACGCCCCCGAGAAATCCCTTAGAGGAAACTCGAAGAGCGAAGGTATCAGGGCGAGGCTAGGAAAGAGGATCATGACTCCAGCATCGTCCCCATTCTCGGATGACATTATCATGGAGACGATCCCCAAAGTGAGGCTGCCAGCACACTTGACATACAGCGGGATTACGGATCCGAGAGATCACGTCATCTCCTATGAACAACAGATGTTTCTAAGTCCCTACTCTGAAGCCTGTTGGTGCAAATACTTCCCAACCACGCTGACAGGAGTCGCGGGAGAATGGTTCAGATCGCTGCCGAAGGGATCGATCAAAAGTTGGAAGAAGTTGAAGAAGAGGTTATGTGTGCAGTTCGTGAGTAACAATCGCCCAGAACGAACCACTGCCGAGCTAACTTCTATACAGCAAGAAAGGGACGAGAGCCTGCGAGACTTCATGGCCAGATTCATGAAAGAATCCACCAACATTCCGAACATGCAGCCAGACGTGGCAATCTTCGCCTTGAAGCACGCGCTACGGGAGGGAAAATTCTGAGACAAACTGACAATGAAAAACCCCTCCAAGATAGCGGACGTGCTCCAAATGGCAGATGCGTTCATCAGAACAGAAGAGTTCAACAAGGCCGCAGCAAGGCTAAGAGGATCCTCAGATCCGAAAGACAACAAAGCAAATCAGAGTAAGCCCGGGGGCAACTCGAGAAAGGGGAAAGAGAAGGTGGGTGCGAGAGAGGCGAGCCCAAAGAAGGATGGGAAAAAGGGTGAATTTCAACCCAAATACACCAACTACACTCCACTCGGCATACCCCGAAGAGAAATTTTCAATCTCCACAAAGATGATGAAAAGTGGAAGCTACCAGACAAGCTTAGATCCAACCCCCTCCGTAGGAACAAGAACAAGTGGTGTGAGTTCCACGATGACTTCAGCCACACCACTGAGGAATGCAACTCGCTGAAGGACAACATCGAGGACCTCATCCGCCGAGGCTACCTAAAGCAATACTTGCTCGACCGTAGAACGGAGAGGGAAGAAAAAGAAAAAGCAACATCTGAAAAGCTACAAGAGCAAGCCCAGAGAAGAGCCCATGAGACCGAGGGGCAAAAGAAGAAACCAATTCTCGTGGTGTTCGGAGGACAAAGGTCCGGCCACGCCAGCAAGAAACACTTAAGAGCTCTCTCCCACCGAGTCAACTTCAGCAATGTTGGGGAGAACCAGCCTACCCCCCCGAACATGACCTTCACTGCTGATGACTACCTCGGGACCCAGTACAAACATGACGACCCGTTGGTGATCGAAATGGATCTCAACAACCACAATGTCCACAAAGTACTGGACGAAGATGAGAAGAGCCCTCCCCCAGGTGGAGAAAAGGATGCCAAGAGGAGAAAGGCAGAGCCGAGCAGTCTGGTAAAACCCGCAGAGGTTGATGCTCGACCAGAGACCCTTTCCCCCGAACCAGACCAAGAAATGGAAGACATCCCCCTAGAGGATGAGTCAGACAAAAGTATCCGAATAGGCAGAGGCCTAGGCTCGGGACTTCGAATAGAGTTGATCCAGTTGCTGAGGGATCACAAAGGCATCTTCGCGTGGTCGGCGGCTGACATGCCAGGGATAGATCCGAAGATGATCTGTCACAAGCTGGATGTCAGTCCCGAAGCTCGGCCAATCAAACAGAAGAAAAGGAACTACTCCTCGGAGAAAAACAAAGCTATCGCCGAAGAGGTGAAGAAGCTACAAGAGGCAGGCTTCATCGAGCCATGCATGTACCCCAAGTGGTTGGCCAATGTGGTCATGGTCAAAAAAGCGAATGGCTCATGGCGCATGTGCGTCGATTTCACTGATCTGAACCGAGCCTGCCCAAAAGATTGATATCCCCTCCCGAGGATAGATCAGCTAGTGGACTCAACCAGTGGCCATGCATTGCTGAGCTTCATGGACGCCTTTTCAAGGTACCACCAAGTGTTCATGCACCCCGACGATAGAGCGAAGACCGCCTTCATCACAAGCGCGGGAGTGTTCAACCACAGAATGTACCCTTCGGATTGAAAAATGCCGGAGCCCCCTACCAAAGAATAGTTGATCACGTCTTCGCCGATCAAAAGGGAAGGAACATCGAAGTTTATGTGGACGATTCCATAGTAAAAAGTGTGAAGGAAGAAGATCACATCAAAGACTTGGATGAAACCTTCGCCAACCTGAGGAAATACAACATGAAATTGAACCCGAAGAAATGTGTCTTCGGGGTAAAGTCAGGGAAATTCCTCGGATTCATGGTGAGCGAAAGGGGAATAGACGCGAACCCGGACAAAGTCCAAGCTGCGCTAGATTTACCCGAGCCGAAGACAAAGAGGGACGTGCAAAGGCTAACAGGCAGGTCGGTGTAGACACCTACTTTTGTCCCCATTCCCGAAAGGGAAGATTCGATGATGAAAGCATAAATCTCCACTTGGCAACGCATCTCCTATAAAATAACGAATCTCAATCACCCTTCTCATTTCACCTGAAACCTGCTATTTATAGAAACCTGCTATTTATGGAAACCTGATAAAAATGGTAACTGCCGTAAAGGGTAGTTTCTAAAAGTAGTAGAATAAAAAGATAGAAACCTGTCAGAATTAGGTGTTGCACTCCAACATAAATCCTAAAAGAGATATTCTTTACAACATATGACAAAAACATAAATCATGCGGAAAAACCTTAATGCCAGGAAACATATTATTTACACATAATCATTTAGCATAATTTAGGAGCATACACTTTGTAGCGTGCCCTCCCTAGCTGCGCCCGAACCGAACAAGAACAAGCCTTTAGGACTCCAAATGTCGTCCCTCCGTAGATAGTCCACAGTACGTCCGGATCCGCCTCAAGTTAGACCAACTAGAATCGCCCTTAAGGTTACTAGGAAATTCGGTTAAGTGTTTGCAAGTGTTAGGCTTATTTTTCTTTCAAAACTTACCCTTAGAATACTTCAATCCCATGTCCATAAATTATGACCCTAGGCCCTTATTTATAGAGGTTTGGAAAGGGAATTGGAATCCTAGTAGGATACGATTTAATTAAACTTAGAATCCTACAAGGACTCTAATAAATTAAATAATCCTTTTAGGAATAGGAATTTAATCATACACCAAATCCTAATAGATTTAGGAATTGTGCATGGACACAAACACACACACGCACGGAGCCACGAGGGCGCCCACGCGTGCGTGCGCTTGGCCCACGCTACGCAGCCCACGCTATGCAGCCACGCCTTGGCGCGCTGGGCCTGCCTTGCGGTGGGCCTGGCGCTGCCATGGGCTGTGCGTGTTGGCGTGCGTCTTGCTTGCTGGGCGATGGCCCGGCTTCGTGCTGGGCCTTCGTCCGGCAGGCCTCGTCCGATGCTAATTCGTACGATACGCTTCCGATTAAATTCCCGGTTCCGGAATTCATTTCCGATGCGAACAATATTTAATATTTCCGATTCCGGAATTAATTTCCGTTTCGAACAAATATTTAATATTTCCGTTTCCGGAATTATTTTCCGATTCCGATAATATTTCCGATTCTGACAATATTTCCGTTTCCGACAATATTTCCGATTCCGGAAATATTTCCATTTCCGATAATATTTTCCGATACGTACCATGTTTCCGTTTCCGGCAACATCTACGACTTGGATAATATTTATATTTCCGATGCGATCCATATTTCCGTTTCCGGCAATATCATCGTTTCCGGAGTATTCACTTGCTTGTGACGATCTCAGCTCCCACTGAAACCAAGATCCGTCGATTCCGAATATCCATAGATAGAGTATTTAATGCCATTAAATACTTGATCCGTTTACGTACTATTTGTGTGACCCTACGGGTTCAGTCAAGAGTAAGCTGTGGATTAATACAATTAATTCCACTTGAACTGAAGCGGCCTCTAGCTAGGCATTCAGCTCACTTGATCTCACTGAATTATTAACTTGTTAATTAATACTGAACCGCATTTATTAGACTTATCATTGATGCATACTTGGACCAAGGGCATTATTTCCTTCAATGGGAGGTCTACACTAACGGATCTTCCACTGTGGACGGCTCGGGAGCCGGAGTAGTACTGATACCCCCAGTGGGAAAGAACATAGAGTACGCCCTAAAGTTCGGTTTCAAAGCAACCAACAACGAGGCCGAATACGAGGCCGCAATCGCAGGAATAGAGCTGTGCTTATCTTTGGAAGCCGAACATGTTTGTCTCAAGACTGATTCTCAGCTCGTAGCCAACCAGATCCGAGGGGAGTATGAAACCAAATGGCCAAGAATGACAGCTTACCTAGCAAAAATCAAATCCTTAACGTCGAAGTTAAGATCCTTCGAAGTCATACTCATCCCCCGAGGTCAGAACGCACAAGCAGATGCACTATCCAAACTTGCAAGCTCAACGCTCACCAACCTAAACAGGTCAGTCCACGTGGAAGTACACCAAGAAAGAAGCATTGACATGCCACCCCCCACAGTGTGCAATGTGCGTCCAGAACCGAGCTGGATGGACGCAGTCATTGCGTGCAAAGAGAGGGGAGAACTTCCCGAAGACAAGCTGCAAGCAAGGAAGCTGAAAAGGTTCAACCAGTGGTTCATCATTGACGCCAACGGAGAGCTCATGAGGAAGTCATTCTCAGCCCCACTGCTGAAATGTGTAGGCCCAACCGATGCCGATTATATCCTAAGGGAAATCCACCTCGGCATATGTGGAAATCACATCGGAGGCAGGGCACTGACACACAAGGCACTAAGGGCCGAATTCTGGTGGCCCACCATGGTCTCCGAAGCAAAGGCGCTAACAAGGAAATGTGAGAAATGCCAAAAGTTCGCACCTGCAATCCACCAGCCAGCCCAAACCCTGCAAGCAACACTCTACCCCTTACCATTTGCACAATGGGGTTTGGATATCATCGGTCCATTCCCTTCGGCTGTGAATCAGAAAAAGTGGCTGATTGTAGGGGTCGACTACTTCAGTAAATGGATTGAGGCCGAGGCAGTCTCATCCATCACGGAGCAACAGGTCCGCAAGTTCATTTGGCAAAATATCATCACAAGGTTCGGGATACCGAGGCTAATGGTCTTTGACCATGGGAAGAAATTCGACAACACACCACTGCAAAGATGGTGTGAACAGTTCGGTATCCGCCTCACTTACTCACCAGTGTGCCATCCTCAGAGCAATGGCCAAGCCGAAGCAACAAACAAACTCATCCTCAACGCACTCAAGAAGAGAGTTGAGAACGAAAAAGGCAAATGGCTAGAGGAGCTCCCTGGGACACTCTGGTCCCTTCGGACCACCGAGAAAGAAGCCACAGGACAAATACCCTTCCACCTGGTTTACGGTTCCGAAGCTGTCATCCCTGTAGAGATTGGAACAGAAAGCCTAAGGGTCCAAGCATACAACAAGTATGATGGAATCCATGGGCAAAGCAACAATCAACTTCTGTCCGAATCCTTGGATCTACTAGATGAGGCTCGGGACGAAGCCAGAACTCTCAACGCAGCCTATCAGCAAAGAGTCAGCAAGCACTACAACCGAAGAGTCAATGCCATACCTCTAAAGGTCGGTGATCTAGTGCTCAGAAATGCTGCTGCAGTTCAGAAGGGAAAGATCCACGGGAAACTCTCGGCAACATGGGAAGGACCATACATCATCCACTCTGAAAAGAGCACTGGCACCTTTATGCTTAAACAGTTAGATGGAACCATCTTGAAGAACCATTGGAATGCCGATGTTCTCAAGAAATATTTTGTATGATCTCACCCCTCCTTTTGTATTCCAAGTAAGTCGTTTAATGAGAAGAGGAAAGCCACTGGCACCATGTGTTTCATTAAACATATCCCTATGTCTTTTTTATTTTTCTATCACTATGTTTTTATACGAATACATGCAACTTCGGATCTGATCAATCCGAAGCTAAAATCAACCCGATGTAGCCATTTCCTAGGGTCAAAAGGCCCAAGAAATAGCTAATTCGAAACAACCCGCAAGGTACCGTCCAGAATCCTCGGATTCGCGGTACCCAGGGACATTCCGTTCGCAAAAAAAAGTCTCGAACAGTTATAAAGAGTTCGGCTCAGATCCACGGATCCCCGAAACTCATAACTAAATCAGACTTGCGATTTCTTGCCCAGGTTTCCGAACCACAAGAAGTCGGAAGAACAGAAATAGACATCAAAAGAGCTCAAAAGCAGACTCAACAGATCCACGGATCTGAAGAGCTCAGAAGCAGACTCTAAACATGTCTACAAACATTAAGAGAGCTCAAAAGCAGACTCTTATCAGATCCACGGATCTGAAGAGCTCAAAAGCAGACTCCAAACATATCCAATACGGGAAAAGAGCTCAAAAGCAGACTCTCAACAGATCCACGGATCTGAAGAGCTCAAAAGCAGACTCTAAACATCTTCAGCGCTACAAAAGAGCTCGAAGTAGATTCAGGAGCAGACCGAATCCCTTAACAAATCTATGGATTTGACTCACAAACAAAGAAGCGCCTCAATAAATCTGCGGATTCAAGGACAAAAGAACTAGATACTTCGGAAGTAGCATAAGAGATAGAGAAGCAGTCAATTAACAAACAATCATTTTTTATTCAATATTTGGGGGGAAAATACAAGCACATCAGTCAACTCGGAACATACCTGAGGACCCTAAAAAATTGAAAATAAAAATGAACAGTTAAATCGGCAGCCATCAACAGATTAAAATCGGCCTACCGAAGTACACAGAAAGCAAAAATTATTAAAAGTACGACGCAGCACCGAGGCAAAAGGGGGGAAAGTCAGCACAAGTTCGGAGGCCCTCAACTGGAACCAACCGACTCCGAAGAAGACGACTGCCCGAATTCCTAAGGGACTTCACCAACAGGTCCCTGAGGAGATATATTCGGAGAAGCAGCCGCAGTGGTGTCACCTTCCGAGGCGATCCTCCGAGCTTGCTGCTCCTTAGCAGCGTCATTCCTATCAGCCTGGCACTCCACCTGGTTATCCTCAGCTGCGAGCCACTTAGGCACATTCTCTGCCCACTTAAAGTCAGGCATGTTCTTGGCAAACATCCTGCGGCAGCCGAGGATCCCCTCCCAGTACATATCCTAGCATTGATCTCCAGTATACATCTGGGCCTTCTGCTCCTCAAGTTCACGAACTTGCTCCTTCAGACGCTTGACGTCATCTTCAAGAACGGGAACCCGATCAGCAAAGTCTTGGAGTTTCATATTGCTCTCCCGAAGCTCCACAATAGTACCGTCCCTTTTGTGAAGCTTGGCCTCGAGGTCAGCTCGCTCTGCGGCGCTCTTCTTCGCTTCGGCAGCATGCTTTAGAGCACCCTCCTCCACTTGGAAAGTCAAAACGCCAACCTCCTTGCCAATCTGAAGCAAGGCATCCCCACCTTCCTTGGTAAATTCAGCGACCTCCCGCCTCGCTTTCGCAAGCTCGGACACGAGGAAGCTGAACTTTCGATCAATGTGGGGATGTCCCGAGCATAGAGCTCTTCAAACTTGCGGAGCCGCCTCTCATCATGAAACTGACATACGGCAGCAAAGGAGCTCCAATATGCAGACTGGGAGAAGGCAAAGTTAGGAGAAACGAGGAAAAGAAAGCGATAAAAAACGAAAAGTAAAACACGCACACATTACCTCATTCAGATGATACTGAGCCATCTTTGTCGGATGGTTCGCCACCTCCCCAGGAATGCGGAACTGCGGGATCCCGCGAAGCAATTTCTCGTGGGCAGCTTCGGGACCGACCAGAGAACCCACATGAGCCAAGGGGTCCTCACCCAACACATCAGGGCGAGCGTAGCGAGCCATGGTTTCCCGAACTTCAGACGGAATCCTTTTCAAAGGAACATCCGCGCAGGGGTCGCCATGGACCAACCCTTCCAACACAGAAGTGGAAGTCGAGCCCAAAGTCTCACGAGGCCTCTTAACCCCACGACCTTCGGAGGGTCCACCTTCAGCAAGTTGGAGAGGCGAAGGCTGCTCGGCACCTTCGGCGGCAGAAGTTGGGTTCTCCGCAGCCTCAGAATCAGAAATCTCCACCACTACCCTAGGTGGAGTCTGAGGATCCTCTCCCATCGCAGCAGCAACCTCCTCAGAAGCAATACCCTCAGTGGGAACCATAGGGATATCCACCTCGGCTTGCTCCAACTCGTGGGTAATGTCCTCAACGAACACTTCCGTTGGAGTCAAGGGCTTCAGCGGCGAAGGAACATCAGTCTCCTTGGCCAAAGGCTGATCCACAGAATCATTAGTCACCAGCACGGCGACGCTTTTCAACCTTTGGCCATGGAGGGGAATGAAGCGACGCAGATTCTCGGGGAGAACCATCTCCTTCTCCTGCCGAGCAAGGTACCGCTCTCCTGCTTCAGCGAGGCTTGGATCCGAGGCAACAACCTGTTGAACCTTTTCCTTAGTTAAAAAAGGCCGTTGGCTCAGAAACTCAAGAAGCTCGGGGCGGGGAGTTACCTTGGAAGACTTCTTCTTCTTCTTTGGGCTCGCCCCCGAAGCAGACTTCCCATTCTGAGAAGTTTCTTCCTCCGAAGATTTTCGCTTTTTCAACCTCCGCGGCTCCTATAAAAGATAGGAGTGAGAAAGCTGGCAAAAAATAGAACAAGGAAGATGGAGAAAGAACAACGCTTACCTCGGGAAGGGTAAAAGAGGGAGGAGATGAGGCGGACGAAACAACGGGAGCAGTAACTGTCACCTCGGGACCCTGCAACCAAAGGAAAGAGATGAATCTCTACCCCAGCAGTAAACACCTCATACCCAAAAAGATAAAACAAGAATGTTACCGGATCAGAAGTAGTTACCAGCTCAGGCAGAACAGTCTGTCTCGGAACGGCTTCTCCAGGGCGGTCGGTGTAGACACCTACTTTTGTCCCCATTCCCGAAAGGGAAGATTCGATGATGAAAGCATAAATCTCCACTTGGCAACGCATCTCCTATAAAATAACGATTCTCAATCACCCTTCTCATTTCACCCGAAACCTGCTATTTATAGAAACCTGCTATTTATGGAAACCTGCTAAAAATGGTAACTGCCATAAAGGGTAGTTTCTAAAAGTAGTAAGAATAAAAAGATAGAAACCTGTCAGAATTAGGTGTTGCACTCCAACATAAATCCTAAAAGAGATAGAAATTGTAAAAGGAATTCTATTCCTATCGCAGTTCGATAAAAGAGTTAACGTATTAATTAAACTCATAACGAACCTAGAGTTCGTAAAGGGCCCAGACGCATTCCGTCGTAAATTGATACGCACCAAATAACTCGGATTAAGTCTCTTAATGGACTCCATACTCTAGAGTCCAATCTGACAAAGAATTCTGCCCAGACCCTATTTTCAACGCCCAGCCCTGGGCGCCGAAATCTTTGACGCCCAGAGCTGGGCGCCGAAAATACCTAGGACGGATTCTTTTCCTCATCCGTTTCGTATTCAAATTCCTGAAAATCTATCTTTCTACGCCACTCTTTCCTATAAATAGACCCCTAAAGCCGACGTGAAAACACACACAATTATTATTTCTGAGCATTGACTCCAACCCCTAAGCCTAAGCCTCACGCTGCGAAATTGATCACGCGTTCTGTCGCAATCGATCCATAAATCGAACAGAACGTATCCTGTCCCGTACCTTGAGATTCGTTAAATAAAAGGAGAAATAGCAAAGTCAAAGTGGTTAGTTTTCTGAGAACCGTGACGCACCTCTCAAGGGTGCGTCGTAATGTGTCCCTTTTCCATGATTTAATTGCTTTCCTCGCCCTTTTCCTCGCCCTTTTATGAACTGTTAAACTAATTGAATCTGATTGTTCTATCACGCCTAATAAATATAATATTTTTGGGAAATTGGATTATCATGCTAGGTCCCTTAATACAATCTAAATCAGATAATCGCGCTCGATTTAGTATTATATGTTGCATATTGTTAAAATCAACTCAGATTAGTTTAATAGTTAACGCATGTCCCTTCAATTATTTATGCTAAGCTAGTAAGGATATCCTGCCTCTGGAGTTATCGACGAGCGAGTACTCCTCTCGGTAGTTACAGTCCCCCGAACCCTCAATCTCTACCCTGCGGGTGTACGTTGAGAGATCCCCACACCAGGGATCACAAGGGAACCTACGGCCGTCGTGGTCAAACATAATTCCACTCCCTTTATGTCACGATAATCGGGTTTTGTCAGTTTTTCTCATTGTCGTTAAAAACTGAATGGCGACTCCTATATTACTAGTCAATTGGATGTAAACTCACAGGAAATCCAATTACACTTGATTTGACAAAAAGAAACGTCACACCCATGAGGGACAAGGTCACGCATTAGCCTCGTGCTTTTTCGACCCCCTCACAGTCGGCAGACCAAGGGTCGGCTCGAACGTCTTCAAGATGGGCCAAGGCGTGATCCGAGAACTTGTAGCTATCTAGCCTCGGCTGCCGAGGGTTAGATGCCTTGAAATCGTAGGGAGGGAAACTCTCAAGAACCTCGCCTTCCAAGGAGTACCCCAATTTCTGAGGGTCAATAGCAGCCTCTCCGTACGCTACAACAAAACAAGAGAGAGGGTCAGATACAGGCAAAGCCAAGGAGAGGCAAATACCTCAGCTGAAGCACGATCTCAGCACAAGAAATCTCACCCCTATCATAGATCCGACTGAGACCGGCAGCAGCGAGGAGAGCCTCCTGAGTGATATAATGGAAGTTAGGAAGCCAATGCAAAGGCTCCCTAGTCATTTTCGCTCGGAACCACTCCAGAAGAGCAACATGATCCGGATTCCCCAGATCGACCGGGCCAACCTTAGACATCTCCGGATCCACCCTGACAAACCATTTCGGTGGCGCATAATAATGGGGATGCTTCGGATCCACGGGCACCCGCACTAGAAGTCATTGCTTCTTCCAGTTATGAACCGAAGACACATAAGGGAACGCAGTCAGATACTGCGAGTCGCTCTTCCGAAGCCGCTTGTTGGTAATGGTCCACCAACCATGTTGGGCATTCTGATTCCTCCCGAGCTCATGTATCTCCTTGAAAACCTCGAGAGACGGGGGATAACCCAGAAAGTCGCATGTCCAGCGGTAAGAAATGATATGATGCATCGACTTCGGCGTCAACTGCGCCAAAGAAATGTTATACTCCTCCAACACTCGGGAGACGAACGGATCCAAAGGAAATCGAAGCCCATAATCAAAGTGGTGGAGATACACAGCAATTAAGCCTGGGGGCGGCCTTGTCACCCGAGCGTGCTTCTGAAGCGGAAGATCACACCAGTAGCCCAAGGCATATTGAATGCCATAAAGATCTTTGGCGAGCCGATGATAATGCCCTCGACGAGCTTCAACTAACCACTCCCCTTCAACGGCCGTGCCATCGGGACCAGCAATCTCACTCGGATCATCAAAGAGAGCCGCAAGTTTACCCTTAGGATCCGCCTCTTCCCACCGCCTCGGGAAGAAAGGGCGAATAGGAAAACGGCCAGTAGCGCCGGTTCCATGACTCGGCCCAGCGCGAGCCCCACTCTTTGAGCGCTCTTCAGCCTCAGAAGAGGTCTTCGCCGATCTATCCTCGGAGCCACTAGACGAGGATACCACACCCGTCTTCGTCTTCCATCTTCCCCCAGCCATGGAAAAAACTCTAAAGAAAGAGTGCCGAAATACGAAGAATCAGAGAGTAAAAAAGAGAAAACGAGAAACAAATTACCTTCCTCGGAGCGGAAATCGCCGACAAGTCGAACGGAACAAAGACCCGAAGCTGATTCTTGACAAATTCGCGAAGATCTAAAGGAAACTCACAAGAAAAACCACCGGAATTCTGGGAGGATTTGAGAAAGATTTTTGCGAATAAAGTTTTGAACGAAGGGTTGGGTCGAGTATTTATAGGCCACCACCCACTGAAACTACCTAACTTCCACTTTGTTCTGGGCCGTTCGATCAACGCCATTCATGAAGCATCCATGTGACACCTGCCCCACTAGTGCATGGTTCCAACGCCCCCTTTTGAAAAAAGAGAGGGAAAACTTTTCAACTTCTGATACATGGAAACCCGCCCATTTATTCCTAAATGGACCGGGTCTGGGGGGCATGTTGTTCGGGCTCCCAATTGACTATCAATTGGGCCACTAAGTCCAAAGCCCAATGGCTCAATATAGCAGCATCAAACCCACAAGCACTACATTCCAAAAGGCTATTCAGCCACCAATCAAGGCCCAAGGCCCACTTGCAATAAATGACCTAAGGGGATTTATTGTACAAACACTATAAATAAGCCGCCATGGCTCACATACCAAGGTACGTCCATTTCACGCCTTAAGACTACTCTTCTAGAGAACTTCTCTATCTAGAATCCGAGCATTGTTCTTACTTAGGCATCGGAGGGGCTTTCCTCGGAAACACCCCCGAGGCTAGTAACTTGTTTATTGTGCAGGTTGATTTGGACACGACACATTCGAGCTAGCAAGATCTTCAACACACACAAAAGGGCCTTCATTTGAAGCCCATTGTTCCATCCACTTCAACACCGGAACACTTAGTGAATGAGGTTATTAGATATTAGGAAAGAAAAATTATATATTAAAAATCATTGATTTGATTGGAGTCGGTATGAAATTAAGGAACTAGGTAATTGTGAGCTATGGTTTGAGTTTTAAATACAAGTCTTTGCTACAACAACCATGATGCGGTGTCGCCACCGATCAGAAGTGGCGGCGGCCTCGGACCAGCAACATATTCATACATAGCCATAGACGACTACCTCAGAGAGATCTCCCCCACATGGCACTCTCGTCTTCAACCATCTCTCGATCTGGTCAATTCTCTCCCTCACCGCGCTCTCTCGTATCTTCATTTACAAGCACCGGTCTTTCGAGTTTCGCGCCGCTCTTCCTTTCCTCGGTTCCATCATTTTCTTTCTCTGTGATTTCCTCTATGAAGCTCTTTCCGTTTGCTCTGTCACCGCCGTCCTCGGTCTCGATATATTGGCATAGGTATTCTTTAGAGTAATGTGTCAATGTGTCATTTATTTTCCTTGCAGATGTGAAATGCTTGATTATTGCTGTAAAACTTGCTTGATGTACCTGATTACAAATGAGATTAAGCTTTTGGTTGATTACAAAATTATTGGGATGCTTGCAAATGTGAATGCTTACTGTAACTTTTTTTTAAGTGTTTAATGATGACCCTAACTTTGTGCTTAACTTAGTGGAAATGACAAAACGGGTTGGCCATGCAAATTAGCTACCCTAGCTAATTTTTGCTTGACAAAAATTAATCAATGGTTGATTGATAAATGACAAATGAGACACAATTAAATAATACTCCCTCCGTCCCTTAATACTCGCACCGGTTTGAC
Source organism: Spinacia oleracea (assembly GCF_020520425.1). Taxonomy (NCBI): domain Eukaryota; kingdom Viridiplantae; phylum Streptophyta; class Magnoliopsida; order Caryophyllales; family Amaranthaceae; genus Spinacia; species Spinacia oleracea. Next base: position 146,517,322 of record NC_079490.1, on the reverse strand, counting down.
CGGTGTGGAATTTAAGACATTTGAATTGACTTATTAATTTAATGGTGTTAGTTGATAGTGGGATATTATTTTTTTAATATTGTTAGTGGAAAATGTGTAAGAAGTGGGGAGTGGTGAGTGGAGGATGTGAATCTTTAAATAACTTTTTGTAAAGAATAGGGGTGTATGTGGGGTAGTAGGTAAGTGTGAGAAATAATATAATATTGATAAAAAATTTCCTTTATAGAAGCGGTGTAAGTATTAAGGAACGACCCGAAAAGGAAAGCGGTGCGAGTATTAAGGGACGGAGGGAGTAAGCTACTACGTACTTCGTAGTAGTTAACCATTGGAGTACAAACCAACTAACAATATACAGTGGTGGAGCTAGAATTTTTGGAAACAGTGGTGGAGCTAGAATTTTTGGAATAGTGTGTCACTATCGTCCACCGACCACGATAAATCAGCATTTGATCAATTTAACAAAAATTGATACTTAAAAACAGTACTCTGTACAAATATGTAACGGTAAATTTGAATAATGATAATGGTAAATATTTATTTATTATTTCATGTTTAATTTTGTGTCCTAATCATAATTGTAGTATAATTTTGAAGGGAGTAAATCCCGTTAATTCAATTTTACTCTGCAATTTTGCTTCATTATTGTTTCTTCCTTTCCGATATAATAGTCTCGTTAATAATGTAATTTTGAAGTTACAGTCCGAATTTTATTAGTCACTGTTATTGATTTTAATGTTAATAGTCCCATTCATTATTCACTAGTAGAAAAAACCTCAAGTGCTTGGGGGAAAATGCCCTCAAGTGCTGGTGATTATGCCCCCATCACTTGGAGGTGAAGCACTTGATAATATTTCAAGTGCTTGGGGTTAACCCCAAGCACTTGACAAATTAAGTGCTTGGGTTTTAAGAAACCCTAAGCACTTGACATGTCAAGTGCTTGGGTTATAAGAAAAACCCCAAGCACTTGACATTTCAAGTGCTTGGGTAATAAGAAAAACCCCAAGCACTTGATTGGGTTGTAAAAAAAAACCCCAAGCACTTGCGTCCAAGTTTTTATAAAAAAAATATTATTTCCTCCCATTTTTTAAAACTAAATCGACGCATAAAAATAAATCCAGATTCAAATAAAACTTAAGATTACAATATAATAATAAAGACTAGAATATCGATCTTGACTATAAAGTAAACTTTATTCAATTGTAATTCACAAAATTTACAAGTAAAGAATTCAATATTTAATATTGTATAACAGTATAAGTTAACATAGAGAACTAACACGAGAATTTTTACAAACTATATACAGAGAGAAAACTGGCAGAGCCCGACAACTTTCACAGGTCTCTAATTAAGTACGTAATCACAAGGATCAATTGGAGTTCCGAAAAATAACACTCTGTTGATTAAACAGGAGAAGAATACGAACATAACATACTGCAGTCAGAGTCCAAACAAAAAAACTGTATAAAAACTGAAGTGACAACATCAAGGTACCAGATTGAGAATGAGTAAAACTACAACTGGAGAAAGCACAGACTGCAAATTCTAATCATCAAAGTTGCTTTAACGCTGACCTCGCCCATCATCAGATGTTGAAATATATGCAACCTAATAACATACCATCACCCGTGGTAATTAAGTGTGATAATCCAGACCTTTAGCTGCTGAAACAAGCAGATCAATAATCCAAAACAAATATACGAGGTATGTTAAAAGTAACCACACCAGCAAGGGATCAAAAAGATTTAGTAAATAATCTTACTATCCAAAATGCCACAGTCCCCAGTATAATCCATGTTGCGATTTTTGCACAAAACTTTGCAGACTTACATTGGTAATCTCATTGAGCTAAAGATATGTCATCTGTCCTAGCAGGCTCACATTTATGCAAAAAGCTAAACATCAAAATTATTTACCAACAACAACAGCAAGTTTGAACTACAATTTCCAAGTCAATGCTACTTACCTAATAATCTTGTTAAGCAATCTTTTCTAAGCTAAGACTCAAAGAGTGATCCTCATGAGTAATTACTGCATAACATGAGGTTCTTCAGTAGCAATTTTACCATTTGAAAAAGTAGAACATATAAATATATAAAAACGGCGATACAAAATCTTGATGAGCTACGGTCATACAGAAACTTACAATCCCCACAATCTAGCCATTTCAGGTTTAATCTTTCTTAGAGAAGCCCAATTATTTTCTTAATTACCAAGAGCACAACTACCAAACACACTACCAAAACAGGCACAAAACTTCAGCAACTCAAAACTGGTAACGTTGACAAGAAAACCAAAAACAAGAAGCAGAAGGCAGCAACTCCGACACCCCTTCCCACCCCTTCCCAAACTGACTGAAACACGTATAGCAAACTCAGAAGCATTATAGGCTAACCACAAGCAACAAATTTCATAATGATTAACCTATGAAGCAAACGCACGCCTTTTTCTTTCTAGTTGGAACCTCATAACAAGCTCGAAAACACGCAAATATAACCAGCAAGTCATAAGCATATGCATTAAGAAGGACAAATTTACAGGAAAAAAAAAATCACATATTACAAGCAATCAAGCACATTGGACAAACACTGAACCTCAACAAAAACCGAAAACGCAAAAAACCTATCACCAACGAAGAAATTCTTGCCTTTCTCATAAATTCAGATAAACTTACAGCAACTGCAGAACCAACACAGATCTTCCTACAACTCAAAGAACAAAGAATCAAAAGAATAACCACTAAAAAAAGAGCAACAATGCAAAGAAAAAAACCAAATGTTAATTGGAGTTCCGAAGAACAACACCATGTTGGCAATTAAGTGTGATAATCCAGCTGAAACAAGCAGACCGATAAGAAGACTTGTCCTTGAAACTGCTTCATATGAACCAATTGACGTACTGAAATCATGTGGAAACAACAACATATAGAGCAACAGCCGAAGGAAAGCAGAAACAACATACAGAGCAGCAGCAGAAGCAACCCTACACCCTGAGATCCAAACAAGAAAGATTGTCAAATAAACACTTCAATAATACGTCATATTATGAGACCCATCAAACTGAAAATATTCAAATCTTTCCTACTAATGGCCACACCACCAGAGACATCATGATCGAGACAAAAAGAAGCAGAAACCTACACCAGAATGACAACATTTTTAAAACCATGTCAATGAGACCATAGAAACACTTAGTAACATTCATTGACATGCACAATAAGAGTAATAGTTATTGTGTTACATAAAAATCCCATAACACATTTGTGAAGCTAGAGTTAACCCAAATGACAGAAACATATTCAGAAAAGACTTATCAGATGCAAGGTTACATTATCTCTACTTAAAATAATAATCATACTTTAAATAAATTTGTTTAGCAAGTTTAATTTGAAGTTTTTAAATATGGATAAGGGAATTATTCCTATACAGCTCCTTTAAACCATAAAAGACTTCCACATCATAGTTTTATGGAGACGTAATATATACTTAGTATAATTTATTAGTTAGTGTTTAGCAGTTTGAACGCTTTCAAGGATATTTACATATTATGTGTATCATACGTGAATAGACTGTTTCTTCTGATTATAAGAAGTTGGAAGTGCCTAATCTTTATTCTTCAGCAGAGACAATTCTGCTTCAGCAGTTGTAGGTCAGAGAGAACATGTAAGAATAATTCTAGATAGGTGCAAGTGTGTAAGATGAAACAAAACATCTAACATAAAGCGCAAGTTCGGTTATATTTTCTGTACGTTACCTTCAATGGAAGGCAATGAGCTTCATGAGATGGTGGCTAGGACATCTTAACTCTTGAGCACATAAAGCGCAAGTTCGATTATGTTTTCTAAAAGCAGGAAGGGTGCTAAATCCAGGTACGCCCTTGAATATATCTTCTTCACATAAGCCACGACATCTCGGAAAGGTACATCCTGAGAATTAATTTATGTTTAGCTGTATAGCAGGAGTACAAAAACAAAGAAAGAGCGGTGTATATTTAGGAACATTTTCTTCCTTAATCTCATGATACTAATTGAGGGAAGGATCAGAAAGGCTTAGATCATTACCTAGCCATCCATCATAAATGAATTTGTTCTCTGCTTGTAAGTTGCAATACATGATTGAATAAGAGACCAGGAGCTAAATGACCGGCGTATATAGTCACGACTCACAACACTTGGTATCCGAGAATGGGACTTGCAAGCTCTGAATACAAAGAATGAGGGAGGAAATTAGCAGTAAAAATAAAACAAAACAAAAAAGTCAAAAGTGGCTCGGTTATTAGCCCCAATGTTTCATCTTAGCAACTATTGCCAATTTTTCATGTGAAACAACCAGAGAACACTTCAACTAAGGCCCGAACAATGTGTGCATAATCAATAAATCATCATCATCGTTGTTTCCAGAAAAGCATGTAATTATGTAAACAGCCAGGATGATGTATGCACATCTACTTGATTGCCATCACCAGAACCAAATTAATTAGTCCTGCTCCTACCATTAAAACTACCATTACCAGCAGGAAGGATATAACACCCAAACCATAGCCTCTCTGAATTCGCATTTCACAAAGCAGATTACACTCTCTTTCATTCAATAAGCTCTTCAAATCAGATTATAGTATTTTAGAACACCAAATTCATCTTTCTGAATTTTTTGTCCTAGAATCGTCCTTGAACCCTAATTAACCTCGAAATTAATTCATATTGCATCAATTACAGTAAAATCTACCAACATCTAATCATCAATTCTTATAAAATAATTCTATAAACACATTAACATACGAAAAAGAAACGATTCAATTCGATTACATTAGAAAACCTAACCTTTGAGCCAAAAAGAAATTTGATTTTCCAGCAGAACGGTGTATGAGCTAACCTCTTAGCGGTTTCCAGTAGGAGGCAAGTCGACGATAGTGGCGGTGAGCGCGATTCTTTGCCCCAGGAGAGGAGGCGATGGAGGTATTAAGCGGTACACAAATCGGCGACTTGGCTGCTGGAGAGGAGAGAAGATAGGAGAGGAGAGAAGATAAGATGGCACACATCAGAGGAGATAAGATGGGACACGGGAGGAGAGACGATGGCAACAACGACGGTGGTGAGAGTTTGGCGTGGGTAGTGGTAGGGAAGAAGTGGGGAGGTGTAGAGGAGAGAAGTGCAGGGTTTTGTTTTACGAAAATTCTTTTAAAAAAAAAAAGTTTCATGAAAAGTTTTCAAAGGGAAGTTTCACCGAATAGAAAATTAACCTAAGAAGAAGGTCCAAAGTGCTTGGGGTAAATATAAAAAACCCAAGCACTTGTAAAATGTGCAATTAAGTGCTTGGGGTAAATAGTAAAACCTAAGCACTTGTAAAATATGCAATTAAGTGCTTGGGTTAATAACAAAACTCAAGCACTTGATTCAAAGCACTTGAGTTTTTTTCTACTAGTGATTGCTTTTTAGAGTTTGGTCTACATTTTCATTATAGCAGCATGAACTTCACAAGAAAGGCAGGGGAAGGAGATAAAGAGAGGAGATAGAAATTGAAGCTTTTTAGAGTAATTGACAGCCACGTGAAGTGAGACTCGTTGATGTACCGAGAATTTGTTTCAAAATTTACAAAACATTGCCATGAATGAGACGGGTGTATTTGAGGTAGTTGAGGCTCTATTATAGACCATCTCTTTGACATTGTTGCTCTGTTGTTGTTGTTGTTGTTGTTGTTGTTGTTGTTGTTGTTGTTGTTGTTGTTGTTGTTTCTGCTGCTACTACTACTGCTTATGTTCAGACCTGATATTGCTGTCAAGTCTTTGTTTCCCCAAGGAATAACTATCTCTCTGTTATCTAAAAGGTTAATGCAAGACTATATATTGTAATGCCTACTTAAGTGGATATTTAAAATATTAGGTAATTCAAAGCCTAATATATAGACCCTTACTAATCCGAACTTGAGATGGGTTGGTTGCTAGATACGGGAAATGCTGGTGCATTTGCATTTCTGGTGTTAATTGTTGTGTTTATGTATTGCTTAAATTCATGAATTTATCCTAATTGTTATTTTGAATTTTTATGTGACAGTTGATGGATTGAAGGCTTTCGAGGTGTACACAAATGGATCACATATGATGTGGCTCTAAGAGTTTCATCTACATGTCAGTTTATTAGGAGGGCAAATAAAATTTGGTAGCACGGTCAGTTTTGTAGTTTGTACCCCCAACCCAATTCTTTGACGCAAAATATATGGAGAAGAAAAAAAAAGTCAATACATAATGTTGTTTCGTTTGGTCGGTTACCTGTTGTTCCTTACTTCATCAATGCACATGCAAGCAGGCAGTTCTCATCTTATATATGTACAAATTTGCCTTAGAAAAATTTAATAGTTAACTCAATTCTGACGTAAATGTGCAATGCAACACACTATGACTTTTCTTGGCTCATCCAGGGCACCACCTGTTGGGACATGAAGCATGCTATAAAATGCAAACTACTCAACTTATATGATGCAAATTTTGAACTGTTTGAATTGTGTTCATTTCTTATTTTAAAGAAATCGCCATAAGTTATGTAATTTGGTCTGATTTGTGACAATATATCCATCTATTCTTTTAGTTTGTGTATAATCTCGCACGCATCGCGTGCATATAAAACTATTATTGCAAAAGTCAACTCATTAGAACTTTGGTGTCCACCTAATAGTCGATAGTACCCTATTGCTAAAAAGACATTTATATAATGTAACGTTACTTGCATATATAAAACCAAAACTTTAAAAATGTCGTGCATATGGGACTAGTAGACAAGTACTCCCTCCGCCCTGGAATACTTGACCTGTTTTCCTTATCGGGCCGTCCCTTAATACTTGACCTGTTTCTAAAAATGGAAATATTCTAACAATATTATATTATTTCTCACTCCACCCCTATTAACCCACCCACCCCCTACTCCATACAAAAAATAATTAAAAATTCAACCCCTACTCTCCCCTAACCCCACCTCTTAAACCACCTCCCACTAACTACATTAAAATAATACCCCACTATCAACTACTACCTATTAAATTAAATAAGTCAATTCAAGTTTCTTAAACTCTGTGCCGGTCAAACCGGGTCGAGTATTCCGGGACGGAGGGAGTAGTATATATATAGCCAATTAGAGATGTCTTTCGGATGGAAATTCTATGGGCTTTCCCCAACACAACCCGTAAGTCTCAACCGTCCCCAACGACCCAACCCCATCAGGGAAGGCTTGGGCCTATCTTTATCTCCTTTGTTTTGTTTATTGAACACTTCTGTCTAAGACGAGTAGATGACAATTTTTATTCCATTGCATTATTTAAAGGATATTTTAATATTTAAAACTTAAAATTTAAAATTTAAAATTTAAAACTTAAAAGATGGTAATATTTTTTTTTTTATGTGTTACTAGCTGTTCACCTTAGCGTTAATTCGAATTCGGAGGGAATTTCACGCTAGTGTTGCATTTTTTTAAACGGATGAAGTATAATGTTAAGACTAATTATCAACAATACCGAGCGGATAAAGAAAAAAAGTTGCAACTCTACTTTGATTCGATGGTTATCTTGTTGCTAAGTGTAGATAATCTGCTAATCATGTGTCATGCGCCTTTTAGTTGTCGAGTACGAGTGTACAATCAACTGTTGTTACATTATTATGCTTAGTCTTCACCCAAAAAAAACATTATTATGCTTAGTCCAGTTAGATTTTTTTTTTTGGAATTATTGGCTCCGTCCCAAAATTATAGTCCCGATTGATTAAAAACACGGATTTTAAGAAAAGTAGAATTAAGTGTGTGGGAAATTGAAATATAGTACATTGATGATGAAAAAGTACTCCCTCCGTCCCATAATATAGTGCCCGTTTGACATTTTTTACGGAAATTAAGAAACTTGAAAAATAACATGATGAACTATTAATGTTGTTGTACTTTAGTAGAAAAGTACACAATTTATTTTAAATTTTAAACAAAAAGACAAAAAATAACAAATTATTGGACCATATTTTCATGATAGAAACATTAATGATTGGACCACACTATTTTCTAGGTACAAACATTAAATATTGTACCACATTTTGGGACACCCAAAATGGAAAACATGCATTATATTTTGGGACGGAGGGAGTAGAATATAGCACATGTAAAAAAGAATAAAGTACATGGAGAAGAGAAAATAATAGTACATGTTAAACAGGAATATAGTACATTTTCTTTTTGTTTTGTGGTCCCAAATGAGGGTGACATGGGATATTTTTTGTGTTCAAATAAGGAAATAGGACTATAATTATGGGACCCCCGATTTGAAAAACATGACTATAATTTTGGGACGGATGAAGTAACTAATACTATATCCGTTTCAAAATGATGTTTCAATTTTCATATTTTATGTTTGTCTATGCACAATTTATATAATTTATACTCCGTATCTAATTATACAAAAGTAAAAATTATAAAATTTTGATAATATTGAATTACTAATGGAGACGAATCAGACAAGATTCCACATGAATATGTTTTTTTTCTTATATATTGGAAATAGTTTAGAAGATTATCTCCAATTATGAATAGTGACAAAATTATAAATTGGAATATCGTTATGGAATGAAAAGAATACTTGATTTGACGGATAAGAATATTCGAATATGATAAGGATTTGTCTTATTTGTAACGGTTTTGTCCAGGAGATTGAATAGATAGGTTATAACTAGGAAGGCGGAGAGGCAAATATCTGATATGTATTTCAAGATACATATCAACCTTATTAAACGACAAAATAGGGACAAGAAAAACATTAAAAAATGTGCCCTTTTTCAAAGAACAGATGTCGTTTTTCAAAAACAAATGCCATTTTGAAAAAATGGATGTCATTTTTCAAAGAACAGATGTCGTTTTTCAAAAACAAATGCCATTTTGGAAAAATGGATGTCATTTTTCAAAGAACAGATGCCATTTTTCAAAAACGGAATCCATTTTAAAAAAAAATTATTTTGTCCTTAAAATCAAATTGAAGTTTCAACAACCCTTAAAATCAGGCCTTAATCGCCATTGCTGAAACCAAATTGAAGTTTCAAATCAAAGGAAAACCTTAGTCGCCACCACTATCATCGGACCCAAACTTCAATATTCAGGGGAAGGGGAGAGTGTCAGAAAGAGAAGGAGGGCGGCGAGCAGAGGGAGAAGGAAGGAAGGAGGAGAGAGGGCGCCGACTCGCTCACCTGATGTAGATACAGGTTAACCGGCCGCGCGCCGCCGGCGCTAACCCAATCCCCCCCCGCCGACGCTCACCCAGACTTACCCACGCACGTTGTCGGTGTTCCCCCTTTCCTACTTCCTCGATGTCGGTGGTTGTGCGTGATGGTGGTGAGGAAGAGAAACGACGATGGAGGAAGATCCCACTGTTGTCGGAAAATGAGGATGTGGACGATGACGAAGTGAAACCATTTAATGGAAGAAGGAAGGGGGGTTAATGGAAGAAGGGAAGGGGGAGAGAAATGTCAGGGGAGAAGGAAGGTGGGTTAATGGAAGAAGGGAAGGGAGAGAGAAAAGAAAAAGAAATGGGTGGGTTAATGGGGATTGGGTGGGTAATTAGGAATTAGGGGGGTTAGTTAGGGATTAGACGGGTAATTAGCTTGTAATTGGTTGATTATGAGGATGATGACGTCATGGAGGGGTATTTGGAGTATTAAGTCATTTGTGAAGGGTATTTGGTGAATTATTGAAAACTTGATGGGCATTTGGTGAATTAAGGCAAAACTCGGGGGTATTTCATGAAATATCCGGATAAGGATTTGTCTTATTTGTAACGGTTTGTCCAGGAGATTGAATAGATAGGGTATCACTAGGAGGGCGGAGAGGCAAATATCTGATATGTATTTTAAGATACATATCAACCTTATTAAACGACAAAATAGGGATAAGACAAACAGTAAAACAAGTGCCCTTTTTCAAAGAACATATGCCATTTTTAAAAAAAAATGACTTTGTCCTTTAGCGTTTGTCTTTAGCCTATTTTGTCGCTTAGTGGGGTGATGTGTATCTTGAAATACATATTAGATATTGATTTATACTTCCTCATATAATTAGTGCTCTTACATGCATCCTATGGTCTATTCTAGTTGTAACCTTTTTATTTTTGGCAACTTTACACACTTTGACTTTACCAAACTATACTCAACTCTATTCAATATCCCTCTTTTAACCCTAATTATATCGATCTCAATATTAAAGGAGGCATAGGATGTAATTTACGTAGTACTACCTATCCACGTACTTACATGACAAAAATTAGGATGAACAATAAACGTTAAATCTACAAGAGGACGGAGGAAGCGAAGGGTTGAACATGCATTTTGCAACTCTACGGTTAATATCTTTTCCAAGAAGAAACATTATTAAACACAGGATTAAAGAACAAGGAAGCAAATGAATTAGTTTTTAGAATCCGATTAGTACATTAGGGTGCTCCGTAACAAGAATGAGTGCATAAATAAATAAAATTTCAGAAGACTAGTAACAAAATAAAGACGGACGACATAGCTACGTACGTCTAAGAGGAAAAATAAATAAAGAAGATTACAAACTTTATAGTAAATTATACATATGGGGATCGGATATTGATCGAGCAAGATGAAGAGGCTAATTGTTTAGTTGGCTGTTGACATAATTCCCAGACCAACTTTCCAAGTACAACTCTTCCATGAGAGGTAGACCTTGCAGCATCTCATCAAGATCAACGGCATTCATACTATCAACAACAACAGCAGCATTGGCTCCAAGGCAAACACTAGCACCACTATTTCCGGCCTGCACATAATGTGGTGGTTGTTGTTGTGGCGGCTGATGCGGTGGTGAAGTCATACGTGGTCGCTTCCTCATCTGGTTTTGAAGAGAATTCGAAGAAGCGTTGTAAGTATCATTTCCAATCCATGCAACAGAACAGTTCTTCCCCGTTAGGCTTTGTACCATAGACTTGAAGTCCTTAGCTTCAACCTCCACACTTCGAGTTTCGATAAGTGTTACTTTTGTAGTAGGCTTATTATTAACATATCTATCACCATCTTTCTCCATACTCCTCCAATAACCTAAGCTATAACAAATGAAGTACAAGTTAATTAATTTGATGTAATAATATATATATATATATATATATATATGCGCGCGGCTTAAGTTTTCGATATTCTCTGCCGATTTTAATCTATATCTAATATAAAGAGATGAGGTATTTATATGGACGTATTTAATTAACGCTCGTGCAGATTTGATTTTTGTCATAACTCATAACTCATAACTCATAACAAGCAAGTACGGGTATATACGTTGAAATGGAAGAGACTGAGGAAATGATGATAAATTGACCAAATTAGAGAAAATTTGATGATTGAGGAATTCAAGAGGAAGCAGTAGGATTGGCGAGCAGTCTTTTAAGGGGGTCAATATGTAAAGGCTAAAGCATGCATTATTCATGGCTCAAAGACCCCTCCAACTTGAAACAAGGTTGAAAAGGCCAACCCTTTTTTGGCTTATTGTCTTTAATTCTTGGCCCATATTTCTCCACTAGTGGTTGGTTGTCCTGAATTGTTTCGTACCTTAGCACGCTATTCCCTCTTTTCTTTTTCTTCTTTACATATTTTGTTTATGGTATTTTATTTATTTTGTTCTTTACAATGTGAATCTTTTTTTTATTTAAAAATCTATGCACTTTGGCTTGAATGGTTCAATAAATAAATAAAGTAATCTTATTGGTTGTTAAATTAGTTAGTGGATTAAAATCCTAGGGATATTTTTTTTATTAATTTTTTAATATAAAACAAAAGTTATTTTCACTTTATCCAAAAAATACTATAAATGAATCTTGGATAAAGTGAAAACATGATTAATGAATGGAGTAATTTGCAATTTTTTTCAAAAGAAAAAAATGTTTATCCTCATTAATTATACGTTAAATCGCATGCATAATATCAAACGTAAAAAACAAAAAGGGACTGAGATAGTACACTTCTAATATATACATAGTTTTCCCGTCTAATATGCACATCTTCAAAAATGCCTCGAAAATTTTGTTAAGAAGATTACTCAAAAACCATGTCCATGAACATAAAAAATTAACAAACAAACAAAAATTAGATTAAAACATGTAAAATACAAAAAAGTAAATAAATAAATAAAATCAAAATTGACTTGTTGACCGGAAGTATAACAAGTCACCGGTCATCTAACTTGTTTAAAATCATGTAATGACGAAAATTGTAAATAAAAAATTTAATATTTTGAAAATACATGTAGCGAGAAATCTAATAAGAACACGTGAATAGAACATTATGAAACCGAGTTAATATATGTGACAAAAAAAGGGTCTGTTCAAACTGTAATTGACCAGGCTCGTAACATATGTTTATGGGATAAACCCAAACACAACCAACACCAAATGCTTAAAATTTGGTTTCTTTCTAGCTTTCAATCATTACCATTCATGGAAGAATGAGAATCACATCATGTACCCCCATACATTAAGGGAAGTGTTCGCTGCCGCATGCATCTAGGCATATACGATCAGAGCTTGCTTTGCACAAACAAGTTCAGTTTCGAAACATTGAAAACTTGCTTGCTGAGATTGCACCATCCACTCACTAATTTTCATTTGCCTGCAAAACTACCACATTACAAGGCCAACAACAAGTCAGTTTATACTTAATAATAGTATCCAGTATCAAGCATAAAGGATCACTGCACTGATTTGTACACACTTCTATCTGAAATACCGCCTATGTAATGTAATTACTTCATCAGCCTTTCTCTAATCTCTATTTGATTGTAATGTAACGATTGGTACCATGTTTGGACCAGCGGTTCTTTAAGTCCACAGGTACAGATAAATCAAAACCCTCCATAGCCAGCTCACTCAGCAACTTAGAGAAGGCACTTGCGCTCATTTTCCGACCACCTATACGAGCATACCTTTTGTTAGGGACAGGTGGCAGAGGATAAACTGACACCGTGGTCGTGCAACAAGCTGACTGCCAACCCCCGTTCCCCCACTTGTAACACTGTCGAAATACCCCTGTACATGAGCATCCAGGACTTGGCATTACAGAGTCATCATAATCAACTCGGTTCAACCCCATTTTTTTACCATCCCACTCTTTCTTCACCTTCAACTCATCACAAGTTCGTTTCTCCCTCGGCTTCCTTTCCTTGGTCTTCTTTGGCTGAGGCGACTTATTATTACTTTCAGATAAAGCATTGATTTCTTGCGGGACATAATTGTTATCACATTCAACTCCTGAACTTAATATACAATTTTGAAGAGCATAGGCATTGTTTCTTTCCATTATAGCTTCATCGCGCTCCCTATATGCAAAATTTCTCTGTGAAATCGCTATTTCTCTCTCTTCAAAGGCCCTTTTCTTTTCAAGCAAAGCTCTCTTCATTTCCTCAATTGCAGCATCTCTCTCAGCTATCATGTTCACAAGATTTCTGTTCATAATCAAAGCCGTCTGCTCCTTAACCTCATGCTGGTACGCCATCATACTCCACTGAAATTAAAAAAAATTAAAAAATTAAAGAGATGTGGCAGCAGCATTATTTTTCATATACTAATCAAACTCCTATTTCAAGGAGGATAGACTTAAGAAAAAGAGAGATTTAGATTATATGGTTTCTTACCGGAGAATGCTCCCTGAAACGATCACACTTATGTCTTGCACCTCCTCGCTGCCCCCCAAAATCCATAGCAATTAGCAAATCAAAGGTACTGCTACCACAAGTATAGACTTATAGTTACGTTATTCTCAAGCAAGAAACCCAAATTCTGTTCCAGATTACTGGTACAAATTAATACTTTGTGTTAAACAACCAAAATAATAATACAAGAACAAATGAACTCCATAAATCACATGGATAACTTTGTACTCCCACGTTTAAATTGCTTAAAAAATCTAACACTTGTGATGAGAGTGCAATGGTTAAATTCCCAAGCTAGTGCTGTGTTTAAACATTTTGAAACGAATTTTGGAACTTATATTTCAAAGAACAGGTTAAAACATCATTCGTTTTGTTCGAAAAGGTACAGAGAAAATGAAAAAAGGAAATGGAGCCAAGGAGCGTAGGAGATGAGGAGCAAGGTGAAAAATATGGCATTACACTAGGGAAAACAAAATCTCAACCAAACCTAATTGCTTTCAATCCTATAAACCAAACGGAAGAAAATGGAAAAACTAGCCTAGGTTCAGCTTGGCAAAGCAAATCAACAAGCAATTTACAAGCATTATGAATTATCACTAGACGTATAATTTCAGCTCCAATCTACTGTAGACTTGTAAAGACATCATCTACAGTGGAGTGATGGAAGTTTTATTCAGAATCTTGAGCACATTTTGTCAACTTTTATCCCTATACTAATGCCTCAGTTGGCACAAGCAACAATAACTTTTCCCTCCACCAAATGGGTGTTGTTTTCAGGCTACGGCTTTATGAAAGACAGTTAAGACACTGACTAAATGGCGGCCTTGCATCTTTCGGTACACAAGCAAACTTCTGAGTTGCCAGAAAAAGATATACGGAGTAACTAATTAACTTGACTCTATGAGTCAAAACACTATTCCTGTAACAACTAATTCTTCTAATCTTTTTACAACTATGTTTCAGACTACCACAACATTAACTTCACATGTTTTTGGTAACACAGTAAACAGAATCCAGGGGACCTAATAATGAGCAGAGACCAGCACAAGGGAAAACATAATTCTCATTATAAATCTCTAGAAACACAACAAGTCAAGGGAAAACAAGATGAAAAACTCAGCACAGGGCTGCAGTTATAAGGGACTATTAGAACAGCAAATGATTACTAGGAGGGATAGAATAGCATCCATACCGGACCCAGTGGCCAGTACATCTGATATCTCCCAGAGACTAGTAAAACTATTGAAAGTGATGTGAAGTAGCAAGTAGTGGATCTAGCAGATTTCATTAAAGAAAACATTCAGCTCAACTCAACTTCATGAGAAGAAAGCATTTTGTGACCAAAATGTCAAACAAAATTCCTTTTATTCTGAAAAAACAAAAGCAGAAACCAGCCAAAATTCTACTTTCTTAAAAAATGCACCTTTCCAGTTTCCACTCAAATAAAAAAGACCACACACAAACACTAGCTGACTGGTAGGCTGGTAGCAACAGTTGCCAACCTTTTCATGCTCCAAACCAGACTTTACCAACAACTAACAAGCTAATAACTTCTTTATTAATTCCTCCGTCTGTCCCACTTTTATGGGTTAAGAGGTCGTTTGCTTGAAATACCCATGATTATCCTTGATAATTTGTACAATTGTTCATAACAAACATCTTAATTAGTACGAAGGGTAGGCTAATATTTTGGGACGTCAACGTGACCTATTAAGGTGGGACGGCTTTAGTATCAATTAGTTAATTACAATAAAAAAAAATCACTTTCTTAAAAACAAGTTGCTGAAATAGCTAAACCAACAGAATTTATGGTAAACAACACCGATTACAGTAACACATAAGAAAAACTCAAAATTCTCTCCTACAAACTCAGAGAAAACACTCCCTTTCAAAAAAAAATAAAAAAAATCAGAGAAAACACCAACAAAATTCCCCTCTTTTGTTTTTCTAAACCCATGTCCCTAAATCAAACTCAGTTACCCACATTGCTTCAACAAATCAATGGAAGTACGAAAAATTTAAAAAAACCCTTAAAAAATTCAGTTTTTTGGGCAGCAAAATCTCAACCTAACTCTGTTTGCGCGTGTTTGTTTATGGGGGAAAGATGAAACAAAATTTTGGGAATTTGATAACATAAATAGGACATGCAAAAAGACAGATTAAAAAGGACAACAAAATCATTCAAAAAAGGAGACATTTTTCTAATACTAGAAATAAATTCAGGAAAGAGCGACATATTTGTTATGAAAGAGAAGAAGCTCACCAAAATTCTGCAAAAATGAGTATGAATGATCTGCCAAGTTACCTTATTTGAGAAGCTTAGCAGTTTAAAGTAAAACCCTTGTTGTGTGAGAGTAAGCGCAGCAGCTGCCAATATGTGTCTCGTATGATTTTCTGGTGGTTACTTCCAACCTTTTTGCCCCCTTTTTTGATGAGTTAAGCTAAAGGTTGGGGTCTAACCTTTTACATTTTTCACCTTTAAGGACCTATATCTTTTTTTTTCCACCTTTTAGGACCTCATTTCTATTTTCCCGCCACTTAACCCAACTTTAACTCACCGGTACTTAATGTAAAAACTAAAGAGATGAAGTCCTTTAAAATTAAAATTTTAATATTTTTTACAGCCAATGAGCCAATTGACGTTCTACCCGACCTGAGCCAACGGGTTCGTATTTGATTATCCAATCCGAATTATGCAAGTATTTTAAATGGTATATGGAAAATGGATATGGTCACATTCTAAATTAATTTACTCGTGATATTAAAGGTATGGTGATTTTGTGACTAATATCAGAGTTAAAAGCTACATAGTACTTTGTACGAAATATTTAACCAGCGATCTAAACATGACATGAACCGAAGTGGATGAAAATATATAAAAACTTGATGACTATTTTTCTAATAGAGTTACATAAGTAGGTTTTATAGTGGATCGTGTTGATATGTTTGTTGAGCCATGATTAGATTGCACAATTCAAAATGTACAAATTGTACCGGTCATCCCTAAGTTAGGTCTATGTGACGTACCAATTCATAGGTCTACCTTAAGTGTCGTGCCAATTCACGGGTCTACCTTAAGTGTGGTGTCAATTGACGGGTCTACCTTTGTCAAGCCGGCTCATGGTTCGACTAAGTTTTGTCAGACCAAATCGAGGAGGAGGCCCTTATTAGTTACTCCTCTGACCAAATCAAGACCCTTATTATTTTTTAAACCAATTAAGGATAGTACACATATTGCTATATCAAATAAAAGATTCTCAATGTAAAGAACAAATGAGATACCCTAACCAAAATACATACAAAACAAAAAGGGACAGAGGTACCATTACTCACTTATCAATGCCCTACAAATTTGAACTAGAAAATCCTACATAGTATTACCGATTTACCATGCTCGTTAATATTTGGTTTTATATTGTTGAACATTGAGACCTCTTCTTATAGAACAATGACTTATGAGTTATGAACCATAAATTGTATCTGGCGCATCAGCCCCAATTTCCTCATAAAACCACAAAATCAGAGCTAACTAGATCTGCAAGTTTTGGTTAATTCAAGTCGGTCACTTTCGGGTGCGGGTTTGTAAATGTTTGGTTCATGACGTACTTAGAACTTTCGAGTTCGGGTCGACTAACGGGGAGAGAGATTTTAAAACGCGTATTATATTTTTTTATTTGCGTAATAAATTTAACCGTATATCAATACAATATATAAAATATGCGCACAAAATGGCAAATTATCATATACAAGATACAGGTAGTCAAATTCAACCATAAAATGGCGTATTAATTCAAATCGAAATCATATTACACCCAACAATAGTAACAATAACATGTTTATTGTGTTTATTACTACAAGTACAACAATTTTCAATCAGCCGGATCAAGAACGAGTTCGGTCTGATTTTGACCCTTTACTTCCGGTTTGTTCGGGTTGAGTTAAAATCAAGTTAGGGTCACAAATTTTCGTTCAAGACTCTGTATCTTCGGGTCGTTTCTTGGTCGGATCAAATTTTGGCAAGTCTAGAGGCTACTAAAGCAAACCACAAGACGGATCCAGCTTTAAATTCAAAGACGCGAAAGCGAGATGTCAGTCTAATTAGACTAAACCGAATCTGCCTTTTGATCCCGGAATCGGATCAGGTCGGGCCATAAGTGGTCAACTCTATACACCCCATTCCCTTCGCATCAAAGTCTCCCCACTCATACCCCTAATTGCTATACCCATGTACAGCCATCTTGGTTGTACCCGCTGCCCAAAACGACGCGCAACGTCGTTTTTCATAAACTACCCAGGTACAGCCAGTACCCCCTACCATTGTTAGGCGCGTGAATCCCACGCGCGGGTAGTTAATTTTTTTAAAAAAAAATGGCACGTGAGGGTAATAATTTCGCGCAGGAATCGCCTATAAATACAAAAAAAAAATCATTTCGAAAACCGTTCAAATTCTCAGCACGCAAAAAATTTTCTCTCTCCTCCGCCCACTCATCTACGTTGATTGCTTTCTCTCTCCTAAAACCGCCATTAAACTTCCTGCAACCACCTCAATTTACTTTCTCTCTCTTCAAACCGCTACTAATCTTCATTATTTAAGCTGAATTTGCAGAAAATATCAAGAGAAGAAATCTGTGCCTTCTTTTTGGTGAAAAAAAAGGAGAAAAATGGATGTTCGAGATGAAATTGACATGAACAAGCTACAAAATCCAACGAAAAGCAAAAAGTAAGTAATTAGAAATGATTCTGATATTTCGATTTTATTTTCGAACTAAATATGAAATCTAATTTTGTTTATTTTCGTTCTATTTCAGAAAAACGAAGATGCCGAAAGAAAAAAAAAAAGAAACGTATGTAATTTAATTTCAGATTTCGTACATGCAACTGTTTAAATAGTTAAATATCTGTTTAATTTAGTTATTTTCAGTATTTTTAATTATAATGATCAAATAATTTCATTATAATGGTCAATTTTTTTGGTTTATGATGTTAACAAACCCTAACTTCTGATTTTTTTGCTATAGTACTGGAAGATCTAGTGAACAGCCAAAAATCGGCACTGAAAAGCAATCAGACATGACAGAGTAAGTTATTTTAAGTTTTCGTAGATAAAATTGATTTTAATTTACATATGTTCAATCAATTTTATGTTAATGTTCAATCAATTTTATGTAATGTTCATTTTCGTTGCGAAGTGTTTTACCAAACCCTAACTATTGGTTTTTTGGTCACAGACATGACGGAGTATGTTATTTTAAGTTTTCGTAGATAAAATTCATTTTAATTTACATATGTTCAATCAATTTTATGTTAATGATCAATCAATTTTATGTTAATGTTCATTTTCGTTGCGAAGTGATTTTACCAAACCCTAACTATTGGTTTTTTGGTCACAGAACTGGACAATACCAAATTGAGAATGAAATTGAAACTGGAAAGCAAATAGACAAAGTCCAGTAAGTAATTTTTATGTTTTTGAATATCAATTTCTATTTAATTTACGAATGTGCCGTTTTAGACATTTGATACAATTACAAAATAATGATACATTGTTCATATTCATAGAGATTTAAGAATAATCTTATTGATGATTAAAATTTGGATTGGGAATGTCAATTATTTCAAATATTATTATAATAATGTAAATGTGATGAACTTTTGTTGAGTTTTTCTATCCTTATGTTAGATGTTCAATTTATGTGTAAATGTTCATATTGTTTAAGCTAAATATTCATTTTGGTCTACTGAGTTTTGTTCATTCCTCTGTAAAATAAATTAACTCGAGAACTCATGATAACTATCTTAGGCAAAATGATCAATGGATTATAGCAGAATATTCAATATCTTTTTGAAAAATGTTCATATATTCCACACTGGATATACTTTTTGGTCTACTGAGTTTTCTTTAGGAATACTGAATTATTTCGAATGTTATATATATAATTAAAATGATTTGAACATTTGTTCATTCCTATGTCCAAAAAACTAAGTCCAGAACTCATGATAACTGTCTGTCTGCAAAATGTTCAATATATTTTGATAAAATATTCATTTTTTTTTATATAAAATGTTCAATATATTTTTATAAAATATTCATTTTCTTTTTTAAAAATGTTCAATTTTTTTCTGGAATATATTTTGTTACTGAGTTTTGTTTTTGAATATACTATGAATTACTTCTAGAATTATATTCATAATGGAAATGTTCTTTGTACTAATATTCAATTTTTCTATCGTAAAATTTTAAAACTACACTCATTTTGATAAAATATTCAATTCATTTTGGTAAAATATTCAATTCCTTTTTATAAAATGTTCGTTTACTCTGATATACTAAGTTTGGTTTAGAAAATGTTCAATTATTTCAACTGCTATATTCATAATTTCAATGTTTGAACTTTTGTTCAATTCTTAAGTCCTTTTTAATATTAAAACTCATGATAACTGTTTTTATGTTAAATGATCATTTTGTTTTCATAAAATATTCATTTCTTCAAACTGTATTTTGCTCTGGACACTCATTAGTTATACATTTATAAAATCTAGAGAACAACCACAAAGGTTAATACTCAAATTTAAGCGAAGACCAACTAAATCCCAGCCAGAGGTTCAGAAAGTATTAAGGTATAAGATAATATCAATTTTGTTTTAAATTTGAATAATTTTTAATATTATATAATATAATGTGTCCATTAACATCATATTAATAAAAAATACAGTGAAGGAGATGGAAATGCATCTTCAACTTCTGAGACAGAAGTTCAAAAATCATTGAGGTATAATATAATGTCTATTTTTAGCTTTTTGAATAATTTTTTTTTTATTAATTTATATAAAATGATTTGTACGTTTACACCTTATTATTCAAATTACAGTGAAGAAGACGACAAATCTTCATCAAAATCCCAGCCTGAAGTTACTGAGAAATCTTCATCAAAATCTCAGTCCGAAGTTCAAAAAACATCAAGGTAATAATATGAATTTTCAATTTAGTTGAATCGTTCTTAATTTTATATAAAATAGCATGTATATTAACAATATCTTATTCAAAAAACAGTGAAGTAGATCAAGAAGATCCTTCAAAATCTATGGTACAAAAAAAGATTGCTACAAAAAATAGGTACAATTTTACTTTTTTTAACAATTCATTTTCTTCTGCATATTTGTTCATAATTGTTTCATTGTTTGTTCATTCATTTGGAATTGTTTGTTCTTTATTTTTTATGGGTTATTCTTTATTATTGAACAGCTTTTTCTTTCTTGTTTATTTGTAAGTTTATATTTAAATGATATTGTTCATACGTTTTCATATATATGATCACACTTTTTTTGGTTTAATTTATAGAATTTTTTTGTACTTTGTTTATCAGGGGCAACATGTTAGTGAAACAACTTTTAGCAAAGAGCATAAAGCAGAACAACAAAAAAAAAAGGATGCAGCAATGGTAGCTGCAGCTGCTGCAAAAGCCAGCAAAGAAGCTGAGGAGAGGATAGCTACACCTGCCGTAGCTGCAAAAATAGGAGCTGAGAAAAGGGCACCTGCTGCTGATGCAGAAACCAAAAGAGTCGCCGAGGAAAAGGCATCTGCAGCTGAGAAAGAAGCCAAAAGACTGGTTGAGGAAAAGGCATATGCAGCTGATGCAGAAGCCAAAAGAGTGGCTGAGGAAAAGGCATCTGCAGCTGACGCAGAAGCCCGAAGATTGGCTGAGGAAAAGGCATCTGCAGCTGATGCCGAAAGAGAAGCTGAGAAGAAAGAAGCTGAAAACAAGAGGATGGAGGCTAATAAGAAAAAGGAAGAAGAAGATAAAGCTGAAGCAAAGAAGAAGGATATTGAGGAAAGAAAGAAAGAATATGAAGATAAAATGAGTCAGCTTATTGCTAAAAACAACAAAGAGTTGATAGAGGAAGCGGAAAGGAAAGAAGCTGAGAGAAAGGAAAGAGAAGCTGAGAGAAATAAAAAAGAAGATGATGATGCCACAAAAGCAATTGCCAAGGTGGTTGGAAATGTAAATGCTTCAGAGAGTGCAGATCCAACCAATGGTGGTAATGGAACAAGAAAAGGAAGGAAGACAACTGCTAACAAGAAGAAAGCCATTCAAAATATATATATTGATGAAGCACTACAAAAGAAGTTGCACAACATATCAGATTCATACAATCCGAGAAGAAGTACAAGATCAATGGTGAAAGTGCAAGAAAATGTTTGTGCTGAAATAGTTACCAGAGAAGAATTTGATGGAAAAGGTAAATATTTACATTGTTCAATCTTATTTCAATAAATGATCAAATATATTATTATGTAAGTTGTACTTAGTATTTGTTATTAATGTAGATGTTTCTGAAGTTACTTCCAAAGTAACAAATACTCCAAAGAAAAGGAAAGTGGCTGAGAAAGAAGTTGAGGATGAGCCTTTGGATGTTGAGATCACAAAAACAAAAAAGCAAAAAGGTAAATATACATACAAAAAAAATGTTAAACAATAATATAAGATATTTGATAAAATGTTAATATATTAAATACATTATTATCTTTTTTACAGGAGTTGAGAAAAAAGCATCTGTTAAAGGAAGAATTCTTCCTCTTAGGATTGCAACGAAAAGAAACAAGAAAAAGGATACTGAAGAAGTGAAAGATGAACAGAAAACAGGTTTTACATTTAACATTGTTCAAAGTTTTTTCATGGAATTTTAATTTGGTTATCATAAAATGTTATTTTTGTTTGCATAAAAATTCTTTCTGTTTTTATCTCAGTTATTCAAAGTTTTTGGTTATATGTTCAAAGTTATTTTCCATCATGTTCAAAATATTTCTATATTAAGTTCAAGTTTTCTGAATTATGTTTCAAGTTTTTTATCATATGTTCAAAAAACTTTGAACATATGATAAAATAACTTTGAACTTAATAAAATTTAACATTGTTCAAAAAAATTTCATGGAATGTTCATTTATTTATCATAAAATGTTATTTTTGTTTGGATAAAAATTCTCTCTGTTTTTATCTCATACAGTTATTCAAAATTTTTGGTTATATGTTCAAAGTTTTTCTCCATCATGTTCAAAAATTTTCTATATTAAGTTCAAAGTTTTCTGCATAATGTTTGAAGTTTTTTATCATATGTTTAAAGTTTTTGGACATATGTTAAAATTTACAATTATTCAAAGTTTTTTGGTCATATGTTCAAACAATTTTACCATTTTGTTCTATTGACAGGACTTGCAGAAGTCATAGCTAAAGGGAAAAGGAAAATGAAAGAAAGTTTGAAAAAAAGAAAGGAACAAGAAGAAGAGGTTCAAGAAGAAGAGGATGAAGAGAAAACTGAGGAAGAAGAGGAAGAAGAGGAAGAAGATGAGGAAGATGAGGAAGACGAAGAATGGGAAGAAGAAGAAGTGAAACAACAAAAAAAGATGAAAAAAAGTATATATATTTAGAATAATAAAATGTTAAACATTGTATTACATATTTATCAAAACTTCTTAATTCTATGTTCTTCTCTAACAGAGCAAACAGTACCAGTGAAGGATAGGTTGCTTATGTTCGAAAAACAAAGACAAGAAATAGGTAAGACTAAAATTTATTTGTTTTCCATAAGATAAAATATTCTAGGATTGTTATTAAAACTCATTTATATGTGTTCCTTTTCCTGCATCAAAAAGAACAACACCAAAAGCAAACCTACCTGCTGAAAAGAAACGAAAGAGAAAAATAGCTGATGAGGATTGGGAAGGGAAGGAAGAGAATGAAAATGATGATATTTACAATTCAGAAAAGGGTAAAAATAAAAATACTTGAATGAATATATGTAATTTATTTTTATTCTTATTATTCCTGCATTAATTTTTGGCTTTGTTAATCAGATTTAATTGTGGAACGGGAGGCTTCCCCTTTGGCGATGATTACCAAAGAAGTTCCTGCAAGAAAGAAACCAATGAAATCAATCGCTGTTTACAAGGAGAGAGTAGAAGAAGAAGAGCAAGAAAAAACTGGTGTTAGAGGAGGACACGGAAAATTCATCACTTTCATTTCCATGATAAATGAACAGAAGAAGGAGGCCGTTCGGAATATTGGTCTAGGAGCATTGCTAGATTTCCAGCTACCTACTTCATCCCAACAATTTGTTACATGGCTGTGTAACAACTTTGAGGAAAACAGCCAAAATCTTTATCTGCCAAAGAATGAGAAAATTCTGATAGAATTTGAGGACGTGAAAAAGATATATGGTCTTCCTAGCGGTGAAGTAGAAATAGTTGAGGCAAAGTCTGACAAGGCTAGTGAAGAATTTTCTGCATTCATGGCAAGGTAAATGATCTTAAGTCTATACTTTTATTTTTAATATGTTATAGAGTTCAAAAATCTAACTGCATTATGCATGTACTATAAATGTTCTTTTACTTAAAGTTATTTGTTCAATTGTGTATGGCTTAATATACATTCAGAATTTGAAAGTTTATCTCATACAATTATAATGAGAAAAAGATTTTTCTGCGTTTATCTCATACAATTATTCATAGTTTTTCCTCCTTATGTTCAAAGTTTTTATCAATTATGTTCAAAACAATTCCCTATTATGTTTAAAGCTTCTCCAATATGTTCAAAGCTTTTCTCCAATATGTTCAAAGTTGTTTTCCTTTATGTTCAAAGTTTTCAGTCATATGTTCAAAAAACAGATTGAAGAAGACATTAATACATGAAAAGTGGAATCCTAATTAAATTTTGTTCATATTTAATGAAATTTTGTTTTTCTTAATTAAATTTTGTTCATATGTATATGCTTGTTCTTTTTCTATAACCCTGATTCATATAATTGTTCATAATTGTTCATAGTTCTTGTTGCGTTTGTTCTTTCTTTTTATATTGTTTGTCCTTTCTATTTGGGAATGTTTATCTTAATTAGATTTTGTTCATTAAAAAAACAGTTGGAAAAAGATCTTTGTAGATTCAAAGTGGAATCCTCTTGGGAATAAGGTCCCATCAGTTCAGAAAATTTTGAAGTACTACAGTCGAGAAGACCAAATTGAGGCTGGACCGGATGCAAATTTCATTACAAGCTTCTTGGTGGTGACTGTCAACACGTTGATCAAAAGCACATTGTCAAACCAAGCATACTTCAAATTTTTGTTCTCAATGATGAATCATGAGCAGATCCAGAACTTGAACTGGTGCAAGTATGTGTGGGAGGCACTGCTCTCAACTACTGCACAGTATAAAAAAAACCTGAAACTAAAGGACAAAGCAACATTTTTCACAGGACCATTGCCGTTGTTGACGGTATAACATAATTTACACCTTCTAAATTTATGATTTTAATCTACTTGATCAATCATAGGGTTTTTCTAACACTTATACTTTTTATGTCAGATTTTCTATTTTGACAGAGTTCAAAGAATGAACTTTTTTCCTCCAAGACGAATTCCACTTGTGTCCTGCTATACAAAGGAAATAGGACAAAAACGGAATAAATTGGAGGAAAGTGGCTTTGGATTGGGGAAGGTGTTACCCAAAATCAATATTGAAGAAAAACAAACTCGCAAGGTATTGCTAAATACATCACATTCTAATAGATTAAAGTTAATTCTTCTGCAAAATATAAATATGTGTAATATTAATTTTATGTTCCTTCCTTTAATATGTTAAAAAATACTTTTAGAACATATATAAATAAATGTTCATAACCCTTTGCTTAAATGTTCTTTATTTTTGCATATAATGTTCATACCTCTCTAATCCATATAATAACATAATGAAGAATTAGTGCATTATATACAGAAAGTAATAAAATGTTCAAACCTCTTTGGTTATTTATTCAAACTGTATCAATAAATGATAAAAATAAGTGTTTAAGCCTCTTTAATTATATATTGTGTATGTGCACAAGTGTCATTCAGTATATATAGTTGTTCATACTTTTACTTATAAATGTTCAAACTGAAACACCTAAAAGTTTACTATTCCCTAATGTATGTCAATGGGTTTTAAAACACAGGAGTTTATGGATGAGTTTGTGGGTATAATTCAAGCTGTTGGTGACAATTTGTCAAAGCTTTCTGATTCACTGAAGAAGGCGCAAGAATTCTTCCCAGGAAATGAGTTGGTATCTAAAGTGGAAGAGTTCTTGTCAAAAATGGCAAAAGAACCATCATTAAGCCAAGATGAGTGGTCTGATGACTTCATTAAGGCTCTATTGGAGAAAGAAAAAGAGTTGTTGGATGCAATTGATCTGGAGAAAAAGAAAGCAAAAAAGGATAATATCAAGAAAGCTTTCGACTTGGGACTTACACCATCACCGATGGTAGATGATGACAAGTTGAAAGGTCAGAAAGCTGGTACATCCACCTCTACGCCAAGTTTTTCACTGGAAGAAATAGATGAATCTTTGGCTTCTGCTATGCTGAATCTAAAACAAAGAAGGGAGGAAGAGAAAAAAGAAAATGAAATTGCAAAAGCTAAGAAAATGATCCAAGCAGAATCAGAAGTGAGTGAACCAGCTTCAGAAGAACCAAAAACAACAGTGGAGAACATTGTTGTACAAGAAGAGAAGATTGTGAGCTTGGATGCAGCTACAGTGGAGCCTGAGTTGCATGTATCAGAAATGATGCCTGTAACTAATGTAATTCAAGAGAAGCCTGCACCAGAAGTGAGTAATGAAAAGGATCCTGCACCACAAGTGATTAAGAAGAAGGTTACAACAGATGGGGTTGAGGAGCAGCCTGCAACATATAAAACAAATGAAAATGTTGAACCACAAGTGCTTGAGAACAAGGTTGCAACACAAATGGTAGAGGAGCCAGCATAACCTCATACTCCTACACAGTCGCAGGTGCAAAAAGCAGTGGAAGCTGAACAATCTGTTGGTGCAGAACAATCTTCTCTTCCTTCACCAAAACTCCAGTGAATGAATTCTCAATATCAACATTAATTTCAAGCACAAAAACAGATTTGAAATTGGACGAAATTTTTGAAGACAAAGAGGAAAAAGAAGATGAAGGAGAAGGGTAAATTTTAACTGTATTCAGACTGAATTTGTATTTGTGAAACTTTGGTTATATTATGAAAACAATTTTAAAGACATAATAATGTTTTGGTTATTTAAAATGTCATGATTTAATTTTTTAATATTTTTGTTTTTCGTTAATATTCATTCTTTTTATACGTTTTGTTCAAACGTGTTTAATATGTTCATACTCTTCTAGTTTTTGTTCTTTCTTTTTCAAACTTGTTAAATTCTTGGATCATTCTTCTGGAGTGTTATGTTCTTTCTTTTTGTACTTTTTGTTCATTCTTTTACTTTATATGTTCATACTTTAAAATTATTTGTTCTTTCTTGTTCAAACCTGTTAACTTCTTGGTTCTTCTTCTGGAATTTTATATTCTTTCTCTTTATTTATCTTATATGTTCGTACTCTTAATCTTATATGTTCTTTTTATAATTATGTCGATTTTTTGTTAAATTTTTTGTATATACAGAAATGAGAAAGGTGACGAAGGAAAAAGACCTCAGAGGATTCACAAACTACCGGCTGCCTTCTCTTCTCCATATTTGGTCAAGTATCGAGACTTGTTCAAAAATCTGGACACAATGCATCAAAGCCTAGAAGATTATGTCTTAAGTGGTCAGGACAACAGGTATTTTCTTTAATTTCACGTAAAAGTAATTTAAAATTTAAATTCGAATACTTCCTCCTAATTTTCTTCCTGTTTGTAGTGAGGTTCTTTATTTTGATGGATATAACTACATCAATAGAGAAGACATGAAAACACTGGTTGATGAAGTGGAAGTGGTTGACTGTGTGATTGATTCATGGTCGAAGTATCTAAATGCAAAGGGCCATAAAGATAAACTCTTTCTTTCAACAGTTCCATATGTAAGTATAATAATTGATGTTATTTAAAATGTTCATTTTGTTTATATAAAATGATCAATTTTCTTACAAAGAATGTTCAATATAAAAACAAGTAATGTTTAATATATTTAAATAGAATGTTCATAATTACAACACATAATGTTCAAAAGTTTGAAATGGAATATTCATTATTGAAATAATTAATGTTCAACAAAATTAAGATAAAAAGTACGAATGATTAAATTGAAATGTTCATTATCATTGTAACTAATTTTACATATCTTTTTAATTGAATGTTGATTATCTTTAAATGCAGCATATTATTGTTAGGTTATGATACATATGACAATTCATAAATCATGCGGAAAAACCATAAAGCCAGGAATACATATTATTTACACATAATCATTTAGCATAGTTAGATGCATACTCTTTGTTGCGTGCCTTCCCTAGCTGCGCCCGAACCGAACAAGAACAAGTATTTAGGACTCCAAGTGTCGTCCCTCCGTAGATAGTCCACAGCACGTCCGGATCCGCCTTAAGATTGACCAACTAGAATCGCCCTTAAGGTACTATTATTTTCGGCACTTTTAGGCAATTGTGTGACTGAATTTTTCTCTCAAAAACTCACTTTGAATACTTGAAAAACTCGTTATAAATATGTGACCCTAGGCAATTATTTATAGAGTTTACGGAAAGGAATTATAATCCTATTAGAATACAAATCTATTTAATTACAACCCTACTAGGATTCTAATTAAACAAAGTTTATCTATTAGGATTAGATTTGATCATATTACGAATCCCGGTAGCCTTAGGATTCCGAGTAACACACACGAGTAATACGCTAGCACCGCACGCAGGCCTTGCGGCCCACGCACAGCGCCAGCCCACTCGTCGCAGCCCCGCGCGCGCGCCTTAGCTTCGCCTGGGCCTGGCTTTTGCGCTGGGCCTGGTCGCATGCTTGGCGTGTGGTTATTGCGCTTGGCTTGCTGGGCGATGGCCCGGCTTCGTGCTGGGCCTTCGTCTGGCAGGCCTCGTCCGATGATAATTCGTACGATGCGCTTCCGATTAAATTCTCGATTCCGGAATTCATTTCCGATACGAACAATATTTAATATTTCCGATTCCGGAATTAATTTCCGTTTCGAACAAATATTTAATATTTCCGTTTCCGGAACTATTTTCCGATTCCGATAATATTTCCGATTCTGACAATATTTCCGTTTCCGGCAATATTTCCGATTCCGGCAATATTTCCATTTCCGATAATATTTTCCGATACGTACCATGTTTCCGTTTTCGGCAACATCTACGACTTGGATAATATTTATATTTCCGATACGATCCATATTTCCGTTTCCGGCAATATCATCGTTTCCGGAGTATTCATTTCTTGCCTGTGACGATCTCAGCTCCCACTGAAACCAAGATCCGTCGATTCCGAATATCCATAGTTGGAGTATTTAATGCCATTAAATACTTGATCCGTTTACGTACTATTTGTGTGACCCTACGGGTTCAGTCAAGAGTAAGCTGTGGATTAATATCATTAATTCCACTTGAACTGAAGCGGCCTCTAGCTAGGCATTCAGCTCACTTGATCTCACTGAATTATTAACTTGTTAATTAATACTGAACCGCATTATATTAGACTTAACATTGAATGCATACTTGGACCAAGGGCATTATTTCCTTCAGTCTCCCACTTGTCCTTAGGGACAAGTGTGCATTTCCTAATTCCTTTGTCGCTCGATGCTTGCTCTTGAACATAAGGTAAGAGTTGTCATCCTTATTATGTCCAGAGGTGTTCCTCGGTTTCAGAGTTCAACTGATCAAATAAACAGATAATCATAGCCTATGATTCATCCGAGCACGGCCATGCATTTCACAGTTTCTAGCTCTCCGAGTGGCCTTGTACAACTTTTAAGCATCTCATCCCGATTTATGGGAGGACAATCCCAATCTTGCGATCTTGAGATTAGACTTCGTTTGATAGGTGATTACCTGAGCGTTGCCTTTATAGCCTCCTTTTACGGTGCGACGGTTGGTCAACGTCAAAGCAACCAGTTCTCAAACAAGTAATCTCAAATCACTCAGGTATTGAGGATTTAGTGTCTAATAATTTTAATGAAATTTACTTATGACAGATTTTCATCTCTTACAGTAAAGTTTCATAGGTCTTGTCCGATACTAGTCTTCCCAAAGTAAGTATCTATGCAAATGATTATGACATTGCCATGTCCACATAGTTCAAGAAACAGAACTACTAGTCATCTTGCATTCTAATCGTTTAACGTTTTCTATGCGTCCAATTTTATAGAAAACTCCGACTAGGGACCATTTTCAACCTTTGACATTCAAGTTCACTTGATAGACATTTCTTAGTCACAGGACTGGTCCTGACAGTCTATCTTGAATATATTGTCAAATTGAAGGGACTCATCATTTAATAAACCACAAATTAAATGGAATATGAAAACACATTTCATATATGATAAATGTTCAACCCCAATGTTTTATAACCATGGGCCTCAAACCCATCTTTAAAACAGTTCATGGAATTCAAAGCTATGCTTGATTTCTAGTGCTACAACGTGAGTGTTGCTTCTCACTTGTTGCATAGGTTTAGTTATCATGCTTTGCCAATCTTAATATCCTTTTCATCGAATGTTCTTCGAGATATGATGATAAGATCTTTTCGAGTTTGTTTATTATGTGATCTAGTCTTTCTTACTTCGATGGTGGTTTTACTCATTTTGCAATGAAGAACCATCAAGTTAGCAGACGTTTTTCTTGCTTCAAGAGTGGTTCTACGCATTTTTCAATGAAGAACCATCAAGCCAGCAGATAAGTGATCTACCCAAGTTCAGTGAAGAACTTTAAACAACCCTGTTTTATTGCTTCTTAGGCAATAATTACTTTTACTTCAACTGTATAGGTTGCTAGTGATGCTTTGTTTGGATTTACCTATCCAACCAGTTCACAGATATGTGGAAGACTTTCCAGTTGTATCTTAGAACATAGAAATTAATATTTAATTTCCCACGCAACAACTCATGGTCTCCAATCCATGTTGCCATTTCAAAACACGATGCTCTATAGCTCGTCCTTATAAATGGTTAACTCCAAAGGGTCTTGCTTGATCCTTTGCCAGTGTTTATGCGTGTAGCATCAATATTTAGCATATCTTTATTTCCTTGAATCAAGAACTATTCCTATGTACCTTTTCAAGTACCATAAGTATTCTTGATCTCAATCTAGTTGATCTTCACTTAGATCAATAGAGATTGGTATATGTTCGTCATGCCTAAAGTCATACGATACGTTTTTGGCGATCCTCATATTATATCATACATGATAAATTCTTTTGCAGAATAATTCCCAATTGAATTCTATTCATGTAAGTTTAGCTCATCTAGTTTCAGTAGATACTAAATCTAGCTAAATTCTTTGACATATAATATAGGTTAAGAATCTTACTTAGATCCTTTGATGTTTAACTTAGTAAACGCTTATACATAGTTCAGACATCTTTTTACTTAGATTTATTCACATGGGTCGAATATCTCTAATGGAGTATTTCGTGTTTGATTTAGTAAATGCCATTACTCAATCCAAAACAATATTATAAGATCTTTGTAAATAGATCTTAATACCCAGTATGTACTAAGTTTTGCCATGGTCCATCATTGATGAATAATTTCAAATCTAAGTCATTAGCATTTGAATGTTATTTCACAATAGAGAGATATGTGTGTGATACACATAGGACCAATTAAGTTTTACGTACTCCCACTAAACTTCTTATAAATCTATAAGAATCATGTACATTTTATGAAACTAAAATACTTATTAGCTTCACTAAAATACATTTCTAATTCCCAATTGCTTGCTTAAATCTGTACTTAGATTTTATAAACTAGCTTTTCTTTTCAAGCATTTATTTGGATCCACAAATCCTATGACATACCATGTACATAGTTTCTTCCAACATTTGACTGAGGAAGATGTTTTGTCATCCAATTGCCATATGTACCAATATGCAATCATTGCTTGAATTATAGACTTAAGCATTACGATTTTGCATGAGGTTTCAACACAATCCATGCCATGAATTTTCTTGTAACCTTTAGCAACTAATCTAGCTTTGTGTGTGAACACAATTCCATGTTTGATGGTTTTTATCCTTAAAACAAACTTGCAACCAATAGGTGTGAAACTATTCTTGCAAATCAACAAAATTTCAATTTTGTCATCAAAACATTGAGTATGTTTTATGGCCTCTAACCATTTAAAACATTTGAGTCTATATATGGCCTCTAACCATTTTAGGGAATCTGGGTTTCGTCATAGCTTTCTTACAAGTCACTTCTAATAGTTTGACTGTAAGTTGTAGGTTTCTTTACTATCTAATAGAAGAATTGCATAGTTTCAGTGACCTGAACTCCATGTTTCTTCACTATCTAATAGAAGAATCTCATAGTTTCAGTGACTTGAACTCTATGCCTACTTGGGTATAGAACATCAAACAATAGAATATCAATAACCACTTGAAAGTCCTTTGAATATTCTGTTCTCCTTGAAGCACTTGAAAAGTCTTCTAAGAGATGTCTATTCTTTAAAAGCCACTTCTAAAGTCCTTAAAGAATACGTTCGGGTTTTCTGAAGCACTTCGAAAAGCCTCCGGAATGTCCGTTTATGTTTGTTGTTCGCCTCGAAGACTTTCGAGGTCTATTTTCTCCCACTTGTCATTTTGGAAACGAATCTCCAAAAGGACATTATTTCGAGCAAACAAACATTATGTTCTCAAAAATTCGTGGTAGAAACAATACCCTTGTGTCTCATTTGAATAAATCACAATGAAACATATATCTATACTTGGGGCCTTAGTTTGTTGAATAACAAACACTAAGCCCCCACTGAGTTTAGGAACTCTTTAGATATATTATGAAAAGATATTCTGAAATTACTTTTCAATAGCTTTGACGAATTTGGTTTAGTTTGGTGGTAGTTGAGCATTTTGTTTTAGAAATTATAGGAAAAGTCTTTATGATTCATCATTGATCGAATCAATTACTAATCGACTTCGATTATTCCAACTTAGATATGCCATATCTTATGGAGCTAGATTGTGAATTTTATTTCACACAATCATTGATGATCATTCTTTAAGTAATCATCAACATGATCTAACCTAGATCTTTATGATTTCTTGCCAAGTGGATTTTATACTTCTGAATCTTTGAACTAGCCAAACAGATTCAACTTATATCACATTTGAGTAAATAAACCTATATTCACTCAAATCCATGTGAAATAATAAAGTCATAAAATCTTTCTTTAGCTTTGAACTCTATTGTCTAGGCGTTCTAACAATAGTTCATATCTTTTGTTACTTTCAACAAGTAAGACTAGTTGTCTTAAAATGATCTAGAAATCAATCAACTTTCAAAAGTCCATCAAAATAGAGCTTATGAATGTTAACTTGTTGATATGGTCTAAGCAACAATGCCAAAGATTAGTGGAACTCAAATCAAGGGGTTGATTTGAACCTAGTAAAGTTCTTTAAAGAGTTGTTTGTTTTAATCAAGCATATTGACTCAACCTGTAATTGACCATTTCATTCAAATAAACAAACAAACATTGTTTTTGTTTTTCTTGAATGTGAGTCTTTCTGTGTTTGAAGCAGAAATTTAGGTATGCTGATTATGGAACAAAATAGCCATTAAGTTCCAGCCTTTGAAAGGACTTAAAACAAACTAGATGACCCTACAACTAATGTAGCATTGCCATGCTTCATTTCCCACTTGTAGGCCATTAGTGTAGCCTAGCTTCCATTGTTTGAGCTATTACCGAAGTAAGAACCTCAAGCGGTATATGATACCAGGGAAGTTTGATTGCTAGGTCACTTCTCTTTAAACATAAACTTATAGGTAGAAACGGAATCGTAAATTCCTTTCATTTGTTCCTTGTTTTCCTATTT
The DNA here is from genome assembly GCF_020520425.1 of Spinacia oleracea. NCBI lineage: Eukaryota > Viridiplantae > Streptophyta > Magnoliopsida > Caryophyllales > Amaranthaceae > Spinacia > Spinacia oleracea. The sequence goes on along the minus strand of NC_079490.1, from coordinate 146,483,839 downwards.
CTTGTACCCTTTCTTATAGTCTTAAGAATTGAATTCTTTAGTGTTGACTTTTATATTTTGTTAGACATGTCCAATGTCACTCCAACAAGGTTCTTTCCATTTAATTTATGTTGAATATTCTGTTTCAACTAGATGATCTTACCAGAAGCTTCTAAAGTTCTCTAAGCATCGATCTATTCGAATGTCTAGGGACTAGACTCATTCGAGAATTAAATGGACAAAGATATTAGGTTGTTAACCATTGGTAAAGCTGAGCGTTTAAGCTCAATGCTTTATGATCTCAAAACTACAGTGTATTTTGAATTCACAAGCACCAATTGGTTTGCCATTCGATTTTGATATTCGAAAACAACCATAAAAGTCGCTAAAAGAAACGTACATTTTAAATTGCTCATTTTCTCTCATTTCCGTGAATCGTTCTTGGATTCACTACCAATCGAGGAAATTTACTGTTACCTTTCTAAAAGGATTTACTGCAGTGCAAGATATTTAATTATAAACAATAATTAAAACATACATTGAAGCATGCAAGTCTGAACATTTATCATGAGTAATAACTTGAAAATTAAAGCAATCATGCAATTTCAACAAGTTATTAGCATTTTATTCGAATTTATTGTTCCGGCAGGTGTGAATAAAATGATTCCAAGATCCTAAAACCATTGAAGAATTAAGCACAGTTTGTCGACTCAATTCTAAAACATTTTAAGTAAGCAAAAGCCTTTTGCTAATAGTCTAGAAACTATTCTTGGTTGATAGGTACGTCTAAGAACTTATTAGGTAAACCTATCGATTTTGCCACGACATAAAAGGACTCCTTACTTATATCGTTGAGTTTCACCAAAACTAACGTGTACTCACAATTATTTGTGTACCTTGCCCCTTTAAGACCAATAAGTAACACCTCGCTGAGCGAAAATTATTACTAGATTGATGTAAAGGATATCCAAGCAAGTGTATATTTTGGCATGGCACCTTTTAACTCAATTTTTAAGTTTGGAACTTAAGGCTCTTACTATGTTGGTTAGATTTTAAGTGAACTAAAATCCTTAATCATGCAACATAATCAAGCTTTTGATCTCATGCATTTTAAGACATATTTAAAAGCAATAAATAACTTATAACATGCATAAGATAAATGTGATCTAGTATGGCCCGACTTCATCTTGAAGCTTTAACTTCAAAGTCCGTCTTGAAAATCTCCGTGGGAGGCACCATTTTCTTCAAATAGGATAAGCTATAATTAAAACTAATTACAACTATTTGATGGTACGCAGACCATATTTGAATTGAAAAACAACTTTGGTACTTTAGACCAATTACATTCAAATTAATGGTACGCATACCATATTTTTTATCCTATTTGGGCCATACTAGTCACTTCATAACCTGCAAAACCGTACATATACAATATATACCATTCATCCATTCATTAACATGAATGGCCCACATAGCTGGTTAGTAAAACACATTATGCATCACATAAACATTTGCATCAATTAATCAAGGGCACCAATAATCTACAAATTATTCAGTCCTTATTAATTCTAATCAAGTTGTTTTAACCTTAAGGATTTGTAGACCTAATCAAGAGTTTATGACTAAAAGGGCTCCCACTTAAACCAATAAATTCATATGCTTTACTAATTTTAAACATAAAAATGTATTTCTAGTCTAACCGGAAACATACAAATTTAATTAAAATTTAAAGCTCATATAAATTTATAATTGAATCCAAAAAGTTTAATTTAATTTCAGTCGTATTTAAATTAATTCATGATTTTAATTTTAGTAAAATAATTAGAATAAATAAAATTTATTATAATTACAATATTCAAAATTAAAATCCAAGAAAATAATTTAAATTATTAATTTTAAAATTAATTAAAATTACGTAAACTGAAAATTTCAAATTAAAATTTCAAAACGATCTAATCGCAACGCAACAACCCCACGCAATGCACGCCCATGGGCCACACGCACACAGCCATCGCTGGCCATGTGCGCGCAGCCCATGCGCTGCTTCGCATCGCTGCTGCTGCTCTCCTTCGCAAGACATCACGCGAGCTGGAGCTCGCTGCGCGCGCTCGCCAGCGCTCGCTGCGCGCGCTCGCCAGCGCTCGCTGCGCGCGCTCGCCAGCGCTCGCTGCGCGCGCTCGCCAGCGCTCGCTGCGCGCGCTCGCCAGCGCTCGCTGCGCGCGCTCGCCAGCGCTCGATCCTGCGAGCCATCGCTCGCTGTGCGCGCTCGCTGTGCGCGCTCGCTTGATGCGAGCCAGCGCTCGCTGCGCGCGCTCGCTAGCGCTCGCTGTGCGCGCTCTCCAGCGCTCGCTTGATGCGAGGCATCGACGCTGGGCGCAGCACTCGTGGCACGCGAGCTTGCGCTCGCTGCGCGCGAGGCTGCGCGCGCTTGTGCGAGGCAGTGCGCGTTGTGGCGCAGCTCGCTTGCTGCCCACACGCGACTGCCGTGCCTTGCCTTCGCCCATGCCCATTCGTCCATTGCTCATAGCCCACGACACAAGGCAGGGCTGCTGCCTTGTGCTCGTGCACCATGGCCTTGCTCATTGCATTCGTGTCGCATGGGCGACGAGCTCCCTTGCTCGTCGTCGCATGCCCGCACTATACAACACCCCTTAAGGGTAACACGTAGCGTCCATTGCTTTGTGCGTGCAAGTTATATGAACGAATCGCATAAAATTTAAAAAATTTATATTTAAAATTAATGACAAATTAATAAATAATATTAATTTCATAATTTTAGGGCGAAAAATCGAAAATTTATTATTCAATTGATTTCCGATTAACATGGATTCAAGCCTAGGTCATAAAAATTTAAAATTTATCATAAATTTACAATTTTTATGGTGGTTTTTAATCATAGGTATCTAATTAAATTATAATTAATTATGAAAATCAAATTAATTCTAAATTATTCTAATTTTCAACAAATTAATCATAATTACAAATTAGATTGCATAATTAACAAGGCTAGGCATTCAAACTTGTTAAACATATACAGTAGGTCAATCAAAAATTCAAGATTTATCAACAAGAATCGCAAATATTTAATTTAACATTTTAAATTTACGAAATTTTGCATTCGAAAAACTAAAACCTTCGAAAAGTCATAGTAAGGCTTCGAATTTGAGAATTCTGGGTTCGGCAGAAAAATCCTTTTTTTGTCAAAATTTTAGAATGCCTTTTACATGCGGAATTGACACAAAAATCACTCGATTTGGATGAGTAACGAAGAAACTGCCGAAAAACTGCGTACGTATAATTAAATAAACGCAATTTGCAATTAATTAACAATTACGAAAATTAATCACCCCTTTTAATTCTTGCAAATTTGTAATATTTAACCATGTTCATGAAATTTAGATTATGAAAATAATAAGAGGCTCTGATACCACTGTTAGGTTATGATACATATGACAATTCATAAATCATGCGGAAAAACCATAAAGCCAGGAATACATATTATTTACACATAATCATTTAGCATAGTTTAGATGCATACTTTTTGTTGCGTGCCTTCCCTAGCTGCGCCCGAACCGAACAAGAACAAGTCTTTAGGACTCCAAGTGTCGTCCCTCCGTAGATAGTCCACAGCACGTCCGGATCCGCCTTAAGATTGACCAACTAGAATCGCCCTTAAGGTACTATTATTTTCGGCACTTTTAGGCAATTGTGTGACTGAATTTTTCTCTCAAAAACTCACTTTGAATACTTGAAAAACTCGTTATAAATATGTGACCCTAGGCACTTATTTATAGAGTTTACGGAAAGGAATTATAATCCTATTAGAATACAAATCTATTTAATTACAACCCTACTAGGATTCTAATTAAACAAAGTTTATCTATTAGGATTAGATTTAATCATATTACGAATCCCGATAGCCTTAGGATTCCGAGTAACACACACGAGTAATACGCTAGCACCGCACGCAGGCCTTGCGGCCCACGCACAGCGCCAGCCCACTCGTCGCAGCCCCCCGCGCGCGCCCAAGCTTCGGCTGGGCCTGGCTTTTGCGCTGGGCCTGGTCGCATGCTTGGCGTGTGGTTATTGCGCTTGGCTTGCTGGGCGATGGCCCGGCTTCGTGCTGGGCCTTCGTCTGGCAGGCCTCGTCCGATGCTAATTCGTACGATGCGCTTCCGATTAAATTCTCGATTCCGGAATTCATTTCCGATACGAACAATATTTAATATTTCCGATTCCGGAATTAATTTTCGTTTCAAACAAATATTTAATATTTCCGTTTCCGGAACTATTTTCCGATTCCGATAATATTTCCGATTCTGACAATATTTCTGTTTCCGGCAATATTTCCGATTCCGGCAATATTTCCATTTCCGATAATATTTTCCGATACGTACCATGTTTCCGTTTCCGGCAACATCTACGACTTGGATAATATTTATATTTCCGATACGATCCATATTTCCGTTTCCGGCAATATCATCGTTTCCGGAGTATTCATTTCTTGCCTGTGACGATCTCAGCTCCCACTGAAACCAAGATCCGTCGATTCCGAATATCCATAGTTGGAGTATTTAATGCCATTAAATACTTGATCCGTTTACGTACTATTTGTGTGACCCTACGGGTTCAGTCAAGAGTAAGCTGTGGATTAATATCATTAATTCCACTTGAACTGAAGCGGCCTCTAGCTAGGCATTCAGCTCACTTGATCTCACTGAATTATTAACTTGTTAATTAATACTGAACCGCATTATATTAGACTTAACATTGAATGCATACTTGGACCAAGGGCATTATTTCCTTCAATTATGTGCACAAACAAGGTATGTCCAGCAGGATCCTCCTACGAAAAAAGGCTTGATGATTTTAAAAGCAGGATTAACGAAGAACTGGATAACTATAATTTCAAAAACATTCATCAATTTAAACAGGTAACCTATATAACTTCTAACCCATTCCTAAAACTTTAATGTTCATTTTAATGTATATTATTATTCATTATTTTTAACTTAAATAATTATCTCTTTTTCAGATATTCATCCCCGTTCTTGCTGCAAAACACTTATATCTTCTAGTCATCAACCATTACAATGCAACTGTGGATGTAATTGACAACAGGCCTCTACCAAGAAATGTAAAATTTGAAGCTAAATACGAGGGACACCCAGAAGTTGTGGTAAGAAATAAATCATTCATAAATGTATATTTGAAACATCGAAAGATAATTATCTTACATTTTTGAACCAAAATTCCAGTTGGATGCTTTTGCAAAATATATGGGCACATTTGGTTATGAGGTAGAACCAATGCAAAAGTATGAAATGAATTTGCTCAAGATGAAATGGAGAAGCATGAAGGACTATACAAACTGCGGTGTGTATGTCATGAAGCACATGGAGACCTATACTGGTGATCCAGAACATAAATGGATATGTGACTTGAAGGCAAATGATGTAAGTTTAATTTTGTTCATTCTTCTTTCGTATTTTGTTCATTATTTTTATTGTTTTTGTCTTTTCTGTTTTATTGTTCTGTCTGTTGAATTTCTTTTATATTCCTAATTTTATAATTTAATATTTGGATTTCATAAAACATTTTTAATTTTTGATATACAGACAAATCAAATAAGGAAGCTTCGTGTCACTTTCTGTGGTCTCCTAATGCTTTCAAAGCAAAATGAAAAGCATGAGTCAAACATAAATGAAGCATGGAGGAGTTAATGAAAAATTAAGCAGATAGTAAGAAGGTTAACAAACAAAGATAGATTTTTAGTACAATGTAAAGTAAATATTTGGGTATTTTGGTGGTTTGTTCAAAAACATATAACTTAGTGTTCATTTCTTTTATGTTTAATATTAAGTTTCCTTTGCAGTATTGAATCAAATGCACAACAAAATTTGTAACTCAATAATGCATACAAGATAAATATTTATTAACTGCTTGATTTTATGAAAATTATATATAAAGATTAATATCGTTAAACAATGTTCATTGAGAAAATAAGTAATAATCAATATGAAAATTACTAATATTCATTGTATTTCAATATAATGTTCAATTTTAAAATTACTAATATTCATTGTATTTCAATAAAATGTTCATTTTAAAAATACTTAATGCTCAAAATTTTCATATAGAATATTCACTTTGAAATACGTATTGTTCAAAATCTTTAAATAGAAAACACATTGACAAATACGTATTGTTCAAAATCAAGTGGAAACAAAAGTAGATAATGTTGAATATATTTGACTAAAATGTTCATAAACTTCAGAAGGATGTCTTAAAAAAACATAAAATAAATTCAAACATAAAATATTATGAAAAATAGTGATGTTCAAAATGTTTGACCTCAATATTCATTCTATTAAAACTAAATGTTCAAACACAATAATAGCACGTACTACTTGACCTCAATGTTCATTCTATTAAAAATAAATGATCAAAACGTTTGACCTCAATGTTCATTCTATTTAAACTAAATGTTCAGTACAAATAAATGCACGTACAAATTTTCAACTCAATAATCAATAGTTACTAAATCCTTGACTTTTAATGGCCTTTTCAGCAGCCATTGATTCATCAAAAAGAGCTAAAAAAGCATCATACTTAAATTTCAAATAAGCTTGATCATTAGCAGATTGATGAGATCCTTTAGTACCCAACGGAGGTTTAGTAACCAATGAAACTTTAGGTCCTTGAACCTTAGATCCAACTTGAGTAATTTTTTCAGCCTGAATAGATCCTTGAACTTTAGGTACTACTTGAATAATTTCTGAAGCATGAATAGGTCCTTGAACTTTAGCTTCAGTAACAGATGGAGCTTTAGTAACAGATGAAACTTTAGTAACCATTGGTGATGGTGAAAGTCCCAAGTCAAATGCACTCTTGATATCATACTCAAATCTCTGCTGATCCTTTTTTGCTTTAGTAGCTGATGTTCCTTTAGTAGCCGATGGTGCTTTATTAACCGATGGTGCTTTAGTAGCCGATGGTGCTTTAGTAGCCGATGGTGCTTTAGTAGCCGATGGTGCTTTAGTAGCCAATAATGCATTAACTTTTGTACATGCATCGGTTTTAGTACTTCCATGAACATATGAATCATTTGAGGTTTCATTTGTTGAATTGTTTTCCTAAAATTGACACAAAATGTAAAGACATTCAAAAACAGAAATTTAAATATTCATTTTAAAGAATTAAATATTACTATCTACCTTGTCCGATGATTCTACATTTTTATCAACATCAGCACCTCTTCTAAAATATTTTGGAGGTGGCTTCGGAAAAGAAGCATCAACCTGAAATAATATAGTGATCATTTATCAGATAATAATGTTAATATATTTATAACTAAATGTTCAAACTTTGCAAGGAAAACAACCTGAAATAGTGAAGGATCTAGTACAACTAGATCAGATGAGTCATTAAGAGAATTAGAGAAAATCACAGGGGCACCAACTTCATCCAACTCCTGCAAAAACCAAGCAAAAAAAAAGAAAAAAAAAGGAATGTTCAATTAGTTATGTGCAAATGATCAATTTATAAAACATATATGTTCAATATTAATAAATATTTACCATGACTGCAGATTGAGCCTTAAACCTTGTTGCATCTGTAAATATTGCTTTTCTCTTCCTCAAATTCCCTTTAGCTTTATTGTAGATTTTCTCAACTGTACTCTTCAATATGTCATTCCTCTCACCTTTTTTCCTTAAATTCTGTGGGTTTTTTTTACTAAAGGCACAAAGATATCTTCACCCTCTTTAGGCTCAGAAAAATCAATAGTACCCCTAATACTTTCCACTTTTTCTTTTAAAAGACCAAAGGCAGAATCAACCTCAACCCTAGCTTGAAGAGAATCTTGACTAGACATAACAAGCTTAACAAAATTCCTAAGGGTTTGTGCCCTCCAAACAGAAGCCGCAACTATATTGGACTTTTCACCATCATCTTCAACCAAATGACTGCACATAGCCGCTTTTGTCCACCTCTTCAATATATAGAGATTGGGAATCTCTGGGACACAATGCACATGATAAACACGAAGCGCATGAGAACATAAAAAACCCATTTTAGTAAAATACTGACAAGTACAATCCACTGCAAAAGTCTCTTGGTTAAACTGAACTTCATGTTTAATCAAGTCTTTTTTAGGCCTCCACACATAATAACTTTTCTCTGTAGCCGTGTTTCCGCGTTTTTCTTCTTGAGAACATGCCAACCCTTTAAGAAATTGTTCTTCAAACAAAACATATGCTTCTATAGTGTAAATCTTTCTCGCATGAAGAAGAATTCCGTAATTTGCAGCTGCAACTTCTGGTCTACCTTTCCAATTTTTGTAGTCATGACCATTCTCTTTGCTCCTCCACTCAGAAATAACATCCAAAAAAACATGATAAAAATCACATAAGCCTTGTGTCTTATCAAGTCGATGGGAAACTGACTTGTTGGTAGTTTCACAACGCTGTGATGATAACACACCACCAGACCAATAGTTCTTAGAATAAGCAAGACACCACATCTCTCTGATTGTATATAAATTCTTCAACCATGGATTTTCAACGCATTTATAGTGAGTCAACATTCTGAAAAACAAAATGTTCAATATAAAAATCAAATTTGTTCATCAGAATATACCTATTTGTTCAGAGTCAGAAAAAGCATATAACTTAGTAATAACATGAAATAATAAAATGTTCATTTCTTTATAAGTAAATGTTCATAAGATTACAAGTACATATTATTTATTAATTTGAAGTAAATAAGCAATACAAATTAATTACCTTGGCCAATGATATTCAAATTCAGCAGCAGTTTCACAATACTTCAGAAGATAATTGAATATGTCAGAAAAACCATCTAAAGCTCTATACTGCCCAATATGCTTCTTTGAATTCTCCCCAATATGCCACGTACATAATCTATGTCTAGCATCTGGAAAAACATTCCTTATCCCAGCAGCAATGGATGGAGCTTGGTCTGTCATAATGGTTATTGGAGGATTTCCACCCATTGATGTAAGGAAAATTTGAAAAAGCCAATTAAAAGGTTCTGTTTTTTCATTGATAACAAAACCCATTCCAAACATAACATTATTAGCATGATGGTTCATACCAACAAAAGGAGCACAAATCATATCATATTTATTGGTCCTATAAGTAGTATCAAAAACCAATAAATCCCCAAAATAATCATAATCTCTCTTCATCCTACCATCACGCCAAAAGAAACTTAAAAGTCCATCTTCTTCACTAAGCTCAAAGTCATAATAAAAACCTTCTTCACTGGAATTTCTCTGAGCAAAATACTTGATTAACTGATGACAGTCATGACCTTCAAGTTTATTAGCTTTTGCACGTGATAAAGCATTATAAGCATCACTAGCTGTAAAACCAACCATAGGAGATCCGCCTACTTCTTTCCTCAAAACCCTCAAGGTATCAGACATTTTAACACCACTAGCTTTTAAAGTAGACATAAAGTAAAGAGCCTCCTTACTAACCTTCCTTTGTGATCTTATCAAATGCCTCTTATTTAGAGGAACCATAGCATGATTATGAATCATATTATGATTCACAACCATCCACACACCATCCTTACCAATAGAAAACTGAACAAAAGCAGTACACCCAATACGAGTATCCAATCTAGCATAAGACCTTGTTCTCTTCCTTTTTTCATCTTTAACCCCTTCGCAGCTACACAAGAACCGTTTCATAGTATAAAGTTCACTGTTTTGACGTTTCCGACCTTTCCCAACCCTAATACCAAAACCTTTACTAAAAGCATATTCATTATACAAATCATAAGCTTCGTCTTCATTTTTAGCTTCCTTCATCATTAACATAGATTCTGACCCTTCAACAAAAAGACTTACTTCCTTATTCACTGCGAATGGAAGAAATGTTCAATGTTAAAATAGTGATTGTTCAATGTTAATATAGTGAATGATCAATTTCAATAATAACTAACATTTTGAAATTTTAAATGTTCAATATCCTTAAATAAAATGTTCAATATTAAAATAGTAATGTTAAAAATATTAAAATAGAATGTCCATGTTTAAATAGGTGTTGTTCAATGTACTTAAGTAAAATGTTCATTACGAACATAGGTAATATTCAAAATATTAAATAAAATGTTCATTGTAAAATAGAAAATGATCAATAAATCTTAATAGAAAGTTCAATATAATACAACAGAATGTTCATTATCTAAATAAAAAAGACACAATATATTTCAATGCAATGTTCATTACTAATATACGTAACATTCAAAGTCATTAAATAAAATGTTCATTATTATTGTAGACAACATTCAATTTCCTTGAACTGAATATTCATAATTTGTTAAGAATGTCATAACTAAACAATGAACAATTTTTTCTTTTGGGACAGAACAATTCAAAAATTCATAACATAATATGTATTTTATCAAAATATATAATGTTCATAAGATCTGAGCTAAAAATTCATTAACATTATATACATTGATAATAAATAAAATTATGAATAAAAATCGAACAAAAAACTAACGTACAATTGCAAAAAAATAAGAAATTCTGCAGAAAACCAAAACAAAGATACAAATCAAAATCGAAATATCCAGCGAAAACACGAAAAATATCAAAATTCTAAACACATTTTATCCAAAATCAAAATATAAAATCGAAAACAATCAAAACCAAAAACATTGAAATCAAAACAAATAAATGAAAATAATAAAAATATAAACTTACATTCTGACATCAATGTACTTAAAATTTCAGAATTAGATTCGAAAAGAGCTTCAGAATTTTCCATAACTGCGAGCTCCATCGAAATAGAGGAGAGAGAAAAAATCGAAATAAACTCTAAGAACAAAAATTGCGCAACTTGAAGAAGAAGTAACAAAAAAAAGAAAGTTAGAAAACTTAGGAAAAAGATGCTGAACGACGTCGTTTTCGGGGTACAGCCAGCGCTGGCTGTACCCGCATCACACGACGTCGTTTGGTTAGGGGTACAGCCAGCTTGGCTGTACCCGAGGGCAGCCAAAAAATTGCGCTCCCGACTCAATTCCCTCAAAATCACGAGTGAATAGCAGTCAAGATATGTAGCCCTTTAACCCCCAAACAAGCCAAAGAAAACCCAGAAACTGCTCAAATATCAAATTGCCCCTCCATTTGTTCTTGCCCCAACCTTAGTATCTTCTTAATCCATCCTTAATAAGAAAAAACAGGGTCTCTGGAATGCTGAAAATGGAGTTAGGAATTGAAAGTTTGCTGAAAATGGCATGGGTAGCAGCAATTTTACCCATTTTAATTGCTTCCTTCCCATCATCTTATCTCAATCCGGTGCATCAAACTCTTCTTGTTTTTGCTGGTCGTGGAAAAATCATCCAGTCTTCTTCTCGTCTCAATGTAATCCCTCTTTTTTCTCTTTAAACTCTAATGTTTAATTTCAAATTCTGGGTTTGATTCATTTGGTTCTTTTGAAATTGTTAGACTATGCTATGTGTTTTATTTTTGCATCCTCAATTGTAAATCTTATGTTAAATATTATCATGTGGGGTTCTTTCTTTGGATTGAAATTAGTTTGATTTTGATTTGATACTGTTTTCCCTTCTTAATTGGTTTGAAAAGATGATAATTTGTTTGTCTTAATGGTTTAGACATGGTTTAAGGATTGAGTACCCCAAATGGAGATTGGTGTAGCACTTGTAACTGGGTGAACTTTTGTTATGAGCCTATAGAAAGTCATATAGGCAATGATGTAGATGTTAATGAGTACGTGGACCACCACCACACGACTTTACCGATTAAGCTAGTTGACACCAACGTTATTGGTAACTGTGGATAATATAGGGTCGACAACAGATTGACTGAAGAGCAATTAGAGTATTGTAATTATAGGGTGTTTATCTATGTGAAAATGAAGGAGACCTGGGTTATATCGTGGTCAATCATAGTCTTGTAGATGAAGCTGCATTTCCTGGATGACATTATTACCTTTGGAGCTGGAGCTGATAACTCCTGAGATGAATAGTGGGCCTTTCTCTCAGCTGGAGCTTGAACGGCAAAGGAGACGAATAAGAATATTGATTCATATTCAAATCATATATTCGGCTGAGGCTTGTACTTGAGAATGTAAACTCATGCTTCTAAACAATGTGGTTATTTTTAGCAAGCACAGCTAGATATAAGCAATATGTACTGTTGAATACTTTATTTTGAGGGGTGGCAGTATGTTCTGTTGAGTACTTACTATTACATAGATTGGATTGACATAGAATGGCAGTATTTGGATTTTATTGCTTCTAGTCTTGACTTTTCTTTCATTGAAAAATACTGAACTCTTCTCCTTGTCTTTTATCTGAAAGGATTATACCTCTTTCCTTTTGTTGTAGATCGGTCCTTTTTTTAAAGCAAATCATCTTGCTGACATGAGTAATTCTGTTGACTTGTAGAAACTCACAGTGCCCCAGAAATTTTTCTCACATTTCTATGGGTTTGCTGTGGTATGGACATCATTTTTGCTTCTCACAACTTGGATTTATGCACATAAAATTGGATCATTGGTTTCTGAGTCGACATCTCACTCTAATGTTGCCAGCTACTTGACTGGAGGTTCACAAGTTTTTTCCATTTATAAAACATATTCAACTTCACTGGAGCACAACTTTGGGATTTGGCAAGCAGTCTTTCTTCTTATATTGATGGAAATTCAAGTATTGCGGCGCTTGTATGAGTCGCTATATGTGTTTAACTACAGCAGTACAGCTCAGTTGCATATCTGCGGATATCTAACAGGTTTCTTGTAAGATACTTGTATCTTTTATGTCAGAGTTACCTGATTTGAATAGGCATCTTATTACTGATTCTACATACGTTCCTGCTTTGACTGACATTTTATTTTCCTTGCATCTTTTAAGAGTTTTAACCTTCGTAGAAAATTATTTCCCCCTAACAAGTAACAAGGATGTATGCATGTATGCTAAACTGGAACATAAAACACAGGATTTCTCATCTGCACTATACCTGATAAATGATGATTTTTCTGGTAGTGATATGTTTTAGTGTTACTTATTTCTGATTTGTTGGATTTGAAATTAAGTGCTGCAGTTGCCCCTTCTCTGATCCCAGACTTTCTGTTGTAATTTTGAGGAATTAATTCTTGGTTGTGCATCAAGCTTAAGCTTTATGGTGGCCGAATACTTCAGAATATAGAATGAGGACTTGTTCGTTATTCAATGAACTTGGGAACCAGTTAGCACTTGAAATGTTTGAGGATACCCTTTGAATTCACCACTTAAACCTCTGTTAAGACATGCTTATTTTGGTTTTAACATGTTTCATATGTTTTGTTGTAGGATCTAGTTAGCATTATGCTTCTTCAACATATTGATTACTGATTTTCTTAATTTGAGACACAAAAACTCTTCGATTGGTTGTTTATTATTACATTTGAACAACTTGCATTGTGCTTTCATAACTGTATATTGTATGCCATTATTTACTTTAAATTGGCTGGACTCTGTTTTATATGTTTGTACTTTTTGTGTTAAGCTTTTACACAGCAGCACCACTGTCCCTTTGCTGCAATTGTGCACCAGAAGTATTTACATTTGTGGCAAACACAGTTGCTGAGTTTATTGTGAAAGGAAAAAATCGCATGCCGCCTCTTGAATTTCAATGGTTGGAGTTTCTTACTCCTCTCCTGAAGCTTGGTTGGTTTCAATGGATTGGTGCAGTCATTTTCTTTTGTGGTTGGCTTCATCAGCGTCGCTGTCATGCCATTCTTGTGAGTATTCCTCTTTGCAATTTTCAGTTGGCATGAAAAAAGATCTTGGATATGTGAACAAATTATTACAGCAATTTGCTTGATATCTTGTTTTTGTTCCAATGGCAATTAACAAGTCCTTTCCCTAGCTAAACAAGTAAAAACATGTTATCCTCTCCATACTAAAATCGTAATTATTCAGACTGTCTTAGTTGAATTTAATTTGGTAGAATTTTTACATATTCTTCTCCCTTCCAACAGTTCCAAGGCCATGGTGCTTATTCAATTGTAAGTTTTAAGGTAGCTACAGAATGCTGTAACATACATCTGAGATCGAGAGCCTTATGCTATTATTTTTTTGTTTTTTTTATTCTGTAGACCGTAGTATATAAGGATTTCTGACAGCTTGGCTTTCGTGATTGAGGAAGACACTGAGCTGATTAGTATCTCGTATTTTCTGTTCCTTGGTAAATTTTTATTTTTTAAAAGACTCAATGGATAACTCAACATGTTTTTAATTGCCCTTAATTTAAAAACTGCTTATTTTTCGTCTTTTGTTTTATGCATCTTTGGAGAAAGGCTGTGGACTTGGTTATAGCTTTAGCAGATACTCCGTAAAAGTTTTGCTTTCTCTTTTACAAACTCTGTTGCAGATATTAAGTGTATACTAATGCAACATTACTAATATTCAATCAGGGGAATCTGCGGGAAGTGAAAGAAGAAGCTAAGGATTACCGAATCCCTCATGGTGACTGGTTCGAAGTTGTCTCCTGTCCTCATTATTTTGCTGAGATAGTAATGCTCCTTCTCCTCCCTCTTCCAAATAAAAAAAGTAAAATAGTATTTCCTCCTTGGTAATAATAAAAACTGATGATTGATTAATGATTAATGATTAATGATTAATGATTAATGATGAAGGTTATGTATGGCGGTCTTGTGGTTGCTAGCGGAGGCCTAGACCAGACTGTGTGGTTGATTTTCGCATTTGTGGTATTCATTCCTCTTTCCTTGAATGGCGTAATTTGGTGTCTTAATTAAAGCTGAGAATATTAAATGAATGGGTGAATTGCAGGTGGCTAATCTTGTGTTTGCAGCAGCAGAGACACAGCGATGGTATTGCCGCAAATTTGACAACTACCCAAGCAATCGCTATGCCATTATTCCCTATGTTTATTAAGAATGATCAATAATACAGTTGTACATATACGCTGAAAATTGTTTGTGAATCGTCTGGTTGTAACTTCCATTTAGAGGGAACCCAGCGTATAGAAATTTGTTAACCAGTCCTAAACTCCATGTATAAATTTTGCCCTGCGGCTCCATGTTAAATGACTATGCTGAGATGATGACTATCTCAAACATCACATCTCTTCTCCCCTGTTTTTACAGTACTGAGTACTCCCTTTCTTTTGTAACATTTAGAAAAAGAATTATACTAAATTTTAAACACCCTGCTAATGTGATATCCATGTTGTAGTTTAGTCGATCATAGTGGCAATTAATACATATATAATGACAGTTAGGTGCATATAAAGTTGAAGAATCAGGGATAAAATGACGTATGGCAATTTGTATGCCAAAAAAATATGCTTCAGAGTTCCACAAAAGATGTGTGGAAAGTTTTTAAACTTAGCTTACAAATGATTCCAACGTTAAACATTAACATGTCCTTTAATACGGAGTAGATCTTAAGATGTTATTCATAGTTAGCTTCATGCATACAAATCTACTCCCCAGAACTTGGCTGGTTGATTGGTTCGGTATTTGCGATCTATGGCTTTAATATGTTGCATGTCTTCTTCTTTCAGCTCGAAGTCTAGAACTTGGAAGTTTTCCTTCAATCTATCTAGCTTGGAGGACTTTGGTATGACAACTGTATTGCGCTGGATCCCCCATCGGAGAACAATCTGTGCTGCTGTCTTTTTGTGTTTCTCCGCAAGGCCCTGATAAATAAAAAAAAATAAAAATAGGAACAAGATCAGGTTCGCAGCAGCCAACCAGATTCAAAATGGGTTATTTCAGTTTGATGTTTCCCTAATTAAGCCTCTCAGAAGAAGAAGGGATATATCACCACCTGATTGGCACTGATATCCTATTATCTTGTCATCTCACACAGTTGTGGTCTTTGCAAATGAATCCCAGGTATTTGGGTGACATTTTGTAGATAGTGGACAAAAAATTAAAGTCATCCCATAAAGCAACAATTCATTTAGGGGTGTACATCTTCTTTTATGTCTTGTTTTCCGGACAATGACTGATATAGACACAGTTCCATAAAGAAACTAGAGGCATAAGATTTACAATATTGGTATGAGGATGATACTAAATACTCGCAAGAAAATATCCGCATAAGAACAGATTGGGACATTATTTACCTTAAGAACTGGATCATCCAAGCAAGATACTGTACCGAACCATTCAGTGTTAGCAGCTGCACCTCCTAGAGGAGTATGTGCAGTAACACTGATCCCATGCTTCAGACAGAATTTCACCAGTGAATCACGTTGGAAGTAAGGATGTGTTTCAATCTGGTTCACAGCTGGCTTTATTTTGGAATAAGCTAAACAATCTCTTGTCAGAAAGATGTCATAGTTGCTGCAACCAATTTTAATAATTAGTGATCTAAACTCACTCTAAGCTATTATGCGTATAAACGTATTTATAAATTATAAATTATAAATAGCGCAGAAACATAATGGAAAATAATGAGATATTTCAAGAAGTGGCCAAAGATCCTTTTCTTTTTTCCATTTTCACATCAGAGTATTAAATTATTAAGCTTTGTCGGAGTTACCTGATACCAATGCTGCGAACTAAACCTGTAGAAACGAGATCTTCCATAGCGTGCCAGGTGGTCTCCAAGGATATGGTAGTGTCAATTTCCAGCACACCATCCTCATCCAATGCACTTGCAGTGGTGCCAACTCCTGCCACATTGTACAAGAAAAGTAAGCTTTGCTACACCGAAAATATCAGCTGATAAGTTACTACATGACTCTGAAAATCTACAAGTAATTCAGTATCATGCACACAACAACTGACGGCTTTGCTTAAGGGTGTTTATCAAAATAAAGTATAAATAATTCTTCATGTAACATCCTAGAACCTCGACATGAAGAGCTCTTGACCATTTACAATTATACAAGTGTAAGACATCTTTATATAAGTGTACGAGACCGGGTCATCTATCTCATACCAGTATACCACCGCACAAAAACCCAACATCTTTATTGTCCGATTATCAGCCAGCTGTTGTTCCTAGCATAACTATATTTGCAATTTATCATTCAAGAGTCGAGATTTTTAATTTTACCAGTATGCTTTGTGGCTACAGGAAAGTGAACCAAGTACAGATCCAAATAATCAAGGCGAAGTTTCTTTAAACTGTCTTTGCAGGCTTCAAGTACATGTCCATGGTCAGAGTTCCACAGCTGCAATTGGGATCAGATATGATACATGAGTGCAATTGTCAGCTAGTGAGCCAGATATCTCCCAAAATTAGAAATACTGTCCCCTTTTTGCCCTTTGAAAACAGCCTGACCTTAGTGGTTATGAAAAGATCCTCCCTCTTAACAAGCCCAGTTTGAAATGCATCAGCAAGTGCCTCCCCAACCTCAGCTTCATTCTGGTAATCAGCTGCAACAAAACTTAACTGCTTACTCATCGTAATCTTATCAATAAAGACCTGAAGATATATGTGCTACTGAACATCAGTATGTGTTCTCTACTTGTCATTCTAAGGCTCTTGCATAAAAAATTGTTCTGAAGTAAACTGCCCCAAGTTTTCGAAATACATCCTTCCAATTTAATATTCATTCTGAAACAACAAACAAACAGTACAGAATCATAAATCACACAGCAACATAAAAAAAACACCCTCTTCACCTATTGACGAGCCATAAGTCTTCCATTATGACTTGGTTGGAATTATGGTTGATAAGAAACCGAAGGAGTTCAAGCACTCGACCTTAATAACGAGTTCCAACAAAGCAAATACTCTCAAGTTAAAAAAAAAAAAAAAAATCCTACTTTTGGGCGTTTTAGCATTTTGCCAATACTAATGACTTCATAAGTATTTCGTAAAATCCATTGGTACTCATAAGACTAAGTCATAACTCATTACTCTATTTGATTCATACATTTGATCAAACATTCCAGCTCTCTTTTCTTATTTAATAATGTCTCAACCCTAGTTTAGCTTGGGTACTAAGCTAATCAAAATCCCCGTCCAAACTCCAAAGTCGAGCTTTAGTTGGGTTTAGACCGAGCTAATCTGGTAACTAGCGAGTACGTTAGGCAAACTTCAAAATGTACATAGTGTAGGAAATATGACTAATTGTATATGGAGCATAACAAACTTATTTGGATTAATAGTAGATAAAAATGCAAAAGGCTTATCTGAGAATGTCGTAACATGACAAGATATCACTGCACTAAAGTTGAATTTGCCCCGTTACATACACACGGCCTCTTAGCAATCAACCTCCAAGGTTATACGACGTCTACCTTGTTGGTGTAGCAAAGAGGTAGATTGAGAACCAAATTGACACTACCCAAGAACTCGAAGGACAAAGTGTTTGAAGCAATTTTTATGGAGAAGCTAGAGAATATTTTTTGTCTGTCTTTTCCCTTGGAAGGAGAGAGTGTCTTATATATTCTTTAGTCAATGAGCCAAAAAAAGGAAGGTAATTAATTTGTGACAATAAAGTTGAAAGGTGAATCAATTAGCCTATATTTAGAGAGAGCAAATCAAAGGAAATGCAATTGAATGGTCAAATATATTATTATGACCTTTCACGGAATCAAACACGAATTCAATCAATTATTTTGTCCAAAAATATATAAGAGGGTATTTTATCAACGGGAAACATTTGTTCTTTTGAAGCAAAACCACCTGCAATGAACAAAACTCCAACACAGACCTATAATAACAACTTTTTTTGACAACTTAGTACATCTGTACAGAGCAACTATTTCCCAAAATGCAACAATTGACATACACATATGAAATTGGAGAATCACAAACCAGAAAGCAGACTACATCATGAATTCATATTCTATAGAAGTAGTACTTTAACACCAACTAACATCATTTAATATGATAATTAACACAGCGGGCACAGTAACAATAAATTAATCACGAAACCCCCTCAAAAAACGAAACCCAGAAATAATCAGAAATACCACCTACCCTAAAGTTTTAAAATTGAAAAAAGGGGGAAATCATAATATGAGAATTTGCTAATTAACAATAAAAGGGTATCGAAAAAGGAAGAGGGGGAAAGAAATACCAGCGCAATCAAAGTGACGATAACCCATTTTAATGGAGTTGAGGATGAGATCTTTGACGTCCTTCTTATCCATTCGCCAAACTCCAAGCCCAACAACCGGCATTTTGAATCCATTGTTCAATGTGATCGCCATTTTTCCTCTCTCTCACTCGGGTTTTTAGCGATGAACTTCAATAACGTAGAAGCTGAATTTGTTGTTTCTGCGTCTCTCAGATTGTAATTTTTTTACGGTGTTGTTTTTGAATCGGCATATTCTGATGTTCCATCTATAAAAACAATTACCAGCAGTTTATTTACTGTACGACCATTTTCAACCAATAAGGGCTCGTTCGGTATAAGTGTGAGTTTTCAGTTTTTTGTTTTAAGAAAACTCAAAACTAGTTTCCGGTTTATCATTATGTGTTTTCAAAACCAAAATAAAACTATAGTGAAATACGAAGTACTAACTACTCCCTCTGTCCCAGATTAGTTGTTACACTTTTCTTTTTCGTCCGTCTCAGATTAGTGGTTATACTTCTAAATTAGGAATGACCCCACAATTATTATATTGTCTCTCTTTTCCCACTAATCTTTTTTTGTCCCAATACTCTCTCTCATTCAATTAAAAAAATAGCCCACCAACTCCTATCACATCTACTTTTTTAATAAAATAATAATTGATAACCAAATAACCACTTATTACCTAAAACTTTGTGCAAAGGTAAGTGTAACAACTAATTTGGGACGGAGGGAGTACTAAATTACAATATCAGGCTATATCTTTAACCTTTAAAAGTGGGAATAAGCCTACTGTAACTTATCTACAGTAAATGAAACGATTCGTTTCCTCTCCTTTTACAATTGGCGATACGCATTACTCCGTATTCCCCACTACACTACTCCTCTCTCTCCTCTCCTCTCCTCTCATCCGTACTTCATCTGGTTTCTTCCTCCCTCGAATCCCTATCATCCATGGGAGACTTATTCATGCATGGATTCAAGCAAAGGATTATTACTTTCTCGATCTTCCTTTTAATAGATTGATTAATGTTCTGGTAAATTTTCTCTCCATTTTGCCTCAATTGTCAATTTCTAGAATCATCCTGAATTTTCTCTCTATTTCTGGTGAAATCGAATGCAAAATGTTCAAACTTTGCTAGAAATTATCATGACATCGGGTGCTAAGAAGAGAAAAGCTTACAAGAAAAAGGCGCAAAAGCAATCCCATAACACTGATGGGTCTCACCTTCAAGGTATTATTTTAAAATTTGCTTAGACCCTTTTATTCACATGGCTTATCTATCTGTTATAATTATTAATCAATGATTAATTTCTATTTTTTTGGTATTTAATTGTTCATCTACATGAATTTTGGGTATCTAGGTATGTGTTTGTATTTTGATTTGGGGTTTCATTTGATAGGTATTTGATTTGTGTTTTTTTTTTTGATGTGATTGGTTCGTGCTGTTTTGGGAATTGGTTTTTTGGGTATTTGTTTCAATTGTTTGATTCTGAATTGAATTGGGTTTTGTTCAATGGATGAAACTATGTTAGGGATTGATGAGGCAAAATCACATGATGAGAGGGAGAGGGGTGAAGGAGAGAGAGAGTCTCTTGAGATTTCAGTTTCAGTTTGGAGTAGTGGTAATTTAGAATAACTTGTGTTGATTTTACTGTCAAATGTATCTTTTTTTATTATCTATTAATTTTTGTGAATACTGGGTAACAAAAACTATGAATATCACTTTTTACCAATCTTGATATAGCATTTTTCTTTATTTTTTTTGTTTTGCTTCGTAGGCATTAAGATTCTTGTATTTGAGCATTAACATTGTGAGTTTGGATAATTTCCTTGGTATATGAGAATGAACTTCTTTTGACATTTTCCCTCATAAATTGTATTTATGATCTATCCATTTGGTTTATCATTTTATTCGATTGGTGATATTCCAATGGGTAATCATGGTTGTTTTCTATATGTGGTTTTCCTCCCATTTGCGTTTATTCTTTTTACTCCCACCAACTTTTAATTAAACAAAACGAAAAAATGAAATAAAAAGAGGAGAGATAAGTTGTTCTAATTGTTTAATTTGGTAACAGTATAATCTTCCCAAACATGCATCTATTGCTTAAGCATTTTGATGAACTTAATTATTAAGACTAAGACGTTTGAATTAACTCAAGGCACTAAACAAACTTACAGAAGGATAAGGTCATTTGTAGTGTAACTCCCACCAGCTGAGCAGTTTTTGACGAGCCTCTTTGGGAAGCTTTCCTTTCTTCTTCTTCTTCTTAGAGAGTTCCTGCTTTAAACTACTCAGGTAACCGCTGTATTTCTTCAGAAGGTGATTCTTCAATTCTCGGTAAATTGACTGTGATTTTGAATCCTGCTATAGTAGAATCTGTTATAGCAGCTTTATATCTTGACTACGATTTTGACTTGAAGTTCCTTTGGTAGGTTAGTACATTGCCTCTTTGTTCTCTTGTCCTTTTCTGGGACTTCGTCCTCCAATGACTCTCCCAATTGTTAGGCCCCCTGATGTTCCAGTTGTTATGCCAGTAGAGAAACCACAAACTACTGTTTATGTTGGCAAAATAGCCTTTTCGTTGGAGAGTGATGTTATACGTTCGCTCCTTGAGACATGTTAATATCATGAAAGCCATTTTTATTTTGTTTCTTTTTCCTTCCCATGCTGACATGGTATAAATTTTCCTTTTCATATTTTTGTCCCATTGTTTATGCGGTGAATCTTTTATTTTCGAGCTCAGGATCCGTCGGATGGAACACCAAGAAGATTGGGTTATGTGAAATTGAATATGCTGAAGGGGTTCTCCAAGCTCTACGAGAATGCAATGTTGACGGCGAAGAGCTGGTGGTATGTTCTATTCTGTTGTATAATGTCTTTGCAGTAGGAAGCTTTGACCATGCATCATGCATTTAATATCAAATTTTCTGTGCTTGAGTACTTCTGTCATTCAATTTGATATACTAATATGTTTATCCCGAGTATTGCTTCCGCATGCCAATTTTTACACTCAAATGAAGCAATCTTGCCGTCCTATGTTTGATTTCTTTTTATTTATTTCTTATGACAAGTAAGCAGTTTTGGAAAGTACAGCAGTTGCCAGAGTAAAATATGGAAAAGGGAAAAGTTAGTTCAATGTGGGAATGCGTGAGCTGGGTTTCTGGGTTATGGGTTGATGAAATTCGAGAATTATTTGTTGATTTTGTACCTGAAATGGTCAATTTTCGCTTCTTTTTTTTTTGAAATTTGTAGTTGAATTGTGATTTTGTATTTGAGTCAGAGGGTTATTTATGGTTTTAGGGGGTATTTCAGTAGGGGTATTGTTAGGTTTTAATGGTTTGACGCCGATGTGTATTATTTAGCAGGATAATTGTTCGCAAAAGGTAGTACATTGGCTATCAGAACCATTGCTATATAATTTGTTCTTTATCCCGAGGCGGGGGTGAGAGATAACCCTGTAATTTTGTAAATACTATGTGAGTGTGATGTTATTGTTACATTTTTGTGTAGATGCTGCTTGATGAATTTGATTAAAATGTCTTTTCTTCACTTTTATGGACCCTTAAGCAATATCATTGCATATTCCGAAAGTTGGCGCCTTGTCTTACGTGTTGCTTAATTGGCATGTATGTAGAGGGGGTTGCTATAGATTCTTTATTAAATGGTGTTTTTTGCTGTTGGGTTTGAGGGTCGTAAATATTTGGAAGGTGTAATTATCTTAAAATCTACATTAGTAGTGAAATTTGTTGATGGTATTGCAAGAACATGTGCTGAGTTTTTTTGTGGTGTAAGTGGGAGGTTTTGTAAGATTGGTGTAGAAATTTCCCTTACATGCTAACTGCTAAGTCAACCCTTGTGTAATTATCTAGGTAAGTCATGGTAAGGCATAATAATGTTGTGCACTTGTGCTTAATGGCCATTTTCAAGAAGCATTTGCAGAACTACGTCAAGACTTGGTTCAATCAGCCCCCTCATAAAACCAGAAGAAGAGTAGGTAAGTTTACCTTCTCTTACACATGTATGCATTTGTGATGGAAATGTCAACCAAGAACCCAGCCCCACAACAATAATAACAATGTCGAAGCCTCAATCCCAAGTATCCATGTCCTCCAAAGATCTTCTGTATTATGGAGTTACACACATGAGACAGGTACTCCCATATTCCCTTCTCCTAACTAGAACAGAGTAATAGGCCTTTTATGAATTTGAAGCTTACTTATTATAAAGGCCTACTATAATGATAATTCAAGTATGGAAAGTAATTATTAAGCACTATTTTACTTCTTACTCTGTACTGTAACCATTATTTGCTAGGAGATAAATAGTTGATGTCAAGTTCAACTAAAAATAAGCGTGAATAATGTGACGACTTAAATTCATTATCAAATCTATCCACTTATATATCACATCATTGAAGGTAATTGAGTAGGGTAATTAATTCTTGTTTAAACATCATGCTTTGTTATACTCGATCAGTTAGTTTGACATCAAGTTGGTGAATTCAACTATTGCATATTTCATCAGTTTTATGACATTGCTTCTTTTAGAAATAAGGTGCCAACAATTGCCTCTTTTTGGATAAACAAGGTCAACCTCATATTCTTGCAAGGAAACAGAATTGAGAAACCAGTTCTACAATGAATACAGGGCCTATATGGAAAAAGCTTACACAAGGACAATAAATTAATACTCAATGCTACTGTGACAGCAAAAAAAATAGAATGTATTATTTGCTTGCTTCTCTAGCATAAATACTATCCGGTTCACCAAGATATTAGGTATTCACATATATGACAAACCTTGTTGATCATCAAGTGCAGCTCTACTGATTCCACCAAGGACTTTATAAGCTTCAGAATGTACCGAATCTACCCTCAATGCATAAATGTTCACCACAGCTTCCAGTGTTTTATTTCACCAAATTGTATGACAAGGTGTTATATTGTACTAAAGCTCTATGTCTTTTACCTTGTTTTTTTTTATTAAATTCTTTTTTACCTTGTCACGCGTATAGGACACTTCACTTCATAACGTTCACATAGATGCACATAAAGTATTTGGACCAAAGTTGGTGCCAAGTAGCTCCTCCTAGCCATACCGCACGCAACGCGCGCGACCAGGCTACTAGTAAAGTAAAAAAAAACCTTCGTAATTACTAACTACAACAGTGAGTAGTCTCAATTAAACTTTGTACAACACGTGGAATCTCAAAGTATTATCAAATGTAATTCAAAAACAAAAATAAAATTTTGGATGACTATTACTTCTCTCCTTTCATGGTCATTGTCTGCCTTCCTACTTCCCCCATTAATCAGAGCGATTTCCTTCAATATTGCATAAAGATCTAATAATTCTCTAAATACGTTACTTTCTAAGTTATTTCCCACCATACCGTCCACGTAAGCAAGGGAGAAAGAGAAGTAAATTTTTTTTTCCGATTCAGCATTGGACCGCCATATGAGATAGCGGTTTCGTTTTAAAGCAAACCGCCATCTCAGATGGCGGTTCAATGTTATAAACCCCGCTATCTGGGATAGCGGTTTGCTTTAAAACAAAACCGCTATCTCAGATGGCGGTTTGTTTAGTTGTAAATTATTTTTAACATGAATTACAGTTTAAATAGAAATATAACTTAGAAATAACCTTTTGTGACATCAATTGCGTCTGTAGCTCAGTGGTGGATAGAGCGTGTTTCTAAGCAGAAGGTTGTGGGTTCAACCCCTACCTAGCGCGCTTATTTATTTTTTACCACTTCTTAATATTAATTATAAACATTATCAAATTTAACTTATCAACATCAGCGTATGTAGCTCAATGGATAGAGCGTTTGTTTCCTAAGCAGAAGGTCATAGGTTCGACCCTTACCTAACGTGCTTATTTTTTTTACCATTTATAAATAGTGATTATAAACCGCTATCTCACATAAACCGCTATGATAGCGGTTTAGTGTCGCTTCGTAAAAAAAAAAACCGGTTTTAATGCTGACGTGGACGGTATGGTGGGAATTAAGTTAAAAAGTGGCGCATTTTGGGAATTTGACGTTCTTTAAACAATATTGAAGGAAATCGCTCCATTAATCAACCTCCATTACTTATTGTTAGCATAAAAAGTAAAATATTTTTCGCAACATTTAAACTCCATATATTAGTCCATATTACTATATCCAGAAGAAAGAGGAGTCATGTTCGTAAAAAAGGAGTAGAGTTGTCCATACGACTCTTTTACCATGAAAATGAGGGGATATCCAAAATTGATATTGTGGAGTAACATTTGTACTTCTTCCATCCCTAAAAGATTGTCTCATCATATTAATTCAATAAAGATCTGAGTGAATGTCCAAAATTGATATTATGAAGTAACATTTGTACTTCCTCCGTCCCTAAAAGATTGTCCCATGTTAGATTGTTATGAATTAAAACCGTATTAATTCAATAAAGATCGAAAGATTTTGATTTGTAGTTTTCTAGTTGGGCAATAAATGAAGAACAATAAATACTCAAATAAAGAACACGAAATTTATAGTGGTTCACTCATAAATGAGCTACAACCACTTTTGGGGATGGGGGATTAATGCTTGTATTAATCACTTCAAACTTTGAGAAGGTATTACAATTAGAAATGGTTTGAGAATGAGTTTAGATCTACTTTCTCTCTCTAACTCTCTTGTGTTTATGTGTTTCTATAAACTTTCCACACTAATCAAAAATAGGTTTGGTTGGTATATATAGTACCAAAGAAGAAATTAGATCAATGGAGTAGAAAAGCCTACGTAGCCCAAAACAAAACGCGAGAAAAGACCTCGCTCAGTTGTGCGTGCGCACAAAATTCCCAAAAACAGGCAGTAGCTACTGTAAAATCCGTGCGTGCGCACGCCCTTAGGTTGTGCGTGCGCACAATACAGAGGAAGCCAATTGCTTCATTTCCTTTCTTCCTCCAATTCTTCTTTGCATAATTAGTAAACGCAAGTATATTAATCTTCCATTTAGAATTTAGTTCACCTATTCACAACAATTCTCCACCTTGAATTCAATCCTTCACACTCCTCAAACTTGAGTAATATACAACAAGCTTTCCCCCCTCCAACATGCCCCCTTGGGGATCACTTCGATAATGGAGTAAGACCAACTAAGTCCACGCACAAAGTGAACTTAATTAGTGGTTGGCAATGGCTTTGTCAACATGTCCGCGGGATTGTCTTCGTACCAACCTTCTCCAAGACCAAGCTCTTTTTCCTAACCTCGTCTCGAACGAAATTATACTTCACGACAATGTGTTTCGTTCTCTTGTAGAATGTGTTTTGGTTCTTTGACAAATGAATTGCACTTTGACTATCACAAAATACACAAACCAACTTTGAACTTGGACTAACCTCTCTTACAAGACCATTTAGCAATTTTGCCTCTTTGAATGCCTCGATAATCGCCATGAACTCGGCTTCCGTAGTTGAAAGTGCTACAACATCTTGTAGCGATGATTGCCAACTTACCGCCTACCACCCAAGGTAAACACATACCCCGAAGTCGATTTTCGATCATCCATATCACCTCCATAATCCGAATCACAAAAGCCTTCAAGTACGTTTGTATCTCTTCCAAACTCAAGACAAACGTTTGAGGTACCCTTCAAATACCTCAACAACCACTTCACGGCTTACAAATGAACCTTTCCCGGATTCTCCATAAAGTGACTCACCATGCTCACGGCATGAGAAATATCCAGCCTAGAACACATCATAGCATACATCACAATTTCAACCGCACTAGTATATGGAATGTGAGTCATAGCTTCCTCTTCTTCTCTTGATTGAGGACTAAGCTACTTTGAGAGTTTAAAGTGAGCACTTATTGGAGTAGACACGGGTTTTGCATGCATTATGGAGAAGCGCTCAAGCACTTTCTCTATGTACCTCCTTTGACTAAGATACAATAACCATGAGCTCTTTTCTCTCTTGATCTCCATGCCAAGAATCTTCTTGGCTTCTCCAAGATCTTTCATATCAAACTCACTTCCTAGCAACTTCTTCAAGTTGTCAATCTCAATCAAGTGCTTACAAGCCACCAATATGTCATCTACATATAGAAGTAAGTAGATGAAGGAACCACTTTCAAGTTCTTTAAAGTACACACAACTATCATAAGAACTCCTTGTGAATTCATGTGCAATCATGAATGTATCAAATCTCTTGTAGCATTGCCTTGGTGCTTGCTTCAATCCATACAATGACTTCACAAGACGACATACATGACCTTCCTTTCCTACTTCCTCAAAACCTTACGGTTGTCTCATATAGATCTCTTCCTCCAATTCACCATGAAGGAATACGGTTTTGACATCTAGTTTGTGAAGCTCTAAGTCTTCAATGGCTATCAAGGCAAGCAACACTCTAATTGAAGAATGCTTCACAACCGGGGAAAACACCTCATGAAAGTCAATGCTTTCTCTTTGTGAAAACCCCTTTGTAACCACTCTTTCCTTGTAAACGAGTCCTCCGAACTCCAGTGTAGCCTCTTTCTTCTTATAAACCCATTTGCACCCCATAATTTTCTTGCCCTTTGGTGCAAGGCACAAGTTCCAAGTATTGTTCTTCTTCAATGATTCCATTTCTTGCTTCATGGCCATCAACCATTTCCCGGCATCTTGTAGAAACATAGCTTCCTTGTAGGAACAACGATCATCATTGTCGATCTCTACCTGACTTGCAACGGATAGAGCATATTTTACATATTCACATTCCTCAATGTACCTATTTGGAGGCTTGATTTTCCTATTTGCTCTCTCCACCGCAATGGATGTCTTTTGGGCCCTTGGTGTACTTTCACGTGGTCTCCTTGGTGAGGGGCCATCTTCATGTGGATGATCATCATGCTCCACCTCCTCCTCGGTATCACGGGAAGTACCTACATCATTAACAATGCAAAGCTCCTTTCCCGGAGTAATCATACAATTTTCATCAAAGTAATATCCCTAGAAGTTATAACTCTTCTAGTTTTATCACACCATACTCTATAACCCTTATCACCCATTCCATAACCCACCAAAAAATACATTTTCTAGCTCTAGGGTTAAGTTTACTCTCAATTTGATGTATATAAGCCGGACAACCAAATATTTTCAAATTAGAATAATTAATGTGAGTTCCGTACCATACCTCTTGAGGTGACTTGAAGTTAAGAGCCGAGTGAGGAGAACAGTTCACCAAATAGCAAGCCGTAGAAACGGCTTCCGGCCAAAATGATTTTCCCATATTTGTTTGTGAGAGCATGCATCTAGATTTCTCAAGGAGAGTCTTATTCATACGCTTCACAACCCCATTTTGTTGAGGTTTACCCACATAAGTTCGATGCCGCACAATATCATTCTTGAGACAATAACTTGTGAACTTCTTTTCAACAAACTCTAGACCATTGTCGGTTCTCAAAGTCTTCTCCGTTTTCTTTTCAATCATGGTCCTCCAATTGACAAATATATCAAAGACATCATCTTTGTGCTTGAGAAAGAACACCCACACTTTTCTAGAGAAGTCATCAATAATTGTGAGCAAATAGTAACAACCACTCATTGAGTGTAACGCCCCGACCTCTAATTCAATAATTAACACATAATTAGCAGCGGAATTATCCTAATTGGTCGGGACATTACCTGCCGTAACTTCCTTTTCGGAAATTACAAGGCAAACATCAATCATAAGCCTTTAAATACTCCAAAATATATATAATAATCCTTTATATTATCAAAATAAAAGTGCATAACTTACTAATAGTCTTTAATTAAAACTATTAAAACTTTAAGCATAAACTAGGTGAATATTATTAACGTGAAATTCCTCGCCACTACTCGTGTCCATCGTTCCCCGCAGTACCTAAAACGGAAAACAAAACGGTGAGCCGAAGACTCAGTAACGAACTATTCTAGCAGCGTAAATTCATTTCAATTCATTTTATTTAATAACACAAGGAGAATAGAATAAGTAAAACATTTAGTAAAACATCATATTCAATTCATTCATAAACTTTGCAATTTTAACATGCTAGTTGTCGGCAAGTACGAACCGTGAAGGAATTCTCCACTGGGCCTGGGCTCATCGTAACATGGGGCCTGGGCCCTGAGCCTGGGCTCATAAACCATGGGAGCCTGGGCTCGTAATCCATGGGTGGACATGTGTCCGTGGTGCATGCATGACCGATAGATAGGAAGATGGTAGTTTATATACCGCCAGACAAACCAAGTCTTTCACTTTCATTTATCATGTTTTATGTATTTTTACCAAGCCTTGGCTTGTATTTCAGTTGAAACAACATAACTCTTTGTAGATCATAAAGCATCATTTGGATCTTGGGATCCATAAAACATCATTTCATTCGTGGCATCATAAGAACATCATTTTATGAGAAAACTCAATCAAATCATATTATAACGAATAATTCAAACAAATCATAATTCATTCCCACAATCCATAAAACATGCACTACTAGAAAAAGGGTTTATAACGACAAACTTTTTCGTCGTTATAAGTCTCAAAATTCGTCGTTAAAACCTTTAACGACGAACAAAGTTCGTCGTGAGTTTTGTCGTAGTAGCTGCCGACGTTATTAGTATTAACGTCAACGTTCGTCGTGAATTTTACACGACGAATTTATTGTTGGTCGTTATTTATTAACGACAAAAAGGTTGTTCGTCGTTGTTTATTAACGACAAAATGTTGTTCGTCGTTATTATGTGTTCAATGACGTCGAACAAACATCAAACCACGACCAACAGAGTTGACGTAAAAAGAGAATCAAATGGACACAATAATTTTAATTATCGTCCAACAACGACAAAATATTTCGACGTTAATGTGACTATAAAATAAATATAGTTTGTCGTAAATATGAAAAATATATATAACCTATAATTCATTCAAAACCATAAAAAATATATAGAATAATACACTTAATTTATATTAATTAAACGTAATCAATCACAAAAAAATTTACAATAAACAAATTCAATGTGATTCAAAACAACCAAACTAATAAGTCAGTCATCTACAAGCTGTAATCGCTAAAATTGCTAGTGTTGAAGAAAAAAAAGAACAATATCCCAAACTAACTTTCTCCAGCACGCTTGCATCTATGTTTGATGCATCAATCAATTGTTGCTCGAGGGAGCATGCCAAATTAATTGCATTCTACGACAACAGTCACTCTACGAATTCCTTTGGCAATCCCATGCTAAGATAAAAGAGCAAATGCCTTGGCTTCTCTTAAATTAGATATATGGGTTCCTACATGATCCACAAAGCACGTTTTAGAACAAAGTTAATCAGAAATTCGAAAATGAACAGTTAGAATATCAAGGAGAAATAATACCTCCACAAAGTTCAGCAGAGTATTCTGTCCATTCTTATCTTGATCAGCCAAGAGATCTTCCACCTTTTTCCCAACTGATTATATACAGTATAAAAATTAGTAAATTAACAACTCACACAATTAGCAACTTTGATTCTCTGTAAGTGCTAAAAAAAACATCATATAATGTAAAATTTATATGGTTTGTTGTGTTTTCATCAGGTGAAGAGCATAATGATATATTGGCTGAGTGAAAAACATTGCCAAGCCTCAACTTTGAAATAGCCTTCAATTGGCTATATAAGTCCCACTAGGAAAAAAGAAAGAAAGAAAGAGATAACAGCTCAATAAACCAACTATAAGAGCTTAAAGCAATGATTGTCGATGGAAGATAAGGCATATACCTGTATCGAGTACATGAAGTGAGCACATACCGGAAATCATCAAGTCCTACATGATAGCCTAGGCTATTCATACTATTCAGATCCCTTCCTTTTGCTCATTCTTTTTGTTTTGTCCGGTGTCTCCTTTTTTGCAGGTAACAGTCTTACAAACATTCTTACAGGTCAATGAACATCCATTAGGAGCTACCATATCCCAAAATGAACAAGTCTGAACTTGTCCACAGCTGCAAATCCCCAAATTAGTTTTATGCATACCGAATGAGAGATTTTTAACCACTGACATAACATTCAAAAGATGTATTAAGTTACTACTCGATAAAGGCCTGCACTAACTCAGTTTATGAAGCTTAACAGGTTGAATTCAAGCATGTCTTTCAGTTGACAACTAAATGTACACTTACATGAAAACCAATAAATAGAGTCCTGCACACTAGGAAAAGCTAAAAAAGACAACAGCATTACAAAATGCAAATAGGATTCAGTGTTTTACCAACCATAATTATCTCTAAACAATACTATACAAAAGAGATATGCTTCCGTTCCCAACCAAATGCTTCAATGCAGCGTGCCTCCCATAAGACCAACAAACAAAATGGACCGCCGCTTAAAAAATATCCAGATTCTTCAAAGACCAAATAATACTCGAATTACAAATATTCTGGATCTATTAAGAAATGGAGTAAGTAAATTTTAACTTTTAGAGTTTTCTTTAGTCAAATACTCTAGTACTCCACAAAGTATACAAATATTTGGGTAAATCAAGGACCCAACAGATTTAGGAACGGTCCAAGATATAATTGCAGCTCAAAGCAACAATAAAGCCCAAACTTGATCAAGGTGATATTCTTATAAGTTGCACTTATGATTCTCAAAAATCACAATTTCACATAGTATATGTACATACATTATACAAGTAGCAAAAGGTTCAAAATGAGCATAACCTCAGCTCTCCCATTTCCAAACGAAAATAAAGCTACTAGGCAACTAATTTTACCAAAGATAGATACCTATACTAATTCAGTCTTCAACTGCAACATAACAAAATAAGAGTTTCCTCGGTTAAACGATAAATCAGGAAATCATACCCAAGTAGTCACTGATCTAGGTTCACTAAAGCTAAAGAGTACTCCATAACAGATACGGAGTAATTTAACAGATAAAACAAGACTTTTCCATGCAGAAAATCTTTCCTCGACGATAAGTGAACATTCTTAAGTACAAAATACTAGTTATGCAGTAGTCACTTGGCCTTACACAAGGCATTTTAATATTTGTTTTTGATAATTTTTGCACATAATAGCGCATTTCATGGTTTTCAACTAAAAAGGAAGATAATTTAGGAATAAATCACCTAATGTCTACTTGTTCGTGAAGATATACCAGAAACAAATAGCAACCACTTTCCCTTTGTTTTCTCTATTGTTTGAACAACATAAATATCAGAAGCGATATATTCTGGAATTTAGAGAAAAAATCAGTTCGTAGCAAGTACAAAAGATTCTTCACTACACCCGTCTAACTCTTCACAAAATCACAAGACTGGACTTTCAGAAAATGTTGCATAAGTGAACCATCCAGTATAAACATTAATTAGCTCAACACTTGAACCTTTCAACAGAATTCTTATTATATCAGGGTGGTTAGGGTGAAATGGAATGCTATTCAATGTACTCCGTAATTGAAGTTTTTTATATAGGGCCAAATATACCCTGTAATAGAGGGCCAAATATACCCTGTAATAGAGGGCCAAATATACACTGTAACATAGATACGAAACATAGCTTCTATGATCAACTTTTTCAAATTGTATTACTGCCAGAAGTCTTTGTTTGTAGTATAAGTATTACATTGATACAACAACTACAGACACGCTAATGACATTACAAAGGGATGTGATGCAGGCTACAAAAACAATCCTAAATTGAGAGAAGGGGGTAGAAAGAGCCAGACCTGCAAAGACCAACCTTCCTAGATCATTGTATGACTGGGACCATCTTAAGAACATTGCTGCACAGTGCACACGACTTTAGATAAGTAGAGGGATTTTTGCACAAAAAAATGAAGGTAACAAAATTAGCAAAGGAAAATCTAATTAAAAAGAATAAGAGGAGCTTGTATAGGTTGTTCTAAGAAGAAAATCAGATATCAACAAACAATAATACATAATCTTGTTGACAAGACTTATGCCATAAGTAATTGTCAATGTTATCTGTAAAAATTGACTTATTACTAGATTAAAATTCTCATCGATTACAACAATACAAAAAAATCAGAAAACAAACAAATCATAAATTCCAATTTCCCCTACAATCAAGAGTACGAATTCATGAGTTCCAAATATTAAGCATGTACGACATAAATAAAATAATTGACAGAGAAGCATTTAATCGAAACATGCAACTCGCAATTCACAAATCGCAAACAACTCGCAACTACAAACTTAAAAAAAAAATTAGCGAATTAAACTGTATGAATCAACTGCCCTGAACCAGAATTTGAAAACGAATGTTAAAACCTGGCCTTGAATACAAAACTACAGTGAGACATAATTTACATAAGGAAAAAATACAAAAAGAAAGACAAACATACCGATCGAATTTGAAAGACAATTCTCCAGACTTCAACTCCAAATATAATATTACGAATCTTTAAATCCCAACCAGCTATTGGAAGAAGCTTCTAATTAAAGGGGAAATCAAATAATCAGATCAATTTCTGAAGTAGTGCCTCCGATGAAGCAACGACCATATTAATAAAAATGATCCTAATTCAAAGGGGATTTATCATTGGAATTAGAAAAGAGATAAAAATTACCATTTAAATCACTGCAATCTGCATAAACCTGATGAAGAAGTCTCGTGAATGAAAATTCTATAGCGAGGGAGGAAGAAGAAAAATAATTTAGGCTGGAGGCGAGTTCAACGGAGGATTTTAGGTTGCAGGTGAATGAAATTTGGGAAGGGCTTCGAAAAATTAAAGTCTCGCTATGAAGAGTGGAAATAGCGACGGACAATTTTATTTATCTTTTATTTTTTCTTTTTTCTTTTCACCGATTACCACGAACTTTTTTTTTGGTCGTAATGTTGTAGCGCGTTCATGCTTTTCACGACTAAGTATCGAGCCCGTCGTTAGATTATCGTCGTTAAATACACATATTCTAGTAGTGATGTCAAAACATTTAATTCATAAATTCAATCATAACGTCATAATTTCATAATACATTTATAAGGGGATTGCGGGTACTAGCAATAGCCGTTACCTCACTTCCACGACTTTGCTAAGGATTTTCGTTGGTTCGTTCGTCCTGAGCTCCGAGTCCAATTTCTTTAAAAATATTAAATAATTGAATTAGTACCAAAATGATAAATAATCTAACATAATAATTTCGAAACTTTATAATTAACCAATTTTCTAATAATAATGTTAAAAAAATATATAATTTCATAGTTTTAAACGAAAATATAATAAAACGCCAATTTTAGTGAAGAATGTAATTAATTGAAATTTCAATCGAAATATATATTTTTTCCTTAATTAATTTACACAAAAATCTTATTTAAATTTTGTCCTTGATAAATCCATAACTTATTTTAGTTAGATCGATAATATAATTTAAAATCAATATTTTATAAAATCATAAATTTTATAAGTAATGAATTTTATAAATAACGAGTTTTAATATAAATAACGAATTTTTAATAAAATTATACTTTCGAAATTTAACGAAAATGTTATTATTAATCGAATTTTCAATCGAAATACATATATATTTTATAAATCGATTTCCATGAAAATATTATTTATATTCCACTTTTATTAATCCAAGCTAGTGACTTTATTTAGTTAAAATATATATATATATATATATATATATATATATATATATATATATATATATATATATATATATATATATATATATATATATATATATATATATATATATATATATATATATATATATATATATATATATATATATTTCTACTTGAAAAATAATATTTGATTGGAAAATAACTAAATCATGAAAATTTATTAAGGCAAACCAATTAGTAATTAGAAATTCTGAATATGCAATTCAGTTTTTAACTCACCAAGGCCCAAGCCAAAATGGCCCAACCTTAGATTGGGTTTGAGGTAAATGAAATCAAGGTTTCATTTGAAACCTGATTTTTGGTTTTCTGGGAGCAAGAACACGGAACAGGGCACGAAGAAAGGAGAGGAGAAGGAAGAAGGTGGCGGTTGGCTCGGGTTGCTCGGGTGGTCGGGCTTGGTGGGGCGGTGCGATCAGGCGGAGCGCAGTGGTGTTTAATGGTGGCTGAGGGCGGGGAGT
Source organism: Spinacia oleracea (assembly GCF_020520425.1). Taxonomy (NCBI): domain Eukaryota; kingdom Viridiplantae; phylum Streptophyta; class Magnoliopsida; order Caryophyllales; family Amaranthaceae; genus Spinacia; species Spinacia oleracea. The sequence goes on along the minus strand of NC_079490.1, from coordinate 146,448,737 downwards.
TGCGAAAAGGGAAAGGGGTGGTGGTGCGAAACAGGGGAAGCAGGGGAAGGTGCGAGGGAGAAGGGGAAACGCAGGGTGGTTCTGGGCGGTGGTTTGGTGGATGAGGTTGTTGAGGGTGGTCGGAGGAGTAGAGTGGTGCTGGTGGTGTGGTGGTTGTGGTGGTGGCGTGGGGCGAAAGAGGAGGAAGAAAGAAGGAGGTAGGGGACGCGGGAGGAGGAGAGAGCAGGGGAGGGTGTTGTGGTGGTCGAAGGTGATTGTTGGGGTGGTGGTGGTCGAAGGTGGTTCGCTGTGGTGGTGGTGGTCGAAGGTGGTTATCGATGGTGGTCACGGTGGTGGTTCGAATCAGAGAAGAGGAGGGGAGTGGAATTGGAGCTTTTGATTTTGGTTTTTGGTTGAGGAAATTGATCTCTGATTGTTGAATTTGTAAAGGGAAGGAGTAAGAATCCAATTTGAACTTGGCAATGAATGTGTATCAGATTGAGGGAAAAGGAGAAGGAAGGAAGTTGACTTCCTGGTTTGAGCGTGGAGAGCAAGCAAAAAAAAAAATGAAATTTTTTTATTTTTTTATTTTTATTATTAATTTCACAATATTTGGCAAAAATTCAGAAATTGTAATTAATTTTCGGAAATTGCTTAAAATAACTCCTACAAAATAAATAATTAGCGTTAACGAAAAATAAATAATTTCAGTTTATAAATTCGTCGTTTAAAATAAATCGTAAAAACGATTAAAATAACGAAATTCGATTATTCGTAATTTAATTAAAACGAAATTAAGTTAATAAATATTTTCAATTTTAATAAATCGAATTTAAAATTTCGGGGTATTACATCCTTACCCCCTTAGAAAAAGTTTCGTCCTCGAAACTGGAGCTCAGTAGAACTAGCCATTCATAGAAATCATACAATTCATACTTATTCGTTCTATTTGTTTATACAAACATGGCGGATTATCATTATAACATAATCATTCAAATAACATATTAAAATTCGTACATCTTATCGTTTCTAAACGAATAACTGGGGATATTTCGCTCTCATTTGCGCTTCGACTTCCCATGTAGCTTCAGATGTCAAGTGATTGGCCCACAAGACTTTAACCATTGGAATTACTTTGTTTCTAAGTCGTTTCTCTCTTCGTTCTAGAATTTCAATTGGTTTCTCCTCGTAAGTCAAATCGTTTCGCAACATCAAGGGTTCATGCGTAATCACATGGCTAGGATCAGGAACATATTTTCTTAACATCGACACGTGGAACACATTATGCACCTTTTCCAAGTCGGTTGGTAAAGCTAGTCGATATGCTACTGCACCTACTCTTTCCAATATCTCATATGGCCCGATGTATCTTGGGCTCAACTTTCCCGTTTGACCAATTCTCATTATTCCTTTTGTTGGCGAAATTTTCAAGAACACGTGATCTCGAACTTCAAACTCTAGTGGTCTTCTACGTTGGTCTGCATAACTCTTTTGCCTACTTTGCGCTGCCATCATTCTTGATTGGATTAAACGAATCTTGTCAGTAGTTTCTTGAATCAATTCTGGTCCTATAATACGTGCCTCATCGATATCACTCCAACATAATGGTGTTCGACATTTCCTTCCATAAAGTGCTTCGTAAGGTGCCATACCAATGGTGGCCTGATAACTGTTGTTGTACGAAAATTCAACCATAGGTAGAAACTTCTCCCAGGTTCCTTGAAAATCCAAAATACATGCTCTCAACATATCCTCGACAATTTGGTTGGTACGTTCTGTTTGTCCATCAGTCGTTGGGTGAAATGCGGTACTGAAGTTAAGTTTCGTCCCAAGAGCTTTCTGTAATTCTTTCCAATAGGTTGATTGATACCTCGTATCACGATCAGAAACAATCGAACTAGGCACTCCATGCAACCGCACAATGGTGTTCACATATAGTTCAGCAAGTTGATCTAAACTCGAATTGTTCTTCATGGCTAAGAAATGCGCTGACTTTGTTAATCGATCAACAAGGACCCAAATAGCATTCATTCCCTTGGTTGATCTTGGTAAACCTATGATAAAATCCATTGAAACTGAATCCCATTTCCATTCTGGCACATCCAGAGGTTGCAACAAACCTGCTGGTCTTTGATGCTCGATCTTGATTCTCTAACATGTCAAACATTTAGCCACATACTCTGCCACTTCTTGCTTCATGTTGCTCCACCAATACACTTGCCTTAAATCCTTATACATCTTATTTCCTCCAGGGTGAATCGAGTATGGTGAACTATGAGCTTCTTCTAAAATTCTCTTTTTCAACTTCTCATCATTAGGCACACATAATATTCCCTGAAACCTTAACGTGCCATCTTCTTGAATGACAAAACCAGGTGACTTCCCATTTTCCACTTCACTCCTTATTCTTTCTAATTGCAAGTCCTTACATTGCGCTTCCTTAATCTCGTCAATCAAAGTTGGCTTCATTACCAACACATTCAAGCAAGCATTTCCTTTGATAAACTCAATTTCCATCTTTTGTAGATCATCTCGGTTGACTCGGGAGAAAGTTAGGATAGAATTTAGGTGAGACTTCCGACTTAATGCATCTGCAACAACGTTAGCCTTTCCGGGATGGTATTGAATATCAAGGTCATAATCTTTAAGAAGTTCTAACCACCTACGTTGCCTCATATTGAGTTCTTTTTGGGTGAAAATATACTTAAGACTCTTATGGTCGGTGAAAATTTGACACGAAACTCCATACAAATAATGTCTCCAAATCTTAAGGGCGAAAACAACAGCTGCAAGTTCGAGGTCATGGGTAGGGTAATTTTGTTCATGGACTTTGAGTTGGCGTGAAGCATAAGCTATAACTTTTCCGTTTTGCATCAAGACACATCCTAACCCATTCTTGGAAGCATCACTATAGATTACAAATCCGTCGGTTCCAGATGGAAGGGTAAGAATAGGGGCAGTGGTGAGACGTTTCTTAAGTTCTTGAAATGCACATTCAAAATCATCATTCCACACAAATTTGGTATTCTTTCTAACTAATCGGGTTATGGGTAAGGCAACCTTAGAAAAATCTTGAACGAATCTTCGATAGTATCCAGCTAAACCCATAAAACTCCGTACTTCGGGTACATTAGTTGGTCTATACCATTCCACAATTGCTTTTATTTTCTCAGGATCAACAGATACACCTTTCTCAGAGATAATATGTCCCAAAAATGATATTTCCTTAAGCATATAACTGGTTTTCAATCAACATATCTAACACTTTTCTCAGATGCTCCTCGTGTTCCTCATTACTCTTAGAATATACCAAAATATCATCAATGAAAACAACTACAAACTTATCAAGGTATGGTTTAAAAATACAGTTCATCAAATCCATAAATACAGCTGGCGCATTGGTTAATCCAAAAGGCATCACAACAAACTCATAGTGACCATATCTGGTTCTAAAGGCTGTCTTTGGAATATCCTCAGGTTTAATTCGAAGTTGATGGTAACCTGACCTCAAATCAATCTTAGAAAACACTTTTGCACCTCGAAGTTGGTCAAACAAATCATCAATACGGGGTAAGGGATACTTATTCTTAATAGTAATCTTGTTTAACTCTCGATAATCTATGCATAGCCTCATAGTTCCGTCCTTTTTCTTCACAAACAAGACAGGGGCTCCCCAAGATGAAACACTAGGTCGAATATATCCTTTTTCAAGTAACTCATCTAGTTGTTTCTTTAATTCTTGTAACTCAGCTGGTGCCATTCTATATGGTGCCTTAGAAATAGGGGTGGATCCTGGAATTAGTTCAATGCTGAAATCTCATTCTCTTGGTGGGGGCATACTAGGTATTTCTTCTGGAAAAACATGTGGGTACTCACAAACAACAGGTATGTCGGTAATGGAAGGTCCAGAGGTATTTAAGTCAATAACACTACACAGATAACCAGATAAACCACTCTCAATCATTTTATGTGCTCTCAAAGCATGGACAATTTGAATCGTTGGTTTTCTTACTAACTTACGGAATGAAACTTTATCTCCATCTGGCGTTTTAAGGGTCACACTTTGCCTCGAACAATTAAGGTTAGCTTCATACTTAGTCAACCAATTCATTCCCAAGATTACATCAAATTCAGATAGGTCAAAAGCTATTAAGTCTGCTCGAAACTTAACTTTCTCTATTACAATAGGGCAATCCTTATACATGGTTCTACATTTCACAATTTCTCCACTAGGAAGGGAAACACTCATAGCATGAAAGTCACAACATGGTTTCAAATTTAAATATTTTGCAAACAATGGAGAAATAAAGGAATGCGAAGCTCCAGAATCAAAAAGAACATGGGCTGCTAAAGAATGGATAGAGAAGGTACCGGTGATAACATTATCATTCTCATCTGCCTCCTCCTGTCTCATCACAAAAACTCTTCCAGCTGGCGGTGGTCGGGGTGGGTTGCGGTTTGAACCTCCTGTGTTGATGTTGTTCCGACCACGATCGTTGTTAGTTGAAACTGGTCCTCTCATGGTTGGAGTTACCTGCTTCGGACAATCTCTGATGTAATGATCATGGCTCCCACATCGAAAAAAAGTGTTCGATCCTACACGGCATTCACTCTCGATGTGGCCTCTTCTCCCACACTTGGCACATTCTTGTGCCCTATTATTCTGGTTTCTACGATAACCTTGTCCTTTGTTTCCAACATCGTTCCTCCTTTGGTTTCCCTGATAGCCTTGGTTAGGCTTCTTTGCTCCTCCTTGACTCTGGTTTTCATTCCTCCTTTTATACCCAACATTCTTCGCTTCCCGAAGCAGTACCACTCGCTCTACGTTAGCTGCAATATCAACCATATCCTGGTATGAAGTAAACCTCTGAGTGGACAACCTATCCTGGTACTTAAGGTGCAGTCCTCGCTCGAAACGGTTCATCCTGGACTGCTCTATCGACACCAAGTCTGGTGCAAACCTTGACAACTCCATAAACTTATTTGCGTATTCCAACACGCTCATTGTTCCTTGTTGCAAGTGTAGAAATTCATCTTCTTTTTGTTTCCTCAAGGATGGTGGATAAAACTTGTCTCTCATTAACTTCTGTAATTCGTTCCAACCAAATCCAGGCCCATTCTTTCGTTCCTTGTTAACTTTCCACCATAATCCTGCTTGACCCGTCAAGTAGAACACTGCGAAATCAACTCTCCATTTCTCAGGGCATTGCAGGGTTTCAAACAACTAATCAATGCGACTTATCCAATCCTCGAACTCAACTGGATCGGGCTTGCCATCATAGGACGGTGGGTTGAGCGACGAAAAGTTCTTGAACATCGTTGCGCTCTCGTTCCCACTAACATCTTTCTTTTTCCGAGAATCATGGACTAATTCGGCCAACATTGCACTCACATTTTCCAATCGTTCCATCCTTTCCTCATGGCCATTAACATGGACATACTCCTCGTGAGTAATGTCGTTATCATCGTGAACATGATGCTCGTTGCGAGCTCCGTTGGTAACATCGTTGATAGCATCAATGGTCGACATTCTGCATAACATATCTTATCAGATTGAAGCGAAATAATAATATAAAATAAACCCTTTGATCCCGTTCCTACACTCACACTCATATTCATTTTAACTTAGCAAGATTTTAGAACATTCTTTTTAACTCATTCCTTAAAATTCTTTACTTAAAGCCTAATGAATTCTATTCGTGCGAAAACCCGTAAGGTTTAGCACTTATGGTCCAGAACCTTTGCTCTTGATACCAAACTGTAACGCCCCGACCTCTAATTCAATAATTAACACATAATTAGAAGCGGAATTATCCTAATTGGTCGGGACATTACCTGCCGTAACTTCCTTTTCGGAAATTACAAGGCAAACATCAATCATAAGCCTTTAAATACTCCAAAATATATATAATAATCCTTTATATTATCAAAATAAAAGTGCATAACTTACTAATAGTCTTTAATTAAAACTATTAAAACTTTAAGCATAAACTAGGTGAATATTATTAACGTGAAATTCCTCGCCACTACTCGTGTCCATCGTTCCCCGCAGTACCTAAAACGGAAAACAAAACGGTGAGCCGAAGACTCAGAAACATAGCTTCCTTGTAGGAACAACGATCATCATTGTCGATCTCTACCTGACTTGCAACGGATAGAGCATATTTTACATATTCACATTCCTCAATGTACCTATTTGGAGGCTTGATTTTCCTATTTGCTCTCTCCACCGCAATGGATGTCTTTTGGGCCCTTGGTGTACTTTCACGTGGTCTCCTTGGTGAGGGGCCATCTTCATGTGGATGATCATCATGCTCCACCTCCTCCTCGGTATCACGGGAAGTACCTACATCATTAACAATGCAAAGCTCCTTTCCCGGAGTAATCATACAATTTTCATCAAAGTAATATCCCTAGAAGTTATAACTCTTCTAGTTTTATCACACCATACTCTATAACCCTTATCACCCATTCCATAACCCACCAAAAAATACATTTTCTAGCTCTAGGGTTAAGTTTACTCTCAATTTGATGTATATAAGCCGGACAACCAAATATTTTCAAATTAGAATAATTAATGTGAGTTCCGTACCATACCTCTTGAGGTGACTTGAAGTTAAGAGCCGAGTGAGGAGAACAGTTCACCAAATAGCAAGCCGTAGAAACGGCTTCCGGCCAAAATGATTTTCCCATATTTGTTTGTGAGAGCATGCATCTAGATTTCTCAAGGAGAGTCTTATTCATACGCTTCACAACCCCATTTTGTTGAGGTTTACCCACATAAGTTCGATGCCGCACAATATCATTCTTGAGACAATAACTTGTGAACTTCTTTTCAACAAACTCTAGACCATTGTCGGTTCTCAAAGTCTTCTCCGTTTTCTTTTCAATCATGGTCCTCCAATTGACAAATATATCAAAGACATCATCTTTGTGCTTGAGAAAGAACACCCACACTTTTCTAGAGAAGTCATCAATAATTGTGAGCAAATAGTAACAACCACTCATTGAGTGTAACGCCCCGACCTCTAATTCAATAATTAACACATAATTAGCAGCGGAATTATCCTAATTGGTCGGGACATTACCTGCCGTAACTTCCTTTTCGGAAATTACAAGGCAAACATCAATCATAAGCCTTTAAATACTCCAAAATATATATAATAATCCTTTATATTATCAAAATAAAAGTGCATAACTTACTAAAAGTCTTTAATTAAAACTATTAAAACTTTAAGCATAAACTAGGTGAATATTATTAACGTGAAATTCCTCGCCACTACTCGTGTCCATCGTTCCCCGCAGTACCTAAAACGGAAAACAAAACGGTGAGCCGAAGACTCAGTAACGAACTATTCTAGCAGCGTAAATTCATTTCAATTCATTTTATTTAATAACACAGGGAGAATAGAATAAGTAAAACATTTAGTAAAACATCATATTCAATTCATTCATAAACTTTGCAATTTTAACATGCTAGTTGTCGGCAAGTACGAACCGTGAAAGAATTCTCCACTGGGCCTGGGCCCATAAGAGCCTGGGCTCATCGTAACATGGGGCCTGGGCTCGTAATCCATGGGTGGACAGGTGTCCGTGGTGCATGCATGACCGATAGATAGGAAGATGGTAGTTTATATACCGCCAGACAAACCAGGTCTTTCACTTTCATTTATCATGTTTTATGTATTTTTACCAAGCCTTGGCTTGTATTTCAGTTGAAACAACATAACTCTTTGTAGATCATAAAGCATCATTTGGATCTTGGGATCCATAAAACATCATTTCATTCGTGGCATCATAAGAACATCATTTTATGAGAAAACTCAATCAAATCATATTATAACGAATAATTCAAACAAATCATAATTCATTCCCACAATCCATAAAACATGTCAAAACATTTAATTCATAAATTCAATCATAACGTCATAATTTCATAATACATTTATAAGGGGATTGCGGGTACTAGCAATAGCCGTTACCTCACTTCCACGACTTTGCTAAGGATTTTCGTTGGTTCGTTCGTCCTGAGCTCCGAGTCCAATTTCTTTAAAAATATTAAATAATTGAATTAGTACCAAAATGATAAATAATCTAACTTAATAATTTCGAAACTTTATAATTAACCAATTTTCTAATAATAATGTTAAAAAAATATATAATTTCATAGTTTTAAATGAAAATATAATAAAACGCCAATTTTAGTGAAGAATATAATTAATTGAAATTTCAATCGAAATATATATATTTTCCTTAATTAATTTACACAAAAATCTTATTTAAATTTTGTCCTTGATAAATCCATTTAGTAACTTATTTTAGTTAGATCGATAATATAATTTAAAATCAATATTTTATAAAATCATAAATTTTATAAGTAATGAATTTTATAAATAACGAGTTTTAATATAAATAACGAATTTTTAATAAAATTATACTTTCGAAATTTAACGAAAATGTTATTATTAATCGAATTTTCAATCGAAATACATATATATTATTTATATTCCACTTTTATTAATCCAAGCTAGTGACTTTATTTAGTTAAAACCAGAAATTATATATATATATATATATATATATATATATATATATATATATGTATATATATATATATATATATATATATATATATATATATACACATTTTTCTACTTGAAAAATAATAATTTGATTGGAAAATAACTAAATCATGAAAATTTATTAAGGCAAACCAATTAGTAATTAGAAATTCTGAATATGCAATTCAGTTTTTAACTCACCAAGGCCCAAGCCAAAATGGCCCAACCTTAGATTGGGTTTGAGGTAAATGAAATCAAGGTTTCATTTGAAACCTGATTTTTGGTTTTCTGGGAGCAAGAACACGGAACAGGGCACGAAGAAAGGAGAGGAGAAGGAAGAAGGTGGCGGTTGGCTCGGGTTGCTCGGGTGGTCGGGCTTGGTGGGGCGGTGCGAGCAGGCGGAGCGCAGTGGTGTTTAATGGCGGCTGAGGGCGGGGAGTTGCGAAAAGGGAAAGGGGTGGTGGTGCAAAACAGGGGAAGCAGGGGAAGGTGCGAGGGAGAGGGGGAAACGCAGGGTGGTTCTGGGCGGTGGTTTGGTGGATGAGGTTGTTGATGGTGGTCGGAGGAGTAGAGTGGTGCTGGTGGTGTGGTGGTTGTGGTGGTGGCGTGGGGCGAAACAGGAGGAAGAAAGAAGGAGGCAGGGGACGCGGGAGGAGGAGAGAGCAGGGGAGGGTGTTGTGGTGGTCGAAGGTGATTGTTGGGGTGGTGGTGGTCGAAGGTGGTTCGCTGTGGTGGTGGTGGTCGAAGGTGGTTATCGATGGTGGTCACGGTGGTGGTTTGAATCAGAGAAGAGGAGGGGAGTGGAATTGGAGTTTTTAATTTTGGTTTTTGGTTGAGGAAATTGATCTCTGATTGTTGAATTTGTAAAGGGAAGGAGTAAGAATCCAATTTGAACTTGGCAATGAATGTGTATCAGATTGAGGGAAAAGGAGAAGGAAGGAAGTTGACTTCCTGGTTTGAGCGTGGAGAGCAAGCAAAAAAAAAAATGAATTTTCTTTTTTTCTTTTCTTTTTTTTTTTTTTTTATAAATTTCACAATATTTTGCAAAAACTCAGAAATTGTAATTAATTTTCGGAAATTACTTAAAATAACTCCTTAAAAATAAATAATTAGCGTTAACGAAAAATAAATAATTTCAGTTTATAAATTCGTCGTTTAAAATAAATCGTAAAAACGATTAAAATAACGAAATTCGATTATTCGTAATTTGCTTAAAACGAAATTAAGTTAATAAATATTTTCAATTTTAATAAATCGAATTTAAAATTTCGGGGTATTACATTGAGGGAACTCTAGAAGGATCCCACAAATCCGAATGATATATTCAAGTATCCCTTTGGGGTTGTGTATCGCGGGTTTGAAACTAACCCTCTTGTGTTTCCAAACACACAATGCTCACAAAATCCAAGGTTACCAAGATTCATGCTTACTAACAAACCTTGCTTGCATAGTTTTGACATTCCACGTTCTCCCATATGACCAAGTCTCGTGTGCCATAGCTTGGTCTCATTATCATTCATAGTGCCGGTGGAGACATTTACCGAGCCAACCATGGTGGAACCTTGTAGTACATACAAGCTCCCCAATTTGGCACCTTTCATCAACACAAGAGCTCCTTTCACAACCTTCATAACTCCACCTTCCGCTATGCATCTACACCCATTAGTGTCAAGGGTGCCAAGAGAGATCAAGTTCTTCTTAAGCTCCGGAACATGTCGAACTTTGTTCAAGGTTCTCATAATACCATCAAACATCTTGATGGAAATCGTCCCAATACCAATCACCTTTCAAGTAGCATTCTTACCCATGATGGCATTACCTCCATTATACTCCTCATCGGAGCTAAAGAGATCCTTGTGGGGGGTCATACGAAAATAGCAACCCGAACCCAAAATCCACTCATCCTTTCCCTTGTATCTTCCAAGTGTGACAACCAATGAATCACAATCACTATCGGTGTCTACATAGCTAGCCTCGGCGCTGGTTTGAGGGTCCTTGCTTTTCCCTTTCGATTGTCTTTTCAAGGTCCAAACTTCATATTTAATGTGGCCTTTCTTCTTGCAATAGTTACAAGTCTTGTTGCGGTTAGGGTTAGGAGGTTTTAACTTTGACCTACCCTTCTTCTTACCATTCCCTTTTCCACCATAGCTCGTTGAACCTTTCTCATGATTTCTACCCCTCACAAACAAGCCATCGTTACTAGAGTTATTTGATAACTTAGAAACTAATTGATTGTCAATCAAATACCTTTGGGTCAAAACATCCATCACATCATCAATACTCAAATCATTTCTACCATATAGAATTATTTTACGAAAATGTTTGTAGGATGGTGGAAATGAACACAACAAGTATATTGCAAGATCTTCACTATCTAACTCAACATCAATATTTTGAAGATCCATAACAATCGAAGAAAATTAATCAAGGTGAGCTTTTAGAGAATTACCTTCCTCATGTCGAAAATCATGAAGCCTACTTTTGAGTAAGAGCCGGTTTGTGACACTCTTTGTCATGAACCATTGTTCCAATCTCTACCATAGACCTTGTGCCGTAACCTCCTTTGCAACTTCCCGCAAGACCTCATTTGAGAGGCATATATCGTTGCATAGCCGACAAAGCTTTGAGATCAATCTCTTCCCATTTATCTTCCGTCATGGATTCAGGTTTCTTTACCTTCTCTTCAAGGGCCTTTGTGGACTCCATTTTGATTCAATGAAGCCCTCATTTTATTTGCCAAAGGCCAAAGTTAATTGACATAGTTGACATAATCTTCAATCAAGAAACCACCAAAAAAAAATCCAAACACAACCTCTCTCTTGATACCACTTGTTATGAATTAAAGCTTAATTAATTCCATAAAGATCGAAGGATTTTGATTTGTGGTTTTCTAGTTGGGGAATAAAGAACACCAACTTTATAGTGGTTCACTCATAAATTGGCTAGATCCACTTTGCGGGAGGGGGGTTGATGCTTGTATTAATCACTTCAAAATTTGAGAAGATATTACAAGCATAAATGGTGTGAGAATGAGTTTAGATCTACTTTCTCTCTCTAACTCTCTTGTGTTTATGTGTTTCTCTCACTATAAACTCTCCACACTAATCAAAAACAGGTTTAGTTGGTATATATAGTACTAAAGAAGAAATTAGATCAATGGAGTAGAAAAGCTCACGTAGCCCAAAACAAAACGCGAGAAAAGACCCCGCTCAGTTGTGTGCGCGCACGACTCATTTTGTGCGTGCGCACAATCCTACTGTGCGCGCCCATAAAACTTCTGTGCGCGCGCACATGCCATTTTTGTGCTAAAAGGCCTACCTATGGCGCAGAATCGCGTGTCATAGATGATAAGACTAACCCTTTCTTTTGTTTTTTTCTTAAAATTTTAGCACAATCTGGTTAATTTAAATAAATCAATTTATAACAACTTAATGTTTTTAGTGTTTGGTATATTTTTGGGTATTTTCGATATACTTGAGTTAGATAGATACAGATGATAGATTGGGTGAATTGAGATAAATATTTATGTCAAATTAGATTTAATTTGGGTAATTGTTGAATTAGTATGCTACTGCCTAATAAATCATTATTCTATTGGTAGGTTCAAATTTTAGAATTTCGGAGACAATTTGTTTACATTATTTGACACGCGGGTATTGGCGGCTAAAGGTGGATGATGGGTATCCACCTCGGTAGTGGAGCGGGTGCGAATTTAGGAACATACCCGCATAGGTGGGTATGGATATTAAAAATGTACCCGCCGCAGGTAGCGGGAATGAAATGTTTTGGCGGGTGCGGGTACGGGGGATGGGGTACCCATACCCGCCCCGCCCAGTTGCCATCCCCTACAAATCCCATGTCCTCCCAAACAAGGTAATTGGGTCAAATTCAGGATTTCAAATGAAATCCGTGTTCCCAAACGGACCATAAAAGTATTTATAACAACCACATTCACACACTAACTCATAGCTAACCCCAAAATAATTCTGCAACATCAATTATAGCAGCATACTTGCATCAACAAGCAGGTAATGAAAAATTGAAACCTAATCATCCCCAATTGCAGAAGACCTAGGGTTTCTTACTATAATATGGCATTCATTGCAAAATTTAGTACAAAAAATCTCATTATTGAATTGGGTTTAAATGAAAATTTAAAAGGTATCGGTCATCCAAAAGAAATGCACAAATTTTACAAAGAGAACCTTGATTAATTAACTAATTACGTTCAACTTGAATTCTAGATTACCCAATCTAAAAAACCCTATAAACACCTAGGTGATGTATTAAATTGAATGAAAGCATTGAAAAGAATCATACCTTAAAATTAATGGTAGAAGGGAACTGAAGAAATCGGTCGACAGGAACAACCAGAGTGAGGAAAACCGGGGAAAAGCGAGAGAACCGAAATTGGTGAGGAAGGAGGAGTCTTTTTTTCCGCCTTGTATTTTTATGTTTTTTATTGTATAAAATAGTATTTTCTCCGTTTCAAAATACAAACTCATTTGCCTCTGTGATTACTGATTAGGGTGCATTCATTTTACCTGATGCGATCGGTATATATCCAAACTTATTGTAAATGATTAAATATGATTGAACTAATTGAACCTAACCATACTTAATGAACCTAATCATACCTAATTGAAACCGATCAAACTTAATTGTAAAAGAGTAAACATAATGGACCTAATGAGTTGATTGTAACTTATCTAAAATTATTAAAATAAAAACTTATTACTTTTTAAAGGTGAAGAGAAGCCCTCTTATTACTTAGACCATGGGCGACACTCAACAACCCCACCTGAATGGCGAAATGACTAGACCTAATTAAAAGTAGCGATTTTATTTTGCGATTTTCACCTCATATATGCTTTGTTAAATATTATGTGACATGGAGATTTATTTCTCAAATGTCCTTTTGAAAACCTTTCTCCGTTTTTTGATTTACTAGTTGTTGGACCGCGCGCGGTGTAATACCTCGTATTTTTATAATATTTATAAGTATATTTTATTATATTTATAAAGCATTTTACGATTTATTAACATTTAAATAATATTTAAATGCATTTTATTTAATGTATTTTAATTAATTAGAATATTTATTATTTTAATTAATTACGAAACGAATTTAATTCTTGAGTCGGGAAATTAAATGAGTTGCAAATGATTTTTAAAGCTTCGGGTTTTAAATAAAAAGTCCAATTCGTTTTATTAAACGAGCCCAATCAAAAGAGTTTAATTTAAATCCTAAGCTAGCCCAAATCATTTATTTCCTAAGCCCAACTCAAATCTCCTAAGCTTAGCCCATCAAGGGATTTGGGAGCCTATAAATAGGACTCCCCCATCATTAAATGAGCCCCTAAAATTCATAAACCCTATTTTTGCTTTGCTTGCCCAACACTCCTCTTTCCCTCTCCTCTTTTTGCTCGGCTCGTCCGCACGCACGCAGCCCCGTGCTCGCGCTGCTGTGCTCTCGTGCTGCTCGGCCTCACGCCCAGCGCTGCACTCCCTCGCTCCCTCGCTCTCTCGCTTGTGCCCTCGCGCACAGCTCCCAACACCTCCCTCGCTCTCTCGCTCGTGCCCTCGCGCACAGCGCCCAACACCTCCCTCGCTCTCTCGCTCGTGCTCTCGCGCACAGCGCCCAACACCTCCCTCGCTCTCTCTCGCTCGTGCCCTCGCGCACGGTGCTGCACTCCCTCTCGCCTTCACTCGCCCAGCATCCCCCGCGCGCGGCTGCTGCTGCCTCGTCCCCTCGTCGCTGCGCGCGCACCCGCACACGAATTGTGCGTGTGTGTGTGTGTTGTTCGTGTTCGTTCTTGTTCAATTTTCGCCCAATCACTTTAAATTCGTGGTTGTTCCGTGCTATAGGCCGGATTGGTATAATTCTCTTCTTCCTTACCTATTCTATTTAAATTCCGTATTTTAAATTATTATATTAATATTGTTTTGAGTAATTAAAACGCTGGGAACCGGTTATGAATACCGTGGTTTGAGGATTTGCGTGTTGTGATTCATTAGGTTTGTTTTAATTATTAAAGGATGAATTTTCAGATTTGTTTATTGAATAAAGCATTGATTTTTATGATAATAAACTAGTGTTTTGGGATTTTCAAGTTAGGGTTTTAACCTAGACCTAATGAGTCAATTGATTAGCATAATTAGGTGATGATTTTAATTATGATAATCAATTATATTTTCAGATTTGAATAAAGGTTTAAAGTGACGATTTTTATTGATTTTAAAGGCGGAAAAAGTATGTTTTGTACTAGGGATTGATTTTGCAAATTGAGACGATTTTATTATTGAAAAACGATTGAATTCTAAAGTTTAAAGGAGGTTTTAAATTTTATAAAGTTGCTGGAAATTTAATGAACATGGAAATAATTTAAGTTTCATTATTTTGATGATAGGAGGTGATTTCTAGTTGAGTGCTCGTTATTGCAAAGTGGCCCCTACGCTTAGGTATTCAAGGTACGTACAAGTCTAGGGTGACCACACCTTTTGTCAATGACATTACATGATTGTTGATGATGTGAATTACATTATGTGGAATCATGTTTATTTTGGTGAACGAGCATGTGATTTGTGATGTTGGATTTATTGGATTAATTGTTGAACAAGCATGTTGGAATTATTATGAGTATGGATTTCATTGTCAGTCATGTTGTTCAATATTTATGCATGTATGGTTTATTTCACATGCAAGGGATGGATTATTTATTTGTATGCTATTGTACGGGATGTCTAGCATACTTTGAGCCAATTATTCGTACCTCGTTGTACTATTTATTTTACCACATGTGAAGGGTTAGTTCGTGTAAGCCACCGCACATGTAGGGTTCAGTTGGGAATATTATGTATGAAATGAATTAGGATTTGTCGTGCAAGGGCACAACCCTCATGTTAATGTGCATGATGTGGAGTCTCACCTTGGTGAGGAGGAACATGGTAGTAATATCACAAGTGTCTTTCCTTGTTGATCACAAGTCCTAAAGCATTTAAAATAAGATTGTTTTGGTTGTTGTTTATTAATTTTATGTGTGCATGTTGGTGAGTCTTGAGTTCGCCTTTAATAAAATATTAATAAACGTAAAGTGCAACCAGAACAAGCTTCAAAACTCTTGGAACGTATATACCTTGAGTATGAACAATGGGGGGAGTCTTGCCGGAAAGCTCGTACTCCTACTAATGATACAAGACGTTGTTTCATTTATATTATGCGCAGGAATTCCGTCGGTATGGCCCGACACTCGGTATGGCCCGATTTTATTATTTATTATTTGGTGTATGGTTGGCTCCCATCACCTTTTCCCTTTGTGGAATATTCTTTTGGCCCGTTCGAAGCTTATTCTAATTAAATTGTGAGTCAAGAGTCGAGTCTTGTATTCATGATTGGTTGTTAATTATTAGATGGCTTTTGCATGATGATTAGTACTTAGTGAGTGATGCATGTTTTAGTTTCATTTACTCTATTCTTGTAAGTACTCAGCTTTTGCTGACTACGTGCTTTGTGTGTTTTGGTCATGGCCTTTGCCTTAATGACCCTATGATGATCTATCATTTGCACTTGCATTGATGGGGAGTAGAATAAAATAACAGGTTGGTTGATCGGAATCATGTGGCTTGGGATGATCGAGAGAGTTGCATGTTTTCGTATTTTGAACTATTTAACTTTACTTTATTTATGTTTGAAATATTTGAATTATTTATACTTTGGGTTTTGGCCATTATGGTTCCAAATTGTAGGAGACCTCAATATTTCATTAATTATGTTTTTAAAAGTTAGTTGACATTTAATTCCGCTGCGTAATTCTGGTAATAGTCTTAACCGTTATCACGGTGGCGGTAATACTTTAGTAATTCCTTTATTTTAAGTTGGAAAATGGTTTTATAAAAGCAAGGAATCATTAGGGTGTTACACGCGGTCCCCCACATGTTGAAATCAATTACTCCGTAGTAAAATCATATTAGAAAAAAAATATGACTAGGGAAGATCAGACCAAAGAAAAGACGGAGGAGAGAGGAACGGACGAGAGAAGAGAGACACGGGAAAGAAAGAGAGGAAAAACAAATATAAGAAATAAGAAAAGGAGAAAAACAAAACAAAGTAAAAGAAGTAGGAAAAACATGCAAGTAAGGAGGCTTGAACCTTAAAAGCTTGCAACACCAATATAAAAACTCTAAAGGGAAGGTTTGTAAAATCCATTCCTTACATAGTGAATTCATGGTTTTGTCACCCATATGACTATTTGGAAGCATAGTACTCCAATTGGATGTATTTAAAAGGTTTGGGAAAAAAAAGGAAAAAAAAACTCTTCACAATATCAATACTCCGTTTGTTTTCCAATATGATGCCCCGAATTAAGTTACCTTGAAGAAAAATATTGGATGATTAGACTCACTGCAATTTCGGTTAGACCACTCGCCTAATACAAACACACGCTTGATAATTCGCCAATAGTTCTCCAACTAGCTCACAAGTTAACCATTCCCTCCGTCTCCTATTATCATTCTTGTTTTCGAGAATCTTTTTGTTGTTCTCGTATCTATTTTTAGCCATGTACTTTTCCACCAAACCATCCCCATATCCACTTTTTAGCTTACTTTTTCATTAAATAACGATTAAATTTCTCCCTTTCCCCATACAAATATTTCGTAACTCAATCATGCTCACATCTATTCTTTGTTGTATTTTTCCCTTAAACAACAATTTATTTTCTTCCCTTCCCATTAAAAGTATTCCCAATTATTGATTTTTCTTACACACCTTTGCTTTTTGTTTTAACACCGCGTGTTATTCTCCAAACAAGAACGATAATTTGAAACGAATTGAGTAATACTTCCTCCGTTTTTTTTAATGGACATAGTTTACTTTTAATATTATTCATGTAATGTACTTTGACAATCAATTGTGATTTATACTTAAAACAAAATACTCATGTGAAATGTTTTTATAATCGTTTCATTATATAGATTTATAATATCAACTTTTTATAATTTTTCCAATTCCTAATTAAAGATATTAATAATTAAAATATTGCATTGACAAACATGATAAAAATAATTGTGTCAACTAAAAAAGAATGGGACAAGTATATAGAAGTTACAAATCAAACATTCAAGTGAAAATTCAACAAAACATATTCAAAACATACATTTATTATAAAATCAAGAAATCAATAACAACAAAGACTAGGATTATATATATATATATATATATATATATATATATATATATATATATATATATATATATATATATATATATATATATATATATATATGTGTGTATATATAATATATATATATACATATATATATGCATATGTATATATATATATATATGTATATATTATATATATATATATATATATATAGTATACAAAGATTAGGAGTCTAAATCAAGATAGATTTAACGATAGAACGGGATTAGATATATTTGAAGATATTAAACATTAGTCCATTGAGGAAAAGAAGAAATTACGTTATTGGCGAGATGTTCGGGGATGACATATAAGGCCATCGAGTTTTCTTTCACATGGAAGAAATATATTTTTTGCTTGAGAAAAGCCAACAACTAATTATATTGATAAACCAGAAAGAAGAAATAAAACATTCAAGATGTCAATCGGGAAATCTCCCTCCCAAATATGTTGGCCAAACTCCCAAGGTTGGAAGTGAGTCATAACATGAGCACCTTTGTTCCCACTACGCTTAACAAGCGACCAAAAAACATTATCAAAAGCTATGTACTACATATATTGAATTGATATGGGCTTAAGTTTAAGTGGGGATTTAGGCTTGATATGGTAGTATTGGGTTGATAATATGACTATATATTATTAATCAAGACTAGCCCTTAGCATTTTCACGTGACACGCACACGGTTTAATTAAAAAACTTGTATGTATCTTGGGCGAAGCCCCAATTGCTACATTGAATAGTTGAAATTTTAGCTCAATATTTTTAAAATACATGTATACCAAATCATCCATCAAGTTCGTCAACTACACAATCACACTACATCGTATATCATGGTAAATAAATTTTCAATTACATCTTAAAATTTATATAATTTTTTCCTAGTGGAACAAAGTGATTCAAATTAATAAACACCAAAATAGGTATATGCAGCAGGTATGCAAGGCATTTATGTAGTTGATGCTTATGAGACTTATGACGTCATGTTTAGTCATGGTTGACCTAATTGTTTAATTATTATTTTTTCCAAAAATAGTGAATAGAAATAAAAAGTCACATAAAAATTTAGTTGTTAACATTCATTTATAAGTTAATGTGAAAAGATAAACTACAATTGGTTGTTGGTTAAGATGGTAATGAGAGTTGTCATTCACACTTAAGGCCTGGAGTTCGAACCTCGTTATATTACGTATTGATTTTTTGTTGTCTCTGATATACCATATCATTTAATGAGTGAATGATGTGGCGCAAAGGGGTGAGTACTACGTCGCACATGTACGTTTTTCTCGACGTGGTTTAATGTATTAGTATAGATAGCGTTAATCTTTTGTGGTTATTAATATTTTAATTAATTATTATTTTAGTAAGAATATTATCAAAAGGTAGTTATACAGTAACTGTCAAATTGGTTTCCTACTTTTTCATAGTTCTCAGAAAATAAATTTTCAAAATACATTTCATGAGAATTGTTGAGTTTGTTGTATTTCATTTAGGGAATCCCGAGGGTAGATTATTTTTGAATCCCATCAGCAATATAGTGTGGGACAATATCATCCTAAGGATATAGATCAACTCGTCATAATCTAATTTCTGTATTTTTTTCATTATTGTAATTTAAGTATAGTTTCTAACAAAGCGACGATGCATGACTACTTGGCGTAGAAGTGTGAAATGTTCGATAAGGAGAAAAGGCAAAGAGGAGAAGAGAGTATGAAATGCTTGATGATGATGGAATTTTTTTGTTACCAAATTTTTCGGAACCTTATACGAAATATCCTAATCATAAAATACTACTCACTCCGTATTTTATTAAGTGGTGCACTTTTCATAATTGGTCGTATTTTATTAAGTGGCGTACTTTCCATTTATGGACATTTCACTCTTATTTTATATTTTTCTTCTTTCCACATGGATCTCATTTTCAGTGTCTAATGGTGTTCTTCCTCTCAGTCTGACTTGCGTTTCTATGCACCATTGCCCCGTTTCTCTTAACTGGTAATTATTTATGAAAATTATCTCTTGGAACATTCAAGGTGGTAAGAAACCACAACATTGCAGAAATTACCCACTATGTTAGTAACTTTAGGCCATATATCCTATTCACTATGGAGACAATGACCTCTAATATTAATAGAAAACAAATTATTAGAGGGCTCCACTTGCAAAGCTACGAAATTATAGACTCTTATAATCATAGTGGTGGTATTTTTATTTGCTGGAACGAGGATAACATTCAAGTAAAAGAAAAACAAATTACTGAAAGATGCGTTCATCTCTCTGTTTTGGACAAATCAACGGGATCAACCTCCCTTGTCTCATGTTCATACTTCCCGACTCAAGAGAGTGACAAAGAAGATTTTTGGGTCTCTATGACCAACTTCTACAAATAATTAACCACCCCATGGCTCCTTTTAGGCGACTTTAATGTACTCCTAACCCCTGAGGATAAAATTGGAGGCAGTCCAATCACAAACAACCAATGTATTAGGCTTCCAAACTTTTTGGTCTTGACCAACGCTACCGACATAAACTGTACCCAACAAAATTTCTCATGGAAATTTAACCAACACTTAGGTTTGTACCAACGTTTGTATAGAGCTGTTTCCCATCATACGTTCGTCAATAACTATCCTCAGTCCGCTATAAAGTACGACACTTTTACAATATTCGACCATGCCCCAATGTTCTTTGAGTCAAACTCCACTACCAACCTAACTAGAAATACATTCGGATTTCAGAACCACTGGTGTATTGAGAAAGATACACAACTGATTGTCAAATAATACTGGGCAACAAACATCACAGGATCCAGAATTTTTAGAATAAGTTCAAAGCTAATCAACATTAAGAAAGATCTAAAAACTTGGGCCAAACAAAAGTATGGCTACAAAAATCTGGATCCTGTGATGTTTAGGTCTGCGTAAAACTAACTCTCTAAAATGCAGACCTAAAATCTGGATCCGAGAATCCAAACCACTTCAGACCAATTAGTCTCTGTAATACTGTCTATAAAGCTATAGCGAAACTGCTTGTATCTAGACTTACACCTGTTCTTCAAAAACATGTCAGTCCCTTCCAGAATGCCTTTACCGCCAATCGTCAATACATGATAACCTTCTAATAGTGCAAGAAATTTTGAACACCTTCAAAAAGTCAAAATGAAAAATAGGGTGGTGTGCCCTTAAACTGGACATGGAAAAAGCCTATGACAGAATAGAGTGGGACTTTTTGTGGGAAGTCCTTAATAAACTTGGCTACCCCACAAAATGGATCAACTGGATAAAAGCATGTGCTACTACTGTTTCTTATTCGGTGAAAGTTAATGGTGAAACCACGTATCATTTACGTCCTTCTAGAGGGCTCCGACAAGGTGACCCACTATCCCCATACCTCTTTATTATCTGTATGGAATTCTTTGTTACCTTGCTTTTCGAAGAGAGCTCGAACACTTCCACGAGGATAGGTTTCAGGCTAACTACGAGCACGTGTAAAATTCCTAGTCTTATGTTTGTTGACGACAACCTGCTCTTATGAAAAGCAACAAATTCAACTTGCATCCACCTTAAAAAAATCATTGATAAGTTCTGCTCTCTGTCAGGACAACTTGTAAATTTCCACAAATCAACCGTTTTTTTCTCAAAAATGATCCCTCATCCCAGAAGAGACAACTTCTTTTGGCCTTTTTAATATGACAAAATCTACATCCCTAGATTGCTACTTAGGAGCCCATTTTCATGTTACATTCTGAATAAGCATGACTATGCAAAAATTGTGCAAAAAATGAAACTCGTATCTCTCTTTGGCAAGCTAACTTCAGCAGGGCGTTCGACCCTTATCCAAAGTAATCTAGAAGCTCTCCCAGCTTACATCTTCTCTTCCTTCCTCCTACCAAAAGAAATGGCTAGTAACCTGGATGCCTCGCACAGACGCCTTTTCGGAAATTCAAATCCAAATACCAATTCCATCTCGCTCATCTCTTGGGAAAAAGGTGTGTCGCCCAAAATCAGTAAGAGGTTTAGGTCTGCGTAAAACTAACTCTCTAAATAGAGCTTACTTAGCAAAACTCTGTTGGAAAGTTTTAACGGACAATCACAATCTCTAGGCCACTTTAATGAAGAAGAAATACCTGCGTTGCAATAACTTCTTCTCATTCAAATCCAAGTCCACTGATTCTACTGTCTGGAGGCATATCCTCAATCAAAGGGAAATAATAAGAAAAGGTATACGATGGAAAGTAGGCAATTGAAAAAAATATTAGATTTTGGAACGATAACTGGGTATGCCAGATAAGTCTTAGAAACAATGTCCAATTTATTCCTCCAAATGAACACGACGACATGACTGTGGCAGATTTTATCCTTCCTTCGAAGCAATGGGACATGAAAAAACTACTCCAGTTCCTCCCGGAACCCAGGGTCCTCAAAATCAAAGGAATCCCACTCCCCCTCCATGAAAAGGAGGAGATTCCAACCTGGGGTTGCACAAACTCAGGTGATTTCTCAGTCAATCTAGCAAACTGGCTGGCCCATAACATTCCAAATAATCTTCCTAAGTGGGAATTCAGATGGATCTGGAACCTAGATATCCCTCCCAGGATAAATATTTTTCTAAGGAAAATCTGCCATCAAAGTTTACCATGCAGACAGACCTTGTTCCAAAGAAAGATTACGCCAACTCCCACTTGCCCAAGATGCAACTCTGAGGATGAATCCATGTATCACCTTTTCTTAGGCTGTAACTTCTCCTCTCAAGTGTGGGAGGATCGCCAAACCATCAAATGGCTAGATTGCACTGTCAAATTTAATAATATTTACTGCATTCAATGATCTCCGCCGTCACACTAAGACTCTCTCAAAATTCATTTTCCTCCTATGGTCTATATGGAAGGAAAGAAACAACGTTGTCTTCTCCCAAGTAACTTTTTCGCCTCTAAAATGCTACTTAAAAGCCTATCATCACTATACAAAATGGAATTATAGACTACTTATGGACTCTATTCAATCCCCTGATTCCCCTAATCATCATCCCCACCATTCTCCTCCTCCTTCCACCATCTCCCCCCCTCCGGTTCTGGTAAGATGGTTTCCTCCACCTCTTGGAGCCTTCAAACTCAACTTCGACGTATCTCGAAAAACTAACTCAGCAACAGCAGAAATTATCATTAGAGACAACAACGATCAAATCATCTCCACGACAACTTTCAACTTAGGTTCTACCCAAGTCTACATGGCAGAAGCTATGGCTCTACACAAAGGAATTCAGGAAGCCATCAATCTTAACATCCACAACCTACAAATTGAAGGTGACAACCTTCTTGTCATCAACATTGTCAACGGTGTATGGAAAACACCATGGAAGCTCCAAAATATCATTGAAGACATAAAAGTCCTATTACAAAACTTCGACAACACCAGTATTACGCATATTTTCAGAGAGGCAAACAGAGCTGCTGATTGGGCAGCTAATGTAGGTCACTAAATCCCAAATTGTATGTATA
The DNA here is from genome assembly GCF_020520425.1 of Spinacia oleracea. Classification (NCBI taxonomy): domain Eukaryota; kingdom Viridiplantae; phylum Streptophyta; class Magnoliopsida; order Caryophyllales; family Amaranthaceae; genus Spinacia; species Spinacia oleracea. The sequence continues at coordinate 146,425,499 of NC_079490.1, read as the reverse complement.
CACTAGTTGAAAAATATTGATTTGAAGCGTCACTTTTATATTGATTTGCGGCGTTTTAGGCGTAGCAGCAAATAGAATGGCAGCAAATGAATGGTATTGATTTGCGGCGTTAAAAAACGCCTCAAATCAATCATTCATTTGCGACGTAATTAAGGAAAAACGCCTCAAAATAATTGATTTGTATGGCGGCGTTCCTACCTGAACGCCTGAAACTTTGGTAAAATTGCGGGAGTTTATGCGCCGCGAATAATTTGTAAATTTTTTTTAATAAATAATATATTTTTTGTAAACTCAACAATCCCAAAAATATAGAACCTGTACTCACACCACATTTGTACAACGTTCAAAAGTGTCATCAACCACCAATAACTTCCAAGAAACTTTGATTTTTACATATAAGTTAACCATCATATTTTTACAAAAATAAACCACCTAAATAGTTTCAAGTCTATAATAACTATATCTTTTACACTTCATACGTTACAAAATTGCACCAAAAATATAATAATGCAATTATATATGATTTTAATAGCATGAAACATCCACAAAAAGAGATCGATGAAGCGTTAATTACACACAATGTTCGGTGAAGTATGATGCCCATTTGTCTCGTATTTCATCAATTTTCTCATCGGTGAAAGGATCTCCACTCATTGATGTGCAAACCTAAAAAAATAATATATATATATATCATAAAATTAGTTATCTTCGGTTAGATGATCTAAAAAGTTGTTGTTTCCTAGGTCCTCGAACCATGGCTAAGCATGGAAGGGCGAAGCCCTTAGAATCAAGAACCTTGACAACATGACAACAACTTATTCATGACAATAAAGGAACCAAAAATGTGTGTCTTTCCATCAATAAAACTTAGTCCGATGAAATAATAAAGGTCATATTTTGACTGTTATAGTCATATTCATGACAATAAAGGTCATATTTTGACTGTTATAGTCGTTTTTGCTCCCAACTCTAAGCCGTGAACTTAAATTGGTATTCTAAACCCTTTAAATGTTTAATATACTTAGTATTAGGTTACTTAGACTCATTCTCATCTACTTTGGTCAAGTTATGCGCGTTTAAGGCTTTAATGATCATTATAGGTCATATTTTGACTGTTATAGTCGTTTTTGCTCCTAACTCTAACCCGTGAACTTAGATTGGTATTCTAAACCATTTAAATGTTTAATATACTTAGTATTAGGTTACTTAGACTCATTCTCATCTACTTTGGTCAAGTTATGCGCGTTTAAGGCTTTATTGATCATTATAGGTCATATTTTGACTGTTATAGTCGTTTTTGCTCCCAACTCTAACCCGTGAACTTAGATTGGTATTCTAAACCCTTTAAATGTTTATTATAATTAGTATTAAGTTACTTAGACTCATTCTCATATATTTTGGTCAAGTTATGCGCGTTTAAGGCTTTAATGATCATTATAGGTCATATTTTGACTGTTATAGTCGTTTTTGCTCCCACCTCTAACCCGTGAACTTAGATTGGTATTCTAAACCCTTTAAATGTTTAATATACTTAGTATTAAGTTACTTAGACTCATTCTCATCTACATTTGTCAAGTTATGCACATTTAAGGCTCGTTTGATCGTTATAGGTCATATATTGACTGTTATAGTTGTTTTCGCTCCCAACTATCATCTAATGAAGCTAAATCGGTATTCTAAACCCTTTACATCTTTAATATATTTATTATTAGGTTTCTAAGACTCCTGCTCATCTTTTTTTGTCAAGTTTTGCACATTTAAGGCTCGTTTGTTCGTTATATGACATATTTTGACTATAATGATTGTTGTCGCTCACAACTCTCAACTAATGAAGCTAAACAGGTATTATAAACCCTTTACATCTTTAATATAATTAGTATAGGTTTCTAAGACTCATTCTCATCTTTTTTTTGTCAAGTTATGCACATTTAAGGCTCGATGGTTCGTTATATGACATAATTTGACTATAATGGTTATTTTCGCTCCCAACTCTCAACTAATGAAGCTAAATAGGTATTCTAAACCCTTTACATCTTTAATATACTTAGTATTAGGTTTCTAAGACTCATTCTCATCTTTTTTTGTCAAGTTATGCACATTTAAGGCTCGTTTGTTCGTTATATGACATATTTTGACTATAATGGTTGTTTTCTCTCCCTATTCTCAACTAATGAAGCTAAATTGTTATTCTAAACCCTTTACATATTTAACATACTTAGTATTAGGTTGATAAGACTCATTCTCATATTAAGTAAAAAAGGAATCTATACAAACTATAAATATCAAATCTTATTTACGTGGCAGTTACCTCCACACTGCAACGCTGGTCAACTTTGAGCAAAATCTCAAAAAAAGTCAATCCTGGTCAACTTTGACCAGAACTAACATGCAAATAGAATGGATGCGTGTGTTCTGTTGTGTGTGTGTTCTGCTGTCTGTGTTACTTGTGTTGTGTGTTTGAGTGTGTTGAGTGTATTTCAGGTGTGTGTGTGTGTGTGTGTTGTGTGTGTGTTCTGCTGTGTTGTGTCAGATAAACGTACACATAGCTGAAAACAAAACCAGAAGCTTGCATCTGATCAGAACTAAAAGTCTAAACTGACTAGAACTGAAAGTCTAATCAGAACAAAGCTTGAACTGATCAGAACTGAAAGTCTGATCAGAATAAAGCTTCAACAAGGCTGTAAAAAAGACTAACAAATTGAAACAAGGCTGTAAAAGACTGACAAATTGAAACAAGGCTGAAATATTGAACTAGCTTCCATAATGCAATGGCAATCTTTATTTAAACTTTTGTTTGCAATTTACTTATTTTTTCCCTTGATTTTTCTTGAATGTTTCTTTCAGGTGGCGCATACCAAGGGACTCCACCTTTCCAACACGTAATTATTAAGAGTATGAGGTTACTAGTGTGCTACTGTGCTCCATATGCAATAAAACTAATTAATCATATACTGATCAGCAAGGGATGTGCTATCCTAATCAGCTAATTTCTGTCCTAGGCTAGTTCTGCTTCGGTGTTCTATCCTGATTAGGTCATGTTTGATAAGTGTTATTATGGTACTTTCTTCTAAATTTTAGCTATTATGGGTAGAACAATTTGAGTTGGAATAACGGTTAATGATTGAGAAGGTGTGTTGACACAAACGGATAGAGTAATCAATTTAGGCAAAAGCAAACTTTATCTCTCTAATAGTAAACTAAATCCATCTAACAGTAAACAAAACAATAATGGAAATTAAAAGTAATTAATACTTCTACATCTCAACAGATCAAGGCCTAATAGGTGTATCAAGATGGACAACATAGAAGACTGGAAAATGCAGATTGCCTTGGGCCTGGCATGTGGATCAGTTGGTTTACATCGAAAAGGGAGAGGTTACAGTTGTCCCTTAAGGTAGCGAACAATATATGGGTTTCAAGGCTGGCGACCTTGTGCGTTACTGTAGACACCTACTTTTGTCCCCATTCCCGAAAGGGAAGGTTCGATGATGAGAACATAAAATCTCCACTTGGCAACGCATCTCCTATAAAATAACGAATCTCGATCACCCTTTTCATTTCACCCGAACCTGCTATTTATAGAAACCTGCTAAAAATAGTAACTGCCGTAATAGGTAGTTGTTAAAAGTGGCAAGTCATAAAAGATAGAAACCTGTCAGAATTAGGTGTTGCACTCCAACATAAATCCTAAAAGAGATAGAATTTGCAAGAGGAATCCTATTCCTAGTATAATTCGAAAATAAGAGTTACGTATTAATTAAAATCCTAACGAACATAGAGTTCGTAACGGGCCCAGACGCATTCCGTCATAAAGTTAATGCGCACTAAAAGACTCGGATAAGTCTCAAACACTCCGGATTCTAAGAGTCCAAATCTGACAAAGAACTCAGCCCAAACATCATTTTCAACGCCCAGCCCTGGGCGCTGAAATTGCCTGGATTCCATTCTCAACGCCCAGAGCTGGGCGCCGAAATCTTTAACGCCCAGCCCTGGGCGCTGAAAATACTTGGGTACGTGTTCTCTCCTAATTCTTCTTGGATTAGAGCTCTACAATTCTATCTTTCCACGAACTCTTCCCTATAAATACAGCCCCAAATTCGACGTGAACACAACACACAATTCATATTCTGAGTATTGACTACAACCCCTAAGCCTAAGCCTCACGCTGCGAAATTGATCCCGCGTTCTGTCGCAATCGATCCAAAAATCGAACAGAACGTATCCTGTCCCTTGTAGCTAAAGAACTAAGCCCGGAAACTTGAGATTCCTTAAATAAAAGGAGAAATAGCAAAGCCAAAGTGGTTAGTTTTCTGAGAACCGTGACGCACCTCTCAAGGGTGCGTCGTAATGTGTCCCTTCGTATGATTTAATCGCTTTCCTCGCCCTTTTATAAAACTGTTAAACTATTAAATCTGATTGTTCTATCACGCCTAATAAAGGTAATATCTTGGGAAATTGAACTATCATGCTAGTTCCCTTAAATCAATCTAAACAAGATAATCACGATCGATCTAGTATTATGTGTTGCATATTGTTAAAATCAATTCAGATTAGTTTAATAGTTAACGCATGTCCCTTCAATTATTTATGCTGAGCTAGTAAGGATATCCTGCCTCTGGAGTTATCGAAGAGCGAGTACTCCTTTCGGTAGTTACAGTCCCCCGAACCCTCAATCTCTACCTTGCGGGTGTATGTTGAGAGATCCCCACACCAGGCATCACAAGGGAACCTACGGCCGTCGTGGTCAAACATAATTGCACTCCCTTTATGTCACGATAACCGGGTTTTGTCAGTTTTTCTCATTGTCGTTAAAAAATGAATGGCGACTCCTATATTACTAGTCAATTGGGTGTAAACTCACAGGAAATCCAATTACACTTGATTTGACAAAAAGAAACGTCACGCCCACGAGGGACGAGGTCACGCATTAGCCTCGTGCTTTTTCGACCCCCTCACAGTGGCGACTTCACTGGGGATAGTGAAGGAAATACTCGTGCTCGTAGGTAATCAAAATAGCCGAAGGGTGAAACGATCCTACCCCGCGTTTATTTCCCCATCAAGTTGGGACGACCTAAAAATCAGCATATTAATGTGAACGGGTAGAACCGCATAACGAATCTTGGCTCCCTTGGATGTTTCATCTCGGGAGTTGGGACTAAGGATACCCATCGCCAACCGGGGGGTGCATACGCTTCGAATATTGTCCACTCGGCACTTTCGCTAGTAGTACACCCGTCCCAAACCCAATCGCTCGCCCATTAGGTCCCTCTCATTGGTGCATGCCCCCTTGGCTTACATCGTGATTGGCCTCTTGGGCGAAATTCGTCTGTTGAAGGCACTACCTCGACCGGGGCATGTGTTGGATCTGCGATAGAAGCGGTACCAATCCGGCGCAAATACTACCCATAGAAGCCTATCATAAACTACATGACATATTATTATTTTGCCTCATGATGTAATGTTAGTTATGTGTAGCGAATTATATGATTGTGTGTGACAAATAATGCTAGAAAACCAACGACCTTAAAGAATTGCCCAAACATTCATAAACCAATTGGCCAAAAAGTTATACCAAGATACGTGTTCCGCAAACCCGAACGATCACGACAAAAATAAGCGACGCTCGGGATGGCCAGTAACGAATCCTACAAACGCTGCACAACGCGTAAAGGACGTTATTAGGCAAGCACGCAAAATCAAAGTCGCATAAACAAAAAATATACGTAAACAGAAAACGAGCACCAGCCAGGGACGTATTTTCAACGCCCCTGGCTGGGCGCCAATATTTCTAACGCCCTTCGCTGGGCGCCAAAGTTGCTGCCTGGCCTTTTGGTCAGGCACAACAGCCTCGGTGCCCGCGCATAAAGAAAATACGTAGCAAAAAAAAACTTTTCGTAAAAATTGCTGCAAGGGCGTATGAAAAGGCACTCGATTCTAAAAGCGACTTAAAAATAAAAATAAATAACTCTTTGTGTCGTTGTTAGGCCTCCTACGACGACAATGCTCGGCACCAAAACCGAACATGCTAATAACTATGAATGTCACACGGGCAAGTGTTTCGAAAATCCAAAGAATGACCAAAAGAAAAACCAAAAAGTGTACCAACAAAAGAAAGAGCGAAAAAACCAATAGAGAGAATCAAAAGTCTAGACTAAGTAATGCTTGAAACTTTGGGGCCTAAACTTTAGCTTATCTTATGCATAGGGATGGTCCTGCCACTTGGTGCCGATCTGAAAATCAAAGGTTAGTGCGTCTCGAAGATACATCACCAACACCAGGTTTAGTGACTTCAGGTTCCGTCCGTCATCCCTCATTTCAAGGACCTTTGCTTCCCCAACCTCGATTCGCACCCTCAAACATGTCTATAGAAGAGCTACAGAACCAAATGGCCCAAATGACCCTACTCATGAACCAACTGAAAATGGAAAACGAATCCTTAGCGGCTGCGCAAGCCAAACATTTTGCATTACTGGTCATTTGGCCTCCTGAAACCGAATTAGTCCAAAAATTCATTGACAACCTGGACCCAATTTACAAACAACATCTTAGATACTTGGGCCTTGATACCTTCAAGAGGGTTTATGATGTAGGAATAAAGATCGAGGATGACCTCACACAAACAGTACAAAGCAAACCTGCATACAAGAGTAGCACTTACTACAGGGGGCCCACGCCCCAAGCCCAAGAGGTCCATGTTGTGGAAGAAACCCCAGCCAGGAGAAGCCCTGGAAGATGGGTCCGAGATCGAAAGTTTGCCCCACTCAGGTCGACTTTGGTGCAAGCCTTCGAAAGACTAACCAATCAAGGAAAGTTGAGGCCTATAGGCCCCACCCGTGACCCTCCTGTCAAAATTAAATATTGGGTCGAAGGTACTTACTGCAAGTTCCATCAAGGAAATGGGCATGACACTGAAAACTGCTGGAGTCTAAAAAACACAATCCAGAACATGATAGAGGATGAAATAACACCTCTCCCCAACGTTGGCAAACCCAACAACAATAAGAGCCCACTCGGTTCTTGTCACATCTCTCTTGACCAACCAGAAAATATGAACTTTGACCCTACGGCGTATATTATGCCCCAAGGTGCACCACTCGCCATGGTCCCTATGGATCAAATCGAAAGAGAAGTGTGCAGTGTGTGGGATGATGATGTTGAAGATGTGTACCTGTCTCAAGCATCGGGCCATGACCTCTTTACTGAAACTTGGCCCAGATCTGGAATTTCCCATGACTGTCATACTTTGGATGAGGCACCTCACCTCACCAAGACCAAAACAGCTGAAATATTGGACAACCAGGCTCTATGGACATTGTTTAACGAATCGAGGCCTATGGAGGACGAGACTGTGATGACTACCCTAGCTTTACAAGATGAAGGTTTCGATCCAACCCGGTTAATCTCTCCTGCATCAACACTAGAAGAGGCCGAGAACGGATGGGTGAAGACATATCAGTGGGTCAACACAAAGGGAATATAATTCAAGATGAGTACCGGTGAAGGACCAAAGTTTTACGAGACTAAACCCAAGGCTTGAGCCATAGAGAGCACCTTAGTAAAAAAAAAACGCCTAGTAATTCTTTAGATTGATAAAAAAAAATAAAGACTTTAGATGGTCCTAAAACCCCTTAGAATATAGGCAAATTTTATTTCAGTATGTTTTCCTTACTTTCCAAATTAATAAAGGCGTAAGATTTCTCCTAAAAACTTTTATTCTAACACTAAATAAGCACCAAACTTGCAAATACAAAAACAAAGAAGCAGCCCACTCTAGGCCCAATAAACAAGGCCCACTCGGTCTTGAATCGTGACATCGAAATCAATACCCGAAAACCCACAAAGTGAACCACACCATCCCCAAAACATAAGGGTCTAACCCATGCAACCCAAAGAAATCAAAAGGAAATCAAACCCAAACAATGCAAATGTTGCTAAAAAAAAATTCATAAAATAATAAACACCGCCCCCCACGTCAACGCGCACCTCGGCCCACTCAAAAGCCTACACAAAGATCTTCGTATCTTCCGCACACTAACCCCATTCTCAAAACCGTTTCGAGTCATGAATAGAAAAAATTAATCTGGACAAAAACGCGTCTCACGCTAACAGTAAAAAAAAAGCCTCCGAAATAGTGTCAAAATTGATTTCAATACAAGTAAAAAAGTAAAACAAAAAAAACAAAAAAAAAAAGGAGAAAATAAATAAATGCAAGAACATGTGAAGCAAAGCGTCGAAAAAAGACCGCCCAGAAATCATTTTCAAACGCCCATGGCTGGGCGCCGAAATCTTTGACGCCCCAGCCTGGGCGTTGAAACTCTCTGCCTGCCAAATTTTGCCCAGAAGTGCTCGTCATTTTATCCGCACATAACGGAAAAATAACGAACACTTGGGGGGTACAGCAGGTATTCAGATATGCGTACCGAAAAATAGCCGTACAAAAAAAAACACAAAACAAAAAAACACATGGAATTTCATTTTTATGAGCAGATACACGGCTTACGGCAAAAACAACAGATTAAAATAATGATAAAACTTCACTCATTTCACCGATCAAATAATATGTTTCCACCTCAGAGCATATCTATTAAATTCGGCATCCTAGAACTTATTCTAGCTAGAACTACGCGCGACCTGATTCTAAGTTAAAATTATTTAACAAAGATACGTAGGCAATCCTATTTATGGATTCGGTCCAATCAAGTAAAAAATATATACGTTGCGCAAAAGTGTTAGACATGAGCAAAAAAAATGATGAAAAAAGAGGAGAAGCAAAAATGAAAGTAAAAATAAAATACGCCTTTATTAAAAAATGATAAGAAGGAAAACAAAAGTGCTAAGGAATAAAAAACAAACACAACTGAAATAAATAAAGGGCACCTACACCCTAGCAAGAACTACACTACTCTAGTTCTTCCGGGTCATCAAATAAAGTCTTGTAGAGCGCAATGTTCGCTGGATCCACCTCCACAGGTTTCTACGCTGCCCCTATATCAATCTCCATAAGAACCGGCTCCTGGACACTAACTTCCAAAGATTCCAAGGCCTCAGAAACATCCTCAGTTTGAACCGTTATAGCCCGCTCAGCCTCAAGGGCACAAACAATGGTGGGGGAAGGATTATCTACATCAACTGGATTAGTCACTGGTTCTACTAGCGGCTGAGCTTTCCTAACCCATACATTGTTCCGGCGACGATCTCCGCAAGAGCTTGCATTTCTTTTAGCAACGGCAGGCCCCTTCATGTTAGGCATCTTCTTGGGCCTAGAACTGGAACGGGGAGGAACTTCCTTTCGCTTTCGATCAGGACGAGCTTTCACAGTCTTAATACCATGGGTGCGAGGATTGGCAGAATCACGGCCCTCATACTTAACCCGAATACGAGGTATCAAAAGCTCAGTCGGCTCCCCATTTCGAGCCTCGGTCCTCACAGCTTTATCATCGGAACTCATCCACAACTTGTAGTTTTCGGAAAGACCCACAAAACCATTTGTAGCCACAGCCCAACGCGAGAGACCATCATAATACTTAGCCCATGCTTGAACCCGTGCTTGTGAAAAGGCCGCTACTTTAGGTGGTACTGTATCAGAAAATGGGATAGTCTGCCTTAAGCCGCGCGTATTGACGCATGACTCGGTAAGGAAAGATATAAATGGGCCGAGATAGCCCCAACAAAGATACATAAACCGACACATCAGAACCCCCCCGTCATAGTAGTCAAACCCCACCACGGTACCACCCACTTAATAGAACAGATACCATGAGTAAAAAAGGAAGCCCACTCGGCCTCGTCCTGGCCTCGGTGCAAATACTCTCGGTTACCCAAGGCTATAGGGCGATAATGTTTAGGATCGGCAGGAATTTCTAAAAGCCTAAGTCGTTCCATGAGCCAAATCTGCAAACAACGGGTACGATCAGATCAAAAAAAAATAATAAATAAACAAACGAAACCTGGGGCGCAGTTTCAACGCCCAGGACCAGGTGCCAAAAATTCTAACGCCCAGCCCTGGGCGCTGAAAATTAGCTCCAGGCAGGACGAACGAAAAAAATATAAAAAATATGTGTGCGCAAAAGAAAGATCGATTACCTGCAGCAATAGGGGGCTCCCCTTAAAATATTCAGATTTGGCATCCTTCTTCAACTCATCCGCACTCAGCAAAGTCTCGGCAACAACCAACGGCATAATAGAATAGCAACTTTCCATCTGGCTAATCAAGGGGATCAACCTTATGTCACCGAACTCGCCATTGTTATTCGACAGCAAATAGTGATTCAACAAGCAAAATACAAGGGCTCGAATGTTCAATTTCTGTTCGGTCATATTTTTACTAGGTCTAAAGTGATGTTTTACAAGCTTTGCCAAATTAACCTCATCACCCACAACAATCTCAGCAAGCATGTTAGCATCTAGTCCTAGGAAAGCCCCTATGGTTGTTTTACCCTCTTCAATGGTGCCAGGGGTGGCAGGAGTAGCATTAGTAGGATAACCAAGGATCGCAGCAAACTCATCTGGCAAAGGACATATTTCATTGCCCCGAAAGACAAAAACATGGTGATCGGAATCCCAAAAGCTCAGGGCTTCATACAGGAAGTTATAATCAATATTAATTTGTTGTAAGCCTAAAAGTGCCTCTAAGTGGTATTCTTTCAACAAAGCCTTTTCTGTAGAAGTAAGGGCTCTTAGCCAACGCCTGACAGGTCGTTGGAGGGAGAAGGGAGGAATCGACATGACAAAAGCAAGGAAGAATTAAAGCTAAGTAATTAAGAGAGAAAGGAAGATTGAGAGTGATGGAAAAGAAGGACGTATCTAACCCCTATATATACCTGAAGACATCAAGTGACATCCTGATCCCATTCGGAAACGCGTTAAGAAATCCGAAAACCAAAAATTGCCAGGATAAAACTTTCAGCGCCCACGGCTGGGCGCCTAAATGATTGGCGCCGAAAATGCAGCCCAAGGCCCGGATCTCGCAAAACGCGGAACGGGAAAGGACTTAAAACCGTGTTGGTAGACACGAGGCCCTATTGAAATCAAGATCAAGCCCAAAAGCACCTTTAGCACCCAAATAGTGAAAATAAATGTTAAAACTTGTCGAAACTTAGACTCGTCTCAAGGAATATACGTGTACATCTTTTCAAAACAAATATAAGCAAAATAAATATCAAGGTCATTCTTCGAAACACCAAAAAAATATTATTAAGTCGTTGGTTTCTCAAATAAAAAGTGTTTGTTTGTCAAAAGATTAATCCGGGCCAAGCTAAATCTGATATTATTGAAAAATAAACTTTGTCGCCCGGAAAACGAAGTCGCACTCCACGACTTCGTCAAAATAGCATACCACTATAAAGGTCGCTCGCACATACGAGCACGATCCCAAACATGATTAAAAGACGTTATAAAATACGTACCTCTCTTGGCAAGAAATGACCGTCGAGCACGAGTGCTTGGGGGCTCGAAAGAAAATATATACTCCAACGAAGAGTGTGCGAAGTTAAAATCATATTCCCGGACTACGCTATACACGGTCCCATGTTTGGATAATCTCAAAGAAAAAACGGATTTCGACCTCAGAGTAAAGGTCGCCGTTGATACTTGTACATGGTCCTCTGATCAAAAACCAAGTAGTGGCAAAATCGAGCCGTAAAAACTAACTCAAAACCATGAAGGAAGATGACCACAAAAGAATGGTCCGTCTAAGCATGTTGTCAACCCACATTAAGGTTACAACTAAATCCGAGCATCCCTCGAAAGAATTCGCTCTTACAAGAATGAATAAAAGAAATTCTCAAAAGAAATCACGATAGGGACTTGCCCACCTCAATCGGGCAAGATCGCGCCACGAACCACGCGAGTTCCAAATAAAAAAAAAACGAATCCAGGGACTTCCACCCTCAGCGGACAGGGCTCGCCCACCTTCAGCGGGCGGGGTCTGCGTCACTAGCCGGGCAGGTCCTCAGTTTTCGAAAAATAAAATCTTCAAATTCAAAATAGGCTCGCCATCTTTAGCCGGCAGGGTCTACGTCACAAACCGCGTAGGTCCTTGTTTTCAAAAAAAGCAAACAAACTTCAAAACAGATTCGTCCACTTCTTTCAGACGGGGCGTCCACCCTTAGCGGACAGGCTCGCCATCTTTAGCCGGCGGGGTCTGCGCCACTAACCGCGCAGGTCCTTAGTCGCTGCAGCGATAAATTTTTCTGGTTTTCCCTTTTCCAAAAATTAAAGGATTGGTTTTCCGTTTTTCCAAAAAAAGAGCGATGTGAGTAGTTTTCCTTTTTTCCAAAAATTAAAGGATTGGTTTTCCGTTTTTTCCAAAAAAGAGCGATGTGAGTAGTTTTCCTTTTTTCCAAAAATTAAAGGATTGGTTTTCCGTTTTTTCCAAAAAAGAGCGATGTGAGTAGTTTTCCTTTTTTCCAAAAATTAAAGGATTGGTTTTCCGTTTTTTCCAAAAAAGAACGATGTGCTGGATTTTCCTTCATTTTACGTCCCATAAAAGCAAGGGGGTTTTCTCGTTTAGCTAACCCTGAAAATGAGAATCTTTAAAAACATTTTTACCTCGTGATTGGGCTTGGCCATGCCCAATTACACTTTATAGCTTTGATTTCGAAAACATCTGTAGCTACTCCCAATGACAAAGTGACGGAGTTTCTACGCCTCTTTAGATACTTCCAATGATAAAGTGAGGGAGTTTCTATACTATCCGTTGACCAATCCCAATGACATGTGAGGGATATGTCGACACTTCAAGTGTTGACCCTTAAGTCAAATGTTATCACTCGGGGGCTCGTGAGACCCTCGCAAAACAAGTCACCTACACTATGGCTTGTGTGACGCACTCCGTCCAGTACTTTGACCATCGTCTGATCCCGAGACTCAGTCAAAGTGGGGGTAACTGTAAACACCTACTTTTGTCCCCATTCCTGACATGGAAGGTTCGATGATGAGAACATAAAATCTCCACTTGGAAACGCATCTCCTATAAAATAACGAATCTCGATCACCCTTTTCATTTCACCCGAACCTGCTATTTATAGAAACCTGCTAAAAATAGTAACTGCCGTAATAGGTAGTTGTTAAAAGTGGCAAGTCATAAAAGATAGAAACCTGTCAGAATTAGGTGTTGCACTCCAACATAAATCCTAAAAGAGATAGAATTTGCATGAGGAATCATGTTCCTAATATAATTCGAAAATAAGAGTTACGTATTAATTAAAATCCTAACGAACATAGAGTTCGTAACGGGCCCAGACACATTCCGTCATAAAGTTAATGCGCACTAAAAGACTCGGATAAGTCTCAAACACTCCGGATTCTAAGAGTCCAAATCTGACAAAGAACTCGGCCCAAACATCATTTTCAACGCCCAGCCCTGGGCGCTGAAATTGCCTGGATCCCATTCTCAACGCCCAGAGCTGGGCGCCGAAATCTTTAACGCCCAGCCCTGGGCGCTGAAAATACTTGGGTACGTGTTCTCTCCTAATTCTTCTTGGATTAGAGCTCTACAATTCTATCTTTCCACGAACTCTTCCCTATAAATACAGCCCCAAATTCGACGTGAACACAACACACAATTCATATTCTGAGTATTGACTCCAACCCCTAAGCCTAAGCCTCACGCTGCGAAATTGATCCCGCGTTCTGTCGCAATCGATCCAAAAATCGAACAGAACGTATCCTGTCCCTTGTGGCTAAAGAACTAAGCCCGAAAACTTGAGATTCGTTAAATAAAAGGAGAAATAGCAAAGCCAAAGTGGTTAGTTTTCTGAGAACCGTGACGCACCTCTCAAGGGTGCGTCGTAATGTGTCCCTTCGTATGATTTAATCGCTTTCCTCGCCCTTTTATAAAACTGTTAAACTATTAAATATGATTGTTCTATCACGCCTAATAAAGATAATATCTTGGGAAATTGAACTATCATGCTAGGTCCCTTAAATCAATCTAAACAAGATAATCACGATCGATCTAGTATTATGTGTTGCATATTGTTAAAATCAATTCATATTAGTTTAATAGTTAATGCATGTCCCTTCAATTATTTATGCTGAGCTAGTAAGGATATCCTGCCTCTTGAGTTATCGAAGAGCGAGTACTCCTCTCGGTAGTTACAGTCCCCCGAACCCTCAATCTCTACCTTGCGGGTGTACGTTGAGAGATCCCCACACCAGGGATCACAAGGGAACCTACAGCCGTCGTGGTCAAACATAATTGCACTCCCTTTATGTCACGATAACCGGGTTTTGTCAGTTTTTATCATTGTCGTTAAAAACTGAATGACGACTCCTATATTACTAGTCAATTGGGTATAAACTCACAGGAAATCCAATTACACTTGATTTGACAAAAAGAAACGTCACGCCCACGAGGGACGAGGTCACGCATTAGCCTCGTGCTTTTTCGACCCCCTCACAGTTACCCTAAATGGTTCGAGGCTGACCTTGTGTGTTTCCCTAAATTTTTCAGTTTTAAATAGTGTAAGATTTCAGTAAAGCTATAATACTTTAACTAATCAGATTAAGTTTCATTTCTTAGTTCTAAACCTACAGAAAGATTTATGTTATCTAGAGTACAATGGATAAACTGTTATCAGATTCAGACTTAAGAATGAAGGTGGTATCAGATATGACATGTTTACATCTACTGATACTCAAGTCATGGATAAACGGTTATCCCACTATTAAATGACATAGTTTTCTGGAATTAAATAAAAACCACCAACCTGAAACTCTCTCATTTGAGTACATTAAGTAGCCTCAAACAACGACATCTAACCCCAAACCAGAAAAACCAGCTCAACAGATAACTCTGAGAAGGGCAGCAGCATCAACCATCTACTCATACACACAAAGACGACGCAAATACTGTGATAAATTTAGAACAGTACAAAACAGTACAGATTATAGCATGCTGCATTCTTTAATCTAATAGGCTATAGCATGCTGCATTCTTTCCCTTGAATAACGTAGTCTAATGTTTTAGTGTATTACTGACTAATTAAAATTTACCAATCACCAAATTCTTTAATGCTCTTCCTGATTTCTTATATCTTGCTTGTCCGCTTTGGCACTCAATATACATACAATTTCTGGAGTGAAAGGGACCAAATTTATTATACTAGTAGTTATATCATTGATGTTACCTTCGACTCTGGACTTGAGACTATCTTCAAGATTTTGTCACTGCTCTCGACCAAGCTACCACTAGATTCTTCCAGAAACGAAACGAGGGAGTTAAAATTCACTGTAGGAGCAGTGACATGCTTGATGAATAAGTCAGCGGTCCTTGCAAGCCCATAATCAAGTATTCCTAGCACCTGGGAAAATGACAATTGAAAACTATAAACTCTAGGAAATGGCAGCTAAATGAATCCTCAAGTCAGCCATGGAATACTCAAATCATACACTAAATTTAGCGAGTTTGCTAATGAATATCATCATACATTCATACACTCACACTACTACAAAAGTCGGAATAAGTGACACTGAATAGAGAACGCTTAAGTGTGTTAGACGTTTCTCGGGATAATATAGAACGCCTATCTTTGATAACTGTTATGCAGGGAAAAGAATATAGAGCGCTTGCCTTACTTAACAGTTTCATATTTTTTACCATAATAAAAAAAATTAAAAATAAATAAATAAATACATATATACGATTCATAACATATACGTACTATCTAACCTTAAATAAAAAACAAAACTAATTAACTCTACAAAAATTGAATTCCCCCACAAAGCCAAAACCCAAAACCCAAAACCCAAAAGCAAATTCAAATGAACTCTAATATAATTTGGGAGAGACGTAAAACTCAACTATTCGTAATATTGGGGATTTGGGGTTTCACACAAAACAAACCCCAAAATCCATCTCCCGCAAAACCAAAACCGCGCACCACCACCCGGTCTCCTCCGCCGTACTGTAATACTACTGCCGCTCCTTTTCAACCTATGGTGTACGCCGATCGACTCTCTATCACTCCGAATTTCAAGGTTGGTATCCTTAATTTTGTTCTGCATATTTATCCTTCAACTAATAACCCTAGGGATTGTGAATATTGTTAATAATCAAATTGCAATGTCTAAGTATGGAATTCTGGTGTAAACTCTCTATACATGTATGGAGGAGACTTTCATTCAAGTTTTAGATCGAATAATTTATCTTGATTAATAATTAAACCGAACAATTCATGAATTTTTGCGGAATAAATCCGATGAACCAAGTCTCATTTAACTGATTTTTCTTAAGTTTATATGATTTAAGTCGAACTATAGTGAGAATGTGAGATTTGATGGTACTGAAATTTTATCCTTGTACCGTGCTACAATTATTTGCTTATATTGTCGAGTAATAGCAAAGATCTGCTTCTATTCCAGTTACTCTTTCTTGATATGTACACAGCGTGACTCTCTGCTCAAGTGCTCAGGTACAAAGGTGTGAGGACTCTAGACCTCTAAAAATTGAGTTGAGAGGAAAAAGAACAGTGTGATTCGGGTACTGTTTATTTCCTCAAAATATGTTTATAAGTTCATTTAGAATCATGCATACTGTTTGTGCTAAAGCTTTTGGACCTGGTAAAAGTTACAGATGCTCAATTTATCTAACTTGGGGTCAATTTGACAGTAACTGACATATTAGGGAAATGTGTTTCTCATGGAGTCATAAGTGTCGTAGGAAAGTTAGACGCCTTGAATTTAATTTGAATGCATCCCATACTGATCCTATGGCCTTTGTAGCAGATAGAGGAAGGTTTAATGACAAGTTCAATGAAAAAAAACCGAGAAAAATTATAGGCAGAATCAGCCACCTCCCTGCAATTCTGTTGTTGTTGTTGTTATTTGCTTGCTGCATCTTCTTTGTTAAATACTCTTCTCACCTATTAATATGGTAAAATTGAAATCTCTTTAGGTAATGGATATTTAGGAGTTTCACACGTCTGTTTCATTTAACTTTTACATGTAGCTTCCGAAGGTATTGGGAGCCAATTCACGCGATAGAGTAATACTGGATGCACCTTGCAGTGGAACAGGGGTAATAAGTCTAATTACTTGTATATATATTGTTGGTGTCGGGGTTTAAAATTTTGATATTCATTTAGTGATTGTTCTTCCAGCACAAGTATGAACCCCCTAACATGTTCCCTACAAATTGAGAATATGGGTGCTAAATTACTAGTAGACCGAGGTCGATTTGAGAACATGTTGACTCAAAAAGGGTTAAAATATTTGCCTTAACCTTATTTTAATGAGCACCTGACATATAACCAACAGCCTGGCCTATTGCAACTGCTAGGTCGTGTGCTTCTCTAGCTAGGTTCAGTGCCTTGGCTGCTTTTATTAGAAACTAGTTATTAGCCCATGCAAATCTGTCAAGTCATTTGAGAATTAATCTTAATAAAAAGTAATTAGTACTTCCTCCGTTTCTATATAGTTGCAACATACACTTATAGATGTCATTGCATACAAAATAATTTACCATTTATAGCGTGTTGCAAGTATTGTGATGTTTCCGGTTTAGGGAAGTGTTGCAAGTAAAAAAGAAACGGAGGAAGTTTTAAAATATTTTAAAATGGTTTAAGCTTTAATTAATAACAAACACTACGTAGCTTGATATTAATATTTCACTCAGGTATTTTTCTTGCAAGTTGCAAGCATAGTTGAATACAACCATTTGGTGAAACAAATTTAGAGTAGTTTAGTTGGTTTGTCAACATTTAAAAAAAAAAGAACACTGAATGATATGCAATCATGATTTTGCAGGTGATATCTATGGACAAATCTATAAAATCCTCTAAAATCTTTGAAGAGATACAGAAGTGTGCGCAACTTGCAACAGGTTCTAACCTTCTGAATCTTGTTTGAATTTCACTAGTACACAAAATACAATAGTTTGGTCCTACTGTCATGCTACATTTCTGAAGCTATTATTGTGTACTTCCATTGGTGATTGGGGATGGTCGGCATTGTAGATATGTAAACTTCATTTCCATTCTAAGATTATTCTTTATTTCCATGCTTGCAGCAACTTCTCCTAGCTGCTATTGATTTGGTGGATGCAAATTCAAAAACTGGAGGATATGATGTGTATTCGACATGTTCCATCATGGTTATAGAGGTTTGTCTAACATAGATAACTTATTTTTTCTGTCATCTACTATCACATGTTCCTTTCAAATTTAATATCCCGCAGAATGAAGCAGTTGTTGACTATGCCTTGAAGAAACGGAATGTGAAACTAGTCCCATGTAGACTAGAGTTTGGAAGGGCAGGGTAATCCTAATTTCTGAGTTCTTTGGGTTCATATTGGTTTAATCAGAGGATTTAAGATGTCTGATGAGAATTCCTTTTTTCTCAGATTTGTCAACTTTAGGAAATATCGATTTCATCCATCATTAAAAATGACGCGGCGATTCTATCCCCATGAGCACAATTTGGACGGTTTTTTGTTGCCAAGGTAAATCTTTACTGTCCGTCTCACTCACCACTAAAAAAGTGATAGCCTAGATGGAAGACATGCTTGTTATTTTGTGAATATCACCAACCAAATAACGATGAAGATGATGATAACGATGATCTAGTCTGACTTAAGCTAGCTCAAGGAGATGGTTACCTCAGTCCAGTCCTGCAGACGAACTGCCAAATCTGGTTTCTGTTGTTGCTGCAGAAGTTGCTGTTGCTGCAGAATCTGTTCTTGATGTAGAATTTGTTATTGCAGCAGAATCTGCTCTTGCTGCTACACCATCCCCAGTTGCTGCAGAAGCTGTCTGCAGAGGCTAGCTCTTTGATTTTTTAATTTTTTTTTAATAGTGATATTGGATTTTGTTTTTTTTTCCCGTACCTTGTGTAAATCATCTATATTTTGTCAATGAATAATAGGAATTTTTTTATTGAATGAACAATATTATTTTGTTATTAAATGAAGGGATTTTTGGAAAGATCGTGTGGATATCATTTTTATTTTATCTTTTTAGATTTGGTTTACATACTAGAATCGTAATATCCTATTTCAGGGATGCGTGCTATTTTGAAATAATATTAAAAAAAAGGGGTAGAATATAGAACGGTTGTGTAAGGAAACAACTTTCTATCTTAATATTAAACATGAAGTATATAGTACGCCTATGTACGGAAGATGTTCTGTATCTCAATATTTAACAAGAAGAATAGAGGACGGTTATGTATGGAAGGTGCACTTTATTATAGAGTATAGGAGACGGTTATGTACGCTAACCGTTCTATATTCTTTCCTTATTTTCTGATTTTAGGAAGGGAATAGAGGACGCTTATCTCTTATCACCGTACTTTATAAATAGGTATATAAAACGCTTCTTTTACCCGTTTTATAAACTTTATAGCGCGCTGAGTTGGAGAACGCCTCTAAGGCGTCCTATAAAGTGTATTTCAACAGTACTCTATGCCCTTTTTTGTAGTAGTGTCAGTTAGTTAAGAATAAAGAATTAAATAGCACATAACAACATCTCACTGCATTGAACAAACATAAACTTACATACATGGCTTCCATAATAGTACGAAGCTCGACACCATGAGCCTCACCAACGCCAGAGCGATAAACAACCCGAATTCCACCAAAATCAGTGTCAAAACTCACCGCATTGTTCACAAAGTTGACAAGAAAATCTTGAATCTACAAACCCAAATACAACGTGTTACACCCAAGAACGAATTACAGTGAAATCTTAAATTTAGTTTAAAACCTAAGCAAAACCCATGAACAAAAAATTCAGGTTTCTTAGTCTCGAGCCTGAACCAACACCAAATTCGTAGGATACAATCAGATATAAAGTTAAAGGATTTTTAAGGTTCTTTTAAGCCAAAATTTGACATCGAAATTTTAGCATGAAGTCATCCATACCTTGTTTAGAGAGAAAAAATGCTCTAAATTATAGCATGAAGTCATCCATACCTTATCCAACTGCCATCAGCTCCAAGAAGCTTATTAGGAGCACCCCAGACAAGGGTACTGATTCTGACTTGAAGGATGGCTTCGGCAAACATGGGACATGGCTCCAGTATAACATCAAAGTCTTGCTGAATCTGGCAAACTAGAAAATAAAGCCACATTGAACTACGAAATAAGTATGTATCTAAATCTATCAAGTTCATGAAGTAAAGGCCCCCTTAAAGTTTGAAAGTAGAATTTTAATCATGGATCAGGTATCAGACCTCAGCCATCACAGTAACAATGCATTTATGAGCTACAGATTCTGCCGTAGACATTGTTGTAGACTTGTAGCCATCTCTTCACATGATGCAGTATTCTGCCGAACAGTGACCTGTAAATTGTAAGGAAATTTGATTCCTGCTTTCCACTTATCATTGTAATTGTATGAAAAATACTTTAACATATATAGATGAATGGGCAGCCAGGGATTTTACCTGTTGAACTGTTTGCAATGTCAAGACCTTCTAGCTCTATCTGTTAACACAACAGCAAGATCGTGCATGATTCAAGTTTCATGTATAGGAAGCTACAAAAAGGAGATATCAAGTTCGTTTTTGTAGCTATCAAGTTCGTAAACTAAAAGCTTTACTGACCTGCCAGTAACCACTACCAGTTATTGAGACATAAGTATGATCCCCTAGATGGTGTTTTCGGTCAATAGCGTCGAAAATAATTTCACCTCCAACTTATGTATTATGTGGATCCTTATTAATCCATGGAGAGAATATTTCCTGATTCACAAGTCCCTGCTGCGCCATATTAGTATCAGTACTACGTAATATCATCCTACTACAACTCTTACTAGGCATATATAATAGACTCCTACAAACTCCATAACTTGTGCAGAATGACAAATTCTGGTTTAAAATGTTTGCAAATACGAACAACGGGAAATAAAGAAAATGGTAGTTTTTCTTTTGTCGAGTAAACTAGAAAACATACATGAAAAAGGTTGGAACCAATTTTACAAAAAAGTAAAACAAGGGTAGAACACACACTGAGTGATGCAGCATTAATGTTGGAGTATATGCAACAGTTCAGCATGCCACATCAGCCCACAAGCCTGCAATTCCTAATCAAGCTAAGCAATCAAGGTAGAGCATGCACAACAATTATGCAACAACTTCAATCAGAACCATTCCGCTAAGTCAAAAGGCAAAGGGAGCTTGTCTATCAAAGTCCAAAATAGAAGTTACCAAAGAACAAAGCAACCAATCTGATTGCATCAAGGTCAAACACTTAAAATTATAGCAGTGTATACTAAAAGGAATCAGATCACCATACCCATTGATATACTAGCTTTAGTATGTACTCTATAGGATAATTAGGATCATCTCAAAAAGCTGACACCCTCGATATTATGTGACCAGTAACTCATCCAAGAATGATGCATAATTCTGCACTAGTCATAGCAACAAATGGATATGTGCCACAGATTTGACAATTGATAAGGGTTTATTTCACTTATAACAATATAGGTTCTATTCGATCAAACGACAACTATATTTACTACAGAATTACTCAACTATGATACTAGCAAATAGCAAGCACACAAATTTTTAAACCACAAAGTCCGCAAATCATTATAAATCTTAAACTAGATTTGAATCCACTCGACACGGGTAATATAAACTTTTGATAAACGTAATTTAGACTGCACAATTAGTTGGTTAAGGGCACAATTGTACAACTCTAACCTTGCATATGAGGCAGGCTACAAACTAGCCGCGAAATTCACAGCGGAAAAAAATGAAATTCACAAAAGAAATTACAAAATTAGATGAATTTTAAAGACAATTACTTCTATAATTACCACAATTACACAAACCCTAGAAATTAAAAAATAGAATTAGAAAATAATTCAATAATTCATAATTAATTCATGTAAATTGAGAGATTAAACAGAGAATACCGTAATTCAAATAAACAAAACGACAAGGAGGACGAAGGAGGAGTGACACATACTAATTTGTCAAGTACACGTAGCCTTTAGGCTCCGTTTGGTAGGGCGTAAAACGTTTTCATGGAAAACGTTTTTCCCTTTTTCAATCATTTTACGTTGTTTGGTTGGGTAAGAGGTGGAAAACAATTTTCCATGACTCTCTCAAAGGTGGAAAACCCTTTTCCATTTGGAAGGGAGGGAAACCACTTTTCCTTCTTCCCTCCTTACCTCCCTCTCCTTTCTTCCCCTCAATCTTCACCATCTTCTCCCATTTTCCTTTAAGCTACCAAACAAAGGAAAACTAGTTTGGAATTGTGTTTTCCCTTGAAAAATGTTTTCCATGGAAAATCGTTTTACAATAAAAACGTTTTACGCCTTACCAAACGGAGCCTTAGTGAGACGACGACGGCGGAGACGAGTCTGAAGAGTTTTGTGATTCGCGGTCGAGATGAGTCTGTAGCCTTTAGTGAGACGACGACGGTGGAGATTAGTCCCAAAATCTATTAAAGAGGAGATACTCGGTGGTGAAATAAGAATGAAAGAAGAAGGTAGAAGGGAGAATGGAGAAGGGAGAAGGATACAGACACTCAAAAGAAAGGCAAGATCGAAGAAGACAACTGAAGGATAGGAAAGGAAAGGCAAGGGTTTTACCTTATTAGTTTGGCGGCGTAATATCATTAAACGCCGCTCATTAATAATTACAATGGATTAGAGGTGTTATAACGCCGCCAATTAATAATGTATTGTTTAATTGGAGGCGTTCTCAAATAAACGACGCTAGTGCGTAGCAGCAAATCAATATTTTTCTACTAGTGATATCCTGAACAATAGTAGTCAGGTTCTTGGCAAGATTTTACAGGATGATTTTTCCGGAGTTTGCCTCGAGCGGAGAGGCTCCTAATTTCTCTAATCCCCCTTTTTTCTTACCGGCCTTTATTAAAAAAACATGGATCTCACTAGTCATATTTTGTACTCCCACTAGTCATAGTTAATACTTCTTCTATCTTTTACTTTAATTGTTTACAATCTACAATTATCCCAGTTGTTTATTTGGTTAATAAAATCAACTTACATTCATTAAACTCCGTATCGGTCAAAATGCACCACTTAATAAAATACGAAGGGAGTGAATCTAAGTACCACACTAATATCTTTTAAGTAGTGTTCTCGTCGGTTGGCATAAGTTGTATGTTTCCAACTAAACAGTTTACACTTTATTGTTGTCACTTTTCAAAATGAACATGACTATTATAGATATGACTAAACTTATATTGGCATGATTATATCGACGTTAGTTTTTAACTACTAACTAGTTAGTGACCCGGACGATGCCCCAGATTTTTTTATTTTTTTTTTGTTTTTTTTTTTGTTTTGTAATTGGTTGCCATATTACATAATGTCATCTAAATATATGAGGGTTTCTAGAATAATTCGTAAGCTCAAATACTTTATTTTTTTTCAAGTAGTTTACTTGATTGGTACTCTGTATAAAGATTTGTTTTTTTCTAATTCACTTATAAATATAAGAAATTACTAAAATATCAATTATTATAAAAAGAAAACATATTTTTGGAAAAACACACAATTAGTTAGCTAAAGAAGTAGTGCAATAATTAACTTATTTACGTATGATCTGAGTAATTAAGTAAGATTAAGTAAAAAAAAAAGTTATAATAGTTATTATTCAAATATATGTTGGGCATTAAGGTTTTAATATTATATGAATGAATTTTGTCTTTCTTCATTACTTTAGAGGCATACTTCCTTCATTCTTATCTACATGATACAATTGAGTTTTGTACACTATTCACACAAACTCATTTGACTTCCTTCCGTGATTTATACTTAGGAAAAAAATATAGTCATGCGGTGTCTTATTAGATTCGTCTCAATAAATATTTTTTAAATAATTTTTTTTTATAATTTGTTCTTAGGATATTTTGTCATTTAACACCTTAAAAAAATTAGTTTTTGTAATTAAACACCTTACTTATTTTTTATTATATTTAAACACCTTAAAAATCTAAAAACTTATAAATCAACACCGCTTAACGATTTTCATAAGAAAAAAACGTTGATTTTTAATCATGCTATAACTTCCAGAGCATAATTTGATGGTAGAAGGAGTTGTTTACCACCATATCATGCCTTGGGAACTTTAACATAGTTAAAAACTAATGTTTTTTCTAACAAAAATTGTCAAGTGGTGTTGATATCTAAATTTTTTTGTTTCTTAAGGTGTTTAAAAACAATAAAAAATAAGTAAGGTGTTAAATTACAAAAACTAGTTTTTTTAAGGTGTTAAATGACTAAAAATCCTTGTTCTTATCTATAATTGAAGATATTAATGTTTGAAATCGTGCATTGGCAAACGTGCCTAAATAATTATGTCATTTAAAAAAGAACAGATGAAGTATATCATTGTAGAGATAGTTAAAATTTTACATTATGAATGAAAAGTCATGGGTTCGAACATTGATACTAAATTTTTTGTGATAATAAAATTGTGTGTTGCATGTGTGCACATGACATGACACATCGTCATTTCACTTGCCAAATCACAGTGACACACTAAGACGTTACAGTCCTTGTCCTGGAAATTTAATAATATTATAGATGCTACACTGTGCTATAATTGTACGATATATGTAGTACGGAGTATGTTATATAAATATGTACTTCATTGTTTCTTAGAATGTGGTTATTAGGAGTAAAGGGTACTTAAATTGAGCAATTGACAATCATGAAACTAAATGTTACAAACAATGATGGTCTTTTGCGTTAAATTGTGACCCCTTAGCTGTCAAAAACTGACCCGATCCGAAAATTCGAACTGAACCGGTCGAACCCGTAACTGACCATGACCCGAAATATTGGTAAAATAGGTAACCCGAAACCCGACCTGTACCCGACCCGAATAACCGATAACCGATTTTAACCCAATGTTGTATGACCCGAACCCGAACCCGACACCCGACCGAAAGATGACCGATAACCGAACAGACCCACCCGAACAATGATCCGAACCCGATTGATTCCTGACTCGACAATGTTCTTAACCCGATTTTTACCATATAACTTGTTAGTGACTCGACCTGTGGAGTAAATATTTTGCGCTTGAATATTTTGAGATGACCAAATCCGTTATTGACTCGATCTTAACCCGTGGAGAGTGAACCCGACCTAAATTTTAACCGACCCGGAAATTACCCAATCTGAACTTGACCCCAAATCCGAGATTAACTGTTACAAACCCGATTATACAAGACCCAAACCCGAAATTGAACATGACTCGACCCAAACCCGACTTGTAACCGAAGTGGAAAAAATCCCCGACATGACCCGACCGAACCCGACCTGCACCCGAGTGATAAAATGACCCAACCCGACCAGACTTGACCATAACCCGAGATGACCCGACCCAATGACCTATTTTGACAGCTCTACTCCTCCTATCAACCATGCAACCAATTGCTAATCACCAATTTCTCTCACTAGGACCATCTTCTAACTAACAACGTTAGTTGATCGGTAATTTCACATGGGTCTATCACAAACCTATCGAGTTCTGCAGAATACGAGCCGATTTTAGCCCGTCACAGTAGCTAAACTTGGCTGAAATTCTCACATAGCCAAGATACCCAACAAACCAAATCAATGCATATAGAACCCAACCCCCACTCTGAATTTTTTGTGAAATGTGATGCTACTTTTTGCACTCTTTGCCTCCTATGCTATTGTATGCAGGGATCCAAATCACATGTTTATAGCTGGTGTTGCTGGCACCTTTTCCACAAATTCCACAAAAAGTGCAGAAACACAAGCCATTCTCTTGGCAGCCTCTTGGATCACTAACAATTCTTGGCAAAACACAACAATCTATTCAGATTGTAAGGCAACAGTAGAAGGAATCAATGATGCTCAAGCTCCATCTTCGAATCTCACTAATCTATATGGAAAATGCAGGGCATTGCTAAGAACCCACGGAAGCCTTTGTGTGAAGTTCAGAAGAAGAAATCAACTCTTGGAGGTGGACTGCGTGGCAAAGAAAGCCAAGGCCCGGCTGAGTCTGTTGGATCATGGCGTTGATTTAACCCCCCTAATTTAGCTAGTGATATTTCCAGTGACAATGAAACTTAATTTTTAGAAGCATGCTTGCTTCGTAATTATGCCATTGATGATTGTATTTTTACCTCCGTAAAAAGTGGGGCCATGTGAACAAAACTTGAAAGTTTTTGATGTTTAAGTTTTAATAAAGTAACTCTTTCAAACCCAAAAAAAAGACAGCAGTCCCAAAAGCAACGAAGTTTCCTACAGTTTTGTTCCAAAACAAACACCCCAACAAAATTGCCCAATTAATAATTTATATCACGTGAAATTACAATTAATTTATAAAAATAAAAGGAAAAGAAAAGAAAAGTTAATCAACACAAATTTGTCTTCTCTATATCCTCCTCATCTTTCATCCTGTCTCTCCTGATCTCCTCTCCACTCCTCTCCTCTCGTTTTCAATTCTCAGATCGGATCAAGCTATTTTAATCAAACACCTTCCGATCACCAGAAAATCATGTCTACTGCAGTCTTCAACGGCGATGAAACGGCGCCATTCTTCGGCTTTCTTGGTGCCGCAGCTGCTCTAGTTTTCTCCTGTAAGCAATCGCAGATTCAATTTTCAATCTAAATCACCGTTAAATTACACACGAAAAGATAATTTTTTTTTGATCTGGGTATTTGAAATTTTGATATGGGTGTTTGTTATGATAGAGTTATGAGAAAGCTTGAGTATATTGCATTGTATGAATTACATTATATAGCTATAATAGTAACAACTAACCTAGCTTAATCCTAGGAATTAGAGATATTCTTTGACTAACAATTAGGGATTTACATTGACAAATAACCTAAATGCAAGGAGTAATATTAGGGATTATAATAACTATAATATTGACTAAGATATACTACGTATATCTTCTACACGCCCCCGCAAGACGGACGGCCGGGACGAGAGACCAGTCTTGAACAGATCGAAGTAGAGGAGGTAGCGAACACCGAAGATGTGGGTTGCACGGTTTCACCATAGGAGAAGTTGTCGGAGCTCCAACGTGAGGTTGAGCGACCAAAAACATGAAGAGTAGAGCGTGCTCCAGGATGTTGGGGTTTTGGCTTGTTGGGTGAGAACAAAGAAAGCCACCAAATTTGCTACATGAGAAAGAGATGTGCGAAAGAAAATCATCAACTGCTCTTTTCTTTTTTTTTTTTCTTTTTTTTTGAGAGAAAGATAATTTTAAAAATAAAGAGGGGAATGAAGGGAGTGTTGATGCATATTTAAATTTTTCATAGAAAGTTCCATTACCAATTACCATCAATGAAGGAGAGGGTAAAAGGGTATGGTACGAGTTTATGTTTCTCCATATTCCATAAGAATGAGGAGGGGTAGGGTTTCATACTTTCATTGCCACAAAGGAGGTATTCCCTAGGGGTTGGATGAAGGAGATTTACGTTCGGCAATGCTCTTGGTAGTCTAACTACGGGGTGATGCCGAAAAGTTAAGATGGAGTTTTGAAGCTTTCTCTATTGAAGAGAGGGAAGAGAGGAGGGAGGTTGCATATAGAGGGTTTCCATTTTCATGTCTTAGTCATTTCCATTAGGAATTAGAGATATTCTTTGACTAACAATTAGGGATTTACATTGACAAATAACCTAAATGCAAGGAGTAATATTAGGGATTATAATAACTATAACTCTATCAGTCCAAAAGAGCATTTTAATCAAAAAAAAAAAAAAAAATGGATCTATAGCTCTGATACCATGATAGAGTTATGAGAAAGCTTGAGTATATTGCATTGTATGAATTACATTATATAGCTATAATAGTAACAACTAACCTAGCTTAATCCTAGGAATTAGAGATATTCTTTGACTAACAATTAGGGATTTACATTGACAAATAACCTAAATGCAAGGAGTAATATTAGGGATTATAATAACTATAATATTGACTAAGATATACTACGTATATCTTCTACATGTTAATGTCAGGTATGGGAGCAGCATATGGGACAGCAAAAAGTGGGGTTGGAGTAGCATCAATGGGAGTGATGAGGCCAGAGCTTGTGATGAAGTCAATAGTTCCAGTTGTTATGGCTGGAGTTTTGGGTATCTATGGGTTGATTATTGCTGTGATTATTAGTACCGGGATTAACCCTAAAGCTAAATCGTATTACCTTTTTGATGGTTATGCCCATCTTTCATCTGGTCTGGCTTGTGGTCTTGCTGGTTTATCTGCTGGTATGGCTATTGGTATTGTTGGTGATGCTGGTGTTAGGTAATTTTCACTCTTCAATCTTGATCTCTCTCCTTTGACCTCTTTTTTTTTTAAAAAAAAAAAACTCTGTTAATGTAAGTGTTTATTTGCTTGTTTGTTGATTAGGATTCGTGATTTGGGTTAGATTTTATTTCGGGTTTAGTTGTTTTGGTTAGTGATGATCCGTGACTCCGTATGTTGAAATTATTATGATTCAATGTTGTTAAGCTTTTGACTTTACTTGCAGAACCTTAGCTCGTTCGTTTGCTTAATGAATGTTGATTGCATTTGTTGAATTATGATTAGCTCTGAAGTAGGCATATGGGATTGTCATGATTGTAACAATCATTGATGAATATCAGGATGTTTGCTGCATCATGTTGGTTTCGACCGTTTCGTGATACCAGCAGAATTTTATTTTCGCTAATTTTTACAGTCTTCGTGATGGGTTTTGCATTGTTGCTTGGAGTAATATCTTTTCGATTTCAAGTTTTTTGCCACAGTTGTTTGAATCACCATTTGGTAATTGACCAGTTCAGGGTAAGGTTGCCCAATTGCCTCTATCTTGACTTCCTCAAACCCTACTAGCAAGGTATTGATGTTTTTGAAGTAATCTTGACTCACCAGCAAGTTTGGTTATGTCTTCTCTAGTTGCTAGATAGTGAATCAATAGAAAATGTTGTTTATGCTATTTGAATCATTGGCTATGATTTTACAAGTGATCAGAACTTGATGTTGAGCTACGACGCAACTGATGTAGATGACTTGTGTTAGATGCTGTTTATAAACTTGCCCTTGATACATCATTTTCACTATGAGAAATCTGTTTAGGCCTTTGTGGATTTGCATTGAAGGGGTATAACGCGTTGGGCGCTAGTGATGGTTTCTTTGGAAGTGGGTTCTCCTTTTCTTGTCAGATATATATAGATAGGGACTCGAAGCTGGAATAACTCTTCATCCCCCATTCCCCCACCCCTCAGTCCCTCACCCTCCTGGCAAAACAAACATGTTTATCACATCAGCATCTCAAATGGTTTATAGGGTCACAATGAAGATTTTAGAAGTCGTAAGAAATCTGCTTCTTTCTGCGCTTTGAAATGTAAACCAGCTAATATGAGCTTGTCTTGAAATTTTTAGTGCACACTAATGTGGAGTTGGCTGTAACTTCAACCCCTTAGGAAAAACTTAGAATTTTCTATTTCAGCAGTATATCTGGGCTATGTTACTCCGACTCTTTATTTTACCTCAAGTACCCATGTCGGATTCTCGACACTCGGACATGGGTATGAACACTCCGACACTTCGTATTATCTAAATCAAGGAAAATTTCTACAATTTAGCCGTGTCGTACACTTAGTTTTAAAAAGCGCGCTTTTTTGCGCTTAAAGCTCGGAAGCTCACAGCAAACGCTTCTGCCAGCCGAAGCCTAGCGACATACAAGAAGCGCGCGCTTCCTAGCGCTTCGGTGCTTCTGCGCTTCCTAGCGCTTGTGCGCTTCTTGTAGTCTGGGCACATCAGACCCTTCTTTTTTATAAAAAATAAAGCCACGTGACTCTAATCTTCTTTTTTAAAGTATCACGTGATTTTTTTTTTTTTTTAAAAGCGAATTTTTGTGAAGTTTTTGAAAACCCTTGTGTAATTTTCTCCCGTAGCAGGATTTCTCTAGCCTTCTCGCAAGATTTCTCCCATCGGATTCTGAATTTTTCTTTCATCGTTTTGATTTCTCTTTTTATTTCATCTTTTTTTTTCATCTTTTCTCCATATTTTCTGAACTTTTGAAAATTTATTATTTCTTTCCGGTTGCGCTTCGCCTACGAAAAGCGTGCGCTTTGCGCTTAAGCTCCAGGGCCCTTTTGCGCTTCAGTGTGCTTCGCGCTTTTTAAAACTAAGGTCGGACACTTGGACATGCACATGTGTCCGGCGCTAGTACCCGAGTCTGAGTAACATAGTATCTGGGTGATTGGAAGTTTGGAAACGAAGAAGTTTGAATCAAACTGAGATAATGTTACAGCTGAAAATTGTCAGTCTAGGCTCTTAATTAGAACAGATACTACTTGTCCACTGCTGCCTATCTTATGTGTGAGATCTGATAAATATTTCGGGGAAGCGGGATTCTTGAGTTTGATGAATCTGAATATTTGGCATTAGATTTCCGTTGCATGAAGTTATCCTATTGCATTGAGAATATACATGTCCGGATAAGCTCAGTCAAAATGACTCAGATAAGTTAGCATAAGTCTGGATAATATAACTACAGAAAAATTAACTCCAAAAGGACAAAGCCTTAATTTTTGCCACGTGCTTTTAGCAACCTTCTCATTAGCTTTTGGTAGAAAGGGGCTATTGCTGTAGGAGTAGTGATCTTGTCCAATGTTTTGCTTTGTTCTTGTATACGTATGATCTGCTTACTTTCGTGTCAATGTGGATGGCATGTTTATCATACGCCTCACCTTTGTGAA
Source organism: Spinacia oleracea (assembly GCF_020520425.1). Lineage (NCBI taxonomy): Eukaryota > Viridiplantae > Streptophyta > Magnoliopsida > Caryophyllales > Amaranthaceae > Spinacia > Spinacia oleracea. Next base: position 146,394,843 of record NC_079490.1, on the reverse strand, counting down.
AAGGAATACACCATGCACCTTTTTGGCTACACATAATATAATTGCAATTTAGAGAACATTATTCTATATACTTCCCTTGCACCATTTCTTCATTTCCTTATAGTACAGGGGAAGGGGTTTGTTTGAGTGTTGGGTGACCAGCCAGCCTTTTTCTCTCTCCCACCTTCATCCTTATGTTGTTAATTTTGATCCATTTTTTCATAACATTCTTTATCCTGTGATTTGCCTTGCTTTTTGGTCTATACAATGAGTGCCTATAGTACTTTTTTGGGTTATTATAAGTTTGTAGCAGCAAAGTTTGCTTTGAGAAGATCTTTGTTTTTTGTAGGGAAAATCTTACAGTCCCTGACTCCCTGTCCCTGATAAATTCTTCACTAGCTTCATTTTCAGTAATTTGCATGCTTTAAAAGTATTGTTTTTGCACTGGCTTTATTTGCTTACTACTCTGTAATAGATGAGGCTTGAGAGAGTGATTTGCTTATTGTAGTGTCTAATACGTTTTTAATCCTTATGTTGAACAGAGCCAATGCACAGCAGCCAAAACTTTTTGTTGGGATGATTCTTATTCTCATCTTTGCTGAAGCACTTGCTCTCTATGGTCTCATTGTCGGCATCATCTTGTCATCCCGAGCTGGACAATCAAGAGCAGATTAAGTACAGTACTGGACTTTTGTTCAGTTATATTGTATTGTTCAATGCGGAGTGAAACAACATTTTGCCCTTTCTACTTGCTTTCCTCTTCCATTTTTCCCCTCTGGTGAAGGGCAGAGATATCCAGGTTTATATTTGTTATTAGATTAAGTACGGTGAGACTCTGTTTTAATGTTTTTCTTTGAAATATATTATGGTGGCAAAATACTGCTCTACCGAATTCATTTTATACTCTGCTGCTATTTTTAGCGCTAGGCTCTTGCAGAATAAAATTGCTTGTGAATTCTTTTTCAGTTTATCGTTTTCTGTATGCGTTTCACTGGATTTTACCTAAGATGTTTAAACAGGTATATAGATGTTTAAACCATTCAAAAATTGTTGTTCATGAACACCAAATGAAAAATCAATTTCATGCATGGAAGACTTGACATGTGGCATATGGAGGGGATCAAACAATATTGTTTTTTTAAAAATGCAAAGTGACATTTTGATATGGTTTTTTGATTACAAAGTGATATTTTAGAGATGGTGTTTGATAAATGTGGTTACATGTTGTTGGTAGGGGTGTTCATCGGTCCAAACCCGGACCAGACCGATGACCGAATTTTGATAATGTAAGACCCGAAGACCGGACCGATTACGCTTGGACCGAACCCGGACCAGACCGAAAAAATCGGTCCAAAACCCGGACCGGACCGGTTTGGACCTATTTCTATATATATTTTATTTTTTCTAAAAAATATGGTAAAAAAGAAAAAGTATATATAAAAAGCCAATTGTTTAAGGCCTTTTTCGGAAGCTAAAATAAAATATATTTCCTCCATTTTTTTATAATTGCACCATCTTGTTTTTAGCACTATTCACATATTCTTATATTGTTATTTTTTGTGATTTATATGTAAGGAAAAATATATTCAAGTGGGATCTTGTTAGATTCGTCTCCAAATATACTTTAAAATTATCAAATTTTTATATTTTTTTAAAATGTATAATGAGATATACTAGTGGTTAAAATAGTGCATTGGCAAGCGTGAAATCCAAGATGGTGCAATTAAAAAAAAATGGAGGAAGTATAACAATATAGTAATATTTACAACATATTAAAGGAGAGAATTACATTTTTAAATAGAATATATTTTATTTTATTAAGGAAAAATCGGTCTGGTCCAAAAACGGGTTTTTGACCGGACCTGACCGGACCAGACCGAAGATCTAAAATTGATATTTCTCGACCCGAAAACTGGACCGATTGCCTTCGGTCCAGTCTGGGTCGGTCTGGTCCGGTCTATTTTTCGGTCCTGACCAATTTTTGCACACCCCTAATTGTTGGTGTTGGGTTTGGTGTTGGTGTTGGTGTTGGGAAGAGAGAGAAAATAAAATATTATATTTTATTGGGTTGAAATTCAAACTCTTGGTGTTTGATAAACATGCTCTAAGGCGGTTAGAACTCCTTTCATCTTCCACCTCTCACTCACCCTTTTGCGTTCTTCCACTTGATAACGCATTTCAAAGCTTTCGCAAGCCTGGGAGGGATTGGGAAGCGTGGTTCTTCCACTTGATAACGCAATACAAAGCTTTCGCAAGACTATGAGGGATTTGGAAGCGTGGTTCTTCCACTTGATAACGCAATACAAAGCTTTCGCTAGACTGTGAGGGATTGGGAAGCGTGGTTGTCGTGGTTCTTCCACTTGATAACACAATACAAAGCTTTCGCTAGACTGCGAGGGATTGGGAAGCATGGTTCTTCCACTTGATATCGCAATACAAAGCTTTCGCTAGACTGTGAGGGATTGGGAAGCGTGGTTGTCGTGGTTCTTCCACTTGATAACGCAATACAAAGCTTTCGCTAGACTGAGAGGGATTGGGAAGCATGGTTCTTCCACTTGATATCGCAATACAAAGCTTTCGCTAGACTGGAAGGGATTGGGAAACGTGGTAACACATGGTTGTTGAGAGGTTGATCGCATGGCAATCAGTAAGCCAACTTTGGTTTTCAGTCTCCTCGGAAGTTTGTGACGTTGACTGCTTCCCCTAGAAGAGCTTTGGAAGTTTCTTATGGAGGGCTTTATTGGTATTGCTTGGAATATACTATACTAAAAGAGAGAAAATTAATGTGGTGATGACAAATATCAGTCTACTATCAGACTCTTTTTTAGTATAATATATAGATTAAAACAAAATAATTAAAATACAATAAATTTTTTGACTTTATTACTAATTATATGAATTACGTACTAATTAAAATGGAGCAAAAAAATATTATACGGTTTTTTCATGAAATGCCCCTGGAGTTTGTAATAATGCACCAAATACCCCTGCGCGTTTCAAAATTCATAGAATACCCCTATATTTTCCGTATTGTTCACCAAATACCCCTATTATGACTTTCCGTTAGTCCTCCGTTAAGTCATGTTTATAATTCACCAAATACACCTATTTGTAAACTTATTGTACAATATACCCCTATTTTAAACTTATTGTACCAAATACCCAAATTGCGCAGTTTGTGTAATTGTGTGTTTTGTGGTGTGGAATTTCGTCTGTACTTGCATTTGAACTTATAAGTTTTTAGCGTTGTATTTGGACTCATCTAGAATTTAGTAGCCAAAATCTGAACATAATGACATGGAAGTTATTTTTTGAAGAAGTAAACTATAAATAACAAGGCCTACTTGAACAAAGAAAAACAAGGCCTACATCTAATATGCGTAGAATAGTTTAGAAAGATTCCCAAAAAATGACGGATGATCATCATGATAGGTAAATCAAACATAATGTTTTCGACATAATCCTTTAAAAAAAAAAATCACACCGTTGGAAATAGCCCAAAATGGAACAAGATCCATTTATCCTATATTTATACAACCTATCCATAAAAGGGGATTTGGAGAGAACAATGATATCGTATGCAATTGCAAAAGATTGCTTTCTTCTATCCATATACAACCTACCCATATAAGGGGATCCATTTTTTGGTTGTCAAAGGGGATTGCTTTCTTCTTTGTAAATACAACTGCAAGATATGCTGCGTTGTTTAACCTTGAAATCATTGACTTCATCATCTGAAACTGCAGTAAATATCCCTACGTGCCTTCCATGTGAAAGAACTACGATGCAGCTGACAACAACATAACTTTTACTTCAAATTGATCAATTGATCGAGAACCAATTAATATTCACAACCACAACAAAGCACCCACAATGAAAAACAGTAAACAAAACAAGCTTTTTTTCTAGCAAAAGCAAGAGATAAACACAACTAACATGATTAAAATTCACTCGTACATATTACCAAAAATACAAGTCCTCCATAAACCTTGTGATTCCGAAACTCTCTAACAATCGCATCAGTTAGCTGGAACGAGCTCAATGTCCATCCTCTCCTCAATCTTAACCTTAGGAATAGTAACCTTGAACACTCCATTTACCATCTCTGCCTTGATCATATCAGCCTTGTATTTAAGGATTGACATCAAGCGGACCCGACACTCATAAGATTTAGGGCAGGTATTGTCATCATCAAACTCAGAGTCTAATTTCCTGATTCCCTTCACACACAGATCGTAAGTGCGCATGATGCCCTGTACATAGACCTTCACATCTTCTTTAACTATTTACCATATCCATTCATCCCAAAGCATGATATCATCGAGCTCCATGAGGCCAAGTTCTTTGCAGGCATTCTCTCGAAGATTCGATATACTTCATCCACACTCCCACATTTGGAATACATGAGTTACCTGACCCCTACATTTTCTCTCTGAGGCATATCATCAAACACCTCATATGCATCATCATATAGCCCACACAGCGAATACAACTCCATCAAAGAAGTCATCAAAACACAATCTCTCACATATCCATCAACCAAAACCCTCCCATGAATCTACATCCCCTCAATCAAGCCAAAATTCACAGTACAACAATCAAAACAAAACGACAGAGTAAGACAATTTGACACTACTCCCTCCCGTCTCATCCTCCAATAAAATTCAACCCCATCAGCAGGAAAATTACTACGAGAAACTACCCTAATCATGGTATTATAATGCGAAATTTATACATTGAAATCTGAGTGAAATGTTTAAAACTCTATTTATTTTGTTGACCCTAAAGTTTTGATGATGACAAAGCAAACTCCTGACAATTGGTTAAGTTATGTTGCATAATAGGTTCCGAGATCCTTAGAGGGATAATGCTAAGTTAAGGAGATCCTGAGTTGGATAAACTAAGCAACATGGAATATAAGCAAGTAATTGATCCATGTCAGACACTACATTGAAGAAATAATCATTAAGCAAGGCGAGATCCTTAGGCGAGTTCCTAAGGAGAGATCCTCATATATTATGTGGATCCTCGACGTTCCAGAGAAGGAACAAATTGGGAAGTCTTCGAGTGAAGCTTCTAAAGGTGCGACATGAAGACTACAACATATGAGTTTATGTTTTAGGATTTATGTAAGTATTTAATAAAGTTTATAAGTAATTTGGTATGAAAGGGACATAGTATTTTGGTACGTTTTAAATGAAATATGTTAACTGTAATTATAAAAGAGTTTTAACTTGGAAAATCTTTTTAATAAATAAAATGTATTTAATTAATAAATGAAACATAGGATTCTGATTTATTCTCCTTGTTTCTCAAGTAAAAGTTTTTCCACGTTCCTTGAAACTCTCCCCACGTATTTCTGTTTAACGTACATTTAGTGTTTTGATTTGGTCTCCCTTGTTTCTCTCCAACTATGCCCATGTTACTGAGCAGTAACTGTTAGTGGGTAGTTGAGGAGAACATGGGTACCCAACCCTAAGTAAAACTCTCCTATAAAAGGAGAAGAGTTTTAGCTTTTCAAAACACACAACTGATCTTTGCAAAATATATCTTAAGAGCTTAAACGTTTTAAAAGAGAATCAGTTTTCAAAAGAGTGTCCCTTGAGTTCCTTATTACTTTGAGCTTTATTACGTACTAGAGTTATATCAAATTGTATTTTTGGTTTAAGGGTTGAGTGATCCTTAATTGACTTAGAGTTAAGTCAAAGAGAAACAGAGCGACTTAGAGTTAAGTCAAAGAGAAAATGAGCGACTTAGAGTTAAGTCATAGAGAGAAAGAGGAGCACAGTAATCAAAGGGGATTGCTGTGGGGAACTCGTGTTCGAGAGGAGCTCGAGTTAAAGAGTGTATTTGTAATAGAGTTATTGCATTAATACAAAAGAGTAGTGAGGTTCTTCTTGATTAGGGTCAAGAAGGTTCCTCCATTTTATATCTTTCTTCGCTCATTATTCTCAGTCTCTTTATTGTTTAAATTCCGCAAGAAACTTACCCAAGTTCCCAAGAAACAATTCACCCCCCTCTTGTCAAGTGTTCCTACTGAACTATCATATTTTATTTAGTCTAGACTATAATTATTTCAAGTTAGTTAATGGATTTTGATTTAAAGTATTTTGGTGGGCCGTTATGGTTCCAACTTGTAGTAAGACCATTAACTTTTATTTATTGTTTTGAAAGTTAGTTAATTCTGCTGCGTAATTCTGGTACTAGTCTTAGTCGTTATCACGGTGGCGGTAATACTTTGATAATTCCTTTATTTTAAGTTGGAAAATAGTTTTATAAAGGCAAAGAATTATAAAGGTGTTACAAGTAGGGATGCGCCCACATCTAATACGGAGTTAGGAAGAGGGCGCGAAGCGGGTAGCGTTGTGCCCACATCTCATACGGAGGACATAGAGTTAGGAAGAGGGAAGCGTGAGAAATTTTCATCGACGAAATTGCGTGACTGTGTGATGCATACAATACGGAAAAAATATAATACTTCTAAAATCCCACCTACGACATCATCTTCCTCAGGTACTCCTTATCCTATTACCTTACAGCATTGCAGGAAGAAAAGACACCTAAAACATTTAAACAAGAAATGCAACATGAGGGGTGGCCTGAAGCAATTGGCAGCTGAGATTACTTCCCTAGAGGATCAGGCTACTTAGACACTAGAAAAGTTGTCAAAAGGGTAGAAAGTAAAGGAAATGTGTCATTTACCCAATGTGCATTAGTCTAATACTAAAGGTTCAGATTAATTACGAACAATTAATTCAGTGAGATCAAGTGATCGGAACAGCTGGCTGGAGCAATGCTTCCAATAAGTGAATTCTAATCCTAATTAGGCTCACAGCTTACTCTTGTCTGAACCTATAAGGTCACACCATTGGCATGTAACAGATCATCGAGTTAAATGAATAGGAAATTCAATTAATAGTTTTTCGGGATATTAGTTCGAAAAAGATAATTATACGATTTAACATTGGATCGCAAAATCGTATATCATGTTGCGTATATTCGTAAGCTAGGCGAAATGAATAATCGTATTGTATGACAATGGATCGTCAAGTACGAAACGATAAATAAATTATCAAATGATAATTTAATAGCAAACACGAAAGTAAACCCATGAGCCAAGCAAATGAGATGCAAGGCCCATGGGGGTAGTGTGCATGCTCGCGGCGCTGGCCCGTGGCCTTGGCTACTTGGATGCATGCAAAAGAAGGCAGCAGCAGCTGACGCTGATTACGTTGCTCGCACTCCTCGTGGGACTTGCTGGCCGGTTGAGCCTTGTGCTTGGCCGGTTGGGTTGGCTTGATGAAAAGGTTATTTTAATAACCTATTCTACATGTTTTCCAACTTAACCTAATATTATATTCTAACCTAAGGCAAGAGAAAACCCTAATTCTCTTTGTGCCTCCATATATTAGAGTGTCCACCCCAAAAGCTAAACAATCTTGAAGGAGATCTAAGCCATCAATCTCAAGACGGATCTGAACGTGTCGGTGAAGCAAGTAGAGGAACGACATTTGTAGTTCTTGTTCGTGTTCGTTGAGCTAAAGGGGAAAACACGCTTCACAGGTAAGTTATGCTTAATCTATACTTTATACATGCTTCCTGGCTTTGGGGTAATTCCGCTATCATGTTATGTATTTAACTGTAAACCCCTACAGTGGTATCATGAGCTTCATGTATTTAAATTACTTATTATCATGTTTATATGTTTGTGAAGTTTTCGACATTTTTTTAATTTATTCGTAACTTTTCGAATGTTTTTCTTGATTATTGGATGAATCGTTGAAAAGTTGTTGTGTTCGTAAAGTATCGAAATTTCGACTTTTGTTACCCTAATCTGATTGAAACGGAGTTTTAAAATCAACTCATGAGAATAGAATCTCAAAAACAGTCCCCGAAGCATGATTTTTTGGGAGTTATTGTTAATTAATGAATTAAAACATTAATTTTAGTGGAATATGAGATTGTAAAGAACTTGGCGGGTATTTTAGATATTTAAATGGTAGACACCAAAAGTGATGTTACTGGAATATTCCTTCCCTCTTCAAATAGAGTGATTCGTGGCAAACAAAAAGCAAAAATATTAGTAGTAGACTAAAATAGTACGAGTATTCCGTAATGACCAAGTCAAGTTTGTGTTTAAGACTCCGATTAAAAAAAACAATTAAAGGTGGAGATTCGTTTGGGGGAGTAGGAATCAAAGAGCGCCGTCGAGTTGCCTCGTGGGTGTCACTTCAACCGTGAAGGTCCCTTCTAGCCCGGCTATCTGTTGTCTAGTTGTCTATTGAGTGGAGTATATTCTATCTCGATCAATTGGAGAAAAAAAAAAGGCAAGATTCAAGATGATCAAAGCCTTCGTTTTGTTTCCGACCTGAAACACCCTATCTAATCTAACCACTCCCATCATTATCCCCTTTAAATGTCCAGCCGCGTCTCCTGTGAGATCAGTCACACCATCAACTTGATGGTGTGACGAGCGCGAAACCAATAGCGTACCTCCCCTAAAACTATATAAAAAAAAGTAACAAGTCTAAACTATAGAAGTAACAGATCTAAACTATAGAAGTAACATACCTAAACTAAAAAAATACCTCCTCTAAAATTATATAAAAAAAAAAAAGTAACATGTCTAAACTATAGAAGTAACATACCTAAACTAAAAATGTACCTCCCCTAAAACTATTCCGTATAAAAAAAAGTAACATATCTAAACTATAGAAGTAACATACCTAAACTAAAAAAGTACCTCATCTAAAATTATAAAAAAAAGTAGCATGTCTAAACTATAGAAGTAACGTACCTAAACTATAAAAAATACCTCCTCTAAAATTATTTTAAAAAAAGTAACATGTCTAAACTATAGAAGTAACATACCTAAACTAAGAAGGTATCTCCCCTAAAACTACTCCGTATAAAAAAAAAGTAACATGTATAAACTATAGAAGTAACATACCTAAACTAAAAAAAAGTACCTCCTCTAAAATTATAAAAAAAAAGTAACATGTCTAAATTATAGAAGTAACATACCTAAATTCGCAAGTGTGAACTGGTCTCACCATCAGTTGATGGTGAGGACAGTCTCATATAAGAATTTGGGTTAAATGTCTATTATACTTTTGGGTTTACCTAATTACACCCGGTTATTATTTATAATTTTGGGTTACATGATTATTTTTTATAGAGTATGTATTTGACAAATTTATGTCATGTTCTTTTGGAGCGAATGAATCTAAACTTATTACCTTAAATGAACTAAACTATACACTCTATATAGTATTAAATGGAACTAAATTGAATTTACAGGACCTGAACTAAATTGAAATTTTAAAAAAAATGAAAAATATCCAATAAACTGATATATCCTTGTACTCCGTATATATTTGAAATTGTAAATTGTATTTTATTATTGGGATCGCCAAATTAGACTAGAAGAAACAAAAAATAGTTGAATATTAATTTGTTTCAATTTATATTATCAAGTTGTTATTATTCTATATTTGATGTTAAATGCGCGTACTATTGAAGAAATAAGATGACCAATACTCCATATTTTTTTTTTTTTTTTGGTGCGAATGAGCCACAAGGGCAATATACCAATACTCCATATTGGAGTACATTGTAATATCCTCATCAATGTAAAGTATAATTAAATACCTTCTTTTTTTGACAGAAAAAATAAAATTTAATTAGAATAAAGTCATACGACGGTCTAATTAAATACTTAATATATTGTTGTATTTATTGGACAAGCAACGTACAACTACAAAGTAAATAAGTTGCAAGAGAAAACTCACAGAAGACACCAATTGCAAGAGATGTGGAGCTACTGAAGAAACACTCATACACCTGTTGCGTGACTGCCCTGCCTCTAAGTGTATATGGGCATCAGTTGGTGGTACAGCACTCTATCCGTCCTTTTTGTCAGGTAACCTCACAACTTGGATTACCAAAAACCTAAAGGCGGAGGGGCTGATTTATTCGGATAAGTGGCCAACGAGTTTCGCAATGACATTATGGTGGATATGGAAGTGGAGAAATAATGTGTGTTATGGGCGTAGCAACGAAATTCCAATTGATACAGGGCACTTCCTGCACCTCCATATTGAAGAAGCATGGTCCAACTTGAACAACAACATGGCTGTACCAAACACTGAAGGAAACAGAAGACCAAGAGAAGTATACATCAAATGGCTTCCTCCACCTGAAAATTGGGTAGTACTCAATACAGATGGAGCTTCCAAAGGCTCGCCTGGAGCAGCTGGTGGTGGAGGGGTCATTCGCGACCATTGTGGCACATTCATACGAGCATTTACTGCTAATCTTGGTATTTGCTCAGCCTATAAGGCAGAACTAATGGCAGTGTCCATTGGTATTGATATGGCTAAGGCACTGGGCATCACTAAGCTAGAGATTCAGATGGATAATGAAGCATGTGTACAAGTACTAAAGAGCACAGCAAGTCAGGAAGGGGAATGTTACCACATCATTAATCACTGTCGTTCCTTGCTAACGGCAAACTGTTGGGAGACTCGGCTTCGTCATTGTTATAGAGAAGGTAATAAAGTGGCAGACAAATTAGCAAACTTAGGGGTTGGACAGGAATTGAAGAGAGATTGCTCTTCTTTGATAACCCGCCAAGAGAGTTAACCTCCCTCCTGCGTGAGGATTTTGAAGGTGTCACGACACCTCGCCTAATTATGTAATTTTATTTTTGTCGGGGTTTTTCTCCCCTCTTAAGCACCAAAAAAATAAACAAAAAAAACAAAGTAAATAAGTTAAAATAAAATAAATTCAAAAAAAATAAGATCATCCAAGAATACTTTATAACTAAATTAACTTTTGAAAGTTTTTTTCCGAGGAAAACCCAGGAGTGTCTATAAGTTCAGATACGTTTAATTAGTAAGTCTAGATAAAATAATTCCAGAATCCCCTCAAAAAAAAATCAGAAAATTAGTTGAATAGAACGCACCTCTATCTAATAGCAATACTTTAAATTGACTAAATACATCAAACATACACATACAACGCTTGCATATAAAACTAGTTTAATTTGTATAGGTTTATACTTTCTCTGCCCTTATTTGTTTGCCCCGTTTGCCATTTGTTTACGTCCCCTAAAGATTACACCTTTACTATAAATGTTCATGAGACGACAACTTTATTTTCACATAATATACATTTGGTTTGCCACTTTTATCTCTTTTTAATTCCACTAACTTATTTCTTAATAAAGCACATTTACTTAATGAGAAAAATAATAAGGGACACAAGGAATAACTCATAAGGTAGACCGAGATTATTAAAAAAATTAACTAAAATGGGGACACATATGTGAAAGGAAATGCAGAGGAAGTTTCATGTTAGATGAGTTGTTGTAGGTTTTGGATTTAGTTGAATTGGAGTGATGTTGCCACGCTTTTACTTGCGTTAGTGCTTAACTCCATGACTTTCCTTCATCATGTTACTCCTCTTCTCCTCTACATGCGTATCAATGTATGCAATGCTCTGTGAGTCTGTGTTGGATGTTTCGTTAGCTTTCATTTTTTTTCCCCCTGCATAACGCACCCCGTTCACTGGGTGGAACTTGAAATAAGAGTTTCTGTATGTATATAGTGAGATTCGAAGCCAAAACTTATACTATTTGGTTTCAATAGCTTTCCACTTAAGTCAACTCTATATTAGTTCCTTAGATTCTAAGGCTTATCAAAATAGCCAATTTTTAGATTTCAATGAAAATAATAAAATGTAATATTCTCTTAGTATATCCTTAGGCCGAAAGTAGCCAAAATTTTCCGCCCTTTTCTTTTTAATTTACTCATGTTTTTATCATGAGTTTTAATATAAAATACGAAGTAAATAGTAAATTGTTTATGTATAATTAGTTATTTAATGATGAGATTAGTTGAGGGTTCTAATTTTGGCGGAATATATATGTGAATTAGATTTTAGCTCATGCGATGCACGAATTATAATAAATTTTTAAGTTAAAATAAAATCACATATATACCAATTACTATATTTTATATTACAAATCTTTTAAAAAGGCCGCCTGACCTGTCAGACTACCCAAACCATGGGTTTCGCGGGTCAAAAACATGGATATGGGTCATAACTTTCGGATCATATAAAACTATATTTTCATCCCATTTTAAACCCTAATTCATTTTCTCTCTCCTCACAATCTCTTTGCCCCTCTCTCTCCTCAAAATCTCTCTCCTCCGTTTTCGCCGGCATCAACGCTACAAAGAAGGTGAAGGTGCATCGGCGAATTTCGTGCTCGGTTGTTCCTCTCCGGCGTGAGATCTGTCTTCGTCTTTGTCTCCCTCAAACTCTCCGCCTCTCCTTGCATGGGTGACGTCCGTCTGTAGACACCTAATTCGTGTCTCCCCTAGTGGGATGATGACGAAACTATTATCCTTGCTAGCTGGTTGGAACACCTCCGTGTGGAATGAAGGAAATAATGCCCTTGGTCCAAGTATGCATTCAATGTTAAGTCTAATAAATGCGGTTCAGTATTAATTAACAAGTTAATAATTCAGTGAGATCAAGTGAACTGAATGCCTAGCTAGAGGCCGCTTCAGTTCAAGTGGAATTAATGATATTAATCCACAGCTTACTCTTGACTGAACCCGTAGGGTCACACAAATAGTACGTAAACGGATCAAGTATTTAATGGCATTAAATACTCCATCTATGGATATTCGGAATCGACGGATCTTGGTTTCAGTGGGAGCTGAGATCGTCACAGGCAAGAAATGAATACTCCGGAAACGATGATATTGCCGGAAACGGAAATATGGATCGTATCGGAAATATTAATATTATCCAAGTCGTAGATGTTGCCGGAAACGGAAACATGGTACGTATCGGAAAATATTATCGGAAATGGAAATATTGCCGGAATCGGAAATATTGCCGGAAACGGAAATATTGTCTGAATCGGAAATATTATCGGAATCGGAAAATAATTCCGGAAACGAAAATATTAAATATTTGTTCGAAACGGAAATTAATTCCGGAATCGGAAATGTTAAATATTGTTCGTATCGGAAATGAATTCCGGAATCGGAAAACTAATCGGAAGCGCGTCGTACGAATTAGCATCGGACGTACTTGCTAGACGAAGGCCCGGCACGAAGCCAGGCCCACGTCCAGCAAGGGAAACGCGCGCCACAACACGCCAGCCCAAGGCTGCGCCAGGCCCACCGCAAGGCAGGCCCAGCGCGCGCCCAAGGCTGCGGCAGTCGTGGGCTGCGATGCTCGGGCTGTGCGCGCGCACGCATGGCGCCCTTCGTGGGCTGCTGTGCGTGCGTGGGTGTTTGTGTTCACATACGAAACCTAAAACGTACAGGATTCGTTTAATGATTAAATTCCTAATTCTATTTGATAAATTAATTAAATAAGAGTTTCATTAGGATTCTAATTTAATTAATTCGTATCCTAATAGGATTCCAATTCTCTTTCCATACCCCTATAAATATGTGGCCTGGGTTCACAATTTATAAAGAGTTTTCAAGTATTCAAAGTGAGTTTTTGAGAGAAAAATTCAGACACATTCCTTGCTTAAAAGTGCCGAAATTTTTAGTACCTTAAGGGCGATTCTAGTTGGTCAATCTTAAGGCGGATCCGGACGTGCTGTGGACTATCTACGGAGGGACGACACTTGGAGTCCTAAAGACTTGTTCTTGTTCGGTTCGGGCGCAGCTAGGGAAGGCACGCAACAAAGAGTATGCATCTAAACTATGCTATATGATTATGTGTAAATAATATGTATTCCTGGCTAAATGGTTTTTCCGCATGATTTATGAGTTGTCATATGTATCATAACCTAACATGGAAGTCCCAATTGCTAAGATGTATTCCAAAATCCAAAGTCCAATTTCCGAGCCCGTTCCCATTTCGGAACTCGGCACAAAATTCAATTTTCAAAATTTAAGTTCAAAATTCAAACAAAATCTCACATAATGGACCTCTCCGTTGGTTTTACAAAGTCATTTCCAATCAAAATGACATTAAGCAATCCAAAATCGGGCGCCGACCCACAAAACTGAGCATGTCGGGCCCCGTCCCGGAAAACCGAGTCCAAATACAAAACCCGAATATAAAAGGTGAGTTTTTAGTCGCAAAATATTGCCTTAACCACCAAGAAAATCTACGCTCCGAAGCTCGTACAAAGCCCCGGTACGAAGAAAGGACGGCGTCATCGTCCTTCTTTGGCGCCATCTGGGACACGTCAGCAGCGCCTAGCGCTAGCCCTGCACCTGGCGTTGGTGTGGTTTGACTTTTAGCCGGATAATACCATATTTAAACCCTTCATTTTCACCCAAATGGAGGAGGAGAATTGGAATACAACGTCGTAATACACATTTTCCCTCTTAAATTCCAAATACAAAAATCTTCAATATTTCTTACAATTTTTCAAACGTTAAAGCAATTGGGAGTACAAATCGGAAATCTAACCTAAACCTAACAAGGTAAAACCGAATCCCTAATACAAACCACCATGATTTAATCCAATTTTCTACCTTTCTTATTTCAAGTTTACTAATCCTAAGATGTTCTTGTGATGTTCATACTCACTTGAACTAGTAAATAATAAATAATAAATAATACGGAGTAAATAATAAATAATAAATAATAACTACCATAATCATAATTATTTATTAATAACAATAATTACATATAATATTAATTTAATAATAGTAATATTTAAGTAATATTTAAGTAATAAGAACGATAATAATAATTATTATATATATAAGAAATAAATGTCAATTTTAATTGCAATTTCAAGAATAAAATTAATTACAAAGAAAGATGAATCCGTTCTTTTGAACTGAACTGAATTGAACTGAATGAAGCTGAACTGAACTTAATGGAGCTGAACTGAACTGAACTAAACTTAATGGAACTGCAAAAAAGTCCAAAAGAACAGGGCCTCAATATCGCAATTTCAATAACGCACCCTTTACTCGCCTTTCCAAGGCGATGTGGTTTTGTATGCATTCCAATGATTCCTTTTCTATTTGTGATGATGCTTTATGTGTTTATTGCTTTCATCACCCAACATGCCAAATACAACCATATACAAAAGGTTACATCACGCTTAACAAAGATAATTTTTGGACAAACCGGTCTTAGCTAGGTTCCTTGAATTAACTTAAAAAGCAAAGTGACCACGTACAAGTAGCAATTTCAATGTTCCTAAATGCATGATTCAACCAACCTAGTGTCTTGATTAGGATTTCGCAAAACAATCCTTGTATTGTGTTTGAATGTATTTCTAAAGTCTACCAAAATAAGTGGTTCGTTCCCGTACCCGAATCTCACACATTCGGTTTCAAGATTCAATGCCTTGTTCAAAAAGAGTCAACTTTGGTCTTTCCAAACGGGACACTTAATATGTTTGGTGGCGACTCCTTCAAAGTTCAATATTTGAAAGCCGCAGGGATATTTTCCGCACTTTCTTATATTTTGAGCTTTGATTTTCTATGTTCGAAATTCAATTACATCATTTGCGTGAACCTAGAATTTGGCTCCCCTTTTGGGGTGGGATTGAGAAGATCAAGTCAAATCTAGTTGATCACACACTTGACAAATTGGACAAGTTAGAGACTTTGGTGAGTCTTAAACAATATTCATCAAACTCTCGTAACTTACATACAAAATTCAATATACAAGGTATACGAAATACGAAAAAAAACACGAAGAGAGTAGATTTTATGGCAGTAAATTTAAAACGAAAAATGCAAAAATTGAGTGGTCATGTTTCACATTTCGGCGCGTAATAATAGCCCCCTTATCTCGTTTCATCCCACATTCACATGGAGTAACGTAGGGGCTGGGGTGTGAAGAATCTTCAGCAAGATAAATAGATAATCTACATTTTCCAAAATTTTGTCGAAACATGTTTTAATTCAATGCTCCTCTAATCTATCATCAATGACAAAATAATTCATACATCGGGATTGTAGAGGAATCCGACCGATGTGTCAGTGTCAAAATTATCACGTACTCCACCCGGTAGACTTAGCTTAGGATCATCTTTTTCCTATGGTCTTGGGTGTAAAGCTTAATCAACAACGGATTCAATAGTTTCATACTTTCTACGATTTTTAATACTCGCAACGTTTGTGATTTATACACTATTCACATACTCTTTGATTATTATTGGTGATTTATACGTAAGGTGGAGTATTATTAACGGAGTACTTCGTACGTAGTATATAATTTGTATGATCGTTGGTTAATGGATGTCAACTAGCCTAGTCACTTAAAGTCACGCGAATTTATATCTATGAGATTATAACATGTTTCAAATTACGCCTACATTATTTGCGTTTTTACTCTCCCTCTACGTACATGAAAGAAGATAATGTTGGTGACCCTTTCAAAAACAACAAGGTGCGGTCTTAAAACAATACTCCGTAAACGTCATTCAACGTGTAGTTTCAAAATAATATATTTTTAGGTCAAATACTCAATTATATAATATTCTATACAATGCTTAATCTTATCATACAATTAAAATGAAACAGAAAAAGTATTAAAAAATTCTTAGCATAATTTATTTCTTAGAATTTGAATAACGTACTTTTTTTACATTGACTTGAATAATTTGTTGAGTTCATTGACCATATTATGACCCCAATTTAACCTATTCTGTCCGTAGAAAAGTGAATATTAGTGGATGAACGAACCAAAAGACTATTCGTTTTCCTTGTGCCTAAAATTGAAGGTCATTTTCCGAGTATGAGAACACGGAATTCAGAAAACACCGCCTTAGAAAAGTGTATTTGCTACATTCTATAGCATCTCGTCAATATACCTGTATGTTATGTTGAGCATTTAACGCGGGAGCTACACGTTTCGTTATGTTGCCATTGGAATAAATCACAAGCAACAACCATGGCTGAGGGAGGCATAACTGAAAACCCCTTCCAAAAAAATCAAGTCCGTATTGAATTGAAAAAACCAAAAAAGATAAAAAGGTTCCTCCTCAAAAGGAAAATTGCAACAATATTTTCATGCCAAATTATTACGGATTACTCCTTCCGTCCCGGAATACACGCACTTGTTCGAGTCGACACGCTTGCCAATGCATAACTTTGACCACCAATATCTTTAACTACATATTATAAAAACTTATGAAATATTAATATTTTGAAATTATATGTTAAGATGAAGCTAACAATATATTATATGCAGTGCCGGGGCTATAATTACGCCACGATAATGGGGCCCTGTGCCATTTCTTAAAATGGGGCCCTCGGCTCATTACTGTAATCAAAAATTTTATTTTCATTAAACAAAAAATTTTTAATAGTTAATTAAAATTTCAAAATCAAAAATTTCCCCCAAGGCTGAGGGGTTTGGATGTTGAACCAGCCTGGGAGTTAAACAGTCTGCTATATCTAGCAGTAGCACCCTAGTTTTCACAGTATACCGGTGCTGAATTTGTCCTATTATGGTACCCGTTAAAATTGATGTTTAAGGTCCAGAAGAAATGGTTTGGAAGGAATCCGTTAATCTTATCCAATATATTTTTGCAATTTTGCAGCAAAATTAACACAAACAACGCATGTTATATACTCGATAATTCAATCAAACATTTATAATAAAACGCAATTACGCATGTGCGATACTCAACGCAGATATAAAATTATAATTGGCAAAATCAAAATTTCATAATTTAATTAAAATTATTAGCAAAATCAAATTGAAAAACAATGAGACTATCAAAACGTACAAAAAATTAGTAGATTTCGTACTCCTTAGCTTTGTGTGTTTTTCCCAATTATTGTATCCAAAAAATAGAGTGAATTCTAACAATCAAGCTTGTATTTTTATTTGTGAAAATGTAAGAATTTGTAAAATGCATATGTAGGGAAATTAGGGTGAAAAATAACAGTTTAATTATCAATTTGGAACATTGAATATTTATCTGTTTGAAAACGATTTGAAGGAAAGAAATTAAATTAGAGATGAAAAGCTTTTTTGAAAGTTGGATGAGAAATTGAGAATGGGGAAGAAGGGATGAATTTGTGTTTTCCAAGTAATTGGTAATCCCAACTGCTAGCAGCCTAGTAATCACCACATAAGTTTTTTTTAAAAAATAAAATAAAATAAAAGGAAAATCTCAGTCAAAGTACATTGTAAGCGCCGGAAATCAAGCAAAAATGTGATTTTTGATTAGAAGGGGAATCGAACCCAGACAGCTTGCATATTAACATGTTATGTTAACCAATGCTCTACATTAGTATTTATGTACATTTAGGAAACTGTTTACACTATATTTAAAATTAAAATTTGGGGGCCCTGTTCCGTCGCTCACCCCGCGCCGCCCCAGAACCGGCCCTGATTATATGCTAACTTTTGTTTTCATATATTAGAAATAAAATAGGGTCAAAGTGAATTATGTAAATAGTGCAAAAAGTTAAACCGATGCGTGTATTCTGGAACGGAGAGAGTAGAATATAATGGACCACGGCTCACAAAGGAGAAAATATGCTAAGACCGGAGAGAATGAGAGATTCATGATTGTAGTAGATTATAAAAGGTCATAACTAGTTCAGGCTTCATTTTTGGAACATATCCCAATTTATCCCATTTCCCTTTTTATCTTCTTTATGGTTTATTTATGCCCTTTTAGTGATAAATTCGAGGACCGTTTCTTTATAGACCACATGGTTTGTTAAGGGATTAACCGATCTTCGCGTTGAAGTTTAGAGTACAAAATTATCAAATTGTGTTTTGCTTAAATCCAAAAGTAATATCGCCCGTTTTAGTCGTGTGTAGCCGCTGCAAGTAATGCATTTATCACTATCAAATTTATTAAATTTCACAATTAACATATTTTGCATGTTAACGCAACAATGTCGATCGATAAATCTCATAATTTGTCATATTTAAAACAATGCATCTAGATAGTGAACTGAAACACGGGAAATTAGGAAATTAGGATGTCCTTAACAACATATTAATATCATCTCGCATATTCCCAAATCTTGCAATTTCTACAGCAACATACAGTTCTTTGCTAAGCCATCTCAATTGAGTTCAAGTCATGTATAGTCAATTTGGCAAAATCCTTTATTATGTAAACAAAGCCAACGTCTTCCTACAATTGACGGTATTACATTAAAATTAAAACATTGAAATCTTCCCTCAAAAATTAAAGCATCGAACTCAAAATCAAATAAGCAAAAAATTTAAAATGAGAAGTACAAAATTTTAACAATTGACATTGATATTTAGGAAATTAGAAGAGGAATTTTATCACTAGATTGCTTATCCTTTGTTCTAGATATTGGAGTATGATTAAAAAAAATTAAAAATTTCTAATGAAGTAGGGAAAAAATTCTTTCATTTACATGACCAATAAATAAAAAAAAAAATTATACCTAGCAGATGGCGTGCATAGCTACAATAGGGAAATACTACAAACTCATCCACACCTTTTGTCCTATTACTCTTCAATTCCTCTACATCATCTTCTCCTTAAAAGAGCAAAAATTATATGATTTATCAATAATACGAAAAGTTGATATAAAAAAAATTAATACGAAACTTTTTTTAATAACATGCAGGAATAAATCTTTAACTTTTGGCTTTTAGGTAGAAATGATTCTAACCGAATTTTCTAATGCCAGTTAAATCTAAATTGGAAAGGTAAAATCATAATTAAGAATTGTAAATTGAGAACTAAAATATCCAATTATTTAAGTGATAGATTTTAAAGGAATTTATGGATGAAGTAGGTTGCAGGGAGAATATGAAGCCCAAGAGGCATTGCAATTAAAATATCACATAGAGAATGTGAAAAGCAAGAAGTGGATTGAGTCGCTAACCACTTAAAAGAGAGTTGAAAAACACGTGGCAAACAAAATAGTAGACGGACACATGGCAATCAAAAGTAGATTGACACATGGCAACTAAAAGTTGACTGACACATGGCAAATAATAGTAATTGATTTCGCTTTTTAAATACTAGGTATTGATTGACAATTTTACTTACTTCGTCCTTAATTTTAATAAAAAAAAATTCTCTGCTTGATATGGTGAAAGAGTGATGAAATTGATCATCCAAGTCATCAAATAGGGTCCGAACCCCCCATTTGATGAATGATCACAGTATGGAGGTAGTACACGGGTCTTTTAATCTGAGTTACTCCATCATTTCCTAAAAGATTGCCTTAATGTTCTTTTTGGTCCATCCTTTTGAGTTTTTTACATATCATTTATAACATGTGGTTTTCACACGTCTCCTCTGACATTTTACCCCGTACTCCATATTATTTAAATTAGCAAAGACACGAGACTACCAACACACTTGCTTTTCTTTTGCTTTCTTTCCTAATAAAGTAAAAAAAATGTGATTTAGGATAATATTTTAGGGACGGAGGAAGTATGTTTGTGTATTAAGTGACCTACAAGTCTGGTCAAATCTAGCAATATGTGATTTTTGTATATTATCGATCAACTTATAATTATGTACATAGGTAAAATAAACTAATCTAGCCATATTCATCTCCAAATCAATCGTAATCAAATTTAAGTCACTTAAGGGCTCGTTCGTTATCACTGTTAGTTTTCAATTTTTGGTTATAAAAGTCATATGATTTAGATTGAATCATGAACTAAAAAATAGTCATACTTCAGTCACGTTGAATTTGAAAACTGACAACAAAAAACTGAAAATTACTTTTTGTGGTTTTCATATTTTAATTTTGTGAAAAACAGAAAACTAGAAATAAAAAACGATACCGAATGAGGCTTTAGTTTAGGTTACGGTTCGATTTTGAATTTGAATAATTTGGGTGGAATCCAATCCAATCCAATTAATTAGGTATAGTGTGATCCATCACAATTATCTCCAAGAAATTTGCAACTCCGTTTAATTGTTTGGGATTCCACCCAAATAAATTAGAGTTTGGACTAATAAAGTACTCCGTAATTCACTAAAAAATTAACAAAAAGCAAAAAATAAAATAAAGAATTTTTCTCACCCGGTCATCCCCAACCTCAGCCTCCCCTATAAAAGAAACCTTCAACCCTTCATGCAATTCTCGCCCACTCTCCCTTCATTTAACCTCATTCAAACTTTCGCAACAAATTCCCGATTTTATCTCCTCCCACATTTCCTCCCTTTCTTCTGCAACTTTCCCTTATTCAAACCCTAGCCGTTTTTCTCTCTCCTCCACAACCAACCAGATCTCTAATCTGCAGTTTTGCAATCTGCTCTGCATGGTTAACTTCTTCATCGTCTAGATCTGTTCTTGTTCCTCACATCAGCTATCTATTTGTTGTCATTATATTCTGCATACTTCTCCTGAAGTCGTTGTGGGTAAAGCACGGCCGTGTGTTTTCGGTGTTCGGGGTTCGTCCACCGCGCTTTCTTTTCTCTCCTGCCTCGTTTGAGGGGGTAGCCGGGGCCATCGGCCTCGGCGGGTTTTAAAGCCCCCATCTATACGACCCTTGGGTTAAATCAAAGAAATAAAAATTCCCCTCTTATTTATTTTTTCGCCGCCGAGGAATAAACCACCCCCTGATTTTTTCGGGTGTTTTTAGTTTTTTTTTCATAGTTTTTGTAGGAGAGAGAAAACAGATCGGAAGGGGAAGAAAAAGATGCCGGCGTGTATTCTCGACGCCTCTGCCGCCTCCACCATCGTTTCTGGTGGTGGTGGTCCTCCTGGCTTCGCTGCTGCCTTTTCCAACAACGTCGATTATCTCTCTCTTCCCCTGCCGGATTTATTTTCCGGCGTACTTCCTTCGACGAACTCTACCACCATAACCACAGCCGCCAACGAGTGGTCCCCATCTCATTCATCATCTCTATACCGCATCGACCGATGGGGGCCACCTTACTTTGCTGTTAACGCCTCTGGGAACATCACCGTCAAGCCATTTGGTGATGCCACGTTGCCTCACCAGGAAATCGATTTATTGAAAGTTGTCAAAAAGGTTTCCGACGAGAAATCAAACGGTGGATTGGGTCTTCAGTTCCCACTCATCGTACGGTTCCCTGACGTCCTCAAACACCGTCTCGAATCTCTTCAATGTGCTTTTGATTTCGCCGTCCAGTCCAACGGGTATGGGTCTCACTACCAGGGAGTGTACCCTGTGAAATGCAACCAGGATCGCTTTATTGTTGAGGATATTGTGAAATTCGGATCCGGATTTCGTTTTGGGCTGGAAGCTGGGTCCAAACCGGAACTCCTACTAGCTATGAGCTGCCTCTGTAAGGGTCACCCAGATGCTTTCTTGGTATGCAATGGTTTCAAAGATGCTGAGTACATTGCTCTAGCAATTATCGCAAGGAAGCTTGCCATTAACACCGTCATTGTGCTTGAGCAAGAGGAAGAAGTAGATTTGGTGATTGAATTGAGCCGGATGCTCGGCATCCGCCCTGTAATTGGTCTCCGTGCAAAGCTCAGGACGAAGCATTCAGGTCATTTCGGGTCGACTTCAGGTGAGAAGGGAAAGTTCGGATTGACAACCATTCAGATTCTCCGGGTTGTGAGGAAGCTTGATGCAGTTGGGATGTTAGATTGTCTCCAGCTCCTGCATTTCCACATTGGATCTCAAATCCCTTCCACCACCCTTTTATCAGATGGTGTTTCTGAGGGTGCACAGGTTTTCTGTGAATTGGCTCGTCTTGGTGCTTGTATGCGTGTCATCGACATCGGTGGCGGTCTTGGGATAGATTATGACGGGTCTAAATCAACTGAATCCGATATCTCGGTGGGTTACACATTGGATGAGTATGCTTCTGCTGTTGTTAGAGCTGTTCAGGTTGTTTGTGACCGCAAGGGGATGCAACACCCTGTTATTTGCAGTGAGAGTGGCAGGGCTATTGTTTCGCACCACTCAATTCTGGTATTTGAGGCAGTATCCTCCACTGTTAAGACTGCGCCGGCGCCAATTTCATCTCAGGAACTGAATTATTTGGTCGAGGGGCTACCTGAGGAAGCTCGTGGAGATGTTCACAGTTTATCTGCATCGGTTACAAAGGGGGATTTTGATGCTTGCTTACTGTATGCTGATCAGTTGAAGCAACGTTGCATTGAGCAGTTCAAAGATGGGTGTTTAGGAATGGAGCAGCTCGCTGCGGTTGACGGGTTATGTGAAATGGTGTCGAGCGCCCTTGGTGTGGGTGATTCAGTGAGCATTTTCCATGTCAACTTGTCAGTTTTTACTTCAATTCCTGATTTTTGGGGGATTGGGCAGTTGTTTCCGGTAACCCCAATTCATAAGCTTGAACAAAGGCCTGGGGTTAGGGGGATTTTGTCTGATTTAACATGTGACAGTGATGGTAAGATTGATAAGTTTATTGGAGGCGAGTCTAGTTTGCCTCTTCATGAATTGAGGAGAGAGAATGGCAATTGTGGTGGTGGTGATGGTGGGTATTATTTAGGGATGTTTTTGGGCGGGGCTTATGAGGAGGCACTTGGGGGAGTCCACAACCTGTTCGGTGGCCCGAGCGTTGTTCGGGTTATGCAGAGTGATGGCCCTCACAGCTTCGCGGTGACGCGGGCTGTTCCGGGTCCATCTAGTGGAGACGTCCTCCGGGTGATGCAGCACGAGCCCGAGCTCATGTTTGAGACACTCAAGCACAGGGCTGAGGAATGCCTCCCTGACAACGAGGAGGACATTGCCTCCCTTGCAAACGGGCTGGCCCGTTCCTTCAACAATATGCCTTACCTTGTGGCTGGTCCCATATCTTCATCCTGTGGCTTCATCAACAATAATAACAATGTCAATGGGTACCATCATCCTTACTTTTGTGGTGCTGAGGATAGCTGCAACGGCAATGCTGTCGAGGTTACTAATGGCGAGGATGAGCAGTGGCCTTATGTCTGTGCTTGAGAATAATCCACATCCCCAATAATGCCGGCCATTTTTAAGGTCGTTTAGTTCGTCGTAGAAGCCGCCAGTTTCTGTTTTTTCAATTAGAGTTTTCTTTTCTTTTTTTAAAATTCAAATTAAGTAATTTCCATTATCATGACATAGACAAAGTGTAAGAATCAGGACTTATAGAGTATTACATTTTGTAGGATGGAAGGGAAATGCAAGGTTCCCGGATTACTGTTTGTAAAAATTTCGGGGATCTTTGCGTTCTTCCTTCTATTATGTCATTGTTATTAGACCTCTTTTGTTCACAACTTAAACCCGAAACTAATCTTTTTGGTTGAAGTTGAAAAACTTGTGTTCAATTCTTCCTTATGATGATCTTTTGTAAGAACTTGATTATTGTTTGTAAAAAAATCGAAAATCTCGGCCCTCTTTTGTTCACTATTTCAAGCTAAACTAGTCTTATTATTTGCCTAACATTGGTTCAAGTTAAATTTGTGTCCGGTTCTTTGTTATGATATTGAATGGTTGTTGCTTTGACACACTTTGAAACACTGTCTAGTTAGTATAATCCAAGTGATCTTGTGTGGGGCCTTGGTTCCGTTTTTGCGCTTTTGTGACACTTTTGAGTTAATGGAATGTTGACGTTTATAGATTTTGCGATAACGTGATCTAGAGAGGTTTGTGGGCCTTGTGGCTGGTGGGGCAAGTGTACCTAATGCTGTTTGACGCTTTGAAAGGTTGTAGTTTGCTTGCCGTAATTGACTGGTTTGCCACATAATTAATTATATGGCCGTTAATTGGGCTTGAGATTGAATTTGTGTTGAAAGAAAATGTGTGATTCCCGGAACCTAGGTAGCTGTCTTATTTAGAATTATCTTGTTGCATCAGCTGTCGCACATTAAGATGCAGTCTTAAGTCTTAACCTGTTATGGTCATGTTGCTTGGTTCACAGAGGTGTCCCTGTATTTGTTGGTTTGAGGTGATTGGATTCTGCGAATAAAAGGCACGGTGCTCGTTTCATGTAGACACCCAATTGGTGGTGTGGTACCAAACTTAGGATATCTGGAAGATGCTAGTTTGTAGTGAATGATTAAATGTCGAATAAAAAGTCAAGTTGGACCATGGCATTTTCAAGTATCTATTGTGGGTTAAGAATAAAAGATGATATACTGGAGATACTGTGATTTGTGGTATTTATACTTGAGCTCTTTTATATTTCTGCCTGGAGAAGATGTCCACTAGTTGCTGAGGTTGTTGATTCAAATTGATTTTATTGCTGCATATGCCGATTCGTGTAAGGCGGATATCATTTCACATTGTCCAAATTATGTTGTATCCTCTGCAGAGATGCCCTCTATTGCCGAGACCATCTTAATATGACTATATGAGAAACTGTTGAATATTTTCGGAGCCTTTTATCAGGACTTGCTGTCTCATCAACAGACATGTAAGCTAGAGTCTAAAGATCATATGCATTGTAGTTGCTTGATTTAGCTGTGTTCATTTGATAACATTGAAAGATAGTTGGTTCCTGATCACTTACATTGTTAAACCTGCATATAAAGCCCTTTAACTTGTAAATTGTAATTAATCTCACTAATTGTCCTATTGCACCCGAGTTTATCATCAATGATTTGTTCCATTTGAAGGAGTGTCAGTAAACCAGATGCCTTTTTAGGTCTGATGTCACAGTTATGCAGAATATAGGAATATTGAAAGCCGCTTAACAAGTTACAAGTTGTTGACATAGCCTCATTTTTGTTTTCTGAGACTGAGGGCATGCATCAATTTTCAATTGCTAGTCTTTCTGTGCTACACAAGTACGGATGCAGTTTCCCATTTGTGAGTCGAAACTCGAAAGCATTAAGGGATATCAAGTCCATCTTAAGCCAGTAGTTAGTACGTACTTTCCCTTTCCTTCTATTCCAAGGGTTTCTCGCATTCATGACCCTGGTTAAGCCTTATTAGTTGTGTGTATAATATTATACAAGTATTGATTACGAGTATTAACGGCCCGTTTGGTAGCCGGCCATAAATGGTGTCAATGGGAATGAATTTGTATGTAAATTTGTACGGAAAATCAACATCCATTTCCATGGTAATGCTAATTCACTCAAAATTATCTTTTTTCTTTATAAATTTCCATTACCGTCCATTACCATTTGGGGAGTGGTATTAGATGGAAATGCAAATCTATGAAGAAAAACACCAAGGTTGAGACAAAATTTCATTACCATGAGCTTCATGATGTCAATTTCTTGCCAAATAACACTAGGATTTATTCTCATTCCCACCGTTTATTACCGGCTATTAAACGGACCGTAAGGGTACCTCGACTATGTACTTGTACAAGATATATACCCCGTCTCAAAGAGTTGATTATTATAGCCCATTTACTCTATAAAAAAGTAGAAACTCACCTCATTGTTTTGAGGTTCCTCTTCCCAAAGAGCCAAACTGATGCAAGTGTACAGATTTCAGTTGCAAATTGCCAAAAACTAACATCACTTTGAATATGTGTATGGCTGTTTACTAGAATATGCCTATGTCAATGTGGGATAAGATTCTGGGAAAAAAGTGAGCGCATGTTGATGATGAGAATTTCTTCTTTCGGTCAAGGTTGAAGCGAATAATTTCAATACAGTACAAATTCATAGGTGCATTCGGGCGGTAGACTTTTGACCGAAAGCATAGGTTCTCTTATGGATTACAAAATCCATCAAACTAATAACATTATTTTTTCATCATAGAGATGGACTTTGATAAAAGTATGGAGGTTATCTCGTGAGTTGTGGGCTTGTGGCTCATAGATGATAGATGCCATTTAACCGTCCCAAAGAGGTCATACACTGATACCCAATGGTCCATTTAGTGAAGTGGCCCAAAAGAATAGGATGCTGCCAGTTACGTACGAGCTTCTTTTTCTTTTTCTTTTTCTTTTCTTTTTATCGAACTAAACAACATTAAAAAATAGTACTCCGTATATATAATACCCGTGCGATACACAATTTATAACCTAAATATAAATTTGAATGAAATCCGGTAGACAATTATCATCAAAATAGAGTTTATAGATAATCTCCAAATAAAAAGTAATTAATAATTGATAAATTTGTTATTGCTCATACAATGTCTTTCTTATTAAAACAATTTAAACAAATAAGGGTACATAAATAAAGTTATTTCATTCTCATTCACTACTTATGTCAAGCATAAAAGTATCTCATGCCGTTCACTTTGATAGTAATACCTACTTAATACTCGCATAGTCGCCCCGTCAACCTCATGACCCGATCACTTAACACATACCTAGACCATTTACTTTATTGAGTTAGAGATGACTTTGAGGCGGGGCAGGGCCTGCACACCCACACCTGCCTACAATTCTCATCTCAATCCCCTCCATCCACGATAGGAACGACGATACCCACCCCTCCCAACCCGGATCTCGAGAGGTACAAAATAAAATTCATCCCCTCTTCATTGCTCCTTCCCGTGTATCCACACCCACCCCTAAAATATTTGGAGGAGATTTTTTTTAAGTGGAAAGGACTACATGTTAGTAGAGCATTATTTTTCTTGTTTATTACTTCTTCCATTTTTTTGGATAAACCACTTTTATTTTCACGGTTGTTGGTAAATAACTTCAACTATTAATATCTTACATTATCAATTAGTAAAAATTATTTTTAAAAAATGGTATTACTATGTAAGTATTTAGACAAATCCAACAAAAAGCCACGTAGTACATGACTATGTTCATCATAAAGTATTAATAATCACCAAAAAACAGAAAAAGTAGAGGTGTGTGTGAATATAATAGCTAGTGCAAAAATCAAATAGTTGTATCTACAAAATTTAAAAATTCCGTAGTAAATTAGTAGATAGATTAGATTACAAAAGTTTTTCTCATGTTTAAATAAGTTACATTTTTTTAAATAGTAAAATTTTACTATGAATGGCAGTGATAATTATCGAATTTAGTTGATAAATATACTACGTACAAAATAGTACAATCAATGACGGTTATAATTATCTCAATTAGTTGCTAAATACACTACGTATAAAATAGTACAATCAACGACTTTTTATAATTATCGCATTTAGCTGTTATAATATTGTAGAGCACTATTGTAATTTTTTTATACACTCTTATTCATATTTGATTGATTTTCTAATTTATTTGTGTTCGAATTATGTAAGTATGAAATACAAATAAGTAGAATACTCTTGAATTTTTATAAAAATCATACCACGTACTCCGTATAAGAGATTATTTTTTTATAAAAATATAATCTTATTCTGGTTATATTTGTTACCAAAATATAGAAAAGATATGTAATTTAGAAATATATTCCCTATATATAGAATGAAATCTTTTATTATTTTGAGGAAAAGAGAATCAAAATATATTTTTGAGGTAAATGTTAACAAAATAATTATAGAATCAAGTATTTTAAATTTTTAATATTTTTTTACGGATATTTCATGAAATACCCCCGAGTTTTGAAGTAATTCACCAAATGCCCATCAAGTTCCAATAATTCACCAAATACCCCTGACGATTGACTTAATGCCCAAAATACCCTTACTGATAACGGTATGTTAGTCCGCCGTTAGCCTAGTTTCATAATTCACCAAATGCCCCTTTTTTAAAATTTATTTCACCAAATACCCCTATTATTAAACTTATTTCACCAAATGCCCCAACCTTAAAAATAGTTATTCTGATGTTCCAACGGCTAGTTTTTCGTTTGAAAATTAGTCGTTGCTTATTGTTTGCTTATGCCTTCTTGATCCACTAAAGTCGTGATAATATCTAAAGGCTAATTTTCAACAAACATAGTACGAAGAGAAAATAATAATGTTGATTGTGTGTTCCACTCAATACAAAGCTACGCAATTTATAGGTATCAAAATAACAAACTAAGCTTTATAATAAGGGAGAAAAATACTTATGAAATGAATCCAAGCAACAAAGAAAATCAATGTTCTGATTAACGAGTGAGATATCTTGAAATGACAATTTGTACATTAAACCCAAGTCATAATTCAAAGAGAAGCTAGTAGGAAACTTATTCCTGATTTACAGCTACGATGCCAATTATGAGCTTTGGATCTATTGATGTCACAAGGAAATTTGACAAGCATCGACTCATCGTACACAAATTCAACTCCACTGCTTCAACCCAGGGATGGGAAACACTTAAGGAGAATCTCAGAACCTGTTTCGAGCTCCTGTTCTAATATGGCCAGTGGAGGAACCAATCTCACTATTTTCCTTTTCCAGCAGTTAATATTAACAATTTAACATTCCTGAATTTCGACAAGCATCAACTAGCGGGCCAACTTGTACATCCAACTCTATACCAATAATAAGACCCTGCCCTCAGACTTCTTTCACATGTTGTTTGCCTCCCAATTTCTTTGCTAAGAGTTCTTTGAAGTCTTGACCTTTCTTTGCTAAAAGTAATTGCTTGCTCTCCTGAGTCCTAAGTTCTACCTGTCCATCCCAAACCATGACATAAATAGGATTAGCCTTTCTTCATTTCAAAATCAAAGTAAGATGCCTTGTATTGACATTACAGTATCAGCTTTTTCTTCATTTGCTTCAAGTCCTATTACATCTTACTGTTTCCCCTATTTTCAGTACTTTCTCCTTCGACTAAGCTTCCCCTGTATTGTCTTTCATGCTGTTGCCCCCTGTTTTCTTGCTCAACTACTCCCTTGAACCATCTCAGATTGTTGCAAGGATCACACTTGTAGTACAACCTTTGTGGATTGAGTGTTGTATCGGAGCTTCAGATGACAAATTTCCTATCACAATAGCAAAATTGGTTAGGTACTCTAATATATGTGGACTCATTGTGTGTGGATGATGATTTTGAAACAAAACTCATGACACAAATCTAATGAAATTAGCAAAGCAAAGAAAAACAACATCTAAATTACAAGAAACATTCAGAAAGTGGGTATTTATAGCCAAGCAAGACCAACATCTACTTTTCAAACGAAAAAACTAGTCGTTGGAACATCAGAATAACTATTTTTAAGTTTGGGGCATTTGGTGAAATAAGTTTAATAATAGGGGTATTTGGTGAATTATGAAACTAGGCTAAAGGCGGACTAACGGACCGTTAAAAGTAAGGGTATTTTGGGCATTAAGTCAATTGTCAGGGGTATTTGGTGAATTATTGGAACTTGATGGGCATTTGGTGAATTACTTCAAAACTCGGGGGTATTTCATGAAATATCCGTTTTTTTATATCTATAAGAGAGAAAAATCAATGAGTGACATTTGTCATCACCACATTGATTTCCTCTCTTTTAATATAATACTAGTGTGTGGCCCGGGCGATGCCCCGGTCGCTACATTGAATAGTTAAAATTTTAGATTTTTCTTGAGCTCAATATTTGACGAAATACATGTATACCATAAAGTGAAAAACATCAATTAAGTTTGTCAACTACAAAGACACACTACGTCATTTATCATGCAAAGTAATTTTTCAATTAGATAATCTTACAATTTGTATAATTTGTTTTCTAGTGGAACTAAGTGCTTCAAATTAATAACACCAAATTAGATATAAGCAGTCATGCAAGGTATTTCTATAGTTGATGCTTATGAGATTCATGACATCATGTTTCTTCATAGTTGTCCTAATTCTTTATATTTTTTTTCAAAACATTCCATAGAAAATAAAAAATCAAATAAAAATTTTGTTGGTTTAGACTTCATGTTAACATTTATTTATAAATTAATGTGAAAGAAATGAACTACAATTGGTGGTTGGTTAAGATGATAATGAGAAATATCATTCAGACATGTGAGTTCTAGAGTTTGAACCTCATTGTATTGATTTTTGGTTATCCATGACATGGCATACCACTTGGTGAGTGAATGATGTGGCGCAAAGGGAAGAGTACTACGTGGCACATAGACGTTTTCCACAACGCTTTTTAATATATTAATATAGATATATAGATAGATAGAATACTTCATCCGTTCTCATAGTTGATTCAGTTTGACTTTAACACTATTTATGTACCTAGTTTTGACCAAATTTTGTTCTTTTGTAAAATACAGTCATGTGATATCTTGTTGTCCCGGAATACTTGCACCATTTTATAAATGACATTTTTGTTTTCTAATTTTATATTGTTTCTCTCACTTACTTGAGGTCTCACTTGTATTCTTAACATCTAAAAAGACAATTTAAACAAAATCACCCCACCCCCACCACCCTCAAAAAGTTAACACGTTTTCCACTAACTATATAATTTAAAAAATACCCAATATCAACTATCACCTAATTAAATAATAAGTTAATTAAATTTCCTTTAATTATGTGCCGGTCAAACCGGTGCGAATATTCCGTGACGGAGGAAATATGCATTAACAAATGTGACAAAAGAAATGTATCAACTTCATAAGAACAGATAAAGTTATAAACACTTCAACAATTATATACGAAGTACTTCACTTCTCAAACATCTATATACTCCTTTATGTGTATGTTAGATTTGTAATTTGCACAATTTTATATTGTTTTCCCTTAGGATGCACACCCTCGCTGCTTTATTTTATTGCTTTCTTAGTTAAACCCTTTAATTTCTTTAATGGACTTTTGAATTTTTGTATTTTAAGGAGCAAGATCTCCTCTTTCAATTCAAGTATTTCGTCATTTCTTAGCTTAATCTTGTTATTTCTTTCATTTGTAGTTTTCTTGCAAATTTCTGAGTTTTTAGTGTATAATTTGTGGTTGAGTTTCTTTATCCAATTTGGTATGTTCTTGGTGTTCATCCTCAAGTTCATCTTTTATGTTGAGTTTCTTTACCCGAAATAAAAAATCATGTTTTAATGTATGGTTTGCTTAGAAATTCTAGGTTTAAGTTCCACTATGTGTGAGTAGTTCTCTTAGGCTTAGGGGTTGGATGACCCCTAGTATGACTATGACATGATTCTTCTCTATCTCTAATTATGTATGTAACTTTTGTGTTTGTTGGGCTTTGCTAGTTGTCGTGGAATTATGTCTTTAATTGCACGAGATGGGTGTATGAGCATGCTAGATGGACTTAGGTTGGTCTTGTTTGTTTGTTGCCTTGTTCTAAACCGAAGGAAAAGGTTGTGATACATGTGCTACATTTTTTCTCCTAGATAGGCATCGAGCATGGAGCCATTGACACCGGCAAACGATCAATTTCACACGGAAAAGCGCATGTTCTTTATGTTGACCCTAGGAGTGTGGCTATAGTGTATGTTGAGCCTAATTTCTATTCACCTAGTTTTCACCGTGTCCATCGGAAACCTAGGTAGGAAATCAGAAACAAAACTCTAGACTCTCGAACAACACTCCCGGCCTTGTGTTGGAGCACACCAGCCAGTGCGAGATATTACGTCACACCTATTAAATTGCTTGCTAATTACGACCGCTGCATAAGTCTTGTGATCATCAATCACCTTCAAGAAACCAAAGACAACCTCCTGAAGATTACCCCATGGTTCATTAAAAACCACAGAGTTGCAAAAGGCCCAAGCCCCGTACATAATTATAGCACAGGAGAATCTCCATCTTTGCTAGCTTGTCTGAAAGCTACGCAGGCATGCTGTACAAAGAGGTCCTTGGAGCTTCATGTATAACATTTACAAATGAAGAATTTTCCCATACCTTGAGTATATCTCGGCATTCAACTAAATCATGAACGATTGTCTCATTCTCCGCACCACACAACATACACAACCTATCCTGAGTCACATGTCGATTTTTGATGTGACCTTGAGTTGCTAGCGCCTTTGTGCAAGCCCTCCACAAGAAATGACTTAATTTTGGTGGTCCTCCAAAACTCCATATAACCTTCTAGACCTCGTTGTGCAAGCCCACAAATTGCTGCATCCAACCCCTAATATGGCCAAGACGGCCCAACCAATACCCAGACTGAAGGAAATAATGCCCTTGGTCCAAGTATGCATTCTATGTTAAGTCTAATAAATGCGGTTCAGTATTAATTAACAAGTTAATAATTCAGTGAGATCAAGTGAGCTGAATGCCTAGCTAGAGGCCGCTTCAGTTCAAGTGGAATTAATGATATTAATCCACAGCTTACTCTTGACTGAACCCGTAGGGTCACACAAATAGTACGTAAACGGATCAAGTATTTAATGGCATTAAATACTCCATCTATGAATATTCGGAACCGACGGATCTTGGTTTCAGTGGGAGCTAAGATCGTCACAGGCAAGAAATGAATACTCCGGAAACGATGATATTGCCGGAAACGGAAATATGGATCGTATCGGAAATATGAATATTATCCAAGTCGTAGATGTTACCGGAAACGGAAACATGGTACGTATCGGAAAATATTATTGGAAATGGAAATATTACCAGAATCGGAAATATTGCCGGAAACGGAAATATTGTCAGAATCGGAAATATTGCCGGAATCGGAAAATAATTCCGGAAACGGAAATATTAAATATTTGTTCGAAACGGAAATTAATTCCGGAATCGGAAATATTAAATATTGTTCGTATCGGAAATAGATTCCGGAAATGGAAATTTAATCGGAAGCGTATCGTACGAATTAGCATCGAACGAGGCCTGCCGGACGAAGGCCCAGCACGAAGCCAGGCCGTCGCCCAGCAAGCACGCACGCCACAAGCCCAGCGCGCGCCAAGGCCACGGATGCGTGGGCCTTGCTGCGTGGGCTGCAGCTCGCACGCATGGGCAGTCCTTGTGGCTGCCGTGTGTGTGTGAGTTTGTGCTCATGCGTGATTCCTGAATCAGCAAGAGTCAGTGTATGATTAAATGTCTATTCCTAATTGGATAAATTAATTAAATAGAATTCATGTAGGATTCTAATTCCAATTAATTCGCATCCTACTAGGATTACGATTCCTTTTCCATAACTCTATAAATAAAGGCCTAGGGGTCATAATTTATATACAAGTTTCAAAGTATTCAAAAGTGAGTTTTTGAGAGAAAATCAAACACACATCTTGCTCAAAAGTGCCGAAATTTTCTAGTACCTTAAGGGCGATTCTAGTTGGTCAATCTTAAGGCGGATCCGGACGTGCTGTGGACTATCTACGGAGGGACGACACTTGGAGTCCTAAAAGACTTGTTCTTGTTCGGTTCGGGCGCAGCTAGGGAGGGCACGCAACAAAGAGTATGCATCTAATTATGCTGTATGATTATGTGTAAATAATATGTTTCCTGGGTTAATGGTTGTTTCCGCATGATCTATGTAAATGTCATATGTATCATAACCTAACAGTGGTATCACGAGCCCCTTATTATTTTCATAATCTAAATTGCATGAACATGGTTAAATATTACAAATTTGCAAGAATTAAAAGGGGTGATTAATTTTCGTAATTGTTAATTAATTGCAAATTGCGTTTATTTAATTATATGTACGCAGTTTTTTCGGCAGTTTCTTCATTACTCATCCGAATTGAGTGATTTTTGTGTCAATTCCGCATGTAAAAGGCATTCTAAAATTTTGACAAAACTAGTATTTTTCTGCCGAACCCAGAATTCTCAAATTCGAAGCCAAACTATGACTTTTCGAAGGTTTTAGTTTTTCGGATGCAAAATTTCGTAAATTTAAGATGTTAAATTAAATATTTGCGATTCCTGTTGATAAATCTTGAATTTTTGATTGACCTACTGCATATGTTTAACAAGTTTGAATGCCTAGTCTTGTTAATTATGCAATCTAATTTGTAATTATGATTAATTTGTTGAAAATTAGAATAATTTAGAATTAATTTGATTTTCATAATTAATTGTAATTTAATTAGAAACCTATGATTAAAAACCACCATAAAAATTGTAAATTTATGATAAATTTTAAATTTTTATGACCTAGATTTGAATCCATAACAATCGGAAATCAATTGGATAATAAATTTTCGATTTTTTCGCCCTAAAATTATGAAATTAATAATATTTATTAATTTGTCATTAATTTTAAATATAAATTTTAAATTTTTATGCGATTCGTTCAAATAACTTGCACGCACGAAGCAATGGACGCTTCGTGTTACCCTTAAGGGGTGTTGTATAATGCGGGCATGCGACGACGAGCAAGGGAGCTCGTCGCCCGTGCGGCACGAATGCAATGAGCAAGGGCATAGTGCACGAGCGCAAGGCAGCAGCCCTGCCTTGTGTCGTGTGCCACGAGCAATGAACGTATGGGCATGGGCGAGGGGCGAGCCAAGGCAGTCGCGTGTGGGCAGCAAGCGAGCTGCGCCACAACGCGCGCTGCCTCGCACAAGTGCGCGCAGCCTCGCGCGCAGCGAGCGCAAGCTCGCGTGCCACGAGCGCTGCGCACAGCATCACTCGCGCGCACAGCGCGCGACGTCGCCCGCCCAGCGAGCGATGTCGCGCACCAGCGAGCGATGGCTCGCGCGCGCGCAGCGAGCGATCTCGCGCGCCAGCGAGCGATGGCTCGCGCGCACCAGCGAGCGATCTCGCGCGCCAGCGAGCGATCTCGCGCGCCAGCGAGCGAGCCAGCGCGCCCAGCGAGCGATCTCGCGCGCGCACTGCGAGCGATAGCTCGCGTGCGATGGGGCGCTGTGCGGAGGCTTGCGTTGGGACAGCAGCAGCTATGCTACGAGCGCATGGGCTGCGCGCACATGGCCAGAAATGGCTGTGTGCGTACGGCCCATGGGCGTGCAACGCGTAGGGTGTTTGCGTTTCGATTAGATCGTTTTGAATGTTTAATTTGAAAATTTCAGTTCACGTAATTTTAATTAATTTTAAAATTAATAATTTGAATTAATTTCTTGGATTTTAATTTTGAATATTATAATTATAATAAATGGAATTTATTCTAATTATTTTACTAAAATTAAAATCATGAATTAATTTAAATGCGACTGAAATTAAATTAAATTTTTGGATTCAATTATAAATTTATATGAGCTTTAAATTTTAATTAAATTTGTATGTTTCCGGTTAGACTAGAAATACAATTTTATGTTTAAAATTAGTAAAGCATATGAATTTATTGGTTTGAGTGGGAGCGCTTTTTAGTCATAAACTCTTGATTAGGTCTACAAATCCTTAAGGTTAAAACAACTCGATTAGAATTAATAAGGACTGAATAATTGGTAGATTATTGGTGACCTTGATTAATTGCTGCAAATGTTTACGTGATGCATAATGTGTTTTACTAACCAGCTATGTGGGCCATTCATGATAATGAATGGGTGAATGGTATATATTGTATATGTACTGTTTTGCAGGTTATGAAGTGACTAGTATGGCCCAAATAGGATAGAAAATATGGTCTGCGTACCATTAATTTGAATGTAATTGGTCTAAAGCACCAAAGTTATTTTTCAATTCAAATATGGTCTGCGTACCATCAAATAGTTGTAATTAGTTATAGCTTATCCTATTTGAAGAAAATGGTGCCTCCCACGGAGATTTTCAAGACGGACTTTGAAGTCAAAGCTTCAAGATGAAGTCGGGCCATACTAGATCACAAATATCTTATGCATGTTTTAAGTTATTTATTGCTTTAAATATGTCTTAAAATGCATGAGATCAAAAGCTTGATTATGTTGCATGATTAAGGATTTTAGTTCACTTAAAATCTAACCAACATAGTAAGATCCTTAAGTTCCAAACTTAAAAATTGAGTTAAAAGGTGCCATGCCAAAATATACACTTGCTTGGATATCCTTTACATCAATCTAGTAATAGTTTTCGCTCAGCGAGGTGTTACTTATTGGTCCTAAAGGGGCAAGGTACACAAATAATTGTGAGTACATGTTAGTTTTGGTGAAACTCAACGATATAAGTAAGGAGTCCTTTTATGTCGTGGCAAATTCGATAGGTTTACCTAATAAGTTCTTAGACGTACCTATCAACCAAGAATAGTTTCTAGACTATTAGCAAAAGGCTTTTGCTTACCTAAGATGTTCTAGGATTAAGTCGACAAACTGTGCTTAGTTCTTCAATGATTTTAGGATCTTGGAATCATTTTATTCACACCTGCCGGAACACATAACTTGAATAAAATGCTTAATAAACATTGAATTATGCATGTATGCTAGAATTTAAGTTTATTAAGAGAAACTGTGAATGGTTATTTATTTGTTTATTCTTTTCAATTGTAGTTTTAATATGGCAAACAACAATCAAAACATCATCATGGGTTCTGAGCTTATGGTCAAGCTGAACCTGACAAATTTTCTTGAATGGGAAGCTAAGCTAATTGAAATAGTCAAACTCAATGGACTTGAGTATGTACTATCACATCCCATGCCAAGCTACTATGCCAGAGACATGACCCTTGAGAGATTTTACGCCTGGGATGCGGATCTCAAAAAGGTTATGAGTCTCATGCTGAACAATATCCCTGATGATTGGGCTAGAAGGTTTGTAGCCTATGAACCTTTTACGCTCATCAAGAATCTAAGGGATATCTGTCGTGGAAGTACGGAGGACAGGGACCTGAACGTCCATGAGTTGATTGAATCAATGTCTGGGCTAAAGGTTAGTTCTCCCAACAGGTGTTATAGGATGGAGGTCCAAGAAACACATGTTCAGCTCCTTCGCACTAAACAGAGGGTAGGCGTCCCACTGAGGTTCCATGTGGATCTTATGTGTTCATATTTTGATCGCCTAAGTCTACTAGGAACACCAATAAGCGAAAGGATGGCAGTCTCTGTCTTGCTCAATTCACTACACAGTGGGTTTGGTCGCTTCAAGCAACAATACCTAAGTGAACCAAGAGAAGAAACAGTTGCAGAATTTATTCACCTTGTCAGAAAGGCTGAAATAGTACTGGACTGTGAAGCCAAAGATTTACTCAAGGCTAGAAAGAGACCATTCAAGAAAGGTGGAAAGTCCAAGGGCAATGCTAATATCAAAGCAGGACAAGTCCACATCAAGCTGTCTTTATTGTGATGGAATAGGCCATTACAAAAGAGAATGTCCAAAGCTAAAGGAAGATCAGAAGAACGGAACAGTCGTTCCATCTTCAGGTATTTTCGTTATAGACTGTATACTTGCTAATTCAACTTCTTGGGTATTAGATACAGGTTGTGGCTCACACTTATGTTCCAATCCACAGGGACTAAGAAGAAGTAGAAAGTTAAGCAAGGGTGAAGTCGACCTACGAGTGGGAAATGGAGCACGGATTGCTGCATTAGCTGTAGGAACTTACTATTTGTCGTTGCCCTCCGGGCTAGTTTTGGAACTGGAAGAATGTTTCCATGTTCCAAGTCTTACTAAAAACATCATTTCGGTTTCTTGCTTAGATGCTAAGGGATTTTCCTTTATAATAAAAGACAATAGTTGTTCGTTTTATTTTAAAGAGATGTTTTATGGATCTGCTAGATTAGTCAATGGACTTTATTTATTAGATCACGACAAACAAGTATATAACATAAATACCAAAAAGGCCAAAAAGGATGATTCAGATCTCACCTATCTGTGGCATTGTCGATTAGGCCATATAAACTTGAAACGCTTAGAAAGACTTCAAAGAGAAGGAATTCTAGAACCATTTGACTTAGAGGATTATGGTAAATGCGAATCATGTTTACTTGGCAAAATGACAAAGCAGCCTTTCTCTAAAGTTGGAGAAAGAGCAAATGAACTATTGGGTTTAATCCATACAGATGTATGTGGACCAATGAGTACAAATGCTAGAGGTGGTTTCAGCTACTTTATCACTTTCACTAATGACTTCAGTAGGTATGGTTATGTCTACCTAATGAAGCATAAGTCTGAATCCTTTGACAAATTCAAGGAATTTCAGAGTGAAGTAGAGAATCAATTAGGCAAGAAGATCAAGGCACTGCGGTCTGATAGAGGCGGTGAATATCTGAGCTATGAATTTGATGACCATCTGAAAGAATGTGGAATTCTATCAGAATTGACTCCTCCTGGAACACCACAATGGAACGGTGTGTCAGAACGGAGGAACAGAACCTTGCTAGACATGGTCAGGTCAATGATGGGTCAGGCCGAACTTCCATTAGAATTTTGGGGACATGCACTAAATACAGCTGCACTCACTATAAATAGAGCTCCGTCTAAAGCTGTCGAAAAGACTCCATACGAATTATGGTTTGGAAAGCCTCCAAATGTGTCTTTTCTTAAGATTTGGGGATGTGAAGTATACGTCAAACGATTAATTTCAGACAAACTTCATCCAAAATCTGACAAATGTATCCTTGTGGGCTATCCAAAGGAAACAAAGGGGTATTACTTCTACAATACATCTGAGAACAAAGTGTTTGTTGCTCGAGATGGTGTCTTTTTGGAGAAAGATCACATTTCCAAAATGACAAGTGGGAGAAAAGTAGACCTCGAAGAAATTCGAGTCGAACAACAAACTCTAGAGAATGCTCAAGATGACATTCAGGATGAAACTCAGAGATCTTTAGAAGAATCTGGTGAGAATCATGGTCAATCTAGAAATGTTACCCCGCGTAGATCGCAAAGATATAGATCTCAACCGGAAAGGTACTTAGGTATTTTGACGAACGAGAGCTATGACGTTCTATTACTTGAAAGTGATGAACCTGCGACTTACAAGCAAGCTATGACGAGCCCTAGCTCCAAGCAATGGCAAGAAGCCATGCAATCTGAATTAGACTCCATGTCTGAAAACCAAGTATGGGATTTGGTCGATTTGCCAGATGGCTACCAAGCCATTGGAAGCAAATGGGTTTTCAAACTGAAAAAGGACAAGGATGGGAAACTTGAAGTTTTCAAAGCTAGATTGGTTGCAAAAGGTTACAGGCAAGTCCACGGTGTGGATTACGATGAAACCTTTTCACCAGTTGCAATGCTAAAGTCTATTCGAATAATGTTAGCAATCGCTGCATATTACGATTACGAAATATGGCAGATGGATGTCAAAACTGCTTTCTTAAACGGCGTTTTAACAGAAACTGTGTTTATGACACAGCCTGAAGGTTTTGAGGATCCAAAGAATGCTAAAAAGGTATGCAAGCTAAAGAAATCAATCTACGGATTGAAGCAGGCATCCAGGAGCTGGAATATACGTTTTGATGAAGCAGTCAGTGACTTTGGTTTCATCAAGAACGCGGACGAATCTTGTGTATACAAGAAGGTCAGTGGGAGCAAAATTGCTTTCCTAGTATTATATGTCGACGACATATTGCTTATCGGAAATGACATTCCTATGTTGAACTCTGTCAAGATTTGGCTTGGGAAATGTTTTTCGATGAAGGATCTAGGAGAAGCACAGTACATATTGGGCATCAAGATTTACAGAGATAGATCTAAAAGGATGATTGTACTTAGTCAAAGCACTTATATCAATAAGGTGCTTGATAGGTTCAAGATGGCGGACTCCAAGCGAGGCTACCTACCCATGTCTCATGGAATGACTCTAAGCAAGACTCAGTGCCCAAAAACACTTGATGAGCGTAGACGAATGAATGGGATTCCATATGCATCATTGATTGGTTCAATAATGTATGCTATGATATGTACACGCCCGGATGTTGCGTACGCACTCAGTGCTACGAGCAGATACCAGTCAGACCCAGGAGAGGCGCATTGGACTGCTGCCAAGAATATTCTGAAGTACCTGAAAAGGCACAAAGATGACTTCCTGGTCTATGGTGGAGATGATGAATTAATTGTTAAAGGCTATACGGACGCAAGTTTCCAAACCGACAAAGATGATTTCAGATCACAGTCTGGGTTTGTCTTCTGCCTCAACGGAGGAGCAGTAAGCTGGAAAAGTGCTAAGCAAAGCACCATTGCGGATTCTACAACTGAAGCGGAGTACATTGCTGCACATGAAGCAGCAAAGGAAGCTATATGGCTAAGGAAGTTCATAGGAAAACTTGGTGTAGTCCCCTCCATTAAAGGACCAATAGCCCTGTATTGTGATAATAACGGAGCTATTGCACAGGCAAAAGAGCCTAGACACCACCAGAGAGTCAAGCATGTACTTCGTAGATTTCACCTTCTACGAGAGTTCGTTGAAAGAAAAGAAGTCGAGATAAGCAAAATTGGAACTGATGACAACATATCAGATCCATTAACTAAACCTCTGCCGCAAGCGAAGCACAACTCGCACACTGCAGCTATGGGAATCAAGCATATTGGAGAATGGCTTTGATGTCTCTGTTTAATGTTTTAAAGTTTTAGAGTTTAAATCTTTGTAAAACATTATTGGTTAATCATTCACAATAAATGAAAGAAATTCATTTTTCCATTTAATTTGTGGTTTATTAAATGATGAGTCCCTTCAACTTGACGATATATTCAAGATAGACTGTCAGGACCAGTCCTGTGACTAAGAAATGTCTATCAAGTGAACTTGAATGTCAAAGGTTGAAAATGGTCCCTAATTGGAGTTTTCTATAAAATTGGACGCATAGAAAACGTTAGACGATTAGAGTGCAAGATGACTAGTAGTTCTGTTTCTTGAACTATGTGGACATGGCAATGTCATAATCATTTGCATAGATACTTACTTTGGGAAGACTAGTATCGGACAAGACCTATGAAACTTTACTGTAAGAGATGAAAGTCTGTCATAAGTAAATTTCATTAAATTATTAGACACTAAATCCTCAATACCTGAGTGATTTGAGATTACTTGTTTGAGAACTGGTTGCTTTGACGTTGACCAACCGTCGCACCGTAAAAGGAGGCTATAAAGGCAACGCTCAGGTAATCACCTATCAAACGAAGTCTAATCTCAAGATCGCAAGATTGGGATTGTCCTCCCATAAATCGGGATGAGATGCTTAAAAGTTGTACAAGGCCACTCGGAGAGCTAGAAACTGTGAAATGCATGGCCGTGCTCGGATGAATCATAGGCTATGATTATCTGTTTATTTGATCAGTTGAACTCTGAAACCGAGGAACACCTCTGGACATAATAAGGATGACAACTCTTACCTTATGTTCAAGAGCAAGCATCGAGCGACAAAGGAATTAGGAAATGCACACTTGTCCCTAAGGACAAGTGGGAGACTGAAGGAAATAATGCCCTTGGTCCAAGTATGCATTCTATGTTAAGTCTAATAAATGCGGTTCAGTATTAATTAACAAGTTAATAATTCAGTGAGATCAAGTGAGCTGAATGCCTAGCTAGAGGCCGCTTCAGTTCAAGTGGAATTAATGATATTAATCCACAGCTTACTCTTGACTGAACCCGTAGGGTCACACAAATAGTACGTAAACGGATCAAGTATTTAATGGCATTAAATACTCCATCTATGAATATTCGGAACCGACGGATCTTGGTTTCAGTGGGAGCTAAGATCGTCACAGGCAAGAAATGAATACTCCGGAAACGATGATATTGCCGGAAACGGAAATATGGATCGTATCGGAAATATGAATATTATCCAAGTCGTAGATGTTACCGGAAACGGAAACATGGTACGTATCGGAAAATATTATTGGAAATGGAAATATTACCAGAATCGGAAATATTGCCGGAAACGGAAATATTGTCAGAATCGGAAATATTGCCGGAATCGGAAAATAATTCCGGAAACGGAAATATTAAATATTTGTTCGAAACGGAAATTAATTCCGGAATCGGAAATATTAAATATTGTTCGTATCGGAAATAGATTCCGGAAATGGAAATTTAATCGGAAGCGTATCGTACGAATTAGCATCGAACGAGGCCTGCCGGACGAAGGCCCAGCACGAAGCCAGGCCGTCGCCCAGCAAGCACGCACGCCACAAGCCCAGCGCGCGCCAAGGCCACGGATGCGTGGGCCTTGCTGCGTGGGCTGCAGCTCGCACGCATGGGCAGTCCTTGTGGCTGCCGTGTGTGTGTGAGTTTGTGCTCATGCGTGATTCCTGAATCAGCAAGAGTCAGTGTATGATTAAATGTCTATTCCTAATTGGATAAATTAATTAAATAGAATTCATGTAGGATTCTAATTCCAATTAATTCGCATCCTACTAGGATTACGATTCCTTTTCCATAACTCTATAAATAAAGGCCTAGGGGTCATAATTTATATACAAGTTTCAAAGTATTCAAAAGTGAGTTTTTGAGAGAAAATCAAACACACATCTTGCTCAAAAGTGCCGAAATTTTCTAGTACCTTAAGGGCGATTCTAGTTGGTCAATCTTAAGGCGGATCCGGACGTGCTGTGGACTATCTACGGAGGGACGACACTTGGAGTCCTAAAAGACTTGTTCTTGTTCGGTTCGGGCGCAGCTAGGGAGGGCACGCAACAAAGAGTATGCATCTAATTATGCTGTATGATTATGTGTAAATAATATGTTTCCTGGGTTAATGGTTGTTTCCGCATGATCTATGTAAATGTCATATGTATCATAACCTAACACAGACTTCATTGTGTAAACACCATCAGTGTTTGGCCACCAGTACAATGTGTCATATGGCCTCCTAGTGCTCACTGTAATGCCTTTAATCAATGTCGCTTCCTCTGGTATAAAATGTTCTTCCAACGCCTCCTCATTCCATGCACCATTTTTCTCATCAAGCAGATCGCACACGCGCAAATCTCCCGGGCTATTAACATTAGGCGTGGGCACACTAACAGATGAGTCGCAAGGTAACCTCGTCGAGTCCCATACATTGATGTTCTCACCGCAACCCACACACCATTTCAATCCATCTAGTAAGAGGGATTTTGCGCCCCTCCCATATTAATCTCCATACGAAGCTTGGTTCATGTCCTCTAGGTGCCTCTATCAAAATATGACTTTTTGAAATAAAAGGCTTTAAACACTTGATGGGCAAGTGAACTTGTGTCTGACAGTAGCCGCCATCCCTGCTTCGCGAGTAATGGTTAAAATTTTTCAAGTCCAGGAATCCCATTCCACCCATGCTCTTCGGGAGACACAATTTTCCCCAACAAACCCAATGCATTTTCCGCCGAGTATTGTTCGAACCCCACCGGAGCCGGGCAACATGGAGTTTATCTCAACTAAAAGATCCATCTGGAAGGCAAACATCATGTAAGTCGAGATTGCTTGAGCAACTGCTTTTATGCACCTCTTTTTGCGGGAGAGCAAGAAGCTTCTCTTTCCACCCTGTAACTTCTTCCTGACACGTTCCTTTATGCACGGAAACACTGCTTTCTTTGATCTACCGATGATTGTCGGGAGGCCTAAGTATTTTACATGCCGCTCCACCTCCTTAACTCCTAGAATATTCAGAATCTCGCCTCTCCTTACTACCCCAATATTCTTGCTAAAGAAAACTTCAAATTTATTGAAGTTGATTTTTTGACCAGATGTCCGTTCGTATTTACTGATAATATCAGCAATTTCGGAGCTTTGCTGAAGCGTTTCTCTAGCAAACAAAATGTTGTCATCCGCAAAAAACAAGTGAGACACTCCTAGAAACTTGGGCCCCATGGAGCCTGCCACTTGAAGCCGCACTAGTGAGTAGAGATGAGAACGCCTCGGCACACAGAAGAAATACATACGGCGAATCGACTTGTCGAATCCCGCGCGAAGGGGTTATAAAACCGTCCACATTTCCATTTAATTTAACCGAGCACGACACACTACTTAGACAACATAAAATCTTTCAAAAGGAGGGTCTCTTAATGAGTTAACTAGTCATTTGGCCCGTTCCCAGAACGGGTTTGGTATATGTTGGTTAACCTGTTAGGTTATGATACATATGAATAAACATAAATCATGCGGAAAAACCATAAAGCCAGGAAACATATTATTTACACATAATCATTTAGCATAATTCAGATGCATACACTTTGTAGCGTGCCCTCCCTAGCTGCGCCCGAACCGAACAAGAACAAGTCTTTAGGACTCCAAGTGTCGTCCCTCCGTAGATAGTCC
The DNA here is from genome assembly GCF_020520425.1 of Spinacia oleracea. NCBI lineage: Eukaryota > Viridiplantae > Streptophyta > Magnoliopsida > Caryophyllales > Amaranthaceae > Spinacia > Spinacia oleracea. The sequence goes on along the minus strand of NC_079490.1, from coordinate 146,350,188 downwards.
ACAGCACGTCCGGATCCGCCTTAAGCTTGACCAACTAGAATCGCCCTTAAGGTTCTAGGATTTTCGGCTAATATGCTGATTTTTGCTTGAAAATCTTACCTTTTGAATACTTTAAATCTCGATATAAATGTGTGACCCTAGGCACCTATTTATAGAGTTTATGGAAAGGAATTATAATCCTACTAGGATATGGATTTATTAATTAGAATCCTATTAGAACTCTAAATAATAAATTTAATCTTTTAGGATTAGGATTTAATCAATGCACGAATTCCGATAGGATTAGGATTCGTTACGAACACGAGCGTCGCACGACCACGAGGGAAGCACGCACCGTGCAGGCCTTGCGGCCCACACGCATGAGCGCTGCCTCGCAGCCCACGAGCACGCCCAGCGCGCGCGCTAGCAGCCTTGCAGGGCCTGGCCTTGCGCTGGGCCTGGCGAGGCTTGTGGCCTTCGTGTTGGGCGCTCGGCTTGCTGGGCGTGGGCCTGGCTTCGTGCTGGGCCTTCGTCTAGCAAGCCTCGTCCGATGCTAATTCGTACGCTGCGCTTCCGATTAAATTCTCGGTTTCGGAATTCATTTTCGATACGAACAATATTTAATATTTCCGATTCCGGAATTAATTTCCGTTTCGAACAAATATTTAATATTTCCGTTTCCGGAATTATTTTCCGATTCCGATAATATTTCCGATTCTGAAAATATTTCCGTTTCCGGCAATATTTCCGATTCCGGAAATATTTCCATTTCCGATAATATTTTCCGATACGTACCATGTTTCCGTTTCCGGCAACATCTACGACTTGGATAATATTTATATTTCCGATACGATCCATATTTCCGTTTCCGGAGTATTCATTTCTTGCTTGTGACGATCTCAGCTCCCACTGAAACCAAGATCCGTCGATTCCGAATATCCATAGATGGAGTATTTAATTCCATTAAATACTTGATCCGTTTACGTACTATTTGTGTGACCCTACGGGTTCAGTCAAGAGTAAGCTGTGGATTAATATAATTAATTCCACTTGAACTGAAGCGGCCTCTAGCTAGGCATTCAGCTCACTTGATCTCACTGAATTATTAAGTTGTTATTTAATACTGAACCGCATTTATTAGACTTAATATTATATGCATACTTGGACCAAGGGCATTATTTCCTTCATAACCTTGATGTGTCGTATTGAAACTTCATTTATATTAATAGTGTGACTCTGTATAGATGTTTCATTCTCGTAAGGATGGTTTTGATTTGTTGTTAGGTGGGTGAAAATGGATGTTTTATGTAGTTATTTTTGTTTATGCTGGTGTTGGGTGTTCGTAAAATACTATGTGTTTGTCTTTGTTGGTGTGTTTCATTAGCCCATTAGGAAACACAATGTCTATAAAGTTTTGACGGAAAATTTCTTTATGAGACTACAATTAAGAAGAAATGATAATTCATTCGACATTAATATAGGGAGGAGTGTAAACCAAGAGACTAAATTAAAAGTCCCTTCTGAAAGTACAATTGGAAGAAGTTGATAACATTTGACACCACTAACAGAATTGATAACAGACTAATTAAATCTAGCTATTTCAACCAACTCACAACAAATAGTTTTATGGAAATCGGTAGTAGTTGGTAATAAATCTTGATTAACCTTTTCTTAAATTATTACTAACACAACGTAAATAGTGAGGAACGACTCTCCAAAGTGATTGCTCAACAATATGTAAACCTGCAAGAGAAATTCCACTTTGAGAAAGAACAATCTCGAAATGTATGCTTGCTTTTATCTAAAGGTCATGCAAGATTACCTGCTCTAGCTTCATCTATTTTGAGAACGAACAATCCCGAAATGTATGCTTACTTTTCTTTAAAGGTCAAGCAAGTATACCTGCTCTAGCTTCATCTACCGGAGTTGGTTTATGCCTTATAAGCTCATTTGTTTGCCAAACTGAAGTTATTTTTCTTACCTGAAAAAATTGATCTACAAAATCAATTAAGCAGTAGTAAAACTGAAAATGTGCAAGGGACAAATGGTCAATGCAGTACAGTACCAAATCTTCAATCAGAATCTCTCTATCTTCATGACTAAGATCAGGTCTATCATTATACTCTAAAATATGATTCACAAAACATTCAGGGTTGCAAAACTTGTTAACAACTCAAAGACAGCCAAAAGCATCAAACTTGCAGCCATGACCTCAGATCTCCGTAACAATAATCATTTTTATTAAGTGAATGGTCTATTGCCTTAAATAGGGGTGCTTATGAGCTCAGCGAACTCGCGAGCTACTCGAACCCGACTCGGTCAAAGCTCGATCAAAACTCGACTCGAATCAGCTCGACTCGAGCTCGAGATCGACTCGAAAATTTAACGAGTCGAGTCGAGCAACTTGATACTCGACTCGAAAAGCTCGAGAAGCTCGAATTATATATATATATAATATAATATTTTATTAAAATAGAAATTTTTTATTTTATTATTTTTATTCATCATTTTATGTTTTTTTGTTCCTTAAAAAATATACTTGTTTTTTTTCTTCCTAAAATGGATGACTAAATTATTAAGGACAAAAAAAAAAAATCGAAATCGTCCATCTAAATTACACTATTTGGCAGCCAAAAAAATTTCTATAGTTACTCCAACATTGGTATATAGATGAGGGAGGAAAGAAGGAAATAATTATATTCATTTTGACCCACATAGGTAAATGAGTGAGGGAGGAAAGAAAGAAAGGTTATATTATCTTTGTCCCACATTGATAAATAAGTGAGGGAGGAAAGAAGGAAAGGGTTATAAGTATTACTCTTTGAGTGTGAAAGTGTACAAATCACTTCCATTGGGCTTTCATTTGGGCTAATGGATATAATGATTTGGGGTATAAACTTATTTTTTATAAGATTTGAACGTGATTCAAGTCGAGTTTGAGCTCAATTTTGGATTTTCGAATCGGGTTTTGAGCTCGAGCTTGAGATTTCGAGCTGATTTCGAGCTTGAGTTTAGATTTTGAGCTCGAGTTTGAGTTTTCGAGCTGATTTTGAGCCAATTTCGAGTCGAGTTCGAGCTTGGGTTTAGTTTTCGAGTTCAATTCGAGATTGAAAATTTTAAGCTCGCGAGTTTTCGAGTCGAGTCGAGCTTGACTATAAGTTTTTGAGTTCGAGTCGAGCTTAGCTAAACTCGAGCTCGACTCGGCTCATTAGCATCCCTAGCCTTAAATGCTTCTGCAATACAAAAACTTGTTATTGTTTTTTTTTTCACGTCTTTGTCAACACAGTCACCGTTGCGTTCCTGTCATCAATTGTGGCAATGAATCGGTTCCTAGCATCATTTTCCGTAACAATAATCATTGTTATTAAGTAAATGGTGTATTGGCTTTATGCTTCCGCATCACAAATACTGAAATCATTTTAAAGACAAATCATAATCTAGGGGAGAAACATACACATGCGTTAATGACCCAACCTGATCTTAAACCTTTTAACTCAAGACCCGATTTGAGATGTACTTAAGTTTAATCTTTGTTAGTTCCAAACAACTTCACTATATCCACTTTACCACTCGAGATCATCCACATATGATATAATAGACCCGTAATGATTATGAAAAAAATATAGAACACACACTAATTCATTTGAGAATGTAGGAAATGAAGTAAAGATAAGGGATCAATGATTTGCAAGAGGTAAATCACAACTTATGCTAATTGCTTGCTGTCTACATGTCACATAAACTCGAAATTATAAGATTTGTTTCTTATTGAATCACATATTGTTTTATGTGACATCCATTTTGTTGTAAATTATCAATGAGCATAATGAATAGTGATAGCTGCAGAAGTATTCTATCAAATAATTTACGCCACCCAACATTTAACAAATATAGACTGGATTATCCAGTCAATTAGATATTCTGATAGTGTCTGATTCATTATTTAACAAATAACAAAGATAGACCATCTAGCATTAAGAACTACACCGGTATCCTGCAGTTGTTGAAGGAACTTTCCTCTCCATCTAGCATTATTAAAATCCAAGCACAGCTCTATTATTATTCACAAATTCATATCCACAAGGGAGGCAACCTTTAATTCTAAAAGTAATGGGTTCCTAGCATTCTGAAAGTACCTTTAATTCTGATCTATTTGGTTGTTGGCGAAGCTTATGAAAATGGAAGAATACAATACCTCAAATCATATAATTAAGTTAGAGAAACCCCTCAAACTCTAAACATTTTTTCCATCACAGAATGCCAGATTATATAGCTTATCTCCTTATAAGAGGAGTAATTATGAACATAGTTTCATTCCTTTTTCCAATAAGAAAACATTCATAAAAGTTTGCAATTACAACTCAAACTCAAATCATAAAAGTTAAGCTCCCTCTTCTTTTAAATGTCGCACACAACCTCAAATCCTAATACTAAGTGTGTTCGAGAAAAACTGTTTGCTAATAAACAAAATCAATCAACTCCTAATTCACCAAATTGGGGAAAATGTCATTATTCAGTACAATAAATTTTAAAAATGAAGCATAAAACTACACATCAATTAGAAACCTGAAAAGTGGGGAACCTATACCCATTAACAAACCATACAAATCAACTATTCTAAACTGTAAATCAAACCAATTAAGAACAGGCACAAAAAATATACAAATCATACCTGTTTGCAGCTCTCGGTCATATCATGACTTATGGCCTACCTAACTCTGTTAAGTAGAGCTAGGATTGGATTAAGAGATGAGAAGTGGAAGATCAATAACCAATTGTGCAAACAAACCGTAACCGACATGATTTAAGAAATTGCTAATGTTTTGGGTAATTAATTTGTGAATGGAGGCTATTAATGTTAGGAAGAAGATGGTGTGATCGAAGTTTGATTCTAGTTGAGGTCCAATTGAAAGTTCTTGCAACGGTTTCTTGGAGTGTAATGTAGAATCAAGAGCAGCTAATTTCAATTGAATCTTGACATTGAAGACGATTGTTATTCTCAAGGCTCACGATTTGTAAGATAAATTGCTTGTAATTTTGAATTGAATGATGATTAATGGCGAGGAGGGTGAAGCGGCACTGAACATGAATGAATGAGGAAAATGAAAGGGCGTGAGAAGCAGTGATGCCAAGTTCCGGACTTTCCTGCTGTTTTCCTTAGTTTGGTTTTTCCTTTTTTTGTATAAAAAATACATGATCGGCCACGTGGCATTGTGATGGTGTTAGTATGATGGGCCACGTGTCATTGTAATGGTGTTGGTTGTGTTAGGTATTGACTAGATATTGATTGATTAACTAGGTATTGATTAATTGATTGTACGTATTTTTCACCATAGCCATAAAAATAAAAATAAAAATCCACAGTACGGAGTAAGATTTAACACGTGTATAAAAACCGAAAAAAAGAGAAGCGTGAAAATTCAGAATATCGATCGGAGAGGGCAATCGTCGATTTGTCTTCCCAAATACACCTGCAATTCCCAACTCTCTCTCTTTCTCTCTCTTCTCTCCCGCTTCCTAATTTGGGAATCTCTTGCGTAACACTTCTACTCTATTTTCTCTCTCCTCACTCAGGTACCCTAAAGCTCTTCCTCTAACCCTCAATTCCAATATTATGTCGTCTATTTCAATTCAATTTTTGTTTTCTTTTGATATGCAATGTATACAATCTCCACACTCAATTGCTCTCGATCTCTAACTTAATTACAAATTGAAATTGTTTGGTTTATGAACGATCGATTAAATTATCTACTGACCTAATTTGAAAAAAATATTGTTTTGATTGCTTTTTACATTGTTAAAACTATTCAAGTAATTGAATTTTGTTGATTTATCTAAATTTCGACCTCTTTTGGTTTGAATTACAGGTTGTTTGAGGCGGTTGAGTTGCGCGGTTTCGTAATTTTAAAACGTAGCAGAAAGGATGGTAAATAGTTTATTTAATTAGGTTTAAATTTACAAGTTTGCGCTTTGATTTGGTAATATACTGTTATTCCAGATGATTTTTGATTGATTTTGTATTGGAATGCCGGTTGAGTTTAATCAAACATTAAGATAAGTTAGGTTTTTAGAATAAGAAGAAGATTGGAAAAAAGGAAGCTTTATAGAGTAGAGGAAACAAAGAAATTTGGAACGAAAGCGAACATATGAATTCAAGAATAGACAACTTGCTCCGATATGATCAATTAGAAAAGACTGAGTTCAGATGCCTCCGAAATAAAATGACAAAACCTGTTCATGTACAAGCTAACTCTCAGTCCTAATTCTAGAAAACGAGTAATAGTTTCAATTGATAATCCCAAATTATGTGATACTTCAGCACACTTGATAATATGATACACATCAATTCATTCCCAGATACAGCACTATTTGACATGAAAATTTCTCATTGATTTTGATACCACTTAGTGAAAGCATGAGTATATGTTGAAAAGAAAAATGCAAGTCACACAAATGAAGCTTCTATATGGGTAAAGTTCCTGCTTTATATAAGTAGGGTAACTATCTCATTGCTCTGTATTTTTGTCCATTATAATGACAAGCTGTAGTGCATATTTGAACACATCAACCTCAATGATAGATTTTATGCATATCCTAAAATGTATTTTTCTCGTCAATGTATTTTCTGTCTTGTGTTATCAGTTGAATTTTGGTAGAGTTAGTCCAGTTACGCTTGGAAAGTTTGGTAGAGTCAGTTCAGTCATTGGCTTGGAAATTTTGGTAGAGTCAGTTTTGTCCTTACTCAGCTTGGAAACTTTAGTATGCTTATGCATAATTGTACTTTGGCCTGTGACGATCTGAATTTTCTGATGTATCTTAGGATATTGGGGACAACAAAAATTATTTGGTTAGTGTTTTGAATTAGTGAACACATAGCTGTAGGCTGTAGCCCTTGTCCGTGTTTATAAACTGTCGTTTTCATTGTCAAGTCGCAAAGCATTTTTGGCATGAGTTATTGGTACATGCAGACTATGTGGTTGCAGCTCAGTTGTACCAAAATAAAGTCTTCATTGACCTGTCTGACACCTCACGTTTCTTCTTGTTACACTGCTCAATTTGAGGGATCTCGATTGCTCTTTGTCTTCCTTGTAAATAGGATCCAAGTAGAAAATTTTGAAGCTGAATTGTCTAACTTTGGTTTGTTTTCTCCTGATTGCAGTTTTTCAATGGATATCCATACCATGGAGGATCATTTGAGCAGTCTTATCGATGTTACCCAGCATCCTTTATAGAAAAGGTTCGGATACTATATCTTACCAAAAACCTTACTCCGTATTTTTTTTAATGATCCACCACTTATGGATGTTGCGGAGAGTAGCTAGTAATGGCTTATGCATATTTTCTTTTTTAGTGCTGATAATTAGTTTGATTTTAATGATGCACTTCATTGTGTAAAAGTTTGTGCGAAGAAAGTATAGATTTAATGTAAATAGCATCTGCGCTCGTATCTTTTTTGGTATTACCTAGTTTTTCCTGTTCCTCATCAATTGGCTACTCGGTGTCTCGTGGTGTTTGGTTGTGCACTTGTGCCTTTTAACTTCCTCACCAGTGATATTTTCTACCCCTCTGCACAAAGTCATGGTTTTGCATGCCGTTATTCTGTATGTGGATGCATATTTAATGTTTTTTTTTCTTCTGTTTCAGCCGCAAATTGAAAGTGGCGATAAAAGTATGTCACTTGTTCTATTGCTACATCATTTTATGATTTCTTTAGTTGTGTATGTCTTTATTGACTTTTTTTTTGTTGCAGTTATAATGCCTCCATCAGCTCTTGACCGTTTGGGTTAGTTGACTTTGATGAGATTCACTCTTGGTATACCGAATCATTATCTATGTAGTTTACTTTGCGATACTGATATTTAACTCTATTGTGCAGCTTCTCTTCACATTGACTACCCAATGCTTTTTGAGTTGCGAAATGATGGTGCGAATCGAGTCTCCCATTGTGGTGTTTTGGAGTTTATTGCTGAGGAGGGCATGATTTATATGCCATATTGGGTATGAATTCATGTATCTAGTTTGGCTACATGCTGCTATTGCTAGTGCATTTTTGTATTGTGCTTTTTTCATGCTTGCTTTTTTGTTGCATTGCCGAGGTTTTCATGAGTGATATTGTTGCTAATCAATTATGCATTAACACTGTCTTAGATGATGGAAAATATGCTTTTGCAAGAGGGAGACATTGTCCGAGTTAAGAATGTGACTCTTCCTAAGGGGACATATGTCAAACTGCAACCTCATACACAGGACTTCTTGGATATCTCCAATCCAAAGGCAATGTAAGTTTTTTCTTACCTTTGTTTGATATCTTTTTCAGGAGTATTGTTAGTGGTTTAGGCCATTCTTCCCTTTCTAAGTGTTGTAATATCATTTGCTTATGTCAGCTTAATTTGGATGAGAGGGGGTGGAAACTTTGGTTTTAATTTTGAATCAAGGTTTCATTCAGTTCTAAAACTTCCATGTAGTCTGATATATTGAAATGTCACTCTTTTGCACTGGTTTCCATCCGTCTCATACACCGGTTTTCTAAAATTCTAAGGGAAAAACACCAGGAAAGATGTTGCTGATGTTTATGAAAGTTTTTCACAAAAAATTCCGTTGCTAGTGCATTGTTCTATGAAATGAATGGTCCCTTGCAGGAATATGGGGAATATATGCAATTGGCAGACAGAGATCAAGCACATGAGTAAAATGCTAGGTTTATTTGTCACGGTCTCATTTATTTCTTGAGTCAAATTATAATTCGCTTGAATACTTGATCAATGTGCTATTTGTGTATCAGTGGCTACTTCTTTCACGTCATAACTAGACCATCTATGATTTACCCTATTTTAGATATCCCTTCTCTGTATTCTTAGTAATTGACGTGGTTAGGTGGTGATTGTACTCAAGTTCTTGTAACCATTGTGTATTTATTCCCTTGTGTAGTTTGGAGACCACTTTAAGGAACTACTCCTGCTTGACCAGTGGAGACAGCATAATGGTGGCATATAACAATAAGAAGTATTACATTGACATTGTAGAAACAAAGCCTGCTCATGCAATTAGTATCATTGAGACAGATTGTGAGGTGGACTTTGCCCCTCCTCTTGATTATAAAGAGCCTGAAAAACCTGCTGTATCTCGTCCTGGCAAAGCATCAGCTGAAGGTTTGCATAATCTCTTTACTGTCTCTGCATGTGATGGAACACGAGTCTTATCTGGCTGAAATGCTGAATGCATTTTATGTTTTTCTGCTTAATTAAATTTAAAAGAAGGCTTCTCTGAATTGAAGAAAGTACGTTGTGTGAGCATTCCTTACTACTAGGAAGAGTAAATATTATTGCTGCATTTCTAATGCATGGAAGAATTCTCCTCTATTCCTAATATAGGTATTGAACTAGCTCTATAAGTTTTCCTAACTATTCAGAAAGGCGCATGACTAATGACCATAAGTCAATGGTAGGAGGTACTTCATGAGATTTCTGTGAGTGCAGTGATGCCCTGAAAGAAAACAGTTTTCTTGGTCACTTCAAAAATATCCGGTATAACTAAAATATTTTATAGCTTCTTTTAAACGTTTTGTTTTGGTAGTGTTACCTCCTTGAATTTCTTTAAATAAGTTACAGACTGAACACAGTCTTTCTGTTGAGTGTTGACTATGTATTTTTCTTTTCAAGTTTTATTATCATGTGTTGCACTACTATCCTTTATTTCAAATAAACATGTTCACTTTTTGAATTTCACTTGTGTAAACTGAAAATTCGACCATCATCATGGTAACAAAATATGTTGACTTAATATTTTTTTCGTGTAAACCGAAGTCTAAAGAATTTGGTTGGAGGGGAGAAACTTGTCAAGTATTAGAATTCAGTGTGACTCCCCAACTTGATAGAGTAATCAATAGAGGAATTTGTGTGTAGGAGCAAAATCTCACCAGGAATAACAAATTGAATATGCTAAAACTCACAAAATGTTCACAATGGCATTAATTGCTTTACGTAACAGCAAATTTTGTTTCCTCTTGGTGGAAAGAAAATATTGTTTTAATGGCTTGAGGGATGTAAATTATACTATGTGGAACTCATTAGAATTACTTGGGATTTGGATCATGATTACTTGGCATACTTATACTGGTTGTGAAATGTTGAAGTATATAATCATATTGGGACTGGTGCAGACGAAGAGACTCCAGTTGAAACAGAGCCCATATTCAACCCCTTTACTGGTGTTGGAAGGCGTTTGGACGGTAAGCCTGCACAACAGACACCTTCTCCAGCTTCTACCTCGGCATCCAAAGATAAGCAGCCGGCTCTTGCCTCTAGGGCTGGGCAGTCTGCTGCAGGGTCTAGCTCACAGAGCACGAATCGCCAATCACAAGGAAAGCTTGTTTTTGGTTCAAACGCCAATCGTACTCCTAAGGAGGCACAAAAGGTACTTTTAATTTATACTTCATACCATTTCTTTCTTCTTCTTCTGCCAAGTCTTTTTATTCACACTAACTAATTAATCACACACTTGCTGTATGGTTTTTGCAGGAACCTGCCAAAGAAAAGAAACAAGAGGAGCCCCAGAAAGAAGACCCTAAGTTCCAACCTTTTCAAGGGAAGAAGTATTCACTGAGGGGTTGATGTTCTGATTATTATGCCGCTTCAGTTCACTGTCGCAGTGATGATTCCGGTAAAACACCAAAATTGAACCCTTTGGTTGTACCATCAATTTGTTAGAATAGATTCTTATTTTGAGTTGGACCACAAAAAAAAGAAAGTAGTTGCTCCCTGTTATATAAAGTTATAGACTTAAATGCTCGTGGTCCATGTGCTCAATCTTCATCAATCTACACAATTAGCAAAATGCTCGAAATGGTTTTCCTTGAAATGTCAAGATCTGAATTCTGTCTGTTGCTTCGTTTTACCACGGTTTTTATCTTCAACTCACCTAGGTTGTGTGCTATACTAGTATGTGGTTTGGTTTATTGCTCTTGTCAAAGGTCTTGTTTTGTTTTTTTATCATTATTTTTCTACGACAGAGAGTTGTTTATACAAGACATTGATGAAATTGTCTATGCATAAAGTTAATTACTCCGTATAAAAGAGGAATCTTTTATATCAAATGATAATAGAAGGTAAACATTTTTAGGGGGCTATTCAAGAGTAGAACTTGATTTCCTTTATATAAGATCATCACTTACTCTTCCTTGATTAATTCTTTTAATTTCCTGTTCCTTTCTTGTTTGATTGGTCACATTGACGATCTCCTATGACGATTTATGTTAGCCGACCCCAAATCATTTTGGGACTAAGGCTTTGTTGTTGATTTTGTTGTTGTTGTTGTTGTTGTTGTTGTAAGATCATATCAGTTAACTTCCAAATTTTACAGGATTCAATTTTTTTTGGAAAATGATTACCTGTTTGATTTCACAATTCCAAAAATTAATCACATCAAGTAATCAACCATAGCCTTTTGCACAAACATAATTTAACCTAGCATTACAATTTAAACCTAATTAAACCGAACATTATACTCTGTAATTTATAAACAAACTGAAATTCATTACTAATTATTCAATCCACCAACTAAAACTAGTTGGGAACTAAACATTTTATTTTACAAGCAAGATATAGAAATAGAACTGCTGACAAAATCCATAGCCACCCCAAAACAGAGATAAGAATATGCTTACTTCAACATATTACTGGATATAACGAGACAAATCAACTAATAATCCCTTTGTAGCGTACCAGAAACCGTGTAATGGTGTATGTATAGCAGTTAGTATAAATGGTTTAAATGTGACCTAAGTTGATATCTCCTGAGACCTGATGGCCACGTTGATTGCCGTGACATCCACCAATGATGGTGGGCTTACGACGTTCTTGCTTAACAGTTTGTCTTCTGACCTCAGATCCATTTCCGAGTATAAGACTTCCATTTCTTTGTATGCCTGGTCCATCATGCAGGTTGCCACCAACATTAAACCAACTCCCAGGAAAAGGATTGTAATAATAGCTTGGAGGTGATTGGTTATAACCATGGTGCATAGGATCATAGTAGTTACTGGGAGGAGGAGGAGGATAATAGTAATTATTTGGAGGAGGATAGTAGTAATTACAACTGGGAGGATGAGGATAGTGAAAGTCAGGAAAACATCCTTGAGAAAACGAGGGCTGCATTTCTGGAATTAAGCTCAGATTATCTGAATGACTTTAGTTTTTTTTATTATCGAATGAGGTTGTTCGTTGAGAAGTAAGTAGGAATGTAGGATGTCCCTCCTCTTTAATCTTTATAGGGTAAGGGAAGCTAGAGTACGATCAGTATTTCTTTATCAGTTTCCTAGTTTTAGATGATAGATTTGAGAATGGGTTATCACTAAATCTGGAAATGTCGTGAAGGAGATGAGTGGAGAACCTACCGCCTTTAAGGACAAATCAAGGCTTGTATAGCGATGTTAGTTGGCTTTGTAATGCACTATGCACTTTCATCAAACATGTTCCAAATACTATAAAGCCATGTAGTTCAAATATGGAAAATTCCTTCTTTAAGGGCGAGCAAACCCACAGAGTTATGATATAGTCAGGAACCATTAGTTTCTGTATTTACGTATACGCACTATATTGTGTACTTGAAACGTATGTACCACTTTAGTCCCAAAATGAACTTCATACCCAGGATGAGCAACGAGAATAAGAACAGTGGGTTGAATGTAGACTCCTTTAAAGATTAACTATAGATTTTTGATGCTGCCCTTTAAATTATTTCTTTGTAATGGGTGCTTGGATCTTCCCAAAATTTGATTCCAGTGTAAAGAACAAATACAAAGGTAGTTTAGTCAAAACATTACTCTATGAACCAACAATCATCACTCATCAGCTTAATTCACTTACACAAAATCCACAATCCTTACCTTAGGCAAAAAAAAAAACATGCCTGAAACAATAGCATACAGGAATATTACACCCAATATATATATTACAGAATAAAATCAATCAATTCGCCAGAAAAGTTGAACTAGCTGCAGCACTTGTGTACCTAGCTAGGTAAAACTTTTATTACATTAACACTGAAAATGCAAACACTTGACTAAATATTACCTAAGATAACATCTCCGGATACTTGATATCCGCCTTGATTACCATGACATCCACCAATAATGGTAGCCTTACGACGTTTTTGCTTAGCACTCTGATTACTGTGTTTAACACCTGATCCAGATCCGACTATGACATCCCCGTTTCTCTGTATGCCATGTCCATCATACCGATTTCCACCAGAATTATACGAATTCCCGGGATAATGGTTTTGAGACCCAGAAGGGTAATGACCTACGGGATAAGCATGAGGGTAGTAAGTGGGAGGAGGTGGTGGAGGATAGAAATGAGAATAGCCTTGAAAACCTTGAGGATAACCGTACTGCATTGGCTTATTTCGGAGGCTTCGATTTGAGTTATGATAATTTGTTATGGACTGCATCAGCTTGCTTGATGAGGTATTCAGGGGACAGAGCTAGGGACTGATTTTGACTAGTATGTTTTCCCTCTACTTATAAACAAGGCAAATACATCAATATGTTTGTTAATGGCGTACCTGATTCTGTTTACTCAAATGCAATAATTTTCATTAAAATAAGATCAATATTAGTGGTGGTACATTTAACCTCATACAAAACACAATTACTTTTTATGATTGAAAACTTTAAATTTCTGTCCATTATTAATCATGGACACTTTATTCTCAGGAATGTTTTAAATTACAGGATAACAACACCTGGTCTTAAATAACGTTTGTTTTCGGTCAACAATGTATTTTTCAAATCATATTTCGCCAATGCAGAAAGTTATTTGAGCCTTTACCGACAATTATAAAGTTGAACCAAAACAAGCATTTCTTAAGGTCGGGGTTTCTTCCCATGTGATCAATTTGTTTTCACATTAGTTTAAGAAATAGTGGTGCAGTAGGCTGTAGCATGAGTCTTTACAGGGAATTATGCGTAGTCGTAAGTTATACGTGTTGAATACTCAACAGTCAACACTCGTTACTCTGACATGGGTATAGATTGTGGAAACCTTTTTTCTGCTGATTAAAGCATATAAAACTTTCATAACATTGTTAGAAAAAGAACTCTGCAAAATAGTAGATAGTTAGAAATAAGATGGTTACGTTGACAATTTGGGCCAAGTAGTTTAATGTATTTGTGAAGCTGTGACGTGTTATGAACACTGTCTTAGAATCAAAATTCGCCCCGACTATGGTGCAATCGCAATGGCGTTGCCCCCCAAGATTTCACACAGGTATCTCCCTTAATGTGCACTCAAATAAGGGAGATTAGAAACTCATAATCATGCTCAGAACTAGAGAGAAAAATCAGTAAAGAAAAGGGAAGAATGGTTTTCTATATATTTTCTGGACAGCAAGAGTCTTCTTTTTAAAGCCTTAAGAAAATGTAACTGAAGATTTTCTTTTATGACAGAAATCTGTCAGATTAAAACCAATGGAATAAACCATAAATTCTTTCTGATATTAAGGAGGAAAATCATCTTTGGGGGCGTAAAATAAGGGACTGTTACAACACATTAAAAGCAAAGTGGAATAGACTTGTAACCGATGAGTTTCATAGTTCTGAACTCTCAGTTACAACATGGCCCTTTTAGCCTATACCACGGTCCATTTGCATTATATCTAACAATCCCCCACAAATGCAAAGGGAAATTAATAAAGCAAAAACAAAAAATTATGAGTTCCGCGATAACCAACCAACAACGGCCATTATTATACTTGGGATGCTTGTGAGTGCTCTAGAAAAACTTGCCAAAGTCTTTCATAGAAGGTGGCCAAACCTTCACACTCAAGTAGGTGATTTCATCAAGTCTATCACATAGACCACCCATACCCTGGGATATGAAATCATTAAGAGCATTTGCTCATCCTCTCAATATATAGTCGGTGAATTCATCAAGTCCGTTTCAATAGGACCACCCAAACCCTGGGATATGAATTCATTAAAAGCAAAGAGCTTAACCTCACACAATGTACAGGTCATAGGAATGGGAAGTGTACAGTATATGCGTCTTTCCATGGCTTCGTTAGTCCATAAGAAACCTTGTGTGAACAAGGTCGGGTGTCCACCATGAATTCCTCAACCAACGGGCTTAAGCCCCATTCCCCTCGACGTATCTAGGACAAGTCTTCTGTTTAGTCCCTTAGTTAATGGATCTGCTATGTTCCTCTCAGACCTCACTGTTTACACAAATTTTCTAGTCTAGGAAAATAAGATAGAAAATAATGTAACAAAGTATTTTTTATTAATATTTGAATGTTTGGGTACAATCTCTGTAATTGACAGTTTACAAGAAAATAAACTAAGTCCTCTGATTCTGTTCCGCAGCTGACGGTGACACGTGTATGACACCTGAATTTGGTTTTAGGGTGACAGTCGTATGATGACGTCAACCTGAGTTTGAGTTTAGGGTGACAGTCGTCTGATGACGTCAACCTGAGTTTGAGTCTAGGGTGACGGTCGTCTGATGACGTCAACCTGAATTTGAGTTTAGGGTGACAGTCGTCTGATGATGTCAACCTGAATTTGAGTTTGGTTAAGCAGTCGACACAAATTTGATGTGTTTATTGACTACTTTCAGAGAGAATTCCCAGATGATTTATGGACTCTTGAGAATAATGAATTTCTGATCCCCCGCCACTGAAGTAGACGAGTAGTATTTATAGGAGATGAAAACTCCTTTACTGGACTTGATAGGTTTAGGCTCGGGCCCATTTTGTGACTTAAGAGTCTTTAACCTGGTCCACTTGATTTGTTTATTTTGGGCTAACAGTACTACTTAGCCCAATACACTTTTGATCCAAATTGTATTTGTGTAATTCGGATATTTAATTTGGGTGGGCTAAATTAATAAAAATGGATTAATATTATGATATCGGTCCAAATTAATTAATTTATTTAAATTGTAATACATTATAAATTTTTAGTGCCTACACTCACATACTCCATAGTGATTACACCACTCTCTATCAAAGTTCTCACAGATGCGTGTCTAACATGTATATGTCTCTTTTTGCCATTATAAGCATTGTTCTTGGCAACACAAATAGCAGCCTGTGAGTCACAATGTAGAGATACTGGTGGAGCAGGTTGCCCCCACAATGGAATATCAGCCAATAAGTTTCTCAACCACTCCGCCTCTTGCCCGGCCAAGTCCAAAGCAATAAACTCGGACTCTATAGTGGACCGGGCAATACAAGTCTGTTTAGAAGACTTCCAAGAGATCGCTGCTCCACATAAAGTGAATACATATCCACTTGTGGAACTCACCTCATCATTGTCAGATACCCAATTTGCATCACAATAACCTTCTAACACTGCTGGAAATCCAACATAATGCAAACCCCAATCCATGGTACCTCTAAGGTATTTTAACAAACGTCTAAGAGCATTCCAGTGATCTCTACTAGGGTTATGAGTATACCTACTAAGCCTACTAGCTGCATAGGCTATATCAGACCGAGTGTAGTTCATTAGAAACATTAGACTCTCAATTATCTTAGCATACTCAGATTGAGACACACTATTCCCTTTATTCTTTTTTAAGTGAATGCTAGGATCATACGGAGTTTTAACTGGCACCACATCAAAACTGTTGAATTTCTTTAACACTTTCTCTACATAATGAGCTTGAGACAAAGAGAAACCATTACTAGTTTTGGTAACTTTGACACCCAAAATCACATCAGTTTCACCTAAATCTTTCATTTCAAACTGAGAGGATAGAAACGATTTTGTTTCATTAATAACATCAATATGTGTACCAAAAATCAACATATCATCTACATATAAGCAGACAATAACACAATCGGATCCAAACATCTTTGAATACACACAAGCATCAGCACGGTTCACAATAAATCCAAAACTCAAAATGGTTTTATGAAACTTTTCGTACCACTGTTTTGGAGCTTGTTCAACCCATACAAAGATTTCTTTAACTTACACACTTTATGTTCCTGCCCGGGAACTACAAAACCAGGGGGTTGTACCATATAAATTTCCTCCTCTAAGTCGCCATTCAAGAAAGCAGTTTTTACATCCATCTGATGTACAATCAACTTATAACTTGAAGCCAAAGCAAGTAAAGCACGGATAGTGGCGATCTTAGTCACAGGTGAGTAAGTGTAAAAGAAATCAAGGCCAAATTTTTGAGTGAAACATTTTATTACAAGCCTTGCCTTGTACCTATTAACTGCACCATCACTTTTCCTTTTCCTTTTAAAGATCCATTTACAGCCAATAGCTTTGCTACCTTTAGGTAACTCAACAAGTTCCCATGTATGATTAGACATAATAGACTCTATTTCACTATTAACAGCTTCCTTCCAAAAACTAGCATCAACAGAACTCATAGCCTCTTCAAAAATTTTAGGCTCATCATCAAACAAATGTAAGCATACAACAAGTTCGTCTAATTCATCCATGTCATTAAGTTCAGTCAAAAAGGTAGTCAAAGAATCAGAACCCAAGCTAGTTTTAATCCTACGTCTTTTACGTCTTTCATAGACAATTAAAGGCATAGAAGAGGAAGTGCGAGCAGACATAGGCACATCATGAGGAATAACATTTTTCTTTAAAGGGAAAACATGCTCAAAAAAATCAGCATCTCTTGATTCACACATTGATCTATCATTTAAGCGCATGAACATATACGCTGCACTGTTTTCAGCGTAACCAACAAATACAACATCAAAAGTCTTAGGTCCAACATTTTCCCGTTTAAAGGAAGGTAAACCTACCTTAGCTAAACACCCCCATACCTTTAAGTATTTTAGGTTAGGTCCGTGGCCTTTCCATAACTTATAAGGAGTCTTGTCTAGTTTCTTATGGGGTACTTTGTTTAACACATAATTAGCAGAAAGTACGGCCTCCCCCCACATGTTATCCGGCAAACCAGAACTTATTAACATAGCATTCATCATCTCTTAAGAGTTCTATTTTTCCTTTCAGCAATGCCATTTTGTAGGGGAGTGTAGGGAGCAGACAACTCATGGATAATTCCATTTTTCTCACAAAGTTCCTTTAAAAAGGTGGTTCCGTATTCACTGCCTCTATCTGACCTAAGTCTCTTAATCTTACGGTTCAATTGGTTTTCTACTTCTGCCTTATAAATTAAAAACTTATGTTCGGCCTCATCTTTGGTTCTTAAAAGGTACACTTTGGTATATCTAGAATGGTCATCAACAAATGTAATATAATACCTTTTTCCGCCTCTGCTTACGGTATTCCTAAAGTCAGCTAGGTCCGTATGTACCAATTCAAGTAATTCTGTTTGTCTATTTGTGACAGTCTTGAAAGGTTTTCTGGAATGTTTAGCCTCAAAACATATTTCACATTTGTTTTGGCCATTTCCAACTAGGATAGGAATTAAAGACATGTTTTGCAAACGTTTCAAAGAACCATAGTTTACATGTCCCAATCTACCATGCCAAAGATCAACAGACTCAAGCAAGTAAGCAGAAGTAGAAGTTTTATTAATAGGCTCAACAACACAAATAGTCTCTAAGACAAATAATCCCCCTGATATGTACCCTTTCCCCACATATTCCCCATTACGAGTCAATACAAGTTTGTCAGCCTCAAATACTAACTTAATCCCAGCTTTGTTAAGAAGTCCACCAGAAATCAGATTTCTACGTAGGGAAGGCACATAAAGCACATTATGCAATGCTAAAGTTTTTCCAGAATTTAACTTGAGAGAGATCTTTCCTTTACCGAGTACTTCAGCACTGCTAGAGTTTCCCATGAAGACTTGCTCGCCATTTGCAGCTTCCTCGAAGTTCTCGAACAGCTCCTTGTTTGCACAAAAGTGTTTGGTAGCTCCTGTGTCAATGATCCAATCTGCTTTGTTACAAACTAAATTTAGTTCAGCTACTGCAGCAATAATATCGTTCTGATCCTCAGTTAGGTTAGCTTGAGACTTGTTCTGGTCTTGCTTCTGTCCAATCTTTGCATCATCTTGACGGTTGTAGCATTGGTATGCCTTGTGACCATGTTTTCCACACACATAACAGCCACTGCCAGTAGCTCCTTTGCCATTGTTGTTGTTCTTCTTAAAATTTGCACTTTTGTTATTCTGGACTCCAAGTTTCTGGTTGTTTTTCTTGAAGTTTCCAGTAGCTTTCTTGTACCTGTCATTCTTAGGAACAGTAGATTCCACAAGGTTAGCTTTAACGGAAAGTTCATAGGGAGTAGAGTCCTTATCCTTTAGTCTGTTGGCTTCTTCAATCTTCATGTGGCTGACTAACTCCTCTAGCGACATGTCTTTCTTCTTATGTTTGAGATGGTTGCGGTAGTTGGACCACGAATCAGGAAGCTTCTCGATTAGGACATTGGCTTGCATCACCTCGCACATCTTCATGCCCTCGGCTAGGATGTCAGCGACCAGATTCTCATACTCATGGACTTGATCCATGATTGGTTTATCATCAACAATCTTGAACTGCAACCACTTTCCAGTGGCATACTTCTTTTTGCCGGCATCATCATTCCCATATTTCTTCTCCAAGGTCTCCCTAACTGACTTTGCTGACTTGTTATTAATAAAGAGATCAAATAGGGCATTGGTCATATGAGTGAGAAGATGACCTCTGACAAATTTGTTATGTTTTTCATACTTTGCAATCTGACCATCTAGATCAGAAGGTGTAGTATCAGCAGTAGCAGTGGCATCGGGACGTTGAGGGCAGTCTGTTATGAGGAAATAATCAACCTCGAGTTGTTCGAAAAAGATCAGGAGTTTTTGAGCCCACCGCTTGTAATTTGTGCCATCTAACGCTTCTAGTTTAGAGAGATCAGGAAGAGTTTTGAACAAGGATGAATCCATAATCTGAAATTGCAGATACAATTTTGCTTCTAAATTGTTAGAAAAAGAACTCTGCAAAATCAGTAGATAGTTAGAAATAAGATGGTTGACAATGTGGGCCAAATAGTTTAATGTATTTGTGAAGCTGTGACGTGTTATGAACACTGTCTTAGAAGCAAAATTCGCCCCGACTATGGTGCAATCGCAATGGCGTTGCCCCCCAAGATTTCACACAGCTATCTCCCTTAATGTGCACTCAAATAAGGGAGATTAGGAACTCATAATCATGCTCAGAACTAGAGAGAAAAATCAGTAAAGAAAAGGGAAGAATGGTTTTCTATATATTTTCTAGACAGCAAGAGTCTTCTTTTTAAAGCCTTAAGAAAATGTAACTGAAGATTTTCTTTTATGACAGAAATTTGTCAGATTAAAACCAATGGAATAAACCATAAATTCTTTCTGGTATTAAGGAGGAAAATCATCTTCGGGGCGTAAAATAAGGGACTGTTACAGCACATTAAAAGCAAAGTGGAATAGACTTGTAACTGATGAGTTTCATAGTTCTGAACTCTCAGTTACAACATGGCCCTTTTAGCCTATACCACGGTCCATTTGCATTATATCTAACAAACATGACCGAATCTGAATCCTTACTTTGCACCAAAAACATGCAATTAAAACGGGGGAGCGAGACTGAGTAACAATGGCTGCAATGCAACTATTAATGGTATTACAGCATGAAGCAGAACAACTGAAAATATGTTACAAATGAAACCACAGAAATAATTTGACTCATTATTAAATAATCAGAGTTGAGGGCAGTTAGTTATTCTGTGGTACACCTCAAGTGTTTAAAATGTACAATTTCTGATGGAGGATTGGTTGTGCTAACTCCTGCCTGCTTGCCTTCATGTATGGAAATGGCACTGCATGAACTAGTCATTCTCGATGACATGATGTCACAGTTTCCATCCTGAGAAAATTCTTCCTCCATGAAAGAATCCCTGCATTAGATGGAGCTCCTTCACTTTCAGAAAGTCATAATTCATAATTCATAATTCATAATTGGATCTCCAGTGTTGTATGAAAGACAAATTCCTCCCTTTATCACAATCTGGAAGCAGAGGCGGAGATAGGGCCGGGGGGGCGGGTGGGGGAGGCCGCCCCCCTCCAACAATTTTTAAGAACAGTTATATATAGTAATAAATACTAAAATATATCACAAAATGCTACTTGCCTCAATGGTTATTTCTAGTTTATTTTCATGTATACTCCCTGGTTTAGAGTTCGAAACCTAATACCATGAAAATTAAATATTGAGACTGATTGAAACAAAGAAACTGCCGTCTGCAGTCAAGAATTTGAACAACAGGCGCCTTTACCAGTTTCTACCTTGGTGTACAAGCAGCCAGCTCTTGTTTGTAGGGATGGGAATTATTCTGCAGGGTTTTTCACACAGTGAACTCATCGTTGATCTTACTCCTAAAGATGCACAGAATGTACACTTCACTTTGTTATCAGCAAACTCTGAAGTAAGTCTAGTTTATTGAAAGAAGAGTTAGATTTCCATCTTTTTGAAGCGAATAAGTATTTACTGAGGGGTTTGATGTCAACAGTTTTGTTCAGATTTTGCTATCAGGTTGTCTGTTGAGTTTACAGTAAGAAAGAGGGTGTACACTGTACAGTACGATGATATCCTTTTTGGCTTTCTGGAAACTAGAAGAATATGTTCTTCCTGTCGCTTTGAGTAATGGAAAATTGACAATCTTAGACATCAATGAAACAGTGTCATGTTGGGTGATAAGATTTTTTCCTCATGATTTCTTCTAGGGTTCTATGCCTTAAATTTGAACCAAGATGATCATTTCAGCAAAAAGAACAAGTATGTTGTTAGAGGTAGCGCAGTTTATTTAAGGCAGTAGATTATGAATCAACAATCATCACTAATCTTCTGATAATTCACTTATAGTAAAACCATAATATTAGCATAGGCAAACGCCTGAAATAATAGCTTACAGAAAGAACGACACACAATATACTAGTATAAGCTCATGTGAGCTTAATAGTGAGTAGAGGTCGAACTAACAGCTGCGTTTGGCAGACCTTTTATTACATCAAACACACAAATCTTGCAGACTTCCCACAAGAAAACTTTAGGGCTAGCTAGCGTAAGTCACCTAAGATAACATCCCCAGACACTTGATGTCCGCCTATATTGCCATGAGATCCACCAATGACTGTATTCTTGCGTTCTTTGCGTTTACCGTTTGCGTTTGCGTTTGCATTACCAATCTTAACGTCTCCATTTCTCTGTATTCCATGTCCATCATAACGGTTACCACCAGAATTGTACGAATACCTAATAAAAGGATTGTTATAATTGTTTGGAAATCCAGAAGGGTAATAAGATGGAGGATAGCCACCAAGGTTAGGAGACTGGTAGTAATTAGTAGGAGCCGTAGATGGTGGAGGAGAAGGAGGTGGAGGTGGAGGTGGAGGTGGAGGATAATAAAAGTTGCGAGGAGGTTCTGTAGGTCGATAGAAATAAGAGTGATACGGATATCCTCGACGACCTTGAGAGTAAATGCCACTGTACTGCATTCTTCAATTTGAGTTATATTTGTTTTGATTGTATTAGCTTAATTAGATTGGTTGATGAGATATCAATAAGTTTCTCCTTGGGCTCCATATATAGAGTTGCAATATGTTAATTTTGGGTACCTGATTCTGTTCTATAGACGGTAGGCAAATACGATTTTCATTGAACTTAATCAGCCTTGAGATTAACAGTGTGAAAAGTATCATTATTATATATACGGAGTAATGTGTAAACGTTATATTCCCGTTGCACTCATAATTTACACTTGATTCTGGAACGTTCAAAATTATGGGAATATATGATATGATCATGTTTAACATTTGTTTAATCTCAAGAGTCAAGAGGGGGTCCTTTACTGTCACTTCAAATCACACTTGATTCTGGTTTAATTGATGTCACATTGTAGTTTTTTGGTTAGGTTATTAGTTAATCCGACCTTTGGTTTCATCTTAAGTAGTCTGTCTGATATTATCCAATCGCTAATCTAGTATGGGTTTCTACGTTACTTATTGTTAATGCTACTTAATTATACTTGATGGGTTGATGCTCTGTTTGTACATGGGGATAAAACTATTGTAGCAGACAAGCAGTAGCAGGCTATAAATGATATCAAACAGCGTCAATTATCAACCCCCTGAGGGACTGCAAGATTATCTATAACAAACTGATGTCCTCTTTTGCTCAATTTCATTGTGTTTATTTTGTTACCTTTTCTTTTTCTTCATTCAGTTTGTTATTTTCAATGCTTATTAGCATAAGAAAGAAAAGCCAGAATTTCAGATATTTCAAGCTTACTAACAAGTATTTACTCATGGCTAGATGTCTTCCTTATGTCACTTCACTTTCACTGCTAATTTGGTTGTATCATCCAAGTGTTAAGAGTAGGATTTTTCTAGTTGGACCAAAACACAGACAAATACTACCTTTGTTCGGATTTCCCTGTCAGCTTTTCTGTTCGGTTTACAGTAACAATTAAGAAGTAGGGTGTACACGTACTGCACAATACCATGATAATCTTTCTGTAAACTAGAATAATACTTCATATATATGTTCTTCAATTCCTGTCGTTTTGAGTGATGGAAAATTGACAATTGTAGAAAGATTCTCATGTTGAGTGATAAGTTAACATGTCCTCTAAACTCTTCCTCATGATTTCTTGTAAAGTTATGTGCCAAATATTTGATTTAAATTTGAACCAAGAATCCAAGATGTTGTAATGTTATATGCCAGAAAATTTGATTTAAATTTGAACCAAGAATCCAAGATGATTATTTCAGCCTCAATGAACGAGTGCTAGGTGTGTTGTTAGAGCCAGCAGGGCAGTTTACTTTAGCCAGTAGGTTGTGAATCAACAATCATCACTAATCAGGTGATAATCGAGGTACGTATAGTCGTTGAAACATAGCCTTACCAAACAACACATATGAGTGTCCTACATTGATAAAAGATGAGAAAGTAATAAGGCTAAGAGGCTACTCCCCTTATTGCCGTGTGGTTTTAAAGTGAAACCTCTTTGAAATTGTAAAGTGAAGTCTTTCTCTTAATGATGGGTGCGCCCCAAACAGTGGCGGAGCCAAGGTGTGTCAAGGGTGGATGCATGACCACCAAAATTTGTTAAAAAGAACATTTATACCTTATATTTATTAGAAAAAGTAAATTAATCAGAATAATAAATATTTTACTACACATCAACACCCTAATTCAAAAATGTCTACAGTATGACACCTTGATTCATAAATCCTGGTTCTGTCACTGGTCCCAAACCGGTATTTAACAACAGTAAACCATAATATTCCGTAAGGCAAACGCCTGAAACAATAGCATACAGAATGAATGACGAACAATATATTATATATAGTACAAGCCGAGCTTTAATAAATAGTACGTACGTAGAGTGAAATTAAGAGGTGATGTTCCTATAAGTCACCAAAGATAACATCCCCAGAAACCTGATGGCCACCTAGATTGCCATGACATCCACCAATGATGGTATTCTTTCGATCTTTGCGCTTATAATTTGCATTACCAATCTTAACTTCTCCATTTCTTTGTATTCCATGTCCATCATAGCGGTTGCCACCAGAATTGTACGAAGTTCTAGTAAAGGGATTGTTATAATAGTATTGCGATCCTGAAGGATAATAAGATGGAGGATTAGGAGACTGGTAGTAATTAGCAGGAGTAGCAGCTTGAGGAGGAGGAGGTGGAGGTGGAGGTGGAGGTGGAGGATAATAAAAGTTGCGAGGAGGTTCCGTAGGTCGATAGAAATAAGAATGGATTGGATATCCTCGTCGACCTTGAGAGTAAATGCTACCGTACTGCATCCTATCTTTGGATTTAATTCGAGTTATATATATAATATATAATATATAATATATAATATATAATATATGTTGGTTTTTGTTTCTTTGATGATGAGTTATTAGTTTCTTCCTCCATATATTATATATAGATTTGGAAAATACAGCAACGCGTTGAGTATCCGATTCTATTCTGCAGGTACATTCAACCTTCTCACGTTCTAGGGTGACTTAATAGTATTAAAAGTATCATTATATGAAATAACGTTATATTCTTGTTCCACTCAAGTACAATTGATTCTTGAACGTTCAAAATTACGGGAATATAAATTTTAACATTTGTTTAATGTCTAAAAGGGTCCATTATTGTCATTTTTTCACTTCAAATCAATGTTTTCCGAATAGCAATAACATACTTTTCTTGAGATTGAAGTTCTCCCATAAGCTTCCCTCAAAAAAAAAAAAAAAAAAATTTCTCCCATAATCCCATATGATCAATTAATTTTATTGAAGGAAACAAAGAGTCATTGACGGGGGAAGCACTAGCTAATAGTGATACTCCCTCCGTCCCGGAATACTTGACCTGTTTTTCTTATCGGGCCGTCCCTTAATACTGGACCTGTTTCTAAAAATGAAAATATTCTAACAATATTATATTATTTCTCACTCCACCCCTATTAACCCACCTACCCCCTACTCCATATAAAAAATAATTACAAATTCAACCCCTACTCTCCCCCAACCCCACCCCTTTACACATTTCCCACTAACTACATTAAAATAATACCCCACTATCAACTACTACCTATTAAATTAAATAAGTCTATTCAAGTCCCTTAAACTCTGTGCCGGTCAAACCGGATCGAGTATTCCGGGACGGAGGGAGTAATTAACAACAATTCATTCAATAATTTATGATTAGAATGAATAAGCTGTTAGACAATAAGCTTTCAACCATATATTTTCTCTATATATATTTCTTGAATGAAACGGCTGTAGTACAAACTTGTATATAATGTGTTCTTTTAGGGTTGCTGCAGCCACCTTTTACACCTAGGAATATGATGGACATCTAATTATGAGCATACCATCTTAGAAATTTCCTAGCAAAAGACAAGATAACATCGTATTATAAAATGACAGAAAAATGGGATTATGTGACTGCTGATATCACTGATCTTTTGAAGCCTTCTTTGTTGCTACTGTTTGCAAGCTCTGATGGGCTTATCATCAGTAATACAAAAATTTAACCAACGAATACAAGCATACTTTTTAGTCTCAAAATCATCAGTCCCGTACTTAGTTTTCAGAGTATTCCAAATTTCCATAGCATTCTTAGACTTACTATAAAGGATTTTTTGTCATTTAACACCTTAAAAAAATCAGTTTTTGTAATTAAACACCTTACTTATTTTTTATTATATTTAAACACCTTAAAAATCTAAAAATTTATAAATCAACACCGCTTAACGATTTCCATAAGAAAAAAAACGTTGATTTTTAATCATGCTATAACTTCCAAAGCATAATTTGATGGTAAAAGGAGTTGTTTACCACCATATCATGCCTTGGGAACTTTAGCTTAGTTAAAAACTAATGTTTTTTCTAACAAAAATTGTCAAGTGGTGTTGATTTCTAAATTTTTTTGTTTTTTAAGGTGTTTAAAAACAATAAAAAATAAGTAAGGTGTTAAATTACAAAAACTAGTTTTTTTAAGGTGTTAAATGACAAAAAATCCTACTATAAATAATGTAAAGAGAAGTAGTCGTGTAATGCAATAACATCACATGACAAGTTTTGTTATCTTTCTCAAAATCCTAGTAGAATGAGCAGGGGCAACAAGAACAATAAGGCAATAATCTACCCAAATTTGACCCAAGAAAAACTCCATCTTATCAGACAAAACTTATAATTCGATCTTCCCATCTAAAGGATCTAACTAATTTAGACATATCAGGAATAAAAGGATTGGGAAGCATGTCAGACGTAAAAGGGCTAGAAGTAGGGATATTAGTAGCCATTGTAAAATAAAACGAAAGAACAAAATTCAACTTTAGATTGCAGGAACAATGCCTAGTAATGAACGAATAAACTTATCTCAACCAAGTCGTGGCGTGTATAAATACTGCCCTAATGTTGAATTGCCTCGTTACGCATGACTTCTTGACAATCAACCTCCATGGTTACACGACATCTATCTCGTTGGTGAATTACAAAAAAATAGAATGAAAATGAAATTAACGTTACCCAAAACGAACCAGAGAAAATTGTGTTTATGGAGAGGAAAAATGGAGATGGATTATTTATGTGGTTATGAGAAAGAGAATATCAGAATATAAAAGAAAAACCGACCAATTAATTTCGGAAGCAAATTAAATTAGCAATCAATTAGAATCAATCAAAGACTTAATTGACGGAATAAAATTTTGTAACCGTTACAGACTTACGGAAATATACGGTTACTATATATATATATATGTCAAACTAGCCGTTACGCAAGATTGAGCGGTAGCAAAAAGGGTCCCGCACATACTCGCAAATGCGTTGCACCACATGCCGAGCCCAAGCCTGCTTGTGCGTGTGCGGTGTCCTAGAGCCACCTCTCTTGTCTTCTAAGAGCGCACACAACCGTGACATGTAGCTTGGGTCAAGTGATAATTGACAGGACAAAATGACTACAATGTTGACAGCATATAAGGGTTAAAATTTTATAACTTGACCCGGGTCGTATATGTGACCCAAGGTCAAGTTCATTAAAATGGGATGTGGGGCCTGACTGAAGCGCAACTTGCATTTGTTACCTGTTTTCATACGGAGTATTAGGCTAATATTTGCTAAAATAATTTTGTACTACATGCTGCATGCATACATATTTTTGTTTTTTGGTTTCATGTGGTGCTGCCAGCCTGCCACGCATGCAATGCATCTTAATTTTTTTTTTTTATTTTTTAGTTTTGCATGATGTAATGTTAATTTAATTTCATATTTATATGTTTGTTAAAATTAATAATTGTGTTTGAAGGTGAATTTAAAGTGGAGTATATGTAAAAGTAAAAAAAAGTAATAGGTAAGAGAAATTAATGACCTTGAGTCAAGATTATAGAAGAAAAAGAAGAGATTTAAGTAAGTGGTGTGTCAAGTTAGTGGAAGAAGAGGTGGAAGAAGGAGAAGGATGAGAGATAAATTATTTTTCGCTTGACCGAAGGTCAAGAATGCACATGGTCTAACAAACATACTAGTTGAATGGAAATATATAAAGTGGATGAACCACTTATTTTTTGTCAACATGAAACAAAAGCACTTTTATTCTTTTGTAGCAAAACTAAACCCATGGAGGAAACTCCAACAACAACAAGCCCCAAAACTTGTTGTAACCCACCAAACCCATAGGACCAACTCGACCGGCACACCCCACCACGATCCATGTAACCCACGACCTATAACGTATTGTGTCCCATTTTTCCGACTCAACCCATCCTGAGTTTACCTGAGGCGGGTAGTGTGTTGAATATTTTTACCCAAAACTAAGTTAGAGATATTGGTACAAGCTGTTTAGATAAACCATTAGCGCACCTATGGATCACACTAATGTGTTAATTTTTCGCTCATAAGCTGATTAAACTCCAAATCTCCACTTCATTAAGGTAAAAATTAAATAGCTAGACATCGTATTAAAAATAAGTGAAACTTGCATATATTGCATACATTAAAGGTACATAATAATTAATTAATAAGCACAATTAGTGACTGTTGTAGCCAACGTACTGATCCTAGCACATGATAGTTTAACACGTAAATTATTAAGTAGATTTAGCGCGACATGTAAGACCACAAGAGCGAAATCTCCATATAAGTTTTATTCAAAGTGCAACAAAATCAACAAAAGGTCTTTGATTATGTGATCAATAATCAACACCCAATGTTGCCTGCCTTAACATCCCCGGAAACTTGTTGCCCACCTTGGTTGCCATGGTTTCCACCAATCTTACCAATGTCAACACCTCCGGATTTCTCCTTACTGTTTCCGACTTTGACGTCTCCATTCGTCTGTGTACCGGATCCATTGGTGTTGCCACCGGAGTTGAATGAACTACCGGCAGGAAAACCAAAGCCACCACCACCATATGGAGAAACTGAAGGGTAATGATAATAAGGTGAAGGGTGATGTGGGTAATAATTACTTGGAGGAGGAGGATAATGGTATGGTTGAGGTCCTTGAGGATATCCTTGAGCTGATGGAGGAGCTTGAAATTGTTGTTGCATGCTTCCTAAGTTTGTGTTTTTCTTTTTTGAGTATGTATGATTTGTTGCTCATTTTGGATGTACCTTTGACCCTTTTATAGAGGACCAAAGAGAGCACATAATTAATTACCACAAGATTCTTATTATTACTTTAATTAGTTGTTAAGAGTAATAGTTGTTGTTCATGCATGGTGAAATATATTCCAAGTTATCATGGCCAAAAGTTCATACATTGTTTCTAGGTGTGTGAGTATGAATGTATGATAGATGAAGACAAAAATGTTATGTTATTCCCACAATGTGTGTCAATTGATAAAGGGTTCCTCTTTTTTCATTATTCCTTCCTATTCTTTTTTATCTTTGTCCATTTGTAAAATTAATTGGCCTTTGTTTGTATCTAGTCACTTTTAAGATATGTTTCACAACATTAGCTGAATAAAATTGAATACGTAATAAGTTAGTTACATTAAGAATGTGGTAGATGAAAGTTTGAAACTGATTGGGTGACGGAGTTAATATATTGTTTAAACAAATGATATTATTTCTATAACTTTATTTGAGTAATAAAAATTTGAAGGTATAGCTAGATCATATTCTAACTTGTTTCCTTCTTTATATCGACTACCTTATTTACATATTTTCATAGTAAAAATATTGCATTGATTATTGATAGTAAAAATATTCTGATTACGCATAGCCTACGTGGCGCTTATATGTAACAATTAAACTCCGACACATAATATTAATTGCGACCTTTATCATCACCAAAAGTTAAATTCCAAGCATAAGTTTCAAACTAAAATATAGCGGAGAATTGAAATCATAGAAACTACTACTCCCTCCGTCCCAAAATTATAGTCATGCTTTTCAAATCGGGTGGTCCAAAATTATATTTATGTTTCTATTTTTGGCTAATAAGGTCTCCACTTTCTCATGTACTATATTAATTAAAAAATGCATTGAAACACACAACAAAACAAAAACAAATACTATATTTCACTTACTCTTGTACTATATGTGAGGACAACGGATACGAGAAATTATTTCCGGGAAATAACTTGAGAAATATTCTTTAAACAATTTGATTGGTGTGCATCAGTGCATGAACCTTTGTACACCTATGAACTATCCTAGATATTTGCAGATTTAAAAGTAACATGGAATATATATGTTAGCATTTTATGTGAGAAAATGTGGTTATTAATCCACCTTTGAATTTATCCTCGCATACAACTTTGTCGTGAAGAAATACCAAACCCCATAATGTTACGTTGATCTTTTGACGATAAAGTTTGTAGGAATTTGCTTTTATTCAACCTTTTTTTACTGGTCGTTAACGTTGAGGCATTGATGCTTTTCAATCTCATTCATATCCTTGTCTACCACACTTGACACTTTATTTCTTATATCAAGTACGGAGTACTATGTATAAACTAGCTAGATGTTAATTATACTCGTTTACAACTGTTCCATTCATGATCTCGACCTATACGGAGTAGTAAGCAACAATGGAGAAACTTCCTCCAAAATTTATTTGTTGAACAATTGATAATGGTTTCTCTATATCCTGTTCCTGTGTTATTGAGTTTTCTAAGTTGTGCCCATTGTTATAATAATAATAATAATATTCACCAAAAAAAAATAAAACAAAAAAAAAATTTATTATTATTATTATTATTATTATTATTATTATTTCAGGCCTTGTTCTCTTCACATGATCTAGTCTAAATCTAATTTTTGGTATGGTCTAATCTGATTAAGTTTGATTGTTATTGTGAGTGTTTTTTGCTTGTTCTGCTCTGGTCTAATATGGTTTAATTTTTCTGGTATGATCTAATAAGCAATAAGAATAAGGTGATTATTGTGGTCGGAGATTACTATCCAACCCAATTTTTCCAATAAGACATAATTAACTGCTTCTGTTTTAGAATGTTGACCCCAATCTAAAGACTCTTGGATTTGGAAGAAAATCTTGCAGATACGGCCACTCCTTAGAGGAATGAGATGGAAAGTTGGGCCAGGTTCAATTATTCTTTTTTGGTTAGATAATTGGTGTTGTTCTACTAATTTGGTTACATTATTAAAGCTAGATACCTCTGTCATCCAAAACTTGGAATGAGTAAGGATAGAAACATAAACGACCTCTTCATACACAACCATGTAGGCAAGTTGTAGAGGGTAATGATAACAGGCCAACAAGAGGCCAACAAGAGTACTGCCCCCGAATTTTCCACGTGGTACGAAACCATCCTTGAATAAACCCAATCAAACATTACGAGGCTCATTAGAAAATCCTCATATATGTCATCTAGATGTTTCCAGGCTTCGCTGTCACTTGGATGAGCTAGTGTTCCACTGACTCTAGGATTATTGGACCCTACTGCATGTCATCTGCAAGGTTCTTTTGTTGCATAGAGTCTTTGCAACCTTGAAGTGATCGAAAAGTAGGTTAACGCTTTACCCGGAACACGTTTTCCACGAGAAGTCATCTTATAACACTCCCCCAACATTTTAAAAATTTCTCAAGGTGTGCCTTATCCTTCCAGAATAACATGCACCCTTTTGTGCATGCATGTATTGTTAGGTTATGAATAATACAATAATATAATTCATGCGAAAAAACCATAAAGACATAATCCAAATTAATTGCTTTTGTGTGTCGATTGCTGAATAAAGCTCTTCCAACGGTAAGGGGCCTAAAAAGAAGAAATACCCACCTTGGTGACTTATGTGTGTTTTGTCACCAGAAGGAGGAAGATGAGCAACACCTTTTTAGAGATTGTTGGTTGGCGTCCCATGTTGGGAGAAGGAGTATATTGGGCATTGCTGCTCGGAATGCAGGTAATATCTCATTGTATCAATGGATACAGAATATTATGAAGTTCTTATGGGAAGAGGACGGGCATGATAACTCGCGGATAAGAAACTTTGTTGCTATATTATGGATTTATGGATACATAGGAACAACATCATCTTTTGAAATGAAAAACCATGCCCGTTGAGAGTGGTGTCATTACACTAGAGGGAAAATTGCCATGTGCTTCCCTTCAAGTGCGGCTCATTTGATAAATTGGCAACACTTGAGAGCACACAAAAAAAAAAAACATTTTCGCAAGTGCGGGCTCATTTTCGAAAATTGGCAGCACTTGAGTTCAAGTGCGGGCTATTTTACGAAAGAGCCGCACAAAATATATCAAAAAAATTTCATTTCCCCTTCTCTCTCCTTCCTCTCCTCTGGTTCAACCTAACTCCATTTTCCCGGTTCTCTCTCTTCCCCTCTCTGGTTTCTCTCCTTCACCTCTCTGGTTCTTCTTTGGGCGCAAAATTCGGACCCGAAGGCGGCGCCGCCACAATCGTCGTCGTCTTCGTCGGCGGCACCTGCGCCAATGCAAATGGCGGCGTCTACGACGATGCCACCGCCCTCATCGTTAGGGAAATCAGTTACTGACCGGAAATCGAAGAGGACTACGCTTATGCAGATTCAAAATGAGACCATTTCTGCTGCTAAGGCTGTTCGTGCTAATATTTTGCCTCAAAAGCAGAAGAAAAGGGTAATTTCGTTGTTAACTCATTTTTGCTGATTTTTTTTTTTTAATTTTGCTTAAAATTTCCGTTGTAGTTTGATTTTTTGATTAATTTGAGCTCTGTGGTTTGTCTTATTGGTTGCATTTTGTAAGAATGTGATTGTTTAAGTGAGATGCTGAATTTTATGGGTTTTCTTTATGGGGTGGTGGAAGATCAATCTGGGTTCTGCTTTTTTTTTTTGTTATTGAATAAAATTGTTTCGCTGGAATGGAGTGACATTTTAGTATTGGGAGGTGGCGAAGCAAAGTTGTTGGGACAGTAGTTGGTAAGAAGTTACCTATGAATGTTTTGAATACTTGTTGATCGATTTATAATACTGTCTCATAGAATTAAGTGTAAGTGGATAAACTGGAGAGCTTTATTGTGTGATCGTGGCGTTTTTTTCTGTAGGAAGACAAGTAAACCAACACTGTTATATGGGTTAGAATGATGGGCATTTAAGAAAGAGCATATTAAGAAGATGAATGTAGCTAAGATGTGTTCTGGTGAGATGGATGTGTGGAAGCACGGATAGAATTAGGAATGTATGTATTCATAGGAAGTTGGAGTTCGGGTACAAATTGGGAGAATCGGCTACATTTGTTTGGGCATGTGAGACGTCAATCATAGGGTGCACCGGTAAAGAAGGTTGGGATGTTGCAGATGTGAAAAGAAGCCGAGGAGGCCAAATAGGACTTGAAGAAAGTGAGATTGACGTTATTAGCTGATCCCATCCTATTAGCTTATATACCTGATAAAAGAAAATATTGTTTAGGACAGGGTTACATCTTCATGAATTTAGTCTCTGTTTCATTAATAACTTTGGTTCTCATTTCTCAAATCTCTTGCGATTTTAGGCGGCAAGGCAGCGGATATTGAAAGAGCTAGTACAGCCCTTGCTTCCCTGTTTTGTTATAATTGTACATAGGATTATACTCCGTATAACTTTCAAATATAGTAGTAAAATTAGGTAAGATAAAATAGAATAGGAAGCCTGTATAAGTTCTAGATGCAAGAGTATTTCAAATTCAATGACAGCAGTAGCATGTCTGTACACCAGGAAAGCACAAACTGAAAACTCGATAAACTGGCATCTCTTCTACCTTTTTAAAGCTAATTCTGTAAGCATTTAAAACTTTGTTCAGTATCTCTGTTCAGTCTTCACACATCACCACAAACTAAGGCTGTCCTGATCCCAAGATTTACTTCTTCAATATTCAGTTTGAGTCTAGTCCTACTAGTTTGCCAAACCAATAAACCATTAGAATCTATCTAAGAATACTCTGGAATAATAGGTTTAGATTAAAATATGATCAGCTGGAATGATGTAGGATTTTGGCCGTTAGAATTGCATTGTGAGCAGAACATCAATATCAACAGCTGAATTGCATTGTGAGCAGAACATTGATAACTAAAAGAGGCTTACAATAGTTTGATTAATCTGTGCTAGATGTTATAACTATTCCTCTTCTATTTCTAGATTTTGTATTTTGTTTGTTTTTGTCTTATGTTTCATTCATGTGTACATATGTAGTGGAAATATTCATAGATATTAAAGCATCAAATTATTATCTACTTTTCAAGCATGAAGAAGTTCGTACAACCATAATGACAATGCAAATAGATTACGTCAACTCAAGGCTCATAGCAATGAGCAAGTAAATTGAGGCTAGAGTAAGGTGGTGTGAAGAGGAAAGACAAGAATATCAAAGTTAGTGTTGGACTGTTGCTGCTATTTACTGCTCTGCTTACTGCTCCTGTTGTTTACTACTGCTGCATACTGCTCTGCACTCTAATCTGAACTTCTGTTTCTGTTGTGCATCACTTATGTGTCACCAATATAGGTACTAAGTCTCATGCTGGTCTACAGAGCTGATGCAGTGTTGCAGCGGCTAGTGTGCATGAACCATTGTAACATACCTATTAATAAAATTCTATGTGTAAATTGTTCTTAAATAATCTGCATATATAGAACTTAAACCTTTGATCAACTCCGAAGTGTTAAAAGCGGCGTTTTAACTCGATCAATAACTAGTGTTTTTGTATTATAATTATTTCATGATTTGAGGAATTCTAGAAACATGAACTTGTTAGATAGGAATTTCTTTCATATGATCAAACAAGCCTCAAAAGTGCACACTTTGACCAAAATAGGTGAGTATTAGTCTTAGAAAAATAAATCTAAGTATATTAAACATCTAACGGGTTTAAAATACTTATTTAAGTTCATTAATTGAAAGTTGTAACCGAAATAAGTTATTTTAGTCAAAACGTGAAACACTACAGTTGTATAGAGGAAATCTCATTATTTTTGGGGTAACAAGGAAAACTTGTATTGCGAGTGTGAAACACTACAGTTGTAGAGGAGTCTATATTAGTTTGTCATGTATTTCTTCTGTTTTCAGAGTTCACATAGTGTAGATTGTTACTTAAATTTGTCAGTTTATAATAGTCTAAAGAATTAAAGGAATTAAGACTTGAAGTGTTCCGTTTATGATCTAGTGTTGGCTTTTTTATGCTTATTTGACCTTTTCTGCGTTTGGGAATGGATTGAGGCTAATGGTGGTAGTTCACTCCTTGAAGACTTGTACAAGGCCTTGGATAAAGTAAGTTTATTGCAATTGCCAATTATGTCAATATTGACCTTAAATTTTTAGGGGGTCTTTTGTAAAGACCTTACAGATATTATAGTCATCAAAATAAGGTCACAATTCTTTTAATTTTTTTTGGATAAGTCATTGAATCGGGTTTATTTGTTTGACTAAGGATCATATTTATTTAACTTAATGCAGGTGGTCAAACTCTCTGAATGTGAAATTTACAGTTATAATGCTGACTCCGACGCAGACCCCTTTTTACAAAGAGGAGCAATGTGAGATTGCATTATTGTTTGTTTTATATAATTATATACTTGTATTTGGGTGCTCATTATCATAATGTTGCTTCTGTATTAATCTTCTCTGCAGATGGTCATTCAATTTTTTCTCCAAAGTGCCACCCATTTGGAATCTTCGGCCATTAAGTGCCACCCATTTGCAATCTTCTGCTATGTATGGGTGGCAAGGTGGGATAAGAAATGAAGTACAATCTATCACCTTAACTAGGTGGGATAGGAAAGTGGCCACTGCAAGTTCTTGGGCTCAACTCTATGATGGCTGAAGGAGCTGGTGAGTATTGCTGATAGTCCTGTTGCTTTATGTATGCATTCTGGTTTTGTCTAGAATAATATGTAGACATTCTATTGTCCATTCGATCATCTATCAGTTGTTGGCTTGATATCGAATAGCTATCCCTGCTGTCAACATTTGATATAAAATCTCCGCGATCCATTTCTACTATCTTGATATTATCCTCCATGTCCTGCATCATTATACAAATTCCAAATTATTCATCATTATTGTAAAAATTTGACCACATTATTTTAAAATGAGAGATAAGCTTATACATAGTTCTTCACAACATCATCTTTTATCCTAGTTGTTAAGAGATCAATGTGTAGAGATACCAGCACTGTTAATATACGACTCCTTGATCCAGACTCATTAAGACTACTTTGAGATGTCAGGAAATATATGTCAACTTTCTTACAAAATAATGATTTATGATTGGATTTACTAATATAAAATTAAATCGATTAGTGACACCTAATTCTACACAGCAAGATTACATGATATGATTAAGTAAGACATAATCAATTGACGTTGCAAGATGGATCAGGAAAACTAAATCCTGATTCTTTCGTTGATCGAAAAAATGAGATTGACTCTGCTAATTGGTATAGCATTTGGTAGTTTTATCTTCATCATATATTTTTATAAAATAATTCTAAGAATTAAAGCACTTGAAAGACTTTAAAACACTCATTTAAGTTCATTAGTTGAAAGTTGGGACCGAAATTAGCCATTTTAGTCAAAACGTGACCGATAATGAACTAACGAAGCTTAAATGTGCATAAATTCACCAAAATGGTGAGAATGAGTATTTGAAACATAAAACTAAGTGTATTAAACATGGAAAGACTTTAAAATACTCATTTAAGTTCATCAGATGAAAGTTGGGACCGAAATTAGCCATTTTAGTCAAAACGTGACCGATAATGAACTAACGAAGCTTAAATGTGCATGAATTCACCAAAATGGGTGAGAATGAGTCTTTAGAACATAAAACTAAGTGTATTAAACATGGAAAGACTTTAAAATACTCATTTAAGTTCATTAGTCGAAAGTTGGGACCGAAATTAGCCATTTTAGTCAACAC
Organism: Spinacia oleracea; assembly: GCF_020520425.1. NCBI lineage: Eukaryota > Viridiplantae > Streptophyta > Magnoliopsida > Caryophyllales > Amaranthaceae > Spinacia > Spinacia oleracea. The sequence continues at coordinate 146,313,406 of NC_079490.1, read as the reverse complement.
GTGACCGATAATGAACTAACGAAGCTTAAATGTGCATGAATTCACCAAAATGGGTGAGAATGAGTCTTTAGAACATAAAACTAAGTGTATTAAACATGGAAAGACTTTAAAATACTCATTTAAGTTCATTAGTAAGAAAGTATTAGCCATTTTAGTCAAAACGTGACCGATAATGAACTAACGAAGCTTAAATGTGCATAAGTTCACCAAAATGGTGAGAATACGTATTTGAAACATAAAACTAAGTGTATTAAACATGGAAAGACTTTAAAATACTCATTTAAGTTCATTAGATGAAAGTTGGGACCGAAATAAGCCATTTTAGTCAAAACGTGACCGATAATGAACTAACGAAGTTTAAATGTGCATAACTTCACCAAAATGGGTGAGAATGAGTCTTTAGAACGTAAAACTAAGTGTATTAAATATGGAAAGACTTTAAAATACTCATTTAAGTTCATTAGTTGAAAGTTGGGACCGAAATTAGCCATTTTAGTCAAAACGTGACCGATAATGAACTAACGAAGCTTAAATGTGCATAAGTTCACCAAAATGGTGAGAATGAGTATTTGAAACATAAAACTAAGTGTATTAAACATGGAAAGACTTTAAAATACTCATTTAAGTTCATTAGATGAAAGTTGGGACCGAAATTAACCAATTTTATTATTACCGTTCATTATTTTTTTGTTATGGACAAATTAAGTCTTAATTTATTGTACAATTCAATATTTATAATATAACTAAAGTGTATATATATTTTTTGATGGTCCATCTTTTTAAGGTATACAATAATCCGAGGGAGCGGCCTTTCACCTTTGAGGAGATAGATGAAGTTCGGGAAATGTTGGCAAATTTCATTACCAGTGATTGTCTTTGATATTTTCTTGTACTGAATCTTAAATTACGGATGCTAGCTAGTTTTTCATATGATTGTAATGTAATCGACTTTTATATTTACAATTATACACCATTTAATTTACGGTTTTTTCATGAAATGCCCCTGAGGTTTCACGAAATTCACCAAATACCCCTGCGTGTTTCAAAATACATAGTATACCCCTAATTTTTTCATACTGTTCACCAAATACCCCTATTATGACTTTCCGTTAGTCCTCCGTTAAGTCATGTTTATAATTCACTAATTGCACCTATATATAAACTTTTTGCATAATATACACCTATTTGTAAAGTTCTTTGCACCAAATACCCAAACTGCCTTTTTTCTTTTCTCTCCATCCCTTCTTTCTCTTTTCCTGATCCATCTTCTCCAGTACTCCTATTTGCTTTGTCAGTTTTCAACGGGATGATTGTCCTTGCAAATGTGTGTTTTAGTGTTGTTGTGTTGGTGCTTTTGATGCATAAATCAAGGTTGTTTTTAGGTGTATACAAAAAGGATCCAAGCTTGGTAGTTAAATTTCTAAATCACTACATTGATGATGCCATATACGAAATACTCTGTATTAGGTAACTACTCCATCATAATGAAGCATATTCAGTCCAACTAACGACTAATCCATATTTTACGCTTTGCAACAAATCTTTCATCGATTTCATTGCTATAATCATAATAGATTAAAACCCGACTACAATATCAACAAAAGAACACGAGATCTATATTTAACAACAAAGATCAAAAGATTTATCAGACATGCAATTATAAGAAAACACCATGTCAATTTGATTCAAGCCAACAATACAAAACACCCCCAAATTACACTATTAATGGTAGAAATTATATACAAATTGAAATGGAAAATGAATAAAAACAATTGGAACCATCAACAATTGGAAAATAATCGCCCACAAATTGGACTGAGATTGGAGATACAAGAAGGAAGAACCCAGAAAAGAACATACGGGAATGTAGATTGGAGAAACTCGCGTTCATCGCCTTCCTCCGATTCACCGCATTATCCATCTTTAAAATTGCAAACCCCAAAAAAATCAAATTGGGTAAAAAATTGAAAATTGCAAACCCAAACAAATTATCCATTATACCAACCACAAAACTGCACCAAAATCTAGAAAAGTCATCCACAAATATTATGGAAAAGCAGTCCCTAATTTGCAGAAAAATCGAACAAAATTAAACTCCCACAATCCCTTTTCGGTGCTTGTCAAGTGGTACTTCGTGGGATGATGAGAAATGGGTTGGAGAATGCAATACTTTTAACCGGTTCCGCCATCGTCGCGAACGTCTGACACGCCGCGGTGAGATCCGCTCTCATTGGCGACCGACACGGGCTGACCGGAGGTGATAGCATGTCGGATAAGTCGTCGCTTGAACTGATATTGGAGAAACAAGAAGGGGGAACCCACAGAAGAGGGTATAAGGTTAAATCCGGATTGGGATGCGGATATGAATTTGTGTTGGGTTAGGCTAATCAATGGGGTAGAAATATTTGTTTTTGTGAAGAGAGCAAAAATGGCAGAAGAAGAGAGGAGAGAGAAGAAGAAGAAGAAGAGAGAAAGATGGGTCGAACAACAGAGAGGAGAGGAGAGAGAAGAAGAATAAGAAAGAGGAATTTTTTTTTTTTTAAAAAAAAAGGTTAAATGTAGAATATTGGGTGAGTAAGGGTATAAAGGTAAACTAACGTTAACGGAGCACTAACGGCCGTTAAGTCTAGGGGCATTTGGTGCACTTTAAGTTTAAATAGGGGTATACTATGTATTTTGAAACACGCAGGGGTATTTGGTGAATTTCGTGAAACCTCAGGGGCATTTCATGAAAAAATCGTTTAATTTAATTATCTATATAATTGGATACTATTTATATGACGTATGGAGGTTAATCAGTGGCGTGGTCCAATTGTAATATGTAGCAGGGAAATCGGTTATACAATAAATCTATCAAGTGCGGCTCATTTATAGGCAAAGTGCGGCTCATTTATATATCAAGTGCGGCTCATTTTTATGCTTGTGTTGCCCATTTTTATGTCAAGTGCGGGCTCATGTTTAAATTTGGCAGCACCAAATATGTCAAGTGCGGGCTCATTTTCAATATTGGCAGCACCAAATATGTCAAGTGCGGGCTCATATTTTAAAACTGGCAGCACAAAATATGTCAAGTGCGGGCTCATTTTCCAATTTGGCAGCACTTGAGAAACATCAAGTGCGGGCAGTCCATGTGCTGCACATGTAAAAGCCCGCACAAAACCCCTTAAAATGACCCCGCACTTGAGGTTTTTTCCTCTAGTGTTAGTGAATACATGAACAAGGAGGTCTGTGAAGCGGATGACGCGAGAAGGAAATTTAAGTAGAAAAGAAATAACCAATGTGAAGCACAACATCAAAGGTATATCAGACATCAATGTTGGCTAGCCGACCATGAAGAAAGCTCGATGGATGTTTTATTGGTGGATGGCGCTTGGAAAAGAACGAAGAGCAAAGGAGCTAGCGTAGCAACTTTAGGTTAGATTCTTTGTTTTTTTTTTTTTTTGCTAAGCAAGTAAGGATAATATTAATTCCACAAAACAGAATACAACCTAGGCTAACTCAAGGGGAACAAACCAACTAGGTTGGACCATTCCTCACAAGAGCAAGCACAACACAACTAAGTTTCAGAGATTCTGAAACCACAAACTATCCTTCCTACTTACATTCTTTGGCATTACAGCCATCACTCTACTCTTAACTGTCTGCTTTAAAACAGTCATTACATTCAAAACAGTAGGGAAAGCTTTATCCCAGAAGCTACTATTTCTACTCCTCCAGATCAGATAGGTCAAAGCAACCATGCTAGCATACATAACACTTTTCCTAAATTTGGAACTGCTGCTGTTAGACAGTTGTCTAACTCCTCTCTGTAAGGTAGTAAAGGAGCTTTGAATCCCCAACCAATTCTTCAAATCAGTGAGACATCTGCTACTGTAAGGACACTTGAAGAACAAGTGTTCATGATCTTCAGGGGCTTGACCACAGAGAAGGCAATCTGAAGTTGAGCTAACTCCAATTCTTGCCATTTTTGCTGTTGTTTGCAATCTGTGCTGAATTGCCAACCAAGAGATGAACCTATGTTTTGGCACAGTAAGCCTATTCCAGACCATCTTGTCCCAGTGAACCATGGGCTTGGCATCAATGAGCTTATTATACACCAATTTCACAGAATATTTAGGCATATTGCAGAATTCAGTAGCAGTAAACACTTGCTTGATTTGTTCTTTAGTATCACAGATTTTCTTCCAGTACCAACTAGAAGAACTAGTAGGGACAAAATCCCACCAATCCCCATCCTTAACATAAACTGAATTGATCCATTTTATCCAGATGTTATCTTGCTTATTGGCTACAGCCCAAACATACTTCCCCAGATTAGCCACATTCCACACCTCCACATTCCTAAAACCAAGACCACCTTGATTCTTATCACAGCAAGTCTGCTCCCAAGCTATGTAACTTGGCTTAGAGCTATAAGCCTGTCCACTCCATAAGAAGGATCTACAAATTTTGGTAATCTCTTTTAGAACACTCTTGGGCAAAATATAAATCTGGGACCAATACATATGGATACTAAGCAAAACAGCATTAATCAATTGCATCCTAGCTGTATAAGAGAGGTTCCTAGAACTCCAAACTTTGATTCTAGCAGTCATTTTATCCACCAACATCTCACACTGAGCTGCTGTATTCTTTGAACAAATTGGAACTCCCAAATACCTAAAAGGTAATGCACTTCTAGTAAAACCAGAAGCAGCAATCACTCTATTTACATCAGATTCAGTCATACCATGACAATAAACAGAGGACTTTTGAATATTAGCAGACAAACCAGATGTTATGGAGAACAATTTGAAAGCTTGCAACAGAAGATAAATGGAAGGGAAGTCACCTTTGCTACACAGGATCAGATCATCAGCAAAACACAAGTGAGTGAGCTTAATATCTCTGCACCTTGGGTGAAACTGAAATTGAGGGAGAGCACTCATTTTCTGAAGAATTCTTGATAAATATTCCATGCAGATGACAAATAACAAGGGTGACATGGGATCACCTTGTCTCAACCCTCTTTTGGATTTGAAAAATCCTTGCATTGAGCCATTAACCATCAAAGAAAACATGGGAGTAGTAACACACTCCATAACAATCTGCACAAAGGAATTAGGGAAACCCAACTGCTCAAGCATAGATTTCAGAAACCCCCAATCCACTGTATCATAAGCCTTCTGTAAATCTATTTTCATTAAACAGCTAGGCTTAACTGATTTCCTACCATACTGCTTAACCAAATCCTGGATCACCATGATATTATGAACAATGTACCTCCCATGAACAAAACCACCCTGATTCTCCTGGATAAGATCAGGCAAGATTTGTCTCATTCTCCCACACAATACCTTGGTAACACATTTATATAAGGTATTACAGCAAGATATAGGTCTATATTCACTCACATTCTTTGGGCATTTAGTTTTGGGAATAAGGGTAATAACAGTATGATTCAGCTCCTTCAACAATTTGCCACTCTGCAGAACATCTAACACAGCAGCAATCACATCATCCCCCACTATGTGCCAAGCATCTCTATAAAAGAAGGATCCAAATCCATCTGGCCCTGGTGCTTTCACACCTGGAATAGACCATAAAGCATTCTTCACCTCTTCTCTAGTGTAAGGAGCATTTAGAATAGCTCTGTGAGCATCAGTAATCAGTGGACCTGTTTGAACTATATGAGAAAGAACTTCAGCTTTTTGAGTACGATTACCACCCAATAAACATTCATAATACTCCAAGAAGGCACTAGTAACCTCAGTAGGATTATCTCTCCAAACTCCATTCTTATCATGAATACTATACACTTGATTCTGCAAATTTCTTCTTTTAATACTCTGGTGAAACACTGCAGTGTTCTCATCCCCACTCTTGATCCACTCTACTTTAGCTTTTTGCCTCAAAAAATCCAAATAAACCTGATGTTTATCTTTGTATGTCTTAATAGCATCTAGCTTTTCATTAGCAAGTGAATGATCAGCAGGATGAAGATGCATAGTTTCTTGAGCAGCTAATAAGTCATGATAGGCCTTCAAGTCTGCAACATGTACATCAGAAAAACCAGTCTTATTAAGCTCTTTCAAAGCCACCTTCACTCTCTTCAACTTAGAAACCACTACAAACATCTTACTTCCAGAAATGGGTCTATCCCATTGAGTCTTAACAATCTCACTAAACTTTGGAGCACTTTTCCACATAGTGAAGTACTTAAAAGGTTTCTTCCCCCCATTATTCTTAGGATAAACAGTGAGCAACCCAGGTGAGTGGTCAAAAGCACCTTCACTCAGAAAACACACCTCAGCAGCAGAATAAGAATCAAACCATTTAGGGTTAGCAAGAACCCTATCCAGTTTAGAAAAGACCCTATTTGCTCCTTCCTGCTTGTTGTTCCAAGTAAAGAAATGACCACTACTTTTGATATCTTCCATGCCACAGCAGTGCATACAAGCATTAATATCTGCAATTTCAGATTGTCTAACAGCAGAACCAATTCTCTCCTCTATGTTCATCACACAGTTAAAATCTCCACAAAGAATCCAAGGATCCTGAGTATTCAACACTCTCAAATCACTCCATAAGGACTCTCTCTGCTTACTATCATTGAAAGCATACACAAAAGTGCAAAAGAAAGCTGTCATACCACTTATAGGAGTGACATGGCAGTGAATATGCTGACATGTAACAGACAAAATGCTAACAGTGAAACTACCAGGATTCCAAGCCACAATTATTCTACCTCCGGAATGGAAGCTAGAGTTGCTAGTGAAACACCAACCAGAGAAAATCTTCTGATAAAGCTTACCCAGATTTGGCAACTTTACCTTATGCTCTAGGAGACCAACCAATCCAATTCCATGCTGCTGAATGAATCTACACACTTCACTCTGCTTCTGGGATGAATTGAGCCCCCTAACATTCCAACTTAATATCCTATCCATGAGGAGAAGAAGAGTTCCCTCTTCCAATTAAACTCCCCATTTGATCACTGACACATCTGTGATCACCAGAACTGTCTTGCAATTGTGGAGAAGCTTGCTCCTGTTGCTCATCATTAAGTAACTGGAAAGGATTTGCAGTCTGAGTGGGTTCCACAGAAGAAAATCTAACTCTTATTGGTCTAAGTGCCCTCTGAAACCCCTCTTGATCCACTTCCACCTCTTGAGATCTTTCTAGATGCACAGGTTGGACCTGTTTCTGCACCCACACTTTCTTATCTTTGTTCTGTCTACATTCTGATTTAGTATGCCCTATCAACTGACATTTCTCACAGAGTGTTGGCCTCCATTCATATCTCAATTCCACCTGAGTTATCATGCCATGCTCATTCACAAAAGAAACAGACTCAGGTAGTTTCTGATTCATTGGCACTTCCACCATAACTCTAGCATAGTGTAGTTTGTCCCTATTAATAGTGGCTGAATCTCTCTTAACTGGATTGCCAATCTGCCCCACTATTTTAAACAGAGCTTTTTCACCCCAATATTTGAAGTTCAATCTCAATTGAATCCAAATAGGGATAACCTGTACTTCTTCCTTTTCTATGTCCATATCCACAGACCAAGGTCTAACAATTAGGGGTTTCTTATAAAAAAAGTAATGACCAGTTAACACTTTATCTCTTGCCTCCATTGTCATAAATCGCACCAGAAATACCCCTTTCTTCACCATCACCACTTTATCCACTTTAAAATTCCTCCATATTCTCCTAAAATATCCCTCCATCACATGAACAGGAGGGTTTGCACCCACTACATAACAAACAACAGCAGAATTCCAGAAATCAATCTCATCGTGTATATCATCTATTTCAATATGAACTGAATTCACTATGGGTGGAATCGCATCATTATGATCAGTAGTTGATTCACTATGATTATCACTATGCTCAGATTTAGCAGCATCATCAAATTGTTGTAAAATGGGTATTGAAACCATACCAATATCCAGCTGAGATCGAGTAGTACCTGCATTCATCTGTTTCGCTGAACCATGGATGACTTCCATGAATTCATTGAATGAATGACGAACTTCTGATCGAACCTGGAGATGTCGCAACCCAGATTTTGGAGTGAAAACTTCATTCTCAATCCCAAAATCCAACGCCTCTACGCCCAGAACTTCGTCCATCGAACGAGTTTTCAGTGCTTGAGAGTCTGAAGATGGTCCTCGTGGTCTTCCATTACCATTTCCATGCCTGTTTCCTTGAGCTTTCGACCCAGTTTTTCTTGCCATGGCGACGGCTCACGTTAAGCTAACGTGCACCGAGAGAGGAAACTTGGGAGAAAAGGAAAACCCCTTTTGTGAAACTTGTGGGAACCTAATTTGGAATTATGAATTTGGTGAAATAAGTTAGATTCTTTGTTTTTCTTCAGGTACAAAGCGAGAAGGCAATGAGAAAGTTGAAGCTTTAAGTTCCCTTCAAGCAGAGGCAAAGGCTATTTGCTAAAAAGGCCTCAAATGGCTAAGCATTTGGGAGTTACTAGCATAGTGGTGAAAACGGACTGCACAGTCTCGTGGATGCTTTGAGAGATTTTCCCAGCTTGCCCCTTTAAAATTGCTGGCATATGCAATGATATACTTCCGTCGTTCCACAAAGGATGCATCATTTCTATTTGCACGTATGCCAATACGCTTCTTTGAACATTAATATCTCTAAATGCGTATAAGTAAAAATTATAAAAAGTTGATATTTGGAATCCTTGCATTAATACGAATTTAACAAGATCTCATTGACTATATTTTTTCTTACACAACAGTGAAAAAATGATTGTCAAAGTTGATTGCTGAATAGTGCGCAAATGAGAAACGATGCATCTATTGTGGAACGGAGGAAGTATATAGTAGTCCTAGCTAATTCTCTGGTTAGTGTTGTATAAGAAAATGCAGTAGAAGTGAAATTGGTTGTGCCCATGATCTAGCAATTAGTGCTAGGCAATATGATTAACAGTAAAAATTGTCACTTTTGAACTTATTAACTCATACGGAGTATAAATTTATCTGAACTTATTAACTCATGTTACCTCAATTTCAAAATGATATTTTATTGTTACTATTTGTACAAATATTAAGACAAAATAGAAAAAGCGTGTATAAAGGTTGGTGGATATAATAAAATATGTAAGATAGATGTGTAAAAAAGACAAAAGTGGGAGGGTGTAAGAAACAAATGAATAAAGTAAGAGAGGGTGAAAAATTGTAAATGTTGTGGGATCATAGAGGTAAAATAGTAAATTTTTCATGTCCATAAATAGAATAAAGCGCAATGTAAAGTGTAAAGATAATTTTGAAACGGAGGTCGTATCTTATTTAAACTTATTGTTATAACGGATGCAAAGAAAGATTAAATAACGTAATTAAAGAACGCAGAGATTTAACGTGGTTCACTAACAATGTGTTAGCTACGTCCACAGGCAGAGGGGAGGAAAGTTTTATTGATCTTGAGGAATACAGATTACAGAATACGGCTAGGTTATCACCTAAAGAGTTTATATAGTACTCTCTAGACAGAGCGGAAAAGCCCAGAAAATAGTCCCAAAACAGATAACCCGTGTCCAAAATAACAGATACCGTAAGGGGGGTTGCAGTAAGGGGCTTGACCGATTCAAGGCATTATCTAACACTTATTAACTTTATCTTATTCTATTTTTAATTTATTTGAACTTATTATTTGAAATAGCTAGGTAAAAAAAATTAGGCAGGGAAAACTGTTGCGTAAATATTAAAAAAAAATAACAATTCTAAACCAAAAATGGTGCAAAATACGTGGAAAGAACTTTAAGAAATATCCAGATGGAAAAGCGTAACGAACAAAAAGAAATGGATGTACGTAGTAAGTTAATTCCACCACTAATATGTTGTTGTATGGAAATTGGATTTGTGTATGATTCCATCAAATCCAATACATTATTTCATCAATTGATTTTATGTTTCCTCATTTCAATTCGGCCTGCGCATATGCGTGCAAATGCGCAATAGAAGGGGAAGCGTTTAAATCCAAACAGTTAAAAACCATATAACTAGAACAATGTTCACATATATTACTCATGTAAAATACGTAAAAGGTAATGGGTACAATTAGTCGAACTAATTGTAACATATCCACGTACATATAATTAACACGATTACACAAGAACTATTACATAGTAATATTTAAGCAGATTGTTTACGCCTACAAAACCCAACACGGTACATACGTTTTATTTAAAAGAAGTACGTAATTTAACGTACTTAATCTAGTATTAGGCCGTGGCTTTGATAATAATAATAGTATAATTAAAAATCAACAGCCAATGTTGCCTATGGTAACATCCTGGCTGTTTTGTTGTCCGTCTTGATTGGCATGGTTACCACCAATGGTATCAATATCAACACCCCCGGATTTCACCTTGTTGTTTCCGACTTTGAGGTCTCCGTTCGTTTGCATCCCGGAGTGATTCACGTCACCACCGGAATAGAAACCACCTCCATACCCGTGGCTCGGCGGCATAAATGGAGGAGGGCAATTAGGGTACTGAGCAGCACATCCTTGAGTAGGAGGGGAAGGATAGCATTGCATTTTTTTGCTATTTGGGTTTAACTTGATTTGGTGTTTATTTGTTTGTTTGAGCTTGTCTACTTGTATCGATTAAATCTACCCTTTTATAGAGAGAAAGTAGTCAAGTAGCACTAGCTAGCTAGGTACGCACCTGATTCGGATCATATCCCTATTGTATGTGTTAGCAAAATCCAAGCAATTTGCCAATTTGAGAATATTTTTCATAGGCCATAAATGGATATGGCTAGATAATAGAAAGTGCTATGAGTGAATAAAATAAACAAATATTTGAATCGGTGTAAAAAGATGTTGGGTCAGTATGTGCTTCGTGTTGAGCCTGCATGCTTTGGACCTGAATAATGTGGTCTACGCCCAATCCACTAGTGCGGCCCAGAAAATATGGCCGGATCACAGCCAAGCCCATGTGCCCTTGTGTCGGGCTTAAGGTCTTGCGTGCATGGCTAAGCCTAATTTCACCCAATTTAACGTGATTTGTCATATCGGACTGTGTCGTGTCGTAATATCAAAAAATGACTTTTCTATTTAGATTTGTCTTTATATATATGTATCTCTATTATATTATACTCCCTTCGTCTCTTTTTGTTCTAAACGTTTTCCTTTTTGGGCGTCCGAAAATGTTTTTTGCATTTCCTTTTATATTATCACATAAATGCTTTAATATTCTATCAAAATTTGTGTCCAATAATTATTTTAACCAATTAAATTCATTAGGTCATTTAATATATCTCTTACACTTTTCTATTAGAACATTAAATTTTTCTTATTTTCCCAATATCAGAATTTTGATAAAAGTGAAAACATTATAAATAAACGTAATTTGCCTTATTTAAATAAAAAAATAGAGGAATCTAAAAGCACATTAATTAATCGTTAAAACGCGTGTAAAATGACAAACGTAAATAACAAAAAGAGACAGAGGGAGTATAAGTGAAGAGTTGTGGTTATTTTAAGAAATCCACTTTTGCATGGTGTCCCCTTGGATTACTAAAATATCCTCCACACTCATAGAATAGAGAATATAATGACAACTACACAATAGGAAAAGTCCAAATAAACAATTTATTCAATCTATCCCCTTAAATCACTACAAGAATTTGTATCTTTGACGACAACCTAATTACGACGGGTCAAAAATCCCGTCATAAAAGCCTTTTGTGACGGGCTAACAACCAAACAAAGACGGGAATAACCGTTGCAAATGTCTTTTACAACGGGATTTTCTATTAAAGACGGCCCCATTTTATGACGGGTTCGCGACAAGAAATGCGGTCGTTAATCAACGATTATTGGCCCATCCCGACGGGATTTCCCGTCGTTAATAGTACAATTTCTTGTAGTGAATAAATTTTTACCATTTTAATCAATCTGTTTATATGCGTTCGGCTCTATCTAACTTATCTATTTCTTATATTCGCACGAATCGCATTTATATTATATTATTTACATGTTATTTCAGATTTAAATGTAATAACACAAAGATGTTTCTTATATTTACACGCATCACGTGTATATAAGACTAGTATGACAATATGCAAGCAAAAAAAAATACATGATAAAAACTTTTCTATTTGTATGATGATGATTAAAACAATCTGAAACAAGATGATCAGCATATCCTAGATTTACCACTCATTTCTTTTTTTTCTTTTTTTTAACCATACTGAAACACAAAATTGAGGTTTTACCTCTAACATAAACCGACCAATTAATCTAATTGCCATTCACAATGATACGACAAAGCTAAGGTCATTATCACGTTTGACATTGGAAAAGGATCTAAGCTTTTGTTATTCTGCGTTTTTTTTTATTTAATTAGGTGACTATAGGTATAATAGTAATAATGCCAATGAATACTGGTGAAAATTATATTCTTGCAACAATAGCCAAAATGTCATGTGGTAGCTTTCTTTTAAGAGATGCATGGATGTAGTTATTATAGTACAGTATATATGCTCGTTCCACCTTAAAAAGCCATATATGCTTAGCTTTGTTCAATTGACCTTATCAATGCGAAATTATGCCTTCAAATTAAATCAACTCGTCAAATTGCCATTTGCTACTTACTTTATTTACAAAGTATCTGGTCTTTTTACACTGTTGATTGTCTCAATATATATTTTTCATATATCATTGTTTTTTAACTTTTACTTAATAATTAAATTAAGATAATAACTACAGAGTATCAATTTGTGTTGGCTAGCATAAGACGACTCTGTAGATTTTTTAGAAACAGAGGTAGCGTAAGACACTTAAGTGGTATAAAAATGGTGATACCTTCTTCGTTTTCATCATGAACACTTACTAAATTCACCGCAAATATCTCATTTGCTTCAAAATTCTTTGCTATAATAAACTATAGCTTGGGGTTAGACCCAGGGCCGTTTTAAACATTTTGGAGGCCCTGTTCTATTTTGTCTGAATCTAAAAAATGGGCCCCTAACATTAAACCCAAATTTGATTATCGCACTTTTTAAATATTAAACCCAAATTTGATTATCGCACTTTTTAAATATTAAACCCAAATTTGAATCAGATACTCCGTAGTATTATCAGTGTTTACGAAATACTCAGTAATGAAATTATCAGTGTTTACGAAATACTCCGTAATGAAATTATCAAACCCATATATCGCACTTTTTTATTAACAAACCAAAATTGACATGACACTTTTTGAAATTATCAAACCCAAACGTAACACTGATAATTAGCTTGCTGTAGAAGTAGTGTAGTTTATTTCCTGCTTTTTATTTTCCTATTTTACCTTGAACGTTTAATTAGCTTGCTGCTTCTGTCTTGTATCCCTTTTACTTGAAGGGGCTCATCCCCTATCTTTCACAAAAAAAAAACAAAAAAAAAAAGCTGGGTTTGAATTGTTTGACAAGCACAAAATTAAGAAAAAAAATAGTAATTTACAACTATAAAAATTGTAAAATTGTAATTAATAGGAAATTAAACCATGAAAAAAACGAAATTAAAAAGAAAAATAATTTTAATTTCATAAATTGATAATTGATAAGCATGAAAATACCTTTGCCTATGCGATTTTTGTTCTTCATCTTCAACAAATCCATAAATCTCACTCCTTTCTAATACTAAACAAATACTCGGTTCTGATACTCGGTAGAGGATAAAAAAATAGCCCTTTGATATGAAAGTAGATGTTAATTTGCAAAAAATTTGGTTCCATTGATAACAAATTCTTTAGTTCTTCTATTGTATTGAATATCTGATGAAAATTCAGATAAATTTTTCGGTTATTCCATTGAAATTTAATAGTTTTTAATGAAAATTGTTGATTAGAATTATTGGAATTTGAAATAATATTGGAAAGGAGTAACTTTTAAGGGAGATGTTGATTGAATGAAGCAATTAATGTAGCGGTGAATGGAGCGTTGAATCTTGAGAAACGAAAGCGTGGCTGGGAAGTTGAATATATTGCTGAACTGATTAGCAGGCCAGAACATTCATTTAATTAAAGTTTTTTTTTTTTTAAGTATGTAAGTTGGGCTGCGAAAATGGGCCCTGTTTTTTTTGGTGGCCCTGTGCTATTGACCAGAATGCACAGGGCCACCACCGGGCCTGGTTAGACCTGTCAAAAATCAATCCGGCCCGTAATCCGGCTCGAAATGTACCCAAAAATATTGGGTCTTGAATAAGATTTTGTGACCCGTAACCCAATATTATCCCAACCCGAACTACCCGAAAAGTAATGGGTCAAAATCCTACCAAACTCATTTTGACTCGACCGAAGGAAAGTTGTTGTACTTATAATAATAAATGAGAATGTGACAAATTTAAGCACAATAAAAACGTTGTTGTTACTATTATTGGGTGTAATATGATATGGATTTGAAGTATACACCAACATAAACTTGTAACATGTATAATAGGTTACATAGGTTAAATATTTTCAAGCAAATGAGTTTGTTTCCCTTCCTTTCTTTCCGTTTTTGCTTATCCAAACAAAGTATAAGTCAACTAATTTATCAATAAGGTTTTAGCATACTGGCAAATTAAGATCGATAGCTAGGGTACGATAGCTATATAGGTTGGCAGATCGCCAAAGATTGATATTCAGTGTATAGTACTATAGGTTTTGCATACTGGCAAAGATTGATATTTAGTGTATAGTATAATAGGTTTTGACATAGTGACAAAGATTAACATTCTGTATTATGATAGGTCACATGTTTGAATCTCCTCTACATTTAAACTAATATTTAATAACAGACAAGTTTGCAATAATTGTAGATTGTCATGTGTCCCTCATTGAAGGCATTTTTCTATTTTATTTTTATTTAAATTTCATGTCTCTTTCTTCTCCAATTTCATGTCTCTTCACCACCAAAAATAATTCATGACTCTTCACCTTCAATAAAAAAAATTGCCCCTTTATCTTTTATTTTTTCTATTAATTTGAAAAACCATGTTACCCCAGATTAAGGTGTTTTGATGTGAACGAGCTTGAGAAATAGGTGTAACATGTTATCCTTAATGTTATCCTTAATTCAAATAACGAGCTTGAGAAATAGGAATCAGGATATGTTGTTTAAGGTGTAATATGCAAGAATAAAGTTGTAATCTCTATGATCATTTTAGTTAGTATAGAACAACTTTTTATAAACAACTCAAAAAGAAACTTGTGGAAAATAAAAGGGAACATAGAGAGTAATCGGCACGGAGTTATGACAGTTAGAACACAAGACATAAAATTACTCATATATTAACGTGTAATGGGTACAAATAGTCAAAGATTAGGTCGAACTAATTGTAGCACATCTACGTAGTTAACACAAGAAATTAAAACTATTACATAATAATTAAGCAGAATGTTGACTCCTGCAACAAGTTTTATTTAAAAGCGTTACATAATTAACTTAAGTGTTAGACCCTTGGCTTTGAATCTTGGAATCTTTGAATCTTTGGTATTATATATAGCATGATCAACAACCAATGTTACCTAAGGTAACATTTCCACTGGATTGTTGTCCACCTTGATTGGTATGGTTTCCACCAATGGTACCAATGTCAACACCACCGGATTTTGCCTTGCTGTTTCCGACTTTGACGTCTCCGTTCTTCTGTATGCCGGATCCATTCACATTATTCCCGGAGTTGTATGTGCTTCCGTAAACGGGAACGGGGCCGGGGCCGGGGCTCGGGAAACAGTATGGAGGATAACCATATCCTTGAGCTTGAGGAGGAGGAGGACAGTTTTGCATTTGCATTTGCATGCTTCAAATTTTGGGAACTGAGTTTTGCTTTAACTTGGTTTGCTTGTGTCAGCTTTTCTTATTTGATCTGATGAATATATCCCTTTTATAGACCTATGGATGATTCTGTTTCTACTGTTATCCCCACCAATTTAATTGTCAGAATTCTCATCCTACAACCGGGTTTTTTCCCTCATTTGCTCATTATTTGGAATTTCTATCGTTTGGTTTATCATAACAAGTGTTTGGGCTCCCAATTGATTCTCAATTGGGCCACTAAGTCCAAAGCCCAATGGCTCTAAACAACAGCATCAAATCTACCAATGGCTAGTCAGCCATCCATCAAGGCCCAAGGCCCAATAGCAATAAATGACCTATGGGCATTTATTATGCAAACACTATAAATAGGCCGCCAAGGCTCACACCTCAAGGTACGTCCAATTTATCGCCTTAAGACTACTCTTCTAGAGAACTTCTCTCTAGAATCCGAGCATCGTTCTTACTTAGGCATCAGAGGGGCTTTCCTCGGAAACACCCCCGAGGCTAGTGACTTTGCTCTTGTGCAGGTGAATTCGGACTCGACTCATTCAAGCAAGCAAGATCTTCAACACATACGAAAGGGCCTTCATTCGAAGCCCATTGTTTCCATCTTTACAACACCGGAACAATTTGGCGCCATCTGTGGGGACGAACACTTCAAAGCCTTTTGAAAGACATTAACCACCTCTTTCTGCAAAATGGTTAATGATGTTATCAACAACAATGATGACGATATGATAGTGCAGTCAGATTCGGAATCTGACGAAGAGGAGCACCCTCAATCGGTGGCGAGGTCACAGCCAAGCAGAGCTACGACCGCCACAAACGCAGGACCTCCGATTCCAACTAGGGAAGAGCTCACTGCGGCCATGACCATCATGCAAAACTTCCTCTTCAATGAGAAGCAGCAAGGATTGGCAAAAGACCGCAGAGAAGAGAGGAGGATCAGGCGAAGGCTGAACGAGCAGCCCAGTGTAGAAGTGTCCAGACCCGAACGAGAGCTCCTCCCCTTGACAGGAACACACCTGACGTCGAGATGGATGGAAAGCACGTGGGACACCCAAAAAAGGGCACAACAACAACCAGATTGGTTTGCAAAACCATCGCCTACTCCAACAGCTCTCCAAAGCGAATCGACTACTCGTAACACTCGGATCCGAAGCTCGGTGCTCAGCAGGTTGAGGCCCTCGGTCCACTCAAGGTTAAGACCCTCGATCCATACGAGACTCGGGGTAGGCGAATCAAGCAGATCTGGCGAACGACCCGAGGTCAGTAGCCGAGAAAGAAGAAGAGACAGGAGGCATGATCGAACCCCTAGCCCCCATCGTACGCCCGAACGTTCTAATCACAGAACCTCGGCGAACGAGGGCATCAGGGCTAGACTCGGGAAAAGAATCATGACTCCCACGTCGTCCCCTTTCTCGGACGAGCTGATCAGGGAAGAGATACCAAAGGTAAGACTGCCAGCACACCTGACGTATAGCGGAATCACGGATCCAAGGGATCATGTCATCTCCTACGAGCAGCAAATGTTCTTGAGTCCCTACTCCGAAGCATGTTGGTGTAAATATTTCCCAACCACGCTAACCGGAGTGGCGGGAGAATGGTTTAGATCGCTGCCGAAGGGATCGATCAAAAGCTGGAAGAAGCTGAAAAAGAGATTCTGCACACAGTTCGTGAGCAACAATCGCCCCGAGCGAACCACGGCAGAACTGACCTCAATCCAACAAGAAAAAGACGAAAGTCTAAGAGAGTTCATGGCCAGATTCATGAAGGAATCAACAAACATACCAAACTTACAGCCAGATGTGGCCATCTTCGCCTTGAAACACGCGCTCCAGGAAGGGAAATTCCGTGATAAGCTCTCGATGAAAAACCCCTCCAAAATAGCCGACGTGCTCCAAATGGCTGATGCGTTCATCAGAACCGAAGTGTTCAACAAAGCCGCTGCAAGGTTGAAAGGATCGTCGGATCCGAGAGAAACAAAAAATACCCAGAGCAAGCCCGAGGGCGGCTCAAGGAAAGGGAAGGAGAAAGTAGGAGTTAGAGAGATGAGCCCGAAGAAAGACGGGAGAAGGGGTGAACTTCAACCCAGATACACTAACTACACTCCACTAACTCTGCCCCGAAAAGAAATCTTTAGCCTCAACAGAAATGATGAAAAGTGGAAACTACCTGGGAAGCTCAAGTCCAACCCAGCTCGGAGAAACAAGAACAAATGGTGCGAGTTTCATGATGACTTCGGTCACCACACCGAAGAATGCAACTCGCTGAAAGACAACATTGAGGACCTCGTTCGCCGAGGCTACCTGAAACAGTACTTGTTAGACCGAAGGGAGGAAAAAGAAAAGGCCGCAAGTGGCAAACAACACGAGCAACCCCAGAAAAGGGTCTACGAAGCAACAGGGCACAAGAAGAATGACATCCTAGTGGTGTTCGGGGGACAGAAGTCTGGCCAAGCCAGCAAGAAACACCTAAGAGCTCTCACCCATCGAGTCAACTTCAGCACAGTGGGAGACAACCAACCACACCCCCCGAACATGACCTTCACTGCCGATGATTGCTTCGGAGTCCAGTACAAACATGACGATCCTCTAGTCATTTCCATGGACCTCAATAACCAAAACGTACATCGAGTGTTGGTCGACGGAGGAAGTGCCGTCAATATCATCTTCAGAAACTGCTTCGAGCAACTGATCCTCGAAGAGTCAGAGGAAGCATTGACGAAAGTCAGTTACCCTCTGATCGGATTCAACGGATCCGCAGCTATCCCTCGAGGAAAGATCACCTTGCCAGTCACAGTGGGCGAAGGCCAAGCAGCAAAAACCCTTCGGGACGAATTTCTGGTGATGGACTGCGATTCCGTATACAACGTAATCATGGGAAGAACCATGATTCACAAGATGCAAGCAGTCCCCTCCACATACCATCAGCTGATGATATACGTCTCGGATGCAGGATTCGCCGAACGAATTAGAGGTGATCAAGAGGTTGCGAGAAGAACCTGCCACACTGCCATCCGAAAGCCCAAAATAGGAGACGGTTCGGAGGCGGAGAAAGATGCCCCAGGAGAGGAGAGTGAGGCAAAAAGGAGGAAAGCAGGCATGAGCAGCTTATCTCCCGCAGAGGTCGATGCCCGCCCCGAAACCCTGTCTCCTGAACCAGATCAGGAAATGGAGGATATCTTCCTCGAAGAAGGTTCAGAAAGGAGCGTCCGAATAGGCAAGGGCCTAAGCTCGGGGCTCCGAATCGATTTGATCCAACTACTCAGGGATCACAAAGACATTTTTGCATGGTCAGCAGCAGATATGCCAGGGATAAATCCGAAGCTGATTTGTCACAAGCTGGACGTCAACGCTGAAGCTCGGCCAATCAAACAAAAGAAGAGGAATTACTCCTCGGAGAAAAACAGAGCCATCGCCGAAGAGGTGAAAAAGTTGCAGGAGGCCGGATTCATCGAGCCATGCATTTACCCAAAATGGTTGGCCAACGTGGTGATGGTCAAGAAAGCGAACGGCTCTTGGCGAATGTGCGTGGATTTCACAGATCTGAACCGAGCCTGCCCCAAAGACTGCTATCCCCTGCCAAGGATAGATCAGTTGGTTGACTCCACCAGCGGCCATGCACTGCTCAGCTTCATGGATGCTTTTTCAGGCTACCACCAAGTGTTTATGCACCCCGACGACAGGGCAAAGACAGCATTCATCACAAGCGCAGGAGTGTTCAACTACAAAATGATGCCTTTCGGCTTGAAAAATGCCGGCGCCACCTACCAGAGGCTAGTTGATCACGTCTTCGACGACCAGAAAGGGAGGAATGTCGAGGTCTATGTGGATGACTCCATTGTAAAAAGCATCAAGGAGGAAGACCATGTCAAAGACTTGGCAGAGACCTTCGGAAATCTGAGGAAATACAGCATGAAGCTGAACCCAAAAAAATGTGTCTTCGGGGTGAAGTCAGGGAAGTTCCTCGGATTCATGGTGAGCGAAAGAGGAATCGATGCGAACCCGGACAAAGTCCAAGCGGCGTTGGATTTACCCGAGCCGAGGACCAAGAGAGACGTACAGAGGCTAACCGGCAGGTTAGCCGCACTAACAAGGTTCATATCAAAAGCCTCGGACAAGGGAGCCCCCTTCTTCAAAGCACTAAAACCAAAGAGCCTCCCCGGGGGAGAAGCAGAACCAGTCAAGAAAAAGGGGGTCCCGAGGAAGGTGGATCCCGAACTGATATGGGAGCAGGAGCAAAAAGAGGCTTTTCAGCAACTCAGAGCCCACCTAGCTCAACTGCCGACACTGGCCAGACCAAAGGAGGGGGAAACCCTGTACCTATATGTCGCAGTCAGCCCTGGAACCGTCAGCGCAGTGCTTCTTCGGGAAGAAGAGAAGAAGCAACAACCAATCTACTTCACCAGCCGAACACTCACAGGAGCCGAAACTCGGTACCCGCTCATCGAGAAAGTCGCATATGCAATAGTGGTAGCTGCACGAAAACTGAGGCCATACTTCGACTCCCACCAGATCACAGTACTAACTGACCAACCGCTCGAGAAAGTACTCGACAAAATAGAGAGGTCAGGAAGATTGGCTGCCTGGGCCTTCGAACTATCAGAGTTCGGCATCAAATATCAGCCGAGGACCGCCATCAAAGCACAGGCGTTGGCAGACTTCTTGGCCGAGTGCTCATACCAGGAAATGCTGGATGATACGAAAAGCACTTGGGAGGTCTTCACTGACGGATCTTCCACAGTAAACGGCTCAGGAGCAGGAGTTGTACTAATCCCCCCAACGGGGAAAAGCATAGAGTATGCATTGAAGTTCGGCTTCAAAGCAACTAACAACGAGGCCGAATATGAGACCGCAATCGCAGGGATAGAGCTTTGCTTATCCCTGGAGGCCGAGCATGTTTGCCTCAAAACTGATTCCCAGCTTGTAGCCAACCAGATCCGAGGGGAGTATGAGGCCAAGTGGCCCAGCATGACAGCTTACTTAGCAAAAATTAAATCCTTAACGTCAAAGTTAAGATCCTTTGATGTCATTCTCATCCCCCGAGGACAAAACACGCAAGCAGACGCACTGTCAAAACTCGCAAGCTCAACACTCATCGACCTAAACAGGTCGGTCCACGTGGAAGTTCACCAAGAGAGAAGCATTGACTTGCTACCCACCACAGTATGCAGTTTACGTACCGAACCCAGCTGGATGGACGCAGTAGTTGCATACAAAGAAAGGGGAGAACTTCCCGAAGATAAGCTGCAGGCGAGAACACTGAAAAGATTCAACAAGTGGTTCATCATCAGCGCCGAAGGAGAGCTCATGAGGAAATCATTCTCCGCTCCGCTGCTAAAATGTGTGGGTCCAACAGACGCTGACTACATCCTAAGAGAAATCCACCTCGGGATATGCGGAAACCACATCGGAGGCAGGACATTGGCACACAAAGCCCTTCGGGCCGGATACTGGTGGCCCACTATGGTTTCCGAGGCAAAGCAGATGGCAAGGAAATGCGAGAAATGCCAAAAGTTCGCACCAGCTATCCATCAACCAGCTCAAACCCTACAATCAACACTGTATCCCTTACCATTCGCGCAGTGGGGGTTAGACATCATTGGTCCCTTCCCCTCAGCTACGAACCAGAAGAAGTGGTTGATTGTAGGAGTCGACTATTTTAGCAAATGGATCGAAGCTGAAGCTGCCTCCTCCATCATCGAACCTCAGGTCCGCAAATTCATATGGCAGAACATCATCACAAGGTTCGGCATACCAAGACTGATGGTCTTCGACCACGGGAAACAGTTCGACAACACCCCGCTACAAAAATGGTGCAAACAGTTCGGCATACACCTAGCTTACTCGGCAGTTTGCCACCCACAAAGCAACGGGCAAGCCGAAGCTGCTAACAAACTCATCCTCAACGCACTCAAGAAAAGAGTCGAGGATGACAAAAACAAATGGTTAGAAGAGCTACCCGGAACGCTATGGTCCCTTCGGACCACTGAGAAAGAAGCTACCGGGCAAACACCGTTCCACCTTGTATATGGATCCGAAGCTGTCATCCCTGTGGAAATCGGAACAGAAAGCTTGAGGATCCAGGCATACAACAGGTATGATGGGCTCCAAGGAGAAAGCAACAACCAACTTCTGTCCGAAGCTCTCGACCTACTAGACGAAGCTCGGAACGATGCGAGGACACTCAACGCAGCTTATTTGCAGAGGGTCAACAAGCATTACAACCGAAGAGTCAACGCTAGACCCCTAAAAGTCGGTGACCTAGTACTCAGAAACGCCGCCTCGGTTCAGAAAGGACGGATCCATGGCAAACTCTCAGCCACTTGGGAAGGACCATACATCATCCATTCCGAAAAAAGGCCAGGCACGTTTATGCTGAAACAGTTAGATGGAACAATCTTGAAGAACCATTGGAATACCGATGTTCTCAAGAAATATTTTGTATGATCTCTGTCTGTAAGCCAAGTAAGTTGTTTAATGAGAAGAGGAAAGCCGTTGGCACCATGTGTTTCATTAAACCTATCTCTAAATTGTCCCTTTATATATACATGCAGCCTCGGATCTGATCAATCCGAGACTAAAAGCAGGTTGACTTTGCCCATTCCTTGATAAAATGCAAGAAATGACCAAATCATACACTTCAGGGAATCGTCCAGAATCCTCGGATTCGCGATACCCAGATAAACCTTGTTCGCAACAAACAGTCGCTCGAGTCAAGTTATAAAACTTCGGCTCAGATCCACGGATCGCCGAAGTCATAACTAAGAGGCAGACTAGCGATCTCTTGCCCAGGTTTCCGAACCACAAGAGATCGGAAGAACAATCCAGACCTCTGAGCAGATCGACGGATTTGAAGAGTCTGGAAATTAAAGAGTCTCTTAGCAGATCTACGGATTTGAAGAACTCGCAAAATTAAAGAGTCTCTTAACAGATCTACGGATTTGAAGAACTCGCAAAATTAAAGAGTCTCTTAGCAGATCTACGGATTTGAAGAACTCGCAAAATTAAAGAGTCTCTTAGCAGATCTACGGATTTGAAGAACTCGCAAAATTAAAGAGTCTCTTAACAGATCTACGGATTTGAAGAACTCGCAAAAACAAAGGGTTTCTTAGCAAGTCTACAGATAGAAGAGCTCGAAAATCTACGGATTCAAAGACTTAAAACTGCGGAAGTACAAAAAATTGAAAAGAGGCAGCCAAGTAACAAACATTCATTTTTCATTCAATATTTGGGGGAAGTACAAATACATCAAACAGCTCGGTACATACCCGAGGACCCTCAAAAATTGAAAACAAAATGAAACAGTTAAAATCGGCAGCCATCAACAGACAATACCGGCCTACCGAAGTACTAAGAAAGCAAAAAGAAACAAGTACAACGCAGCGCCGAGGCAAAAGGTGGAAAAGCAAGCACACATTCGGAAGTCCTCAACTGGAACCGACCGACTCTGAAGAAGACGACTGCCCGAATCCCTAACTCTTGGGAGTCTCAGGAGCAGCCCCTAGGGGAGCATCCTTCGAAGAACCCCCAGCAGTAGTGTCACCTTCGGAATTCGCCTTCTGGGCCCGAGCCTCTGCAAGAGCAGCTTGGCGTTCAGCTTCAGCTTCGTCTCGATCAGCCTGGCACTCCACCAAGTGATCCTGGGCCCTCATCCAGAGAGGAACTTTCTCATTCCAAGGGAAATGAGGCATGTGCTTCGCAAACATGCGCCGAGCGCCCAGGATGCCATTCCAATACTGCTCTCTACACTGATCAGCAGTGTAGAGGTCAACTCGTTCTTGCTCCAACTTCCGAATGGTTGCATCCTTCTCTCGGATCTTCAGCTGGAGAACAGGCACCTTGTCAGCTTGGTTCTGAATTATCTCCCGATGCTTGACAAACTGATGTAGCCTCGCCTCCGCATCCTGGCTCTGCTTCTCGGCCGCCTCAAATTTAGACATCATCTCCTTGAGAAGTCTGTCTTTTTCTTCAAGTTCGCTCGCAAACTTGGCGGCCATATCTTTCCTCTCCTTGTCGAAGGAAGCTATTTTTTCAGCATCCTCTTCGACTTGGAAGGTGAGCTTCCCAACTTCGGCCCCGATCTGCTCAGCTGAAGCTCTAGCCTCACGACTGTACTGAAGGTACAGTTGCTTGACCTCCACCAGCTCGGAGAAGAGCTGCCCAGCCTTCTGGTCCAAGATAGGAATATCACGAGCATAAGCCTCCTGATATCTCCTCAGTTGTCTCTCCTCAACCGAGCTACACTCGGAAGCGAACGAGGACCAGAAAACAGCCTGTGAGCGAAGGAAAGATGAGAAAAAGTAGGAAAAACATAAAACAAAAACACAACTCAAAGAAAAAATCCAACACTTACCTCATTCAGATAGTACTGGGCCATCATAGCCGGGTTCCTCTCTTCAGCTCCAGGAACCCTCCACTGCGGGTTGGCCCGAAGAAGATTCTCCCGAGCAGCTTCAGGACCCACCAAAGATCCCACGTGAGCCATGGGATTCTCCCCCAAAACCGGAGCCCTAGCATAGCGAGCCATCGCCTCCCTTACTTCCTCGGGAATCCGTTTCAGCGGAACATCCGAACAAGGGTCAGCATGGATCAATCTATCCAGGGCCGAGGTCGAAGTAGAACCCAAGGTCGAGTGGCGCCTCTTCCTCGTCAGACCCTGTTCGGGCTGCTCCTCCTCAGCAGAGGGAACTTCCTTCTCAGCCTCGGGAACCTCAACATTGGGGCCTGTGAGGTCCACCATCTCCTTATCTGGACTTCTCTCTCTTTCGAGAGGAACGTCAGTAGATTCCTTCTTCTGCTCGGCCACGATAGGGGCATCCGAGCCAGGAACAAGGTCGGCCTCAATCGCCTCCATCACCTTGGTGATATCCTGGATCTCGATCCCTAAAGCAGTAGACGGCTTCAGCGGAGAGGGGATGGTATCTTCCTCAGCCAACGGTTGATCCACGGGCGGCGGCTCCGCAACCACCACACTCTTTAACTTCTGCCCTGGCAAGGGCATGAAGTGAAGGAGATTCTTGGGAGGAGGCATGTCTTCCGAAATCGTTTCCTACAAAACAAGCGTTCAAAGGTCAGCTTCGAAAAAGGGAAAGACGGACTACAAGAAAACTCCAAGTCAGGGCAAATACCTTCTCCGAGGACTGGGAAGCCTTCGCCTTCTTCGGATGCGCGGAAGACCTCAGAAGAGTGCTACCCTTCCTTTTCCTTTGATCCTAAAAAGAGAGGCCAAGGGTCAATAAATTTAGAGGAAGACAAAGGAGGAAATAAAGAAAAAAGGTGAAGTACCCGGTTCCTAGATAAAGAGATATCTATCCGAGCCGGAGATGAAACCGAAGGAACGGCACGCGGCACAGCGTCAGTCCCAGGACCCTAGAAAGATGGTCCAGGACCAAGACGTTAGCCGACGGCCAACCAAAAAGAAAGAAAAGACAAACAAAAACCAGGCCTATAAAAACACTCACCGGATCTGAAGTTGTCCTCAAATCAGGAAGCACGACCTTCACTGGAACAGCTTCGGGAGAGGAGGCAGAATCCCACGGATCAGCTCGAACTTCGGATATCCGAGCAACACCCGAAGGAGACAACACGTAATCCTTCAAACGAGGATTACGAGAATTCTCTTTCCCGAACTTGTAATCAGGAGCCGAGTCGTGAATAGTCTTCAGATCCAAAGAGATGCCCAAAATCACAGGATCAAGGCAGCTAAAGCCGTACTCTGCAGAAACAAAGCACAAAAACGAGTCAGTAAAACGAGGAAAGAAGGAGGAGGACAAACTCACTGAAACACGGTCCCAGCCGAAAGACACCTACCCCTGTCAAAAATCCTACTGAGACCGGCGACAGCAAGAATGTCCTCCCGCAAGATGTAGTTGAGGTTCGGGAGCCAGCTAGACGGCAGTTTGTAGTTGTCCTCCCGAGCCAAAAACCACTGGAGGAGATCCACGTAGTGGTGATGGTTCCGATCCGGAGCAGCCACGCCTCCCATATCAGGATCAGGAGTCACAAACCACTTCGGAGGGCGATAAAAATTGGGATGCTTCGGATCCGTCGGCACGCGAACGAGCAACCACTCCGTCTTCCAATTATGGTCAGAACTGAGGTAAGGGTATGCCGTAATATAGTTCGGCTCCCCTCTCCTTCGGGACTTTTTGTTGATGATGGTCCACCAACCATACCCATCACCCTTGGAAGCATGATTGAAAGACAGATCGTGGAGATCCCGAAAAAACGGCGACAGAGCAGGGAAAGTTAACAAAATCGCACACCCATCTAAATCCGATGATGTGCCTCATAGATTTGGGTGTAAGTTGGGCCAAACTGATGTTGTACGACACCAGGAGCTCGGAAATGAATGGATCCAAGGGAAAACGGAGACCGTTCTCCAAGTGATGAGTGTACACAGAGATGAACCCCCTCGGCGGATGAGTCACCCGAGGACGCTCCTGATCGGGAAGCTCACACCAGTACCCCAAGGCGTGCTGGATTCCGTATAGCTCCTCGGCCCTCCGATGGTAGTTCCCCAGCTTCGCCTCCACCAACCAGTCACCACTGACCGATTTCTCCAACGGACCATCGATCTTAGTGGTCTCATGCAAGATCGGGGCATACTTGCCCTGCGGATCAGCTTCAGTCCAATGAACTGGAAACTCAGGGTAAGGACGGCGTACACCCGAAGAACCAGCTTTCTTACCAGAAGTTGCGCGTTCAGACACGCCAGACCCGCCAACAACATCATCTTTGGAAGCGTCCCAACCAGTCGAACGCCTCTCCACCGGCCTCTCCGAAGGCCGACCCCTTGAAGTTTTCTGTACCCTTCCCGAAGGCACATTCTCCCTCTCACTAGAGGAGCCAACGACGAACTTACTTTTGCCCCTATTCTTTGCCATGGTCGCGAATTCTCGGTCTAGGGTTTAGATTGAGGAGTAGAAGGAAGAACGAAGAAGTAAGGAGAATTCAGAAACAAATTACCTTTTTCCGAAGCGGAATTCGCCGATAAAACGAACAACACAAGTTCCCGAAGTCTAAAGCTGGCCGAATTTCGTAGATCTGAAGAAACTCAAAAACCGCGATCGCCGGGAAAAGAGAGGAAGTTTGCTTAAAAGAGAGAGAAAGTAAAGTTTGAAGGAAGTTTAGCGCCCGGTATTTATAGAAAAGGGAAGCGTATCAACTTCCTTTCGACCCACGATCTCCACGACACAATGCAAATCCCAACACTTGTCATCAATGCAAATCATCCCTTTTCAAAAAAAAAAAGAGGGAACTTTTGGACTTCTGACAACTGGAAATCCACCCATTTAATTCTAAATGGACCGGGTCTGGGGGGCATGTTGTTTGGGCTCCCAATTGATTCTCAATTGGGCCACTAAGTCCAAAGCCCAATGGCTCTAAACAACAGCATCAAACCTACCAATGGCTAGTCAGCCATCCATCAAGGCCCAAGGCCCAATAGCAATAAATGACCTATGGGCATTTATTATGCAAACACTATAAATAGGCCGCCAAGGCTCACACCTCAAGGTACGTCCAATTTATCGCCTTAAGACTACTCTTCTAGAGAACTTCTCTCTAGAATCCGAGCATCGTTCTTACTTAGGCATCAGAGGGGCTTTCCTCGGAAACACCCCCGAGGCTAGTGACTTTGCTCTTGTGCAGGTGAATTCGGACTCGACTCATTCAAGCAAGCAAGATCTTCAACACATACGAAAGGGCCTTCATTCGAAGCCCATTGTTTCCATCTTTACAACACCGGAACAACAAGTAAAATCTCTTAGGAATTGAATAAGCTAAGATTTTCCCATGTATTGACATTTTCTAGCAAATAGAAAGAATGATGTTTGGTTGAACATGAGAAGTAACTTACCTAGGACTCTAGGAGAAACTAGGTAAGCAACTTTCTCTATTTTGTACTCCCTCCGTCTCTTTTTGTTTTTACGTTTGGTATTTTGCACGCGTTTTAACGACTAATTAATGTGTATTGAGATTCTTCTTAGTTTTTATGTAAACGAGGAAAATCGCGTTTATTTATAATGTTTTTACCCTTATCAAAATTCTGATATTGGGAAAATGAGAAAAAGTTAATGTCATAATTGAAAAGTGTGAGAGATTAAATGATCCAATGGATGTAATTGGTTAAAATAATAATTGGACACAAATTTTGATAGAATATTAAATCATTTATGTGATAATATAAAAGGAAATGTAAACAACATTTTGAAATCCCAAAAAAGGAAAACGTAAAAAACAAAAAGAGATGGAGGGAGTATGTGGAAAGTAAAAATTCCAATAGGAAGTGTGATTTCCCACGTAGAATCAAGTATAAGCTTTATTTTCAAATGCTTTTGTTAATAAATGAAATTAAACCGTTACCACCTTTAGCGTTTCTACACATAAAATTGTTATTGGTATTAGCAGTTTTATACGTAGAACGCTATTGGTATTAGCGGTAATTAAAAAAGAATGAAGCTTGTATCGATCCTACGTGAAATGTACCACATGAATTAGTTTTTAGACCGACATAAATTTGGAATAAATTTTTGTTTTAGCCATTTGTAGAAAAATCGTTCATCTTTTAGAGTGGGATTTTTTTTTTCCTTTTTTAAACTTGCACATTTTATCGTCTTAAAAACGTTGTTATGTTTCACATCTAAAAATTAATTACATCCGGTAAACAATAAATATTTAAAGGCGGATGTAAAGTTAACCGAATATTTTTAAGAGTTATTTTGATATAATTTTTTTTTTTTTTATTAGTGATAAATATATTTTTTTTTTAATAAAATTTTTCTTTCAAAATCACACGTAACCTATAAAGATAACAGTATAACCTTTTAAAAGTTGTCCATCAAAATTACTTCCTAACATAAAAAAGTTACTCCCTCTGTTCTTAAATATTAGTCTTATTTTGACTTTTCAAATCGTTTCAACTCAATATTAAAACGTAAATATCTCCAAATACGTATGTTAAAAAAAATATAAATATTGATATTGTTAAACTACACATTAAGACGAACAAAATAAGATCTCACATGAATATATTTGGAAGTACGTATTGGAAAAAAAATTAGAAGATTATCTTTAATTGTGAATAGTGTCAAGATTTCAAGTGAAACTAATATTTGAGAACAGAGGGGGGTAATAAAAAAAAACATATTCAAAATCACTAAAAATTGGGTAAAATTAAGTCTGATATTTAATAAATTTATTGTGCGCACAAGACCTATTGTTTACTCCGTATAAATTATGTAGGTGAAAATTATATACTTTCATGTTTTCAAAACTGTATTTCTGCGTTGAAGATATTGTCCTTTGATTTATTAATTACCCCCCTCAAATTCTACAGATTAAACTAATATAATACTTTATACTAGTATTATTTTAGAACTACAAGACAGTGATATGTAAACGAGGTTTAATCTCAAGTCTTAGGTACTACTCATTCGAAGCTTCTAAAACTTTACTACTTCATGTATTAGCTACCACTTTCTCCGTTCTTTTTTGTTCTTTATTTTTGGTATTATACATGCGATTTGGCGTATAATCAATAAAGATAAAGATTCTTTTTTAAAATGCAAATTACGGAGTACTTCATTCATTAATCATGTTTATACTTTATTTATTGTCTTTGTTGGATAAAGTGAAAACAACTTTAATTCTGGACAATGATAGAGTAACCCTAAGGGTTGTTAACCCTTTCAATATTGAATTTTAATTGGTTACAAATGCATTGAAACTTTACATACAACACTTTCTCTCTCCAATTAATTATGCTTATATATTATTTTATGTTATACGTATCTTAGGGATTGTCAACCCTTCGGGTCAACCAAACATTTTCCTTTAATTCTTTATTAAAAAATACCCCCTCCATCCCAAAATATAATATTCTTTACGTATTCCTTTTGGTGTCCCAACTTACATTGGAGAATCTTTTCTTTTATAAACTGATATAAATTGACAACTACACCCTTATTATTCTGTTGTTTTTTGTGTCAATTCTTATTTTTACTTGGTCAAATTTTCTATGCATTAATTTTGTTCATAATTTCTCATTTCTGTAATCTATATGCTTTTCCATAATTGGTTCAAAAGTTAAACAAAATAATCTTAATTTTTTTTTTTGATTCAAGTGAGGAGGGGAGCTCCAAAAGAGAAAAGGAAATAAAACAACTAACACAACAACAAAGCAGAAAAAGTCTTATTCGTTGTTGAATTGATTAGTGGATTGAGTTTTATTAATGAAAAATAAAAGTTTTCACTATACCCAAAAGACAATAAATGTCAGATTTTCGAAAAAATGAAGACTGTATTAATGATGGAATAATTGGCATTTAAAAAGAAAATATTTATTATACGTTAAAACGCGTGTAAAGTACCAAATATAAACAACATTTAGGGACTGAGACAATAATAAACATAATAGAGCTTCAATCCACTAACTAATCTAACAACCAATAAGATTTCTTTATTTATTTATCGAACAAATTAAGGCAAATTACATAAATTGCTATATAAAATGAATAATTCTCAATGTTTAGAACAAAAATGTCACCTAAACGAAAATACGTAAAGAATAAAAAGGAGTGGAGGGAGTATTACAATTGGCTTCTTTTTATTAAAAATGGGGTCATCCTTTGATTCTCTAACATAGTTGAAAATTGTGTGGTAGTTGACATGCTGATTCTAATTAGTGTACTATTGCAAATTTGCAATAGAGGCTGAGGCACCTGATTCTAATTAGCGTACTATTGCAACTTCACTTTCAAAGTATTCCTAATGACAAAGTTTACTTTACCTTTATCAAATATTCTTGTTAACGTGTTGTCATTTTCATTAGCGTAACCAGATTTTTGAATTTGGACATTATATGCCAGTTCGATGCATTGCGTTGTTGCTCATCTAATCAGGAAGGATAAATGCTTTTGCATAATAGTTGAGTTGAGTTGAGTGCAACTACAGTGAACCTGATTCGCACTAGAGGAATTTGAATCTGAGACCTATCGTACAAATGCCATCAGTTTTAACCAGTAGGCCAAAACTTCATTGGTGGGCACGGTTCTACAATGCAAGATCTATTCAACGGCCGTAATTTTGATGAAAGAAACCTTTATTTGATTTCAATTTGTCATGTATTTCTTAGATCTATATTTCTCTTGTAGATGCCGTATGACTCTTTATTAATGAATTGTTTTCCTTTCAAATAAAAAAGCATTAAGAGACACATTGTATATAGCACTGGAGGGTGATTTTTTATGCAGTAAATTGTAAATTTCTTCTGCTGCTCAGCGGGTTTCCTTCAATTACTCGCAAAAGAAGTTTGCCTCAAACATACACAAAAATCTTGCCTAATTCTGTTCAGAGACCACTATGCCAGAGTATTTATCCATCGGAAAACATAACAGAAACCCATTTCTTTGCCTGGGTCTTGCCTATTGACCAAAGAAATAATTAAAAGAATGACCATTTTTCTAAAGAACATTTTGCAATTTTATGATGATAATATAGCTTTCAGAGCATCCTTTATGTAGGGAAACTTGAATGAGAAGCCTAATTCCTTGGCTCTCGTTGGAAGTACCTTCTGCCCTTCCAAAACCTGCATGCGCAAAATAATGAGCCCATTTGTTTCCTTTTGTAATGCTTTACAATAACAACACACATATCACGTTAGCAACCAATACCAAGCAAATACTTACTACAATAGCTCCTTCTCCAAGAACTGCCTTGAGTGCGAAGTCTGGTACCGGCAACCACGAGGGCCTGCCCATCGCATTTCCAAGATTTTGACACATCTCTCCTAGTGTAACAGGGTTTGGAGCAGTTCCATTGATAACACCTGAAGTTTATAACACAAATCCATTATTTTGTCCAACAAAGTTCCTCACTACTATGCACATGAGATCAGACAAGGTAACATGTCCTAGCTCCTAAACGTAATAAACAGAACAGAACTTCCGAATGTTATGGCATAATATCTAATTTCTGGCTAGAATAAAGAATTGAAGTTGAACAGTCTTTTACTTGATAATATGCACAATATTCAGAATGCTATTTAACCCAAGCTTTTCGACTGACCAAAAACTGGAAGGGTAAATGGGTAACACAGTTTTTTTATCCTTTTCGGGGCGAGGGGGGGACACCATATTATATCAACATCTTTTTTGTTTTCTGTTTGAATAGAAACGAACAGATGACACAACGTTCCCAACCACAGAAAAGAGTTCTAGCACATTACTGACTAACGGTGGATAATCATATTTCTTAGAGGTACTAGAAACAACTCCATGAATGACTAACTAGACTACTAGCACTCTACGGATAGGTTAGCTGAGTGAAAGACTGTAGAACTTGCTAATTCCACTTTCCATAATATAGTTGTTTGTTGAGCTCGAGTCATGCAGTACTCCCTCTATCTCTAAAGGAGCTTATCTTTCATTTCTTCTTCTTCGGTAGTGTTAAAGAAGAAAAGGAGGCACCAAGCAATAATTCTAGATTCAAGTATGTCAACGATTGGATTGAGATCAAGTTAAAAGAAAAATGATACTTTAGCCCATAGAATAAAAGCAAGAGATTATAACCTTCATAAGCTGGATTTAATAGAGCTTCATATATCAGATTCACAATGTCATCCAAATGGATCCAGGAAAACCTAAACAACAAAGAAAAAGCAACTTAATGAGAACATTACCATCTAGAGTTACAAATGTAGCGAGGGAGTGAAGACGGAGAGAATCAACTTAACAGTTAATACCATTGTTTTCCAGTCCCTATAGGTCCACCAGCAAACATCATGAACAGGGGGATCATCTTGGCTTCAGAGAATTGAACAAAAATCATGTATCAGGTTCACAATTGCATAACCACTTAGGAATGATGTAACGGGAAAAGATAGACTAGCACAGTATTCCTTAAGCTTGAGAATAACTAAGAGCTGAGAAGGTAACTCTAGTTTTTAAAACAATCAGACTAATTGACTAATTACTGTCCACATCTGAAAACTTGGACATGAAAGGGGGCTTTCGAGGTTTCAGGTGAAATAAAGTAATACATTTCATTACATGGTCACGATCAATGAGTACCTAGAGCACCTCCATCTTTTCCAAGAACCACGCCGATGCGAACACGTACTAGCCTTACATCCTTGTTGACTTTCAGCGCCGAGGCTTCCCATTCTTTACAAACCTGAAGATCAGGGTACCAAGATTAGGTATAGGCATGTCAATAAAATGAACAACCACATCCCGGGGATGCAGGGGAAGGGGAGGAGGTAGAAAGATAGTCATATAAATCTAATGCATTCACAAACCTATATCCTGCCCTTAACCCTTTAAGTAGCATGACAATCCAAAAGAAGGCTGCATTCTCATCATATTCAGGTTGACAAGACCCGAGGCGCCCGGTTTTCACTTTAGAGGAGGCGGTCTAGAGACCCCTTCCCCCCGGTGGTGTCCGAGACCTTTTTTTACACCTGGATCCAACAAGATGCAAAAATGGACTGTCTATTTTGAAGGCTAAAACTCATGCGTATGAGACCTTGGTAGGAAAATATTGACAAAAAAAAAAGAACCTTAACCCTAAAAGTCTCTGAAACCCAGGTATATGCTGTTGATAACCCAATTCTAAAAGACACATCTCACACCTATAAACCCAGAGACATCTACCACAATGGTGAGGACCAAAGGTAGAACATGTCTATTTGCTAAAATTCAATGGGCAGCTACTCCCAAATTGAAAAGCACCCTAGACTCCAAGGGACCAAGAAATTTAGAGAGACTTCCCTTGGTTGCCTCATGTCCCAAGCCCAGTTGAAAAGGTATAACACAACTAGCTTCCTAGATTCAGTTGAAAAGCGTGAGAAATTCTCAATACGTTGTAGAAAAGCCTTTGTGGATTGCACCTTATAGCCTCAAGAACCAATTACACCAGGCCTGGAAAGCTGCTCAAAAGAATATTCCTAAATATTGAGCCATCATGAACCATCTCGGCATAATTTTTGCCTCTTCCTTAGAAAAACTTATTCTTAGAACAGTTCCTCTTATGTTGCATATTCTGTTAAAAAGAAATAAAGGGATTCGGAAAGCATCGAAGTAGTCATATGCTTTCAGAATCCAATTTTAATGCAACTTCAGCAGATGGCTAGAGAACTAGAATCAACCGAAGGAATCTCATGCTCTGCATGTATTGTCATTGAGTTACATGTCATGAACAATCAAAGGGCAAACAGAAATTCAACCTGAGACTCTAGGAATATCCTAGATGTCAAGCAACAGCAACAATATTATAACCTCAATCCAAATAGTACCGGCTAGGTTATGCTTTGAACAATGGACTAGCATTAAGAGCATGAAACAGCACATAATCAACATTCTAATATTCACCTGAGCCAAGTAATCGTTTCCTGATGGACTTCTCTCATCAAAAACCCGTGTCTCACTTGTGCCTGTGCATTCAGACAAAAGAAATCATAATTAACACTATATTAAGAGCAGCGAAGATGCTACATTCATGAATAACACAAGACAACAGTTTGTGAGACTGACCATAATAACCAACCGCTGTTGCACTGACCAGAACAGAAGGCCTGGTATCAGGTTGCAAGTCATTTATTAAATCAACAACCTTCAGACAAGGAAAAAAAATTCACAATTGAGAGGAAAGGAAATGTTATACCTATCTTGCAGACCCTAGAAAAAGAAGAGACAATATGCAATATTTTTTCTACAAGAAAAAACCAAATGAAAGAAATTTACGTAGGAAAATATACTCAACAAGAAATTGGGAAATACCTTAGAAGTGACCTTGATCCTGCTTTTCATGATATCATTCTTAATCTATCATAGAATGGAAAAGAAACTGCAATCAGCTATCTTAAGTTCTGGTCACAACAATAACCAACATATTAGTATCAACAAGATTGGATTATTGCATGAATATGATGCTTGATAAGCCCAAGTGACAGTATAACTTTTTTGCTGAAAGCTAGTAATCAGCTCATTCAAGAGACCAATATATATAGCCACCAAGACACCAAGTGTTACTGTGGACTGATTTGAACTGAAGCCAGAGGTGAGTATGTTGCTATTTATCAGCATTATTTTCCCAGTAGCATTCCATCAAAGTTATTGGCAGCATATTTTTGTATTCCCCCATGCATGTGGTAGAAAGCTCATCAGAATCAAAGTAGTCCAAATGGTTAATTAGACTTATTAGCCACTAACTGGCTGTATTTCAGTAAGAGATCTCATGCTGCCCTTCTCTAAAGCCGGTCATAACAAAACTAGGATTCAGACTTACAGGAAGCCAATAATATACACTGATGAGCTCAATAAAGATCCCTCTTTTTTCTTGAATGGTTAAGGCTCTGTTTGGTTTGGTGTAAAATGTTATCGTGAAAAATGATTTTCCATGGAAAACTTTTTCCAAGGAAAAACACAATTCATATGTTTTTCTTTGTTTGGTTCCTTACAAGAAAATTAATAGAAAAAAGGAAGATGGGAGAAGATGGGTGAAGATTGATGGGAAGAAGGAAGATGGAGGTAAGGAGGAAAGATGGAAAGATGGAAAAGTGGTTTCCCTTCCTCTCATATGGTAATGTTTTTCCACCTTTTGAGGGAGTTATGGAAAATTGTTTTCCATCCCTTGCCAAACAAAACAACGCAAAATGATTAAAAAGGGAAAATCGTTTTCCATGGAAACGTTTTACACCCTACCAAACGGAGCCTAAGAGTATAATATATTGCGGGCGATTGGTATCATATCATACTTGCAATCCCTGCGACTGAAACTGAAGCACATTTAGATGTACCGAAGCTACCAATACATACCTCTGATGACCACCTTGTACTTATAGGTGTTCCCGCCAGATTTACAACAGCAGTTGAACCTCGTATGCTGTCTTTCCACTCTGGTTCCTCTGCAACCACAATGCCTGGGAACTTATTGACTGCAGATGTAAAAATGAAACAAGGTAAGCTGATGGTTAGGCATTCCATCCACTGGAATTTGAACAGTATAAACCATTAGAAATTTAGATGTGTAAAATTTATTATTTGCTATCAGAGAAAAATTCTAAGACTCGTATTAAAAACTTGTACAAACACTTCTTCTCTTTTTAGTATACAGTGTAGGTATTCTCATTACCTTCTTACCGGGAAATATTAGCTGAGCCTTAGACCTGGATCGCGTCAAGACACGAACTTGATGTTTATCTGAAGTGAAAAGAATAAGGTATTCAGCTCGAGCAACTCATAACCATCACCAACATGCAGAAAAGAGAACTGACTAAATTTTACACCTTTGAGCATGCTAGTACATTGCTTATTGATTTTATTTCCTTATCAAAAAAAAGAACTCCTTATTGAAGTATGCATTGTTGATATCATTTGGGTGCAGTACTAAAATATACTCCGTAAGTGGTTATGGTTAATACTCCGTAACAAATAGTTCTAAGTCTAATCATCTAAATCATCATTATGAAAGGGGGGGGGGGGGGGGGGGAATCAATGTTAAACCTCAATTTTTTTCATTGTCAACTGAATACCAAAATCAATTCCAAACCACACTTGTTCAGTTTTCGACTGGATAGCTGATCACTATTTCTCACGAGGATCATCACTCTACCATACCAATCATGCAAAATGATTATTACTCCGTATAAGTAACCTAGATCAGTTATAAAGACACCTAAATCCGACATGAACAAACAGTGCAATGTCCAAACAAACACCCTAATCAGCAAACGTAAACATGTTGGGAATTAAAACAAATAAGCATCATCAAGACTTTAAGTTAATAATATACATTCACTTGATTACCTGCATGTAATCTTTGAACCAATCGCTGGCCAACAAACCCAGTAGCCCCAGTTATTGATACAACCATCTGATTGCCCTATGAATAAACAATAATCACCCAATTAAAGTTAGGTAGTGTTTGGTCAAGCTCTTGAAAGTGTTTCTCAACTTGAGAAGCTGGAATATGGCTATTAATTGAATTCATTTGAAATATCTTGTTAAAACATTGTTAGTTTGTTATATTGAATTCATTTATCAATCCCAGCTATTAACAAACCCCTTAAAAGCTTAAATTCCACATATAATGTAACGTCTAGCTTAGTTGGTTAATTTTCGGGGGTGATAGCATGATACCAAAAACCTGGGATTGAATCCCGACTGGCGACTGCATCATTGCCCTTCGTGTAATCGTATACACCAAACAGAAGCCAAAGACACCACATACAATACACAATCCAATTATGCATCAATTGTTTAAAAAACCTAAAACAACCAAAGTGAAAATTACTCCGTAGACACTAATAATTGAAGAATTATGAGAAATGCAGCACCTTGGAAGACGGGTCAAACTCATTTTCTTTGCTGAGACACCACAAACTAAATCTCCTGTTCTCGAAACCCTGAAAAAAAGAGTCAAACTTAACATATACTAAAAACTTGAAATTGAGTGAATTTCGAGTGAGAGAGAAAATTTGAACCTGGGAATTAGGGGAGAAGTGAAAAGAGGGGAGTTTAGAGATAGAGGTAGTCCAAGACAAAGGATTTGTGGCTCTGAAAACCTCCATTGATGCTCTGCGATTCCAAACCAAGCTTCAAACTTTTTTTTGTTCTACTTTTGTGTATAAATTTCGTGGGAAAATGAAGACGTGCGATGCGTCTTCTTTGTTGATCGTGTAAGAATTTGAGCCACAACGGTTTTGGTGGTTCTATCTCTTTGTTTGGTATTACTCCGTAGCCTACTTCTAAAGTTCTAAATGGTTATGGGTCCGCTTTTTTCTCCCATAAATTTCTTTGAAGTCTTGTGTGGATTCCTTTTTTTCTCCCATAAGTTGATCAGGTCTAATAAGTTTTTATCAGACGATGTCCAATAAATTTTTATCACATGATGTCCAATAAGTTTTATTAGATCATTCAGGTTTAATAAAGTGTAATAAGGTAATGTTTGATTGCAAACAATTAGAGGTAGAAGCGTGACTTCCTATGAGATGGACATTTTGTCGGTTATTTGGTTGGCGTGAAATAGGTGAAGTTGAACTTCTTTGGGAATCTGAAATTCCCATGGGACATGGGAAGTGGCTTACACTACACTTACTCATCCTCCAATTGATAAGTCATGATTTCCATGTTTATTCCTATGAAGAGTAAATATCTTGTGCCAACCAAACAGTTGTAAGAAATTTCCTAAGAATTTCACAAAGAATTTTATTCAGGTCTAAACTGATGAAAAGAACGCATCCCTAATACAATTTACAAATTTAAGAAAACAAATCTATCACAGGCTTAAAAAAAAAACCAATCTATAAGGAAAAGGCTACATGTACTACTAGAGTACAAGAGCCTTTTGTACATCACCTATAATATATTGACAACACATCAATCCCACTAAAAATGGGAGGGAAAACACAAATAAAAAAGAAGTTTTAGGCGGGATACACTTTTGCATATTGCGCCAAAACGTGAGAATTGGGCGGGATGCATTTTCACTTATTGCGCCAATCTGAAGAGCGCCAAACGAAATTATTGTAGGTCCTTCATCTCCCTTCTTCTCTTTCCTTTTTCTTCCATTGTTGTTCGTAAAAGAAATCTGTCATTGTTGTTCATTAAAAAAAACTGCCATTGTTGGTCCATATTCATTCTTGCTAAGAATAAAAATTGAAATTTAATTAATTTCATAGCTGAACATTCGTGCTAGATATAAACTATTATCAATTGCAATTAGAGCTTCCCTTAATATCTTTCGAATTGGGCTATGAGATAGCCAGAATTTTTATTACATAAACCTCCATTTGTGATGCATATAAGGTGTTTGATAAAATGCTCAATTGAAATATTAAATTTAATCTACCTTTTCTAAATTAGTTTCAGTTGCAAAAGCTAGCTATATTGATGGTTGGAAAAAGGTATAGAAGAAAACTAGCTATGTGGATGTTTTGTGCTTGAATGGAAGCAAAAGGTGGACCCTTTACCGAAGGTTGATGAAGACGGCAATGGCTTTTCAGAAGTGACAATGGTCGTATATTGCAATATGCAATCTGATTATGTATTGTTTATTATGACTCCGTAAATACTAAAAAGAAAACATAAAAAGTATAGAAACATAAAACAACAACTGCACAAAGGGAAAAAAAAAGCCACATATAAAGGATCGAACGCAGGTCTAGGCAGTGTAAAGATGACCATATAAACTTCGTTGTAACCAGTTTGGCAAGGGGTATCAGCACATCCATTTGTGCTAGAAAATATATAATATATTTGAGATTTTGAAAACCTTGTTTTATAAGCAGCGAATGTTTAGATTTCATAATAAATAAAATGATCCCACATATTAAAATACATAGTAATAAAATTTAATTCTCATTAAAAAAAACAAACGGAGTAATTCCTAGTAAAAATATAATAAAAAAGCGTTTTCTGCCAATAACCCTTTATTGAATTAGGACCGAATATTGATTGATAATTCAAGCACTTGGAAAATTATGGAGTAATTAAGCATATGTTCAAGATAATTAGTCTTTTCAAGCCTTCACGACTTGCGCTAAATGCTTCATCATAGTACTATTATAATTTACATGCAATATTTAATCCATTAATTACAAACGTTTATAGATATTTGCTAAAACAATACCGTCGTAATAGAAGGTTACATTTACCTTTTTAATAGACGACTACTCTTTAAGAATCTAGGATGAGAATCCATACACACCTAGAAGTTAATTTATGTTTTAGTAAACACATCTAATACGACAATAAAAATAAAAGGTTACCCTGACTATGGATTTCCCTAGAGAAAAAATCATCTTTTTAAAGTTTAACTAGGCTTTTGAATCCTGGCCAAAGAGGAAATTACTTGGTATAATTTTTGACCATGAATTTACAGGATCATTACACCTTTAAGGTAAAAAGAAAAAAAAATAGTCAAACTCTAATTCAATATACAAATTGGTTCTTTTGAAAATACAGATGTGTTGATACCCCTTTGTCGCAATGGTTACTGAATGCTGATCATATTGAGTAATATCCCCACGCAACCATGTTCGGCTCCTTTCAAGGACAGACAAAATGTTTTTAACATAACATTACTATACGGGATCATTTTGAATATAAAGAAGTCATTTTGTTTTTATAGGGTTCAAACTTCAATCCGTTAAAATGGATATAGAGTCTTACAAATCAAAAGGGATTCTATTAAAAATGATACCGTCCCAGAAATTCAATCAGACGTCATATACCAACTCCTTTGAGTGCAAATGAATTGATACCTATAAAACGCAATTCACATAAAGAAGTTCAAACGTCCCTCAGTACACAACTCCCACAGAGAAGTTCAAACGTCTCTTAAAACACAACTCCCATAGAAAATTTCAAACTTCAATTTGGGGCTTCACAGCTTCGTTAGCATTGGAAAAAAATTGTATCACAACCATATAGCACCGACGATAGCTTGCTGTTTCTCGCTTATATTTTCCATTTCAATTGATAGGTGAGTGTGTAATTTTATAGATTACTACTGTTAGTATTATATAATCGTAATTTCATTTCTGGATTTTATTTTTTTATAAATTAAATTAAGTCAGTGTTTGAAAATCACCTTTTGAATTCCT
Source organism: Spinacia oleracea (assembly GCF_020520425.1). Lineage (NCBI taxonomy): Eukaryota > Viridiplantae > Streptophyta > Magnoliopsida > Caryophyllales > Amaranthaceae > Spinacia > Spinacia oleracea. Next base: position 146,272,996 of record NC_079490.1, on the reverse strand, counting down.
TAAAGTTAAAAAGATCCCGTAAATTCTTATTCAGAGTTAAAATGAAAAAAAGATTGTTGATATCAGGGATCGAACACGCCTCGCAGGCTGAAAGAAATATAGGAAGCATTGTAGTGACCATTGAAGCAAGGGGTATCAGCACATAACCTTTGGTAAAGTAAATTATTTTATCTATGGCTGCCATAATTGTATTAGAATCACTTTATTTGATTCTATAAAACAAATGACCCCGTATATTCAATTTACCTTGATATCATTATTTTTTAAATGATCCCGTTAAATCAAAGGCATATAAAAAAAAGATTGAACAACTTTAAGATCTAGGTCATTCATCTGGGTTCCCAACCCGCCGCCACCATCACCGTCTTCACCATCCTCAACAAACCTCCCTTCTCTTTCGAATCTCTTATTTCTTTTTCCTTCTAATATTACCCCTCTTACCCTAGATTCCGGCCGGAAATAAGAACACCAACGACCCACCGCCGTCGTGGTTTGACTCCAACAACCGCCCTTGGGTCGAAGACCACAACCGCCAAAACCCTAAACCGTAATCTGGGTTTATGAATATGAGTTTATGAATCTGGGTTTATGAACAACATGAAGAACATAAGAAAATCAAAGTTTAATAACAAAAACTTTAATTTAAGGAAGAACGTGAAGAAAGGAAGAATATGAAAAACAGAAGAAAATCAAACACCAAGAACTGAGGAGATCACGAAGAACGGGAGAGAACAATGAGAATGGATGAAAAAAATTCAACCCAAAAATATGTTTTCTCTCTCCTGTTGAAAAAAAAATCTGAAAAAAAAAATAATGCATTAATTAAGTTTATTGTAATCTGTGTAAAATTTCAAATTAAATTTGAAAATTTTTGAAATTTTCAAAAAGGAGGGCATCTTTAAAGATGCCATTTCAGCCAATGAATGGCATGGAGTACAAGATTCCATGTACTCTAGGAGTACATGTAGCACCATCTAATCTATAACAAACTTAATAACAGATGGAGTTAGGGTTGGATTTCGTGCTAACTTTTGAAAGTTTCCTCCATCCCTAATACATGATTTTTTGGAAATTACCATCTTAAAAAGTTTCAAACTTTGAAAATTATCACCTTATATTTTCTTTTTTGAAAATTACCATCTTTGTTTTACAAATGTTTTAAAATCACCACCTGTAGGTGGTGATTTAACCAATCCTACTTCTCAATTCTTCTTATTCTTTTTTTTCTCCCAATATCCTCCTTAATTTGTTTTTATGGTTATTTTAGGAAATGTCTCAATTGCCAAATAAATTTTTTAAGAAAAGGCACTAGGATTAAGTGTTACATGTACCACTTTTATGGGTCCAAATCCTCCGTCGCACTCTTGTGTCTCATTTCATGTACCACTTATTTCTATTGGTCCACCTCATTAATATAGTAACTTTTTTTATTGCTTTTCTTTTTTATTATTTATTTTAATTAAGGAATTGTAATTGTTGTAATTTAATATTTTAGTTCTCAAATTTTAATATATTTTTCCGACTACAACCAATTTTTTATTTTTTATTTTTTTGTTGTCAAAAAGCAGTCCACGAGTAGTGTGCAACTACTTCTATTATATTTTTATTTATTCTAGATTGTTTCTCTTAAACTCCAATTTTCTTTTCCAATTCTTATCATCTCTTACGAATATATAATCATAAGTATCATAATTTTTCACATAGAATAAATTACTTGTAGGATAAAATACAAGTAAGAGAAGGATTTGTGTTAGCCTCTGATCTTCACAATCAATAAAATGTTAGCCCACGAAGTAAAAGAAAGGAAACATATTCAATATCTTGACAATAATCATTTTTACACTATATTTTAAAAAATTCAACAATCATTTTGTTTGACAATAAAACTATGAATAGAAGTTTTACAACAATCATGGCGTTTGACAACAATGGCTAATCAACATGATTGTTGTCAAAATATTGTACATGACATTCTTTTCCTTCTCAAATTCATATTTAGTATAAAAATATTCAATTGAATTCTACATACCTTAGATGGTACAGTGACAAGACGTCAAGACCACCCATGAATGATTCTTGATTATTAGAATCCATTGTAGATACGGAAGTTGGGTAATCAAAATAGTTTAATTAGGGTTTTGTTGAGGTAGAAGAAACTAAATTGTGGTTTTAACGCTTAAAAGATATTTTTAATCTGTGAATGTGATCGGAGAGAAGAATAAAAGGACTAAAAAAAAGTTAAATCAGGAAAATAAAAGCAATAACAAATTACTATAATTTAATGAGGTGACCAATAGAAATAAATAGTACGTAAAATGGGACACAAGGGTGGGACGGAGGAATCGGAGTTTTGTTGCACTGTAGCTTATGGTACGCCACAAACCATAAAGGCATATAGCGCTTTTACGTGTCCTGGCTAGTGTTCAAGTGATAATATTGTAACCTTTTACCCTTAAGCTACAGTATGTGTGACATGAGAGGCATCATCTATAACCTTTTAAAAGCAAGGAGTATGATTTCACTATTCATTCAATAGTGTATTGCCTAAAAGACCCTTAAGTTTCTTATCATTTATCATTTGTGTCCTCCTCCCAATCTCGTGTTCACTCGGTGCCTCCCTTCTCCCTCCTCCCTACTCCCCTTCTTCTTTTCCTTTCACATGTGGTTCTTCTATGGATGGTTTTTCAGCAAACCCTAGCTCTTTACGCCCTCATTTCGTCTCTCCTATCTTCTCCCTCCTTCTTTCTCTATCCATTTTTCTTCTCTGCTACATCTCTCTCACTCCACAATAATAATTGAACATGGCGGCTGATATCCTTGATTGTGGCTAGGGTTTTCTCGTTCTTCTTCTTTCAAGGTTAACAGGAAGTAGACGAAGATAATGGACAAGGTAGTTTTCTTCTTTTCTCAATTTCTGAATTTTATAGGTCTAGGTATTTAAAATTCGATTCTTTTAGGGGTTTTAGTGTTTCAGATTCTAATTTCTCTGAATTTCTGCATTTTCTAAGTCTTGGTATTTAAAATTCGATTTTGTAGGGGTTTTAGGTGTTTTAGATTTCTATCTTTCTGAATTTTCTAGGTCTAGGTAATTTTAGGGGTTTTGGGTGTTCAGATTCTTATCATTTCTTAGTTTCTGAAATTTTGTAAGTCTATGCATAAATAACTATCTTAGCCTCTGGATTTCTTATGAGAGTGTTAGGATTCTACTCTATTCATAATTGCTTGATTTATGAATTTGTTCGATAGATTACCAGCCAAAGGAAGGAGATAATGCCGAAACTGAGCTTGAAAAGCACTAAGATACTTTGGGCTGAGATGGCTCGAGCTGAGGTGACATTCTACTATTTTTTTCATCTCATTCATTGTGACTATGGTTGGCAAACTATTGGTGTGTAAATGTGGATTATGTATTGCCAAATTCTATTTGGTTTCAGGCAGCTAAGAAACTCTGGGCTTATATAGTGAAGGATTTGCTCAAGATCCCAACAGGCGTAACATAAAATTTGACAAGATGTTGCATTCCATTTTTCGTGTAGATACCATCAACAGGTTCCGGATGAATAAATCTCTCTATAAGCATGTATGGTCGCTTAGTCAGAAGAAGGTAATACTGATCTCCTGTTTTATGTTTTATGATCATCTTTCACGAGATATTGCCATTTCAAGTTCTGATTAACAACTGAATTATCTGTGTATGGCAAATGACTCTGATCCTAGGACAGGGACTCTGATGCTCTATGATGGAAAACTTTTTGAGAAATTATAGATTATGCAAAATGGTCATAGTAACATTGTGGTAACATTTATTATCTTATAAAAAACTCTTCTGCTAGATTTCTATGGATGTTTTTCTTTGATCATCAATTTTCGTTCCTCCTTAACACACTGTTTCCTTTCCCATTGCTTGATAATGTGATTTTATTTCATATACCAGGTCTTGGAAGATAAGCCTGATCAATCAAAATGGACGCTGAAATATATAGCATTTGGCCGTGACATTGAGTTCTCTTGGCTTGCTCGAAATCTGCAGGTACCATCATTCTTTGGTTTTTCTATATTTTATCATTATCTGTTCACTTGAAAGTTATCTCCTGGATATGGTTTAATTTGTACTATTTCTGGCGTCACTGCAGCCCATCCCAAACCAGAAAATTCATTGGAGATCTCTAGAAGGTCTTCCAATCAGGTGAGAATTATATGCAGCAGCAATGCTGAAGCTTGTACTTTCACTGCTTCGTCTATGTGTAGTTCTTTGGAATTCTTCATTACACTTTTGCCCATGTTTGCAATCCTCATTATAATCTTGTTGTACATGAAATTCTGTGGGCTCTAAAGGACCAGAAGTTATATAGTCAATTGACTTAATATCACTATTGCTTTGCTTCGCCTTTTTTTCCATTTGAAATAAATGGGCATTGAAGCTGTGGTATTCACATCAGCATACTGCTAATGGTGCTCTAGACTTCTAAATTTTATCCTATAGGAGTATCAATTGGTTGTTGATGAAAAATATTCTTCCTTTGCAGTGGTGCTGTTCGATTTTACCCAAGAGGTACTTCATCATGTCTTGTAGAAGTAAGGACCCTCTCCCTGATGTGTCCAGTTTAATTTGTAATTGACCCTGCTTTGTTAAAACTTGATTTTTTTATTTTTATTTTTTATGATTCATTTGTCTCCAGTCCACTGCCTCCTTAGAAAATCCCAACTAAAATACGTCTTAAAAAGCTTGGGTCCTGTGGTTCATAAATCTATATACATATTAACTGAATGATCAGTTTGTTTCAACAGATGAGCTGTTGTTGCTATTTTGGAGCTCTTTGATTAGTTTAAATAAGGTTAACAGGAAGTAGACGAAGATAATGGACAAGGCACTTTTCTTCTTTTCGATCTCAATTTCTGAATTTTCTAGGTCTAGGTATTTAAAATCCTATTCTTTTAGGGGTTTTGCCGTTTTGGTTTTTCAGTTTCTTATTTTCTTCCAATTTCTGCATTTTCTAAGTCTTGGTATTTAAAATTTAATCTTTCAGGGGTTTTAGGTGTTTCAGATTTCTGTTATCTCTCAATTTCTGAATTTTCTAGGTCTAGGTAATTTTAGGGGTTTTTGGTGTTTAGATTCTACCCTCCAAAACCAGATTAATTGCAGGGCTACTGGCCACTTTAAACAGGTTAATTAAATTTGTTGTAAGCTGGGTTCATAAGTTTATCAATAATGTGTATTCTGCTGTTTTTACTTCTCATCTGCATAATAACGGGTTGCTCCTTTTCACTCTTATGCATCAGCTTCTAAAGAATATTAGGGTGCAGAATCTTCAGAATTTGGCATTAGTGTAGCCTTTGCGTTTGTTATTATGATGTTGGGAGATCTTCTTTAATTTGTATGAACTGATGGAATGATTATGGAATTACAGAATGTGGCCTGATGGTCAGACTGCTGTTACTGCAGATTGGAAGCGCAGTGCTCACTTTTGAGCATACTTTACTGGTATCCCTTATGACCTTTTATGTGTCTCTCAACTGTCAAATTTGAAAGTACCAATTTCTTATTTACTCTGGTTATTATTAGTTCATTTCATATTATGTTAGGTTACTACGACTTTCTCTATATTCATCTGTTTTGACACTCCTGTTAGGCATCATTCAATTATAAAGAAAATTTTAATTGCTTTCTGATTTTCAAAATCAGTAATATGACAAGCATGCAAAGCGAATTTTTAAGCGGTTTTGGTTGTATCTATCAAAATTTGAATTTCCGTAGGTCTTGGTGTGAAGCATAGTGGTTGTGATTTGTGTGTGAACCAGAATATATTTCCCAGTTTTCTTTGTTGTTATGTAATTACAATTTATGTCTCAATGTTTTTTACTCGGGCTTGGTACAGTTACTATTCTTTTTGTTGTGAAATTTATAATTTTTTGATCATACTGTTGAATAAAATCTTCAATAGTTTATTGCGATCAATTTAGTTTTTAGGGGTCTGATTAGTTGGGTTTTTTTTGCTACTTCCCAAACAAGATTGAGGGGTTTAATCCAATTTAGGTTATGATTACTTTGTAGTTCGAATTAATTATAGGCTGGAACTTTGTCTAAAATTTCAATTTTAGAAAGAAATTGAATTGTCTGTTTTGCTTAATTTCTAGCAGCAGTGTGTCTTGATTTACACTGAGTTTGCCAATTTTGTAAAATTTCAATGGTCAGAATCGCATTTTAGTCAGGATCGTTGTGGGATCGTGAAGGATCGTGTAGGATCGCGATCTTACATCCGATTCTAACGATCCTACTTCCAATACTACAACCAACATTCAACGCTAAAAAAATATGAGTAAAACACTTAAATTAAACCAATAATTCTTCACATTAACATCTTACCCATCTTTTGAATGATAATTCGACTTAAAACCCTTAATTGATTGTACAAAATTTCTTCACTTTGTACCCAAAATAAAAACCCCCAATTTGGCATGAAACCCTAACTTTCGAGTTAAACAAAATTGAAAATTTCCATATACACGATCTGGAACAGAGGTAGGCAGAGAGTAGTGCTTGGTATCTTCTTCCGGAAATATCATCTCTGGTGTCGCTCGCCGGTCATCAGATCAAAAACCCCCAATTTGGCATGAAACCCTAACTTTCGAGTTAAACAAAATTGAAAATTTCCATATACACGATCTGGAACAGAGGTAGGCAGAGAGTAGTGCTTGGTATCTTCTTCCGGAAATATCATCTCTGGTGTCGCTCGCCGGTCATCAGATCTTCTCTTGGTTGCCTCGTTTCTCATTACTGGTTAATTGGTTTGAGCAGGTTTAGCAAGTTCGTAATAATGCTTTCTTTCCTTGAAATAGGTAATACTTTGTTTTTATTTTTGTTTTGGGTACTGAAAACACTAAAATGAGTATACGGAGTATATTCTTTTGCAACTAAGAGCATCTCCAATGGTTGTAGCTAGGGACTAGCTTGAAATTTATAAAAGTTTCAAGTTAATAGCTAGACCATTAAAGTGCAAATATTAAATTAGCTTGGCCAAGCAAATTAGCTTAAACAAGCTAATTTGCTTGACAACTAGCTCCCAAAATTGTCAAATAATTAATTGACAAGTGGGACAAGTGAAACTAATTTAATTAACAAGCTATGCTATCCATTAGAGCACAAATTAGCTAGACAATGAAATAGCTTGAAATCTTATGTGGCATAACAAGCTAATTGTCAAATTAGCTTACTATTGAAGATGCTCTAAGTAATTATCTTTATCAATCTATTGTACAAACCTAAACACTTGGCACTTCTCAACAAGTAAAGGTAAGATATTTTTTACCTTTATTATTATAAATAATCTTACCTTTATTTTTAATTTGTTTGTTATTTTAAGAAAACACATTTATTTTATATTGCATTTATTATACAATAACCACATTTTTAAATTAATGTCACATAACCATTAATAAATTATTAAAAATATTTTTTGAACACGTGAAATTTCAAAATGTATAGGTAAATTGTTAATAAGGGCCATATCATATTATTTAAGAAGGAAAGAACAATTAATACGGGGTACTAATCTTTGTAAAATTGTTTTTATATGGCAAAATTTTGTATTTAATTATTTTTATTCGTGAAATAAGTGTATTTCGTCATGCTATATTATTTTTATTACCCTTTTTAGCAAATTCGTAGGATTTTACGATCCTACGATCCGATCCTACCCCCCCTCACCGATCCCAAGTGGGATCCCGATCCTAACAACCTTGGTTGGACCGATGTCCCGAGAAATAGTAGTATATAAATCTAGATTTTCTAGTTGGGTCATGATTGAGTGTGCCATGAATTGAGGATTTTTTTGCGAAGCAGGCACATATTGGGATATTGATATTAGGAGTTTGGCCTTTCTACTGAAAGATCCTCTTTCCGCGCCTAGGTTTTTCATGTGAAAGAACGAGGAGAATGGTAACAGGATAAGGGTGGTGAATTTTAATCAGATGTTAATCAGTCTAACGATCATGTTAATCAGATGTTTTGGAAAGGGAAAGAACATCAATAAATTAATAATCAAACCAACTGCGAAGACGAGAAGTAGATAACAGCTTAGCAAAACAATTAGTTTTGACCGTTAGACTCCAAGCTGAAAATATGCACAATGTTGAGTGGGTTTTTCAGTTTTGATGGGATAGGGAAATGTTGCACATTGGCAGTGCTTAAGTTTTGCTTCTTCATTCTTAAAGAATTGATTTTGTCACACTGAACTTTTGGGGGAAAGCATTTATCAATAAGCACTATAGTGTTATGACTAGCTGATATAGTTAACTCCTCAAAGAAACATTAGATCAATATTTTTTTAATATATTTATTAGTAGATGATACATATTGTTTGCTTGTTAATGCATCTATGTTGTCTTTTTTTTTTGTAGGTTATCTTGGTTTAGGGGCTAACTATGGCGCAGAGATGGACTTCTTGACGTTGTGGTATAAACAATCTGGTATTATATAGTTCTGAAAATATGCAGTTTAGGAATCTCTTTGTATAAATTGCGTAAAAAAAAAAAATTGATACCTTTTTTTGGGGATTAACCGTGTTATTGTGCCTGTACAGTTTATTACTCACCTAATATGCATTCAGATTTTAAAGGCTTCATTGTTAGTGTATGTTGTTACTTGGCATGGTCGGATATGGATGTTGAGATTGAAATCGGGATGGGATAGAACTAAACTTCTTATGCAAGTAGAAACGTACAGTAGTATGCTTGCCACTAACTTGTTTCCTTTTTATTTGGGGAAAGGGAATAATGTAGATGATAATATTCATAGAAGTCATCTAAAATTGACGATCTTAATTAGTACGAAAAAGGTGGTGTGTGTAGTTCGATCTGGAATCTTGTTTGTCGCTGGTAAAGTAGTATAAGGTTTGCATCATGCTCTTGACTTTTAGGAACAATAACTTATTTGCAGTCGTGTTGGTGCAGAAAGGATTGTAATTATGAGAATTGATCTCGATATGGGGTTATGGCCTGGTATTTGATATAGTTTTTCATTATGAGGGTAGTAAGGGAAATTTTCTTACCTAGAAATTAAAGAAAGAAGTTATCCACATTGTGTTGTATTTACGCCTTTACATGGTAAACTTCTCGAGACAAAGGAACTTTTCTAGGGCTATTTTTTAAATAATAAGAAAAATACAATGGTTCAGTAGTAGTGTATGAGGATGAACATTGGGACAAGAAAGCCATTAGTTAGAAAAGGGGGTTGAGGTTTTCAGGAAAAAACGTCTTTGATAATAATTTGTAGCCTGGAGTATAATGCACGTAGAAGGCAAGATAATTTGTTGCCAGAGTACACGTCTGCAATCAGTATGCCACCCATGTACAGTACTTGATGTTTTGTCTAAAAAACAATATAGGTCATTTATTACTTAACAATCATGGAAATTGTAGTGTCCACTACGAAGGAATTTCCATTGATTTAGGTATTAATCCTCTGTGATGCGTTTGAAGGATGCAAGTAGGTATTAATCCTCTGGTAAGTCTTTGATAATAATTTGTAGCCTGGAGTATAATGCACGTAGAAGGCAAGATAATTTGTTGCCAGAGTACACGTCTGCAATCAGTATGTCACCCATGTACAGTACTTGATGTTTTGTCTAAAAAACAATATAGGTCATTTATTACTTAACAATCATGGAAATTGTAGTGTCCACTACGAAGGAATTTCCATTGATTTAGGTATTAATCCTCTGTGATGCGTTTGAAGGATGTAAGTAGGTGTGCCTGGTAAGTCATATTAGTTAATTTATTGGAGAAGAGTTAGTCTGGTTTAAGATCCATATAAATGAAGTTAACCTATATCATACTTCGTATGTATTAATCGTACTTTAATCGTATATGATTTTTAGGAAAGATGTCTGGAAATGTATCAAATTATTAACAAAATGTGATGGTCTGATACTAATTGAACTAAGTGGCTGCTAGGTAGTAAGATAAAGGGAGTTGATGTTTTGGGTGGAGAAATAAACTAAGAGGCTTTAATCGTATAGTTTTTTGTGGGAAAGATGTCTGGAAATGTATCAAATGATTAACAAAATGTGATGGTCTGAGACTAATTGAATTAAGTAGCTGTTAGGTTGTATGATAAAGGACATGGATTTTTTGGGTAGAGAAATATCATATTTTCGTTCAAGCCTTTAGTTGAATACTGAGATAGCAAAATTTCAAGGTGGGGAAGAGGTGAAGATAATTGGGCTCTCTCTCTCCCACATCTTATTAAGGTTAGGCTTGATGGTTGATAGGATTTTGTGCAGTTACCATGTTTGAGTAAACCTCATTATCTGAAATTCCTGCACTAGGTCATTTTTATAACTTGGAAGATATGGGAAATAGAAGCACCAACACTAGCAACGAGGGACAAATATTTAACAACATTCTTACCCTCCCTTTAATCTCTTGGCATGTATTCTATGGAAAGTTAAAAGGATGGTGGAGGGGGAGAGTTAGTTAAGAATGATCATGTCTTGAAAAGTTGACCTCCCTTCAAAGCCTATGCCTTTGTAGTTGTTACAAACTCTTTCATTGTCCTAGCTGCCTGAATGGATTAGCCTTTTATTGTCGCTTCAGTCTCTGTCTATCACAAATTGTGGTACCATGACTTAATTTCCAAAATCAATGGGAAACCTCATATCACTTCAGATACTTAAGATGTATTTATGGTCATGGGCTTCATCTATATCTAGAACAGAAGTTCAATGAACCAAATGCGGAGGATTGACACTAGATTAAACACGTCTCATATTGATTGTAGTTAATAAATAGGTGAGCTCCAATTCTTAGATCTCGTTTGGATTATTCCTCTCTGCCTAAGTTCCTCTCTACTTTAAAACACTCTGTCATAGTATTTCTAGCTTGTATTTCTCTTCCTGCATGAGCTGATATTTATCATGTGTAACTTTCTTTATGTTTTTCTCCCAGGAGAGTACAAATGCTTGAGGAGTCCTATGCCGATGTTTTCTAATGCAACATTTTGTGATCCCTTTATCTTAGGGTAGGTCTAGAGGTCATAACCATCATGGTTTCTCATATGGTTATTTGATATCCTGCTGATGATTTTATGCCAGCATTGTTTTTTTCATTTCACATAAAGCTTGATTGTGAGTTCCCAACCTTCAGATTAGAGTCCGAGTGATTCTTATGTTCGATTTTGAAATAATACTAGGCTATGTTTTTCATTGAACGTATGTCTATATGTGTTTGTACGTATGCAGGGGACTAAGGACATGTAGGCTATGCTTGTGTTTGCGCATGTGAAATTATGAATGATGATGAAACATCGCAGCCGTTCATGTTTGAACACGAAATACGGAGTAAGAATGAAGACGCTGCTGGAAAAGACTAAACATGTTAAAGGGTCAGCATTTGAGTGTCGCAACATGATAACATACACAATCTATTTCAATTCATTATTTACAAAAGAAATGTTATACATGTAACATGTAAGAACTATGTTGTATAAATCTGTAAGAAATATATTTCTTCCTTCAAATACAAAGTTTTATTTGATTAACCATAATTGAGATAATTCAATAAAAATAATTGCACAATTAATTTTTTTTTCTACCTTTGGGGACGGCGCGCGTTAGCGCGTCGACCAACAACTAGTATATACAAAAATGAAAAGATGACTAGCCGACGGTTTTAATAAAACCATCATTGATTTCATAAACAAAGTAATATTCATAATTGTTGAACTAGTTAAACATTGAACATTAGATGATTTTGTCGGCTTATATCGTTACAATATGGTTTACTCGAAACGTTGTGAAAGATTATACGATTATTTTGAAATTACATCTTAAAATGTTCAACTTTGAAAATTACCACCATACTTTATTTTTTAAATTACCACCTTAATTTTACAAACATTTCTAAAATCACCCCTGTTAACGGAAACTGAATCAACACCTAGCACATGTTAACTAGCTCAGCTATACAGGTCTTTGCTTCAGTCACTTCCAAGAATTTTTGCAGCTGATGAAGCTCAACCATGTGACATCCAAGTCACAAGGTGAGTTCCCCGCCACCTCCACCAACTCATGTTGGTTACAAATAGATAAATATTACTAATATAATGATATTTCAAGCATGATTGCAATATAATTCAATTGCTTCAAAATACTAATATAAAATTTATTACAACAAAAAAACGAATCTGGTAAATAAGGTGAAATGAAAAAGAAAAAGTGTGAGTAATGTTTTTAGGAGAAAAATATGTGAGGAACCAAGGTTGATAGTGGTTGTAATTATAGGCAATAGTATGACAAAATAGTCATTTTCATCACTTTCTCAAACCTCTAATTGCAAAAAATTCCTATATTGAGCTTTTGCAAATTTAGTTTTTTCACCCAAAACTCTCTTCCAATCCTCTCCTAACCAAACACTCCCAATTAGCTTTTTCTAAAGGTCAAACCTCAATCCTATAATAATTCTATATAAGGTAGAACACAAACACCTAATTATACAAGGACTCCTAATAAAAATAAAATACATCATTTTTTCTACACGTAAACTCCAATCCTTCAGTCACTAGCCAAACTTTGTAGGACTCCTAATAAAGCTTAAAATATATGCCTTATCCTAACAGAACTAGGAATAAGCCAAATAGACTCCTAGCTTGTACGTCAAATTTATTTTCTGTCGTACAACTCTTTATACTCGAACCCTTGATGTTGACTTTGAATCTTGACCATTTGTTAAGGATGTTGTAAATCCCACTCATGATTGTCAGAAGGTATATACTTTGTAGAAGTTACTCCGTATATAATCGGGACACTATGAGTTTGTAGAAATTTTCAAACGAAAGAGAGGAAACTACAACTTTTTTTTAAAAAAAAACCATGAATTGATCCTGACCGACATATGACTTCTCTTCTTGATCCACTCTTTTATTTGTGAGCTAATCCGCAGCAAGATTTTTCTTCTTATCGTGGTATTTTAGTGTTTTCAAGGCGAACAAGAGAATGAGAAAATCTCATGGAACTTGTTTTGACGTGGTAACCAAACCACTGCCTTGAAAACGAGAGTCGGTGCAATCGGAGTGCATTTTATTCACTGATTCGTAATTGTATTCACTGATTCGTTCCTTAAGGTTTACACAACTCTCCACTTTAATTAAAATATTTTTCCAATCATCTTTTTTCTATTTGTTTATTTTTCCACCCACTTGGTTTATTATTGTTATTAGATTCAATTCTCCTTCTTAATATACGTACTCCGTAATAAAATACAGAGGTAATGTTAGATAGGTTAGTTAATTATAATGATCACGACATTCGTCATTCGCCATCGTTTGAGCTACTGATGTCATTTATTTTCCTTGTCAGTTCTACTTCTCACAGTAATCTTTGGTCGCAGTTAATAGCGACTCTGCAATAATGTCAAATGTGAGAAACAAAATCATAAATTAATGATTTATCATTTTATGATTATTATTTATTACTCCAGCCGTAGCATATACGGAGTACTTACGCCTAGCTTAGTTAAAGAACGTGCCTTGAGAAATTCAAGCATGTCATCTTCTGCTTCTGAGTTCTGACGATCTTCATTGTAGTCCAAAGACCAAAGTCGGTTGGTTTATTAATTACTCGTAATAGTTATTCTAGCAGAGGCATTGGAGTTTCATGAACGTTTTAATGATATATGATTAACTTGTTTTCATAATAATGTTAGTTTTTCCTAAGCAATTAGACTAGCATCAAAATCCAAAACAATTTGTTTATATTTTTTTATCATCATACATTCATACTACTAATACTTATCATTTCAATTGAATTGAAGTAACTGAATTACCCTTGTGTTCTAAAGTCGCCCTGACATAACTAAAATGCACCTATATATGTTACTGTTACAAAAAGTAGCCTCCTATCCGCATGAAATAAGTCATAACTAAAATGCCCATATGATCGAATCACCCTTTCAATGTGATGATGATCATTGATCAGGTGTAGAGTAGTACTCGTTATATAACAAAGTGGACCCCAAAATAGAAGGTTTCGTTAAGTTCCAAGTGTATTCGATCGATCGATCCCAAGGCCAACCTAAGAGTAAAGGGACAAAGCTCATGATACATCGATGATGGCTTTTTGTATTACTTAATTTGCAAAGTGTACTGCCCAGAATCAGATAGCTAGGCAGATACTCGACCATACAGGAAAGACAATTAGTAGTACCACCTTCTAGGACGCACACAACTAGCCTGCCCTGCAATTGGCATGCCATTAAAGAACCTGCTCTCTATCTCTTTTGCTCATCACTACCTCCCTTTTTTGTACGGAGTACTACGTACGTACATTACCAAGTGCTCCTTTATATATACCAAGTATGTCCTATTCCTATTTGGACGTACAATCTTTGCTGTCACCAATAATAAATTAAATATCCAATTGGCTACCTTAATTACTCATTAATCAATTATTATATCATGTCTTCGATCTACCCACTTAACTTAATTGTCCCATGAAAATACCACAAACACATGCGAATCACTTTGTGTAACTATTGCGGCGCGCTAAAGGCATATATATTTCTAACCGATCAATCTATGCCCAAATTACTTGATCAACCACTCAGAAAAACAAAAAAACAAGTTACGTACTACTTGAAAATTGACATTCACCATACGAGTATTACCAATAAATTCATTATTTTATGCTACCAACATATATATATTTATTATTTATTTTGATCACCTAGCTAATTAATATCCTTGGTTTATAAAATTAAGCTTAATTAGGCTGGCTACGTAAAATAATCATCGCAATTGTACATGTACTTAAATTACCTCACTACCCTTACATTTTGTAACAACTTAAATAAAGACACAAACTAAAAAAAAGCTAGTAATAGTACAAACTAGTACAAACACACCACCTATGAGACAGTCCTCTAGCTATAAAAAGACAATGGGTGTCTTCATCTCTCAAGACATTCCCTACCAATAACAACACTTTTAAGGGGAGAGAAAGAGAGAGAGAGAGTAAAATGGCAATGGTGAATGAGCTAGGAATAGAGAAAGAGGTTGGAAGTCACGAAAGCGGGATGATGATGATTATGTACGACAAAGTGAAGGCTGTTATTGGAGGAAGTGCGGTGGTGGTATTCAGCTCATCGGACTGCTGTATGTGTCACGTGGCCAAGCGTCTTCTCTTTAGCCTCGGCGTTGGTCCTACTGTTATTGAGCTCGACTCCGATAAAGGCGGAAGCGCTGACATTCAGGCTGTGCTGTACCAGCTTACTCATGAGCCGCAGATTGCCCTTCCGGCTATATTTGTAGGAGGCAACTTTTTAGGAGGGATTGAGTCTCTTATGGCTTCTCATATTAATGGCTCTCTTGTTCCTCTCCTTAAACAAGCTGGTGCACTTTGGCTTTGAACATGAACCTTTTTATTAATTCATTATTATTATTATTATTATTATTATGCATGTTTGCGTTGTTTTACTATTGTAAAGTACGTATTTTTTACTTTATTATTATTAATTAGAATCACTAATTATACTTATATTATCATAATATATGCATGCTAATTATTAACCTATATGATAAGCATATAATTATGAGCAGACTTTTTATGTGTTACTGAGCTAATTAATTACCTTAAATGTTTCTTAATTCTTATAGATTAATGTTGTTATATATAGTATGATCGTTAATTATTGTTACCATCTAGATTGGTTTTGAAAAGTTCTACGTACAATTCATTTCGTTTGCTTAAAGTTTGTTTGTGGTTCATACTAGAATTGTCAAATTCTACGTGTCGCAAATTTTACATACGAGACCTTCACTACAAGATATTGTACTATTAACGACGGGAAATCCCGTCGCGAAAGGCCAATAATTGTTGATTAACGACGGGATTTCCTGTCGCGAACCCGTCATAAAAGGGGGCCGTCGTTAATAGAAAATCCCGTCGTAAACCCGTCATAAAAGACATTTGCGACGGTTATTCCCGTCTTTGTTTGGTTGTAAGCCCCGTCACAAAAGGCTTTTGCGACGGGATTTTTAACCCGTCGTAATTAGGTTGTCGTTAAAGATACAAATTTTTGTAATGCTTGATCGAATTTAAAAGAAACGATTAATTATGTATATGTTACTAGCAGTTTAATAATTTGATGAAAAACAGTACTAAAAGAAGGGAGATTATATCGAAGAATCGGCGTCATAATTGATGGTCGTCGTACTAAAATCAAAATGGCATGCCATTGCTATGATGCAGAAATGCTTAATTATATGATCAAAAAAGGGAGAAAAATAAATATGCACTCCAAAAATAAGGTAGGAAATGGCAGGCCAACAAGTTCTGGTGAATCCTCTGTTAATTCTGCTGTGTTTTTCTGATCCAAAGCTCATTTATATTTTTGCAGTATAAAATGTCAGAAATTAATTATTTCAGGTATCATTTTCATATTATTTGAATTTTTATAAATTTAAGTTTTATGGTTACGTAAGATATAAGAAGAGAAAGTGATTTAGTTGACCGTTAAAAAATAAAAGTAAAAATAAAAAGTCGGTTTTGCCAAAATAGCAAAGACAGTAAAACATGTGATCTGTTATAAGTTATAACATTGTGTATAAAATTGTGTAGTAAAAATGTGTAATTGAGATTTGGTGGGATGATCTTGTTTGACCTAATTGGTGTAAAAATGGATTCTTTTGACTGGACATTTGAACTTCGTGATGTTTTCATTAATTGAATTCTGTCTCTTTTATGGAGTTGATTGATCGATAATAACGTACTACATTTATCTTAGTATGAGATCACTAGCTAAAACAACTTCTTCAAACTTATATGGATGCATGTATATATGGGTCATGCATGACTTAATAAGGTAAATCGAAGTGGCTAACATGTTAAACCGCCCTCTAACGTCTACTATATCAAACGATGAGTGTTCACTGCTCCGTATAAATTTCTATCTTTTTATCTATCCATAGTTAAGTTAGCTAAGTTACGTGTGTGAGGTTCACTTTATTTCTATTTGTTTTATGAAAATTAAGTTTAAATAAGTTTAGATAATATAAATTTAGAAAAAAAAAAAAGGTAAAAATCATCAGGTGAATAGAACACAAGCTTAGTTTATATACAAAGTATGTAGGAGTCAAAAAATTTATCCCACGATTTATGTATCACTTATGTGTCACTTCTTCCTATTGATTGATTTTTATAATTAGTCAACCACTTTTATTTTCATATGTAAAATAATACTGCATCCGTATATAATTAAGTGGTGTATTTTTCATTTATGGAAAAATTTCCCCTTATTTTATAATTTCCTTCTTACCCTATGGACCTCACTAGTCATATTTTATTATACACTATATTAGGTCTCGTGCACACACGGATATTCGAAAATTATTCTATCTTTTTTATAAAATATTTAACTGAGATATTTATCTCTTAAAGCTAATGCGTAATTAATAAATCTCGAACGTACTCATTTAATCATTTTATAAGTAATTTTCGTTCTACTGTATATTATATATTTTGTATGTTTAATATGATAATTTGACCAAAATATCGAGTTGATATATTTTCTATTATTGATATGACGATTTGACTAAAATATTCCCAAAATCGTCTAATATTGTCATATTATGTAATCC
This sequence comes from Spinacia oleracea, assembly GCF_020520425.1. Lineage (NCBI taxonomy): Eukaryota > Viridiplantae > Streptophyta > Magnoliopsida > Caryophyllales > Amaranthaceae > Spinacia > Spinacia oleracea. The sequence continues at coordinate 146,255,367 of NC_079490.1, read as the reverse complement.
TACTTTTATCTTTTCATGCATAAACAATTTATATAAAAAAAATAAGAAATAAATAGAAGTATGTTTTTTAAGGAAACGGGTTTTTGGCGAGAAAATTTCGCACTAGGAAATGACATGTGTCCTTCCTAGTGTCCGTTTTAGTATAATGTAATAGATTCCTTGTCTTTCTTTTTCCCTATGAGTACTTTAATACTCACACTTAGGGATGACAATATCAAATTGATGTTCATTTATCGATCCACCCACAATTATTAAATGGATGAAAACCCGAACTAAACGGATAAGATGCTGGTGGCGGTTGAAACGGGTGATGGATCGGATCGGATACAGATGACCCTCACTCCATCCTTTTATCATCCATTCATATGTTTAATATATTTTTCACCCAAATTTTAATAAAAATATTCTATATTCGGTCAAGAAAATATTTTATAAAACATTTTTATTCTTATTGCAATTTTTTTTCAAAGAATTTGTTGTTATTTTTTTTATACAAAACAACTTTTATTGATGAAAATGACCACTACAAATTTGGCATGTGTTAGAGTTCGTGCTATTTATTGATGAAAATGACTAGAGTTGATGCAATTTTTAAAAATAAAAAATTCATTTGGGATGGACGCGGATGATGGGTTAAACGGGTGACGGATGGATGCAGGTGGAGCCCATTGTTAATCGGGTGGATGCGGTGAAGCTTCTCCCGCTTAGAATCCGATCCATTGTCATCCCTACCCCCACTGGCCCTGTTTGGCAATTGGCGGTTGGCTGTTGGCTGTTTCACTTGGCTTGTTTGACTGGCTGTTTGTGTTGGCTTTTTATGTTGGCTGTTTGACTGTAGATTTTATAAAAATGTGTTTGGTAAAGTTGAATGTTGGCTATTAGCTGTTTCATGCAAAATAACCTTTAAGGACATTTGTTTATTTTATGTATTTTTGTAACATATTTTTCTTTTCATAAGCCATTTTACTTTTTTGTAACTATTATTACTATTAGTATTATATATTTATTTCATAATATTAATATAAAATTATTAACCATAACGATAAATAATAAATATTAACAACAATAAATACTATTACTATTTATTACTTATTTCATTAAAATATTATACCATAATATAATTAATTTTTTTGTTTGGCAAAGTAAGTGATAATAATATATATAGTGAATTAGAAAAAGAGAAATAGTGTTTTTATTAGAAGTACAAATAATCAATAAATAGACTGTTTTGTTTTAGGAGAGAGAATGATAAATTGAAGTGGAACAAGATAAATTAAGTGGAAAGATAAGAGGGTAGTAAATAGGGATAAAAATGTAATTGTCAAAAAAAAGCCAACAGCCAGTCAAGAAAAGCTACTTCTATTGGCTTTTGAGAATTGGCGGAAAAGCTGGCTTTTTAGCCCCAAGAAAAAAGTCATTTACCAAACAAGTTTTATTGGCTGTTTGACCACTAAAAAAGCCAACATCAAAAAGCCACCCAAAAAGCCATCCAAAAGCCAATAACCAAACAAGGCCACTATCTTTTACGGAGTATTACATTTGTTTATTCGTCGTTTACCCCACTAACATCTTTTTTTTATTAAAATTAACTCAAGTTCATTAAAGTCTGTATCGGTCACAATACATCCCTTAATTATATATAGAGAAAGTATTAATTTTAACTAGTGGAAAGAAATTGCTCACAAGTGATACATAGTTTGCGGAACAGATGAATCACTCTATACGTAGACAATATAATTATTAACTATCAATTTGCTTGTGTGGACCCCTAAGACTAAGCTATTTGTATAAATGAAAGATTAAATTTTCCAATTTCTGTAACAATTTGTATAAATTAATGGCGTAGCTTATTTATAAGCAGATAGGGCATCATATACTCGTACATGACATGACTAGAGTTGTCAAAAACTGATCCGACCCGAAAACCCGACCTGAACCGACCGAACCCGTAATTGACCATGACCCGAAATTACGGTAAAACAGGTAACCCGAAACCCGACCTGTACCCGACCCGAAAAAACCGATAACCGATTTTAACCCGATGTTGTAACACCCGAACCCGAACCAGACACCCGACCCGAAAATGACCGATAACCGAACTGACCCGACCGAACAATGACCCGAACCCGATTTGATACCCGACCCGATGTCAACCCGAAACCGATTGTAACTCGATGAAACCTGCTATTGACCCGACCTGTGAGAACCCGCTACTCGATTTACCCGAGTTATCAATGACACGACCAAATATTAACTTCATTGATATATCTATTTTAATTATTTATTGCTAAATATTGAAAAATTTAACTCTAAAATAAGTTAAACAAAATTTTTTAGAATATAAAATCCTTAAAATGTATAGGTTAATTATCAGACCCGAGTTTGACCCGTCCCTGAGAGTGACCCGATCTGAATTCTATTTGATCGGATTATTATCCGATCCAAACTAAGACCCGAACCCGAAAATAACTGTATTGCAAACCGACTTAAACCCGACTCGATAAGACCCGAACTCGAAATTATCTGCTACAAACCGACTTAAACCCGACCCGATAAGACCCGAACCCGAAATCAAACCTGACCGAAATGTGACCCGACTCGAACCCGACCTGAACCCGGGATAGGAAAAAACCCGATATGACCCGACCTGAAATCGACCCGACCGAACCCGAACTCAACCCGAATGAAATATTGACCCGACACGACCCGACCTGATCATGACCCGAAACCCGAGATGACCCAACCCAAACCCGACCCGATGACCTGTTTTGACAGCTCTAGACATGACTATTGGCTTTCTATGAATGATTGTGTGTGACTGTGTGAGTTAATTATTGTCTAGTACTCGATCCGTACCATTTTTTTATTTTTTTATTTTTTAAAAGGGAAGATACACGAAAGTTAGGAAAGTCTTTTCTTAAGACTGTAACCTAACTTATCTAAAGAAATAAAATAAGAAAATTTGATGTCTATGTAAGGGTCAATATCTTGGTGTGTCTGAACTTGGTGACCTAAGGAGGCAACATAATCAGCCGCACGATTGGCTTCCCGATACACATGACGAGAATCAACATGTTCGAAGTGAGACCTCATTTTCTTTATATCATCCATTAACAATCGAATCTTCCACGGACAACTAGATTTTTCCTGCAAAAGATTAATAATTAATAAGTTATCACCTTCAATGAAAATATGACGGAAATTAAAATCCATAGCTAGCAACAGGCTGTTGCGGAGAGCAATTGCTTCTGCAAGTATCGGAGAAGATTTTCCCAGATTGTACGTACGACTAATGATATTATTACCCTGACTATCTCTAATTACAACCCCGGCTGATCCTGAATTGTTACGAACAGAACCGTCAAAATTGATTTTAACAACACCAGGGGTCGGGGGTGCCCAAGAAACACTGATAGTTTTGGGATCACGGGGGGTATAAGTAGTAGGAGAACAATTATCCAAAGAATCTAAACAAGTACGAATTTCCCATTCTGTAAACATTTTTAGAGCTCTGGTATAAGTAGTCTTATAAGAAACAGGGGTTTGCCTAAAAATGAGGTTATTTCGGGACTTCCATATACTCCAAAGAGAAGTAATAACTTTTTTAGCTGGATGTGTGAACTTATGACGCAGGTTGCGGAAAAGATCAAGCATAGTCGAGGCTTGAACACGATTTCCCATCCATCGTATAACTGTACTAGAATCCCAATATTCTTTAGTGATTGGGCACTGCAAAAATAAATGGTCTTGTGATTCCACTTGAGTAACACATAGGGGACACGTATTGGGAACATCAATATTACGATTGGCCAAATTGAGTCTTGTAGGAAGTCCGTTATGAAGTAATTGCCATACAAATATTTTGAGTTTTGGAGCAATGTCTAGTTTCCAAATCCAAGAGTACTCCCATTTAGAAGGAGAAGAGAAATTATGAGCAAGCCAGGTGGCGGATTTAACAGTAATTCTCCATTAGTTGACCAACCCCAACAAGGTTCATCTGGTAAGTCATGTAGAGGTAAAGGAATACCCTTAATCGTCTGAACTATCGTATGAGGCACTATTAAGGAAAGCGCTTGAAGATCCCAAGATCGGTTCTCATTAATAAAGTGGTCAACAAATATCCAAGTTTTGAATGGTACATGTATCTAAATTTAATAATGTAATCAGACTAGTTGAACAACACCAATTATCTAACCAAAATGATCCGTACCATGATTGTCATCGATCGATGTCAAATGATTATGCTATAAGCAGAAAACTTATTAAGGACTACTATTGAAATAGATGAAGGATTATTCTAATTCCGCTAGAGTGATTTAATTATTTTGATTTGGATCAAAATAAATACCAACTACTAGTAATTAATAAAATACTTAATGAATTTTTCTTGAAATACCCCTTAGCTTTGACTTTATTCATCAAATACACTCGTAGTTTCAGATATTCACCATATACCTATAAGGTTTCATTTTCTTGTATGACTTACCCTTGTCGTTAATTGACCGTTAGAAAATTTATTTCACCATATACTTCTGTATTTCATAAACTTTATTTCATCATATGAGTTTCTGATGCTTTCAACATATGCGGATATGCCCCTATGTTTTCTAATGGGTTCACCATATGTCCCTACTCACCAACTTCATTCTCAAGTTGCTGCAACTTAACATCAACATACCGGTTCACCAAGATAACTTCATATTCAACATTACTTCAAATGGAAAGAGCTTGAAGATCAACAAGCAAAGGAATTTCCCTAGCCTTGTTCAACTGAATTTGAAGTGATACCATAAACATCGTAAAATCCATCCACTACCTTTTCATCATATTGAACAACATTATAGTTCTGCAAAGAGCAACAAAATCGAAAGCAATCACTAAAAGCACAGACTAAATTTCATAAATAGCAGCTTGTTCGATAATCAGGAGCTAGCTAGCTATTCGTAGTTGAAATGAAGCAAGGCACAAATTTCAATCCATTTATGCCACAAACGCCAATAAACTAAAACTAACCCATTGTAAAACACAACCAATCGCCCCAAGCTCTCGGTCTTTACTTTGCTTAAATTTTACATTAGAAATGATAAACGTTCTTTTTCGAGAAACAAATTAATACCACCTACATACGCCATTAGTACCTAAATTACCTGTTAAATTCCATGAATTCAGCTCAATTCATTTCAAAAGCATTCAAATCTCCAGGTATAAACGAAAAAGCCTCAAATTCGATAACCTAAAATTTATAAAAGAATTACTAACCCTGAAGGAAATAATGCCCTTGGTCCAAGTATGCATTCTATGTTAAGTCTAATAAGTGCGGTTCAGTATTAATTAACAAGTTAATAATTCAGTGAGATCAAGTGAGCTGAATGCCTAGCTAGAGGCCGCTTCAGTTCAAGTGGAATTAATGATATTAATCCACAGCTTACTCTTGACTGAACCCGTAGGGTCACACAAATAGTACGTAAACGGATCAAGTATTTAATGGCATTAAATACTCCATCTATGGATATTCGGAATTGACGGATCTTGGTGTCAGTGGGAGCTGAGATCGTCACAGGCAAGAAATGAATGCTCCGGAAACGATGATATTACCGGAAACGGAAATATGGATCGTATCGGAAATATAAATATTATCCAAGTCGTAGATGTTGCCGGAAACGGAAACATGGTACGTATCGGAAAATATTATCGGAAATGGAAATATTGCCGGAATCGGAAATATTGCCGGAAACGGAAATATTGTCAGAATCGGAAATATTGCCGGAATCGGAAAATAATTCCGGAAACGGAAATATTAAATATTTGTTCGAAACGGAAATTAATTCCGGAATCGGAAATATTAAATATTGTTCGTATCGGAAATGAATTCCGGAATCGGGAAATTAATCGGAAGCGTATCGTACGAATTAACATCGGACGAGGCATGCCAGACGAAGGCCCAGCACGAAGCCGGGCCATCGCCCAGCAAGCCAGCGCGCCACAACGCAGCAGCCAAGGCTGCGCCAGGCCCACCGCAAGGCAGGCCCATCGCGCGCCAAGGCTGCGGCAGCGTGTGGGCCTCGCAGCAATGGGCTGCGAGCTCGCGGGCTGCGCGCGCGCGCATGGCGCCCCTCGTGGGCTGTTGTGCGTGCGTGTGTGTTGGTGTGCTATACGAATCCTAAAGCTATCAGGTTTCAACTAACGATTAAATTCCTAAACCTAAAAGGATGAATTAATTAAATAAGAACTCTATTAGAATTCTAGTTCAATTAATTCGTATCCTAATAGGATTACGATTCCCTTTCCATACCTCTATAAATAAAGGCCTAGGGTCATTATTTTAATAGAGTATTCAAGTATTCAAAGTGATTTTTGAGAGCAAAAATTCAGTCATACAATTGCCTATACTAGCCGAAAATTCTAAGTACCTCAAGGGCGATCCTAGTTGGTCAAGCTTAAGGCGGATCCGGACGTGCTGTTGACTATCTACGGAGGGACGACACTTGGAGTCCTAAAGACTTGTTCTTGTTCGGTTCGGGCGCAGCTAGGGAAGGCACGCAACAAAGAGTATGCATCTAAACTATGCTAAATGATTATGTGTAAATAATATGCTTTCCTGGCTTTATGGTTTTTCCGCATGATTTATGAATTGTCATATGTATCATAACCTAACAGTGGTATCACGAGCCTCTTATTATTTTCATAATCTAAATTGCATGAACATGGTTAAATATTACAAATTTGCAAGAATTAAAAGGGGTGATTAATTTTCGTAATTGTTAATTAATTGCAAATTGCGTTTATTTAATTATACGTACGCAGTTTTTCGGCAGTTTCTTCGTTACTCATCCAAATCGAGTGATTTTTGTGTCAATTCCGAATGTAAAAGGCATTCTAAAATTTTGACAAAAAAAAAATATTTTTCGGCCGAACCCAGAATTCTCAAATTCGAAGCCTAACTATGACTTTTCGGAGGTTTTAATTTTTCGAATGCAAAATTTCGTAAATTTAAGATGTTAAATTAAATATTTGCGATTCTTGTTGATAAATCTTGAATTTTTGATTGACCTACTGTATATGTTTAACAAGTTTGAATGCCTAGCCTTGTTAATTATGCAATATAATTTGTAATTATGATTAATTTGTTGAAAATTGGAATAATTTAGAATTAATTTGATTTTCATAATTAATTATAATTTAATTAGACACTTATGATTAAAAACCACCATAAAAATTGTAAATTTATGTTAAATTTTAAATTTTTATTACCTAGACTTGAATCCATCTTAATCGGAAATCAATTAAATAATAAATTTTCGATTTTTCGCCCTTAAATTATGAAATTAATATTATTTATTAATTTTTCATTAATTTTGAATATAAAAATTTTAATTTTTATGCGACTCGCTCATATAACTTGCACGCACAAAGCAATGGACGCTACGTGTTACCCTTAAGGGGTGTTGTATAGTGCGGGCATGTGACGACAAGCAAGGGAGCTCGTCGCCCATGCGGTACGAATGCAATGAGCAAGGCCATGGTGCACGAGCACAATGCAGCAGCCCTGCCTTGTGTCGTGGGCTGTGTGCGATGGGCGAATGGGCGAAGGCGAGAGCAAGGCACGAGCAGTCGCGTGTGGGCAGCAAGCGAGCTGCGCCACAGCGCGCACTGCCTCGCGCAAGCGTGCGGAGCCTCGCGCGCAGCGAGCGCAAGCTCGCATGCCACGAGTGCTACGCCCAGCATCGGTCGCTCACGCGCAGCGAGCGCTATTGTGCGTGCGACAAGCGCTGCGCCCAGCGATGGCGTGCAGCGTGCTTGTTGCGGCGTGCGACGAGCGCTGCGCCCAGCGATGGCAAGCAGCTTGCTTGTTGCGACGTGCGACGAGTGCTGCGCCCAGCGATGGGCTGCGGCAGCATGCTCGTGCGTCGAGCGCTGGCGCGCGCAGCGAGAACCAGCTTGCGTGATGCCTTGCGATGGTGAGCAGCAGCGATGCGAGGCAGCGCATGGGCTGCGCGCACATGGCCAGCGATGGCTGTGTGCGTGTGGCCCATGGGCGTGCGTTGCGTGGGATTGTTGCGTTGCGATTAGATCGTTTAGAAATTTTAATTTGAAAATTTCAGTTTACGTAATTTTAATTAATTTTAAAATTAATAATTTAAATTATTTTCTTGGATTTTAATTTTGAATATTGTAATTATAATAAATTTTATTTATTCTAATTATTTTACTAAAATTAAAATCATGGATTAATTTAAATACGACTGAAATTAAATTAAACTTTTTGGATTCAATTATAAATTTATATGAGCTTTAAATTTTAATTAAATTTGTATGTTTCCGGTTAGACTAGAAATACATTTTTATGTTTAAAATTAGTAAAGCATATGAATTTATTGGTTTAAGTGGGAGCCCCTTTTAGTCATAAACTCTTGATTAGGTCTACAAATCCTTAAGGTTAAAACAACTTGATTAGAATTAATAAGGACTGAATAATTGGTAGATTATTGGTGCCCTTGATTAATTGCTGCAAATGTTTATGTGATGCATAATGTGTTTTACTAACCAGCTAAGTGGGCCATTCATGATAATGAATGGGTGAATGGTATATATTGTATATGTACTGTTTTGCAGGTTATGAAGTGACTAGTATGACCCAAATAGGATAGAAAATATGGTCTGCGTACCATTAATTTGAATGTAATTGGTCTAAAGTACCAAAGTTGTTTTTCAATTCAAATATGGTCTGCGTACCATCAAATAGTTGTAATTAGTTTTAATTATAGCTTATCCTATTTGAAGAAAATGGTGCCTCCCACGGAGATTTTCAAGACGGACTTTGAAGTTAAAGCTTCAAGATGAAGTCGGGCCATACTAGATCACATTTATCTTATGCATGTTTTAAGTTATTTATTGCTTTTAAATATGTCTTAAAATGCATGAGATCAAAAGCTTGATTATGTAGCATGATTAAGGATTTTAGTTCACTTAAAATCTAACCAACATAGTAAGAGCCTTAAGTTCCAAACTTAAAAATTGAGTTAAAAGGTGCCATGCCAAAATATACACTTGCTTGGATATCCTTTACATCAATCTAGTAATAGTTTTCGCTCAGCGAGGTGTTACTTATTGGTCCTAAAGGGGCAAGGTACACAAATAATTGTGAGTACATGTTAGTTTTGGTAAAACTCAACGATATAAGTAAGGAGTCCTTTTATGTCGTGGCAAAATCGATAGGTTTACCTAATAAGTTCTTAGACGTACCTATCAACCAAGAATAGTTTCTAGACTATTAGCAAAAGGCTTTTGCTTACCTAAGATGTTTTAGGATTAAGTCGACAAACTATGCTTAGTTCTTCAATGATTTTAGGATCTTGGAATCATTTTATTCACACCTGCCGGAACACATAACTTGAATAAAATGCTTAATGAACATTGAATTATGCATGTATGCTAGAATTTAAGTTTATTAAGAGAAACTGTGAATGGTTATTTATTTGTTTATTCTTTTCAATTGTAGTTTTAAATATGGCAAACAACAATCAAAACATCATCATGGGTTCTGAGCTTATGGTCAAGCTGAACCTGGCAAATTTTCTTGAATGGGAAGCTAAGCTAGTTGAAATAGTCAAACTAAATGGACTTGAGTATGTACTATCACATCCCATGCCTAGCTACTATGCCAGAGACATGACCCCTGAGAGATTTTACACCTGGGATGCGGATCTCAAAAAGGTTATGAGTCTCATGCTGAACAATATCCCTGATGATTGGGCTAGAAGGTTTGTAGCCTATGAACCTTTTACGCTCATCAAGAATCTGAGGGATATCTGTCGTGGAAGCACGGAGGACAGGGACCTGAACGTCCATGAGTTGATTGAATCAATGTCTAGTCTAAAGGTTAGTTCTCCCAACAGGTGTTATAGGATGGAAGTCCAAGAAACACATGTTCAGCTCCTTCGCACTAAACAGAGGGTAGGCGTCCCACTGAGGTTCCATGTGGATCTTATGCGTTCATACTTTGATCGCCTAAGTCTACTAGGAACACCAATAAGCGAAAGGATGGCAGTCTCTATCTTGCTCAATTCACTACACAGTGGGTTTGGTCGCTTCAAGCAACTATACCTAAGTGAACCAAGAGAAGAAACAGTTGCAGAATTTGTTCACCTTGTCAGAAAGGCTGAAATAATACTGGACTGTGAAGCCAAAGATTTACTCAAGGCTAGAAGGAGACCGTTCAAGAAAAGTGGAAAGTCCAAGGGCGATGCTAAATCAAAGCAGGACAAGTCCACATCAAGCTGTCTTTATTGTGATGGAATAGGCCATTATAAAAGAGAATGTCCAAAGCTAAAGGAAGATCAGAAGAACGGAACAGTCGTTCCATCTTCAGGTATTTTCATTATAGACTGTATACTTGCTAATTCAACTTCTTGGGTATTAGATACAGGTTGTGGCTCACACTTATGTTCCAATCCACAGGGACTAAGAAGAAGTAGAAAGTTAAGCAAGGGTGAAGTCGACCTACGAGTAGGAAATGGAGCACGGATTGCTGCATTAGCTGTAGGAACTTATTATTTGTCGTTGCCCTCCGGGCTGGTTTTGGAACTGGAAGAGTGTTTCCATGTTCCAAGTCTTATTAAAAACATCATTTCAGTTTCTTGCTTAGATGCTAAGGGATTTTCCTTTTTAATAAAAGACAATAGTTGTTCGTTTTATTTTAAGGAGATGTTTTATGGATCTGCTAGATTAGTCAATGAACTTTATTTATTAGATCACGACAAACAAGTATATAACATAAATACCAAAAAGGCCAAAAAGGATGATTCAGATCTCACCTATCTGTGGCATTGTCGATTAGGCCATATAAACTTGAAACGCTTAGAAAGACTTCAAAAGGAAGGAATTCTAGAACCATTTGACTTAGAGGATTATGGTAAATGCGAATCATGTTTACTTGGCAAAATGACAAAGCAACCTTTCTCTAAAGTTGGAGAAAGAGCAAATGAACTATTGGGTTTAATCCATACAGATGTATGTGGACCAATGAGTACAAATGCTAGAGGTGGTTTCAGCTACTTTATCACTTTCACTGATGACTTCAGTAGATATGGTTATGTCTACCTAATGAAGCATAAGTCTGAATCCTTTGACAAATTCAAGGAATTTCAGAGTGAAGTAGAGAATCAATTAGGCAAGAAGATTAAGGCACTGCGGTCTGACAGAGGCGGTGAATATCTGAGCTATGAATTTGATGACCATCTGAAAGAATGTGGAATTCTATCAGAATTGACTCCTCCTGGAACACCACAATGGAACGGTGTGTCGGAACGGAGGAACAAAACCTTGCTAGACATGGTCAGGTCAATGATGGGTCAGGCCAAACTTTCATTAGAATTTTAGGGACATGCACTAAATACAGCTGCACTCACTATAAATAGAGCTCCGTCTAAAGCTCTCGAAAGACTCCATATGAATTATGGTTTGGAAAGCCTCCAAATGTGTCTTTTCTGAAGATTTGGGGATGTGAAGTATACGTCAAACGATTAATTTCAGACAAACTTCATCCAAAATCTGACAAATGTATCCTTGTGGGCTATCCAAAGGAAACAAAGGGGTATTACTTCTACAATACATCTGAGAACAAGGTGTTTGTTGCTCGAGATGGTGTCTTTTTGGAGAAAGATCACATTTCCAAAATGACAAGTGGGAGAAAAGTAGACCTCGAAGAAATTCGAGTCGAACAACAAACTCTAGAGAATGCTCAAGATGACATTGAAGATGAAACTCAGAGATCTTTAGAAGAATCTGGTGAGAATCATGGTCAATCTAGAAATGTTACCCCGCGTAGATCGCAAAGATATAGATCTCAACCGGAAAGGTACTTAGGTATTTTGACGAACGAGAGCTATGACGTTCTATTACTTGAAAGTGATGAACCTGCGACTTACAAACAAGCTATGACGAGCCCTAGCTCCAAGCAATGGCAAGAAGCCATGCAATCTGAATTAGACTCCATGTCTGAAAACCAAGTATGAGATTTGGTCGATTTGCCAGATGGCTAACAAGCCATTGGAAGCAAATGGGTTTTCAAACTGAAAAAGGACAAGGATGGGAAACTTGAAGTTTTCAAGGCTAGATTGGTTGTAAAATGTTACAGGCAAGTCCACGGTGTGGATTACGATGAAACCTTTTCACCAGTTGCAATGCTAAAGTCTATTCAGATAATGTTAGCAATCGCTGCATATTACGATTACGAAATATGGCAGATGGATGTCAAAACTGCTTTCTTAAACGGCGTTTTAACAGAAACTGTGTTTATGACACAGCCTGAAGGTTTTGAGGATCCAAAGAATGCTAAAAAGGTATGCAAGCTAAAGAAGTCAATCTACGGATTGAAGCAGGCATCCAGGAGCTGGAATATACGTTTTGATGAAGCAGTCAGTGACTTTGGTTTCATCAAGAACGCAGACGAATCTTGTGTATACAAGAAGGTCAGTGGGAGCAAAATTGCTTTCCTAGTATTATATGTCGACGACATATTACTTATCGGAAATGACATTCCTATGTTGAACTCTGTCAAGATTTGGCTTGGGAAATGTTTTTCGATGAAAGATCTAGGAGAAGCACAGTACATATTGGGCATCAATATTTACAGAGATAGATCTAAAAAGATGATTGGACTTAGTCAAAGCACTTATATCAATAAGGTGCTTGATAGGTTCAAGATGGCGGACTCCAAGCGAGGCTACCTACCCATGTCTCATGGAATAACTCTAAGCAAGACTCAGTGCCCAAAAACACTTGATGAGCGTAGACGAATGAATGGGATTCCATATGCATCATTGATTGGTTCAATAATGTATGCTATGATATGTACACGCACGGATGTTGCGTACGCACTCAGTGCTACGAGCAGATACCAGTCAGACCCAGGAGAGGTGCATTGGACTGCTGCCAAGAATATTCTGAAGTACCTGAAAAGGCACAAAGATGACTTCCTGGTCTATGGTGGAGATGATGAATTAATTGTTAAAGGCTATACAGACGCAAGTTTCCAAACCGACAAAGATGATTTCAGATCACAGTCTAGGTTTGTCTTCTGCCTCAACGGGGGTGCAGTAAGCTGGAAAAGTGCTAAGCAAAGCACCATTGCGGATTCTACAACTGAAGCGGAGTACATTGCTGCACATGAAGCAGCAAAGGAAGCTATATGGCTAAGGAAGTTCATAGGTGAACTTGGTGTAGTCCCCTCCATTAAAGGACCAATAGCCCTGTATTGTGATAATAACGGAGCTATTGCACAGGCAAAGGAGCCTAGACACCACCAGATAGTCAAGCATGTACTTCGTAGATTTCACCTTCTACGAGAGTTCGTTGAAAGAAAAGAAGTCGAGATAAACAAGATTGGAACTGATGACAACATATCAGATCCATTAACTAAACCTCTGCCGCAGGCGAAGCACAACTCGCACACTGCAGCTATGGGAATCAAGCATATTGGAGAATGGCTTTGATGTCCCTGTTTAATGTTTTAAAGTTTTAGAGTTTCAATCTTTGTAAAACATTATTGGTTAATCATTCACAATAAATGAAAAGAATTCATTTTTCCATTTAATTTGTGGTTTATTAAATGATGAGTCCCTTCAATTTGACGATATATTCAAGATAGACTGTCAGGACCAGTCCTGTGACTAAGAAATGTCTATCAAGTGAACTTGAATGTCAAAAGGTTGAAAATGGTCCCTAGTCGGAGTTTTCTATAAAATTGGACGCATAGAAAACGTTAGACGATTAGAATGCAAGATGACTAGTAGTTCTGTTTCTTGAACTATGTGGACATGGCAATGTCATAATCATTTGCATAGATACTTACTTTGGGAAGACTAGTATCGGACAAGACCTATGAAACTTTACTGTAAGAGATGAAAATCTGTCATAAGTAAATTTCATTAAAATTATTAGACACTAAATCCTCAATACCTGAGTGATTTGAGATTACTTGTTTGAGAACTGGTTGCTTTGACGTTGACCAACCGTCGCACTGTAAAAGGAGGCTATAAAGGCAACGCTCAGGTAATCACCTATCAAACGAAGTCTAATCTCAAGATCGCAAGATTGGGATTGTCCTCCCATAAATCGGGATGAGATCCTTAAAAGTTGTACAAGGCCACTCGGAGAGCTAGAAACTGTGAAATGCATGGCCGTGCTCGGATGAATCATAGGCTATGATTATCTGTTTATTTGATCAGTTGAACTCTGAAACCGAGAAACACCTCTGGACATAATAAGGATGACAACTCTTACCTTATGTTCAAGAGCAAGCATCGAGCGACAAAGGAATTAGGAAATGCACACTTGTCCCTAAGGACAAGTGGGAGACTGAAGGAAATAATGCCCTTGGTCCAAGTATGCATTCTATGTTAAGTCTAATAAGTGCGGTTCAGTATTAATTAACAAGTTAATAATTCAGTGAGATCAAGTGAGCTGAATGCCTAGCTAGAGGCCGCTTCAGTTCAAGTGGAATTAATGATATTAATCCACAGCTTACTCTTGACTGAACCCGTAGGGTCACACAAATAGTACGTAAACGGATCAAGTATTTAATGGCATTAAATACTCCATCTATGGATATTCGGAATTGACGGATCTTGGTTTCAGTGGGAGCTGAGATCGTCACAGGCAAGAAATGAATGCTCCGGAAACGATGATATTACCGGAAACGGAAATATGGATCGTATCGGAAATATAAATATTATCCAAGTCGTAGATGTTGCCGGAAACGGAAACATGGTACGTATCGGAAAATATTATCGGAAATGGAAATATTGCCGGAATCGGAAATATTGCCGGAAACGGAAATATTGTCAGAATCGGAAATATTGCCGGAATCGGAAAATAATTCCGGAAACGGAAATATTAAATATTTGTTCGAAACGGAAATTAATTCCGGAATCGGAAATATTAAATATTGTTCGTATCGGAAATGAATTCCGGAATCGGGAAATTAATCGGAAGCGTATCGTACGAATTAGCATCGGACGAGGCCTGCCAGACGAAGGCCCAGCACGAAGCCGGGCCATCGCCCAGCAAGCCAGCGCACCACGACGCACCAGCCAAGGCTGCGCCAGGCCCACCGCAAGGCAGGCCCAGCGCGCGCCAAGGCTGCGGCAGCGTGTGGGCCTCGCAGCAATGGGCTGCGAGCTCGCGGGCTGCGCGCGCGCGCATGGCGCCCCTCGTGGGCTGCTGTGCGTGTGTGTGTGTTGGTGTGCTATACGAATCCTAAAGCTATCAGGTTTCAACTAACGATTAAATTCCTAAACCTAAAAGGATGAATTAATTAAATAAGAACTCTATTAGAATTCTAGTTCAATTAATTCGTATCCTAATAGGATTACGATTCCCTTTCCATACCTCTATAAATAAAGGCCTAGGGTCATTATTTTAATAGAGTATTCAAGTATTCAAAGTGATTTTTGAGAGCAAAAATTCAGTCATACAATTGCCTATACTAGCCGAAAATTCTAAGTACCTTAAGGGCGATCCTAGTTGGTCAAGCTTAAGGCGGATCCGGACGTGCTGTGGACTATCTACGGAGGGACGACACTTGGAGTCCTAAAGACTTGTTCTTGTTCGGTTCGGGCGCAGCTAGGGAAGGCACGCAACAAAGAGTATGCATCTAAACTATGCTAAATGATTATGTGTAAATAATATGCTTTCCTGGCTTTATGGTTTTTCCGCATGATTTATGAATTGTCATATGTATCATAACCTAACAAACCCAGTACTTTAGCGACACAAATTCACTAAGACGTTCATTATCAGGCACCAACGGAGAACAAGCAAGACTCAATTGCTTCGCAACCATGATCTGTTGGTCGAATTCGTCGTCGTTTCGAGCCTAGGGATCGAAGCACTGATCATCACAGCTAATTGAAGTTGAAAATCTTCCTCAATCGAATTAAAATCGGTAGGATTTCTCCTGCTCACGTTTTCGCTGACATGTTCCGTCGTCGTCAAAGTCACCGTTGATTCTCTCAAAGTCTGATCAATAGACGACGAAACTGAAGGCGGTGAAGATGACGTTGACGAGAAAGAAGGCGTAGTTGAATTCTTTGTCTCATGTGTTCGATTGTTAGGTATCCGACGAACCGCCGCGTGATGGCGAGTGTGATGGTCGTTACCGATGTGGAGCTTTCGTAAAAGATGCTTCATCTTCAACATGTCTCCGTGGTTGTTGGAGCTCGAGCTTTACATTAATGGCGATTCTTGAGAAATAGACAAAATTGAAGAAATCCAAAAGGTTTTGTTGTTCAACTTTTGGGCGTTAATAGCACATTAATGTCGACTTAACGTCGTAAGCCATTAAGGGTCATTAAGGGTATTTCATGCAAGAAAATGAAACCTAAGGGATATATGGTGAATACCCGAAACTATGAGGGTATTTGGTTAATTAAGTTAAACCTCGTGGGCATTTCATGAAAAATCCGTAACGGAAAAGTTAACACAGTTGACGGAAAATGGCCATTAAGGGTATATTGTGCACGTTTACAAAAACTCATCGGTATATGGTGAATACCTGAAGCTACGAGGGTATTTGGTGAATAAAGTCAAACCTCGGGGACATTTCATGAAAAATCTGAATACTTAAAGGTTGTGTAGAACTTATTATAACTTACCGAAAAGTTTTCTGCTAATCTGCCTCTTTCCTGCTAGCCATAAACTTAAGTTGTGACACACTAAAAGTCTAGAACCGTGTGAGAAAATAAAGAGAAATTAAACTCCCCCATCTTCAAACACTCTTACGACATGATTCAATCAAGGATGGTATGTGAAAACATATATCCCTCATGGTTAGGCCATTTCCATGGTGACAATACTAATTTAACTAATGATATGATTGAAAATCTCACAAAGAAAATTACAAAAATTTAAATTAGAAATGTAAAAACATTGTGAGCGTACAAATTGGGCATTGTTAAATGGCGCCCTTATATTCAACAAAAACGCCCTAATTTATTCTACCCTTTCCTATTTTGCCTGTACTAATTTACCACACTTCATACTCTTTTTCTTGAACTCTCTCTCTTCTTTTACCATCTTTCTCAATCATCCAAAGCATACCCGACCACCATCATAGCTGCCGGAACACCGCCACAATTATGACGCAGTAATCAGCACGAGAAGCAGTCGTCTACCACTCACTCATCGATGCCCACTGCCTCACCAATCTCACCCACATTATTCCATACCACCGCCTACGAGAGCACTGCACCACAACACCATGTCGGCACCTTATACGGTTATACCCCTAATCCGTCCTACTCGTCGGACCTAACTTTTTGACCCACTTGGTTGATGGCCGCACATTAGCAAGTGCATAAGAAGTAACTTAGTTTGTAGAGTTTGTACTTTTCTGAATATTATAAAACTACATCTAAGTGAGTGTACACCAGTGTAAGGACTAAGTTAAATTCAGCTCAGCCTACGGGGTAGACTACACAAAAACCAGAGCATCCCATGGAGTAGACTCACAAAGAATAAGTTTAATCATTGTAGTATTCAAATTTTACCTTAGTTCAAAGTACTCTGGAATTACCTTAGTTTGGACCAGAGGAAAACTGCACCAGATCCAGTTATGCCCATGGGTGACACTCATTATTTGTTAGTTTAAACCATGGGACTGACTTAATTAGGGCTAGTTCAGCCCTTCACAGTTTTGCTCCACTCTTTAACACAGGCGGCCAACAGTGATGGGCAATAGCCTCAACCAACAACGCTTCCTAGAAGTAGCAAGCAACCAACATCGGTGCCTAACATCGGTGGTCTGAACGACGCCCAACATCAATGGTCTGCAAGAATGGAACAACGCCCCACATTGATGGCTAACAGCATTACCCAAAAATGGAGGATATAGCAACAATGGGCAATGTTTATGTGTGTGCAATGGAGGGTAAGGTAGAGATAATATAGTCTCGCAACCGAAGACGTATGGTAGTGCTGGAGCAGTGAAAGACTAGGTGAGGAAAGAGAACATCAGTGAATAATAAAATGAAAGGAAGGTAATTGGGAAGGGGGTAAATGGTAAGGGATGGTAAAATAGGGCGTTTTTGTTTAATTTTTAAGGCGTTAAATAACAATTCACAAAAAGTTTAAAAGAAATCATTTTAATTAATTTTTAATAATTCCTTTTAAAGTTGATAGGAATTATTAAAACATTAATTAAAGTTGATAGCACTAGAGGAAAAAACATCATAAGTTGCCCTTAAAATAGGCTTATAAGTTGCCAATTATAAGGGCAACATATGGGGGGGTCACTTTTGTGAAATTATCAAAGGTTGCCCTTAACAAGGGCAACTTATAATCTTATAAGTTGCCCTTGTTTGCAACAAGGGCAACTTATGTGAAACTTATAAGTTGCCTTTGTTGCATACAAGGGCAACTTATAAGCTTCACATAAGTTGCTCTTGTTTGAAACAAGAGCAACTTATAAGCTTCACATAAGTTGCTCTTGTTGCAAACAAAGGCAACTTTTGAGTTTTTTTTTTAAAAAATAAAATAAAAAATCTGCAATATAATTCCTGATACTTTGCAATATAAAATTCTGCATTATAATTTATAGAATACTGTTTCACCAAACATCATCTTGACATTCCTCAAAAATGATATAAATTTCAAATTTCCAATAATATTACCGAATTAATTCAAATGTAATTAATTAAATCGATAAATAACAAAATAGTGTAAGAGTCACGGATAACTACAAGTCTGCTCTATTTATTACACCGAGGGTAGTTCACAATCGTTGAAGTAAGTAGTCCACTTGTCTCGAACTTCATCCACCTCCTCTTTGGTAAAGGGCCCCTCCCTTGGAGTTGTGACTGTCTCTAAGCTTGTAAATGCACCTGAAATGAAAATTTGATCTCTAAGTAATATACATGGTTAAACTACAGCAAGTGTTGTTGTTAAACAAGAGCTTAAAAATGATGTTCCACTCATTTCAAATCTAAAGTTGTACACAAATCCAACTGCAGACATGATTGAATGGCATTTCTGATTACAGACAACTTCAATTCTACCTTAATTGTTTACTCAAAATCTCTTATCTGAATCTGATAACAACAATATCTGAAACTTACACTATCACCGGTCAGCTGCTATTTCACTCCGGTAAATGACTGACCTGACCAACTGCATTCTCTGTAACATTTTTGAACCTGTATGATATCAAAGCATGTCATGTCATTGTATTTCTCTGGTTTAACTTTTCATCCAATCTATTAATCAAAAACTCCCTTACAATCAAACTGATGAGGACCAGATACTAAAAAGATGATAATAAACCAAGGCTCTCTCATATATGTTTGTCTTCTCCAAAAAGGACTTCAAGTTTTTGTGTCGTGACTCCATTATATCCAGCTCGTCTACATCATTGTGAAAAGACCATGGTTAAGTTAAGTTTTTTTTGTTTAACTCAGCATTATTTGTAGATTAGATTGTCAAAATAAAGCGAAGCAAGTGAATGCAAGACTTTATTAAAAGCCATAAACTTGCAAATAAGAGAAATTAACAAACCTGATGCGCTTCCCTAACTGCAGTAATTGGAGGTTTCTGTCTTTTACCCAAATCAATATTTCCTCTTTGCATCATCTCAACAAACTCATTATAGTCTATACGACCATCCTGCACATTTCAAAAACCAAAGATAAACATCTAGTAAGACTACCAAGAGAAACAAACTAATTTTAAAGAAACAATTTGTTCTAACCTAGCTTCATATATAATCATCAAAGTTTAACTTACTTTATCCTGATCCGCTTCATGAATAATTTCTTCCACATGAACCTCATCCATGCCAAAATCTTGACATGCTTGTTGTAGTTCATCTTTTGTAATGTATCCACTTTCCAAATATTAACAAATGAATCTAAGTACACTTTCTAAATATTTTTCATGATTTATATGATTAGTTATATGTTTATAAGACTCATTTCAAGTTCGTTATGCACGCTTATGGTTCATTTGGGTCGATATAGGTCATTTATGGCCAAAAATGGCATTTTCGATTCCAACTACCAACAAACGAACCTATTTCCACATTCTAACCCTTTTTCATGATTCATATGATTAGTTATATGTTTATGAAACTCATTTCAAGTTCGTTATGCAAGCCTAAGGGTCATTTGGGTCGATATAGGCCATTTATGGCCAAAAATGTCATTTTCGATACCAACTACCAACAAACAAACCTATTTCCACATTCTAACCCTTTTTCATGAATCATATGATTATTTATATGTTTATAAGTCATATTTCAAGTTCGTTATGCACGTCTATGGGTCATTTGGGTCGATATAGGGCATTTATGGCCAAATATGGCATTTTAGATCCCAACTACCAACAAACAAACCTATTTCTATATTCTAAACGTTTTGCATGATTCATATGATTAGTTATATGTTTATGAAACTCATTTCAAGTTCGTTATGCACGCCTATGGGTCATTTGGGTCGATATAGGTCATTTATGGCCAAAAATGGCATTTTCGATCCCAACTACCAACAAACGAACCTATTTCCACATTCTAAACATTTTTCATGATTCATATGATTAGTTATATGTTTATGAAACTCATTTCAAGTTCGTTATGCACGCCTATGGTTCATTTGGGTCGATATAGGTCATATATGGCCAAAAATGGCATTTTCGATCTGAACTACCAACAAACGAACCTATTTCCACATTCTGAACCTTTTGCATGATTCATATGATTAATTATATGTTTATGAAACTCAATTCAAGTTCGGTATGCATGCCTATGGTTCATTTGGGTCGATATAGGTCATTTATGGCCAAAAATGACATTTTCGATCCCAACTATCAATAAACAAACTTATACTCAAAGTCTAAACCCTTTTAGTGATTCATATGATTAGTTATATGTTTATGAAACTCATTTCAAGTTCATTATGCACGCCTATGGTTCATTTGGGTCGATAAAGGTCATTTATGGCCAAAAATGGCATTTTCGATCCCAACTACCAACAAACGAACCTATATCCACATTCTAAACCTTTTTAATGATTCATATGATTAGTTATATGTTTATGAAACTCATTTCAAGTTCGTTATGCACGCCTCAATGACAAAGAATCTTATAGAAAATATGAAAACCTCAATGACAAAGAGCTACTGTTAACTTTGTCCATCAGTGCAACAGGAATTGAGCCACTAAGATGGTTTCCTCTCAAATCGCTGAAATAAAGGGTCAACCTAAATTAATATCTTGTATTGCATAGGAATACAGTTCAATTACGAGTATTGTTTTTAGATGGTCATGACTTACTGGACTTGTAAGGATGGCAATTGAGCCAAAGATTCATGAATTACCCCTGTAAGAGCATTATACGATAAATTCCTGATACATACATATAACACGTTAATGTATAGCATCAGAAACCGAAAAATGCCAGCAAAAAATATTAAAAAACTTGAGGCTTATAACTCATCAATGGAATTTTCAAGATCGAGCTACTCACAAGTGGATTAATGATGTGAGATCAGACAATGAAGGTAATATTTCTCCAGTTAGACCTTTTGAAGACAAATTCCCGCAGTAATAAGAATAAGGGAAAGGGTTATTAGTAGATATATGCACTGCATTTCCTTCAATAATGTCAGAATTAAAACATAACTAAGCAATAAAAGAGTATAATTAAACATGGTAATTGGTTCGTGTTCATACCAGATTTGAATGAAGAGGTTGAAGAAAGGAGTGCGGTGGTCGAAGGTGGCTCAACGACCGTCGAGTTCGCCTGCGGTGGCCGGTCACTGGAAGAGCAAAAATTCACATTAATTTACTTGATAATTAAATAGTTAATTTAACTAAAATTATTAAGCAATTACGCCCTACCTTGGGATGGGAGATGAACTCAGGCGTTGCCGGTGGTGTTGCATAGTGGTCTTGTCGAGAATTGTCGGTGCGAGTGTGTGTGTGAGTGTGTGTGTGTCGAGAATTGCCGGAAGAGTGAGAAGAGCAGAGGAAGAACAACGAAAATGGAAGAACAATTCCGGTGAAGTGAAGAGAAGGTGAGCTCGTGTCGCCGGTGAAGTCGACCAATTACAGTGAAGTGAAGTGAAGGGGAAGCAGAGAGAAGCGAAAGGAAGAAGAGAAGTGGAGGCAAAAAAAAAAAAGGTCAAAAGCTGCGCTTCGAAAAACATGGGAAGTAAGGTTTTGGGTTTTTTTTTTCCGATTCAAAAGATGCGCTTATTGTATAAGGGCCACCCATGGCTAGCCACCTTTGACGATTTTTGTACTAGTGCTACTAAGTTAGAAAGGAAATTCTCAAATTCTCAATAATAATTGTTCCAGGGGATTGCAATTTGTAGGCTTGGAGAACTTAGCGCTATGACAATCTTATCATAGACAAAAGGTTATGTCAAGCTGTCGCTCACAGACTAGCGTCATTAAAGAGGGGTAAAGGGGAGCATACTCATGACAGTATAAAAGATTGTAAAATGCAATCTGTAAAAAGCAAGTTGATCTCAAGAGAAAGATGTGCAGGTTAGCGGTTAAGCTGACCACAGTCCACAGTAGAAAACCAAGTACAGCGGTAGTGCAAGTATTTTTGAACTGAACTTATAGGAGAGTAGAGTGAAGTCACCGTAACACAAACGTTATTATTGGACGAAGAAAAATATAAACGTGAACCACAACGAAACACAAACTAGCCCCACTAGCATTTAGAATTCATATAACAAAGCAATCAGCCCTTTCAACAATTTTCATAATGTAGCCTAAATTGCTAATCAACAAGATGTATACATTTTGTAGCTAAAGAGCTTCCATATACCACTTAATTGACTAAATATATCCCAATCAATAATATATAATAAAGCAGTAATCAAAGATAGACAACAGTCATACCTATTGAGAGCAAAAAGTAATGCCGTGCGTCATTTATGTTGTCTGCTACATTGATTGCCAGAGGGATAAGAAAGTGGAGTGTTGCCTTCTCATGGACGTGCCAACCAAACAAGAAGCCACATGAGTAAGCATAAGTTATCCATCTAGCAACCTTTCTTGGCTGAGGATTCTTCCAGGCCTTGAAAAGACAAGGAGAAATGGCAAGCAACACCATTATAAAGGTCACCACAAGAGTGATCGGTTAACAGAACAAAATGATTTATCACATCACAGAAAGACAAAAGCAAAGTCTAGTTCAAAACTTAAATGCTAGTTCATACTCTGCTTCCAAATCATAGAACTCCAATGTTTTCCTAATACCTACCATCAATACAATTATTTTCTTTTAACAATATGATAGTTCTAATCCATGGAATTACCAACTAAAAGAGACACAATAAGCCATCAGAAACATTTATTAATAAAAAAAATGCAGTGACGCTCACACACTCTCACACACACACACAATTAATAGTTTACCTGAGGCAGTACATCAAAGGGTGATGAGTCTCCCACTAGCCCAGAAGTGAAAGAACCTGCTGGTCTTTGGACATTGAAACCCATTCTTCTGAGAAAGAAACCGGACATTGAAGAAAACAACAATTCAATCCGATTGATAAAACAAGTAACAACCAAATTCCTAAATCAAACCGATGAATAAAAAAAACCAAAATTTTAATCAACATGAAAAAAATAGAATTTAGAATTTAGAAAAATTACAACAGAAATTTTAACCAAAATGCGAAAAATAGAATTCAGGGACCTTGAACCTGATATTTGATAATTTAAACGACTCGGGATTGACAAACATCCATGGCTAGTCGGCGGCGGTGCTCTGTGGCTGGCCGGCGATACACGTGACATTGTGCATAATTAAAACCTAACAACAAAAAAAGATTAAGAAAATTAACGAAAATCAACACAAAATTAAAGCGAAGAACAAGAAACAGAATGAATTCGGGAATTAGGGTTTGAAAGACCAACGAGTGAAATCAGTCTAGATGAGGGAGGAAGAGAGGAAGAGAGGAAGAGAGAGATGCGAACCTGAGTGAAGCTAGAAGCCTAGAACACCGGGGAGCGAAGGGGGAGCAGCGAGAACCTTAGGCCTTGATAGGCAAAGGTTGCGCTTTTCAGAAGCGAAAAGAAAGACAGACGTTTTTTAATTTTTTTTTAACTTTTTGTTAACTTTTTTTTTTGTCAAAGGTTGCCCTTGTGTGATAAGAGCAACCTTTGATGAGCCACCTATAAGGATTTTTCCTCTAGTGTAGGAATTATTATATTATTGCGTAATATTTTTATATTGTTTGTTCTTTTTTGTTGAATTATTTGTTCTTTCTTGTTGTATTGTTTGTTCTTTCATGTTGGCTTTAAAATTCATCATAAAATTGTTCATAATTGTTGTATTGTTTGTTCTTTTTTCTGAAATTTTATGTTCTTTTTTATATTGTTTGTTCTTTTTTGTTGAATTATTTGTTCTTTCTTGTTTATTTGTTTGTTCACAATAAATATATGGTTAATGTTCATAATGAAATTGTTCATTCCAAATAAATAAATAAATGTTCATATCCAAAATAGTAAATGTTTATTCCAAATAAATAAATAAATGTTCATTTCCGAAATAGTAAATGTTCATTTTTGTAGTTTATTTCCAAATAAATAAATAAATGTTCATTTCCAAAATAGTAAACGTTCATTCCAAATAAATAAATAAATGTTCATTTCCGAAATAGTAAATGTTCATTTTTGTACCAGTATATTAATGTTCATTTTAAACAACACAAAACGACATCGTTTTGGATGGGGGTGGCTGTACCCGGGTATAGCCAAGAATTTGCGAGGAAAAAGCACTTCAACCAAACTACAGTAAATTCTTACATGGGCCCAGTCTAAAAACCTTAGGAAAAATGCGGCCCAAGCCTCATTGACAACAAAACCGATCTACACTTCTTCTCTCTTCCTTTTCCCTTTTTCTTTTATTAAAATTTCAATCACGTTTCCTAAAACCCCAAATTCGATTGTAAAAATCCCTGCAAAAATCGGGTAACAATGGCGATGAAGCAGCTGTGCAGTTCCATTGCAAGAAGAGTAATGTCAACCCATCGATTCCCAGAAAGTCCCATTTCAGCACCATATTCATCAATGGCGTCTTCATCATCCTTATCAGAGTCAATAGTGTGCGGAAGAGGCGACAAGAAGACGAAAAGAGGGAAGAGATTCAAGGGTTCTTTTGGTAATTCCAGACCTAAGAAGAAAGAAATGATTCAGAGGTTTAAAGAGAAGGTTGAAGTTCCTAGTAACACTCCTTGGCCTCTCCCTTTCAAACTTATCTAATTATTTTTCTCAAATTTCATATTATGTCGTTTTACTTCAGCTGATAGTTGCTGAATTTGCATACGAATCTTTTATTGGATGCTTTTTAATAATATGTTACTATGTTTGAATTTGTGTTGGTACCAATTTTTGATCTTGGATGATGTTACTATCTTTTATTGAAGTTTAATTGGGTTGTTTATGTAAGATTATTTGGATTTTTGTTTAATTTGATGTGTTGTTCTTTAATTTGAATGGTTTGTTGTTTAATTTCATTAAGTTTCTGATTGTTCCTGATTTTTTTTATACCTGGGTTGTGTAGAAGAAATTAGGGTTAGAATTTTGAGGTGAATACAAATGTTCCCATTTGGTGTAAACGGTGCAACAAGTATATGGGGAACTTGAAGAATGTGAACATAGAGATATACCTAGAGTAGGAAGAACTGTATATTATTTTGCATTGGCTGCTGAATTAGAGGGAATCTATGTTCGTCCACCGGAAACTCAAATGCGTCTAGTGGTTTGGATCTCAGGGTTTGTAGGATGGTTGTTGTGGTACCTCAGACAATCAGATGTTGTGGTTTAAGTTGCGGGTAGGAATAGCGGATGAGTTTCTCTTGGTAGGAGGTGGTGGTGGGTCTTGGTCCTTGGGTGTGGTTTATGCCTGAGGGTAGCATTTCGGCATTTCCTTTGAACTTCCAGGGATTTTTTATTTTTTTTTAAGCTATTAGATTATGCGAGCTTTCGATGGTAGGATGTGCTCTCCATGATGTAGCTTATGAGGTTTATGTATGTGTGCCTATGAGATGCACTTTTGGGTTGCTAGATGGGTTTGTGGAAGCTCATATTTGGGGATGAGTTGTAAGTGTTGCTGACTACTTAACTTCTGTTGAATCAGTGAATCAATTGCACACAGAAGATATGATTAGAAATAGAGAAACAATATCGTAAAGGTGCTGGCTAGAAACTTACAGAACAACTCAAATGATTCTGATTAATTCGTCTTTGGGAGTATAGCTAGCTTACAAATGGAGAAACATATTTAATACAAAAATGTCCAGGCCTAGAATACCATGATCTGGAAAAACTTGCAATGTAAGCAACATTTACTGATGGTAACTTAATGGATAAGTCTAGCATTTGCCATATTCTATCATCAAATAAGAATTCCTGTAATATCATTCTGGATTTATGACTTGATCAGTTGATTGTGATCTTGAGAAACTTACAATGTAAGAACATTTACTGATGTAATTGTATAATCATCTGCCCTATTCTATCATCCTGTCCAATGTAATGTGTCTGGAGAAGCGCTCTTCTCAGATGCATTCGTGGTGTTAGTGTATAAAATTTTTGTTCAAAATAGGTTGTTTGTTTTGTATATTCATCTTTCCCCAACACTCGAGCCCTTTACAAGAGTTGTTGCTTAATCCTGCTTCAGAAATGTAAAGCCTGGACCTTAGATGTACATAATCGCACCATATAGGGTGTCAGCTTGTTAGCTGCCTGAATTAAAACTCTGTTGTCAGTAGTGGTGTTTGCTCTGGTGATTGCCCTATTACACAAGAAGTCTTGCTTCCATGTCTTTCTCTAAGAGGAAATCAGTTTCTGAGACATCCTGTTGTAATCTACCTGAGAGATTTAGTGCAGAATCTGCTACAAGGGCAATCCCAATTATAAAATATGTGAAGCCAAAAGCCATTGTAATAACTCCTATCAAGAATGCCAAGTGGCTGTATATGACAACCCTTTGAGCTTCTGCTGCTAGCTTATACCCATAGTATACTGTCCACATGAGCATAAACATTGAAATCATGGTGGCTGAAACTTGTATGAAGATCTGACAAATGGTCTTCTGTTCCTTTTCTGTTTACGTATTACACATGGTTAGAATGTTATACAGTGATCTGATGCATTCAACAATCAACAGTGCAGAATACTGAAATGGTAAAATAGAATGAATGTGTAGTTAGTTACCTTGGTTTCTGATAATTCCTCTATCTTCCTTGTCTAACCAAGCTAACAAATCCAGAGCCAGTTCTGCAACAATGGTCAACCCAATAATGAAATAGATCAAACCAAAGACCACCGTGGCAATTCCAAACACAAGAGCTATGTAGCCGCCCTCATAACCACCAGCATCGACGTCTCTGGTTTCAGTTGTTAGTTTATACCCCATATTCACTATCCATACTAGCATCACCAATGGAAGTAAGAACCCAATAACACGAGCAATATCCTTACAACCTCTTCTCTCTTCCTTCAACCCATCATCATCCATTTGCCAATATTTGGTGTCAGAAATCTGGAATTTCGACGCTTAAATAGGTTAATGGTGTATGGTTATTGATGATTGAAGGAGAAATAAAATGAGAGTTATGGATGTCATAATCACCTTTAAACTTCCACAGAATTGGGCATCGTGGGAAGAGAGTGGAGTCATTGTAGGCTTGTTAGAAGGAGTCTTTAAAAAAAAAGGGGGTTGACTAATTCTGTTACATAATTACTACTACTCCATTACTTTGTTTTTCTGATATGGTTGTTAGAAAACCACATAAATAAATTACATAAAAACAGGAGAGAAAATGCGTTCGTGCCTTCCAAACCCAGAATTTTTAGTTGCATCCAATTGACTACTTCCACTTGAATCCAATTGAACTCCCACGCGGCCACGCCTGTCGTTATTTCTGTAATTTTTTTTATTAGTTACTATTATTCTTCTATTTTCTAAATAATTGTCACTTCATCATTTGGCACAATAATTTAAGAATACTAGATTTTAGCACGTGCGATGCACGGATTCTATTAAATTGTTAAATTAAAATAAAACTGTAATATATTTTATATATTACATGAGATAAGTGTTTGATATTGAATTGAATTTCATTTTAGAATTATTTTTTTAATTGTTAGAGTGGTTGATTTTGGATGAATTTGTATATACGTAGTATTCGTAACTAATTATCTACATTTCACATAATTATTTATCTACGTGGCACTCAACTTTTTTAATTCATAAATAATTTTGATATCTTATTTTTCATTCGTCAAAACCATTAGATTTCCTATGTGGCGCTATAATATTGGATTATTGTTTGATGTTTGATTTTTATTTTAGATAAGTTTTTGATTTTGGATTGAATTTATTTTAGATTAGTGATTGATTTTGAATTGAATTTTATTTTAGATTTGTTTTTTAATTATTAGAGTGTTTGATTTTGAATGGAGTTGTATATATTAGTAATTAATTAATTAAAATATGTATGTGACACCTAATTAATTATCTACGTGACACTCAATTTTTTTAATTCAAAAATAAATTAGAAATCTTATACGTGAAATTACATTGATATCATATAGACGATAGTTATTTAGAAACGGGTGAAGTTGGAAATGGGAATGGAGGGAGTATTTGTTATTGTTATAATAAATGTGGTTTCTTTCCTAGACATTTTGGGGAAATCCCACACAATAAAAAAAAATTGGTTTGGTGGAAGAAGACCTTAATCGAGTATGGCGCAGCCACTAATTGCATTATCCAATGGTGTATTAACGGGTGACATCACGTTGTATCAAATACTGTATTTATTACCTGTTATAAGAAGACCTTAATCGAGTATGGGGCAGCCACTAATTGTTATAATTGATTTTTATCACCTTTCATTGCTAATGTTATTATAGTTGGATTAATGTGAGGCCATTATAACAGCATAACAATTCTTAAATCCTAACTAACCACTTGTCAATTAATTTTCGGCGGCAGTAAAAAAATTTAATTATTTTTATGAGGTGATTTAAGGTATAAAATAGGTAACCCTTCTAAGAAGTAAGAAGTAAGAAGTAAGAAGTGTGTTATCAATTTATCCTCCTCGATAATACGTAGTAAACATATGATAAATTGGGCTTAAAAAAGTTGAATAGTGAGCATGTACATTGCTGAGAGCTCTCTCTAAGTAGCTTTTCGCTCTTTCTCTACTAGACCTGGTTATCGGGCAGGGCGGGTCAGGGTCGGTGCGGGTCAAAAGAGGGTCGGGTATTGAAAGGGTCATTTTTAAAGGGTCGATAATAGGCGGGTCAAAAGCGGGTCGCGGGTCAAAAGCGGGTCGCGGGTCAATATCGGGTCATTAGTGGGCGGGTCAATAAACGAGCAATGAAAAATGAAAAACAAAAGAGCCATGTGCAAGTACAATTAAATACGAAGCTATGCACGTAATTTTTTGTATCATTACTATTTTTATTTTCAAAATAATTGTAGTATAAGTTTGACCCTATAATGACCCTGTCCAATAAAGGTCCTGTCCAATAAGAGCCCTACCCAATAAAAGCCCTATTAACTTGACACTAACCCTATATCCATTGGACTACCCTGTCCAATAACCAGGTCTATTCTCTACCACCATCATTTTACAAGATATTCTCAAATTTACCACAACTTTCAGGTTTCATCAACCATTTCGCATTTCCCATTTCCCATTTCCCGTCGTGAGCCTAAAGACTCCGAGTGTTGACAACTTCCTAGCAGTCAAGCTGTATGTGTTTTCACAACAATGAGGTTTCATGGCAATTAGGACAGTTTTCCCTGTCCCACCATTCTAGGAGTTAACAATCTGGCTACTCTTTAAGTCAAAATGGATAAAATCCTGAGTCACCACCACCGATCCGCTACTACAAAACCCATGGGCTGATGCCTTTAGAAAGGTCAAACTTATTTTCATTCGAGTAAATTATTCAATTCTTTAGAAGATCAACAAATCATGTGCACAAATTTTCCCCAACAGCTAACATCAACTGCGGACTGCAAACAACCTAAGTAAATTACAAAACGAGAAACTCAATATCTCAAATGTTTGAAACGCAGGTAAATGCAAACGGGAAGATGACTCTTCATCATTATCTACCCACCACGGCCAGGGTAATTTTCATCTGCAACATCCAGTCAGACCAACATATAAGACTAGAATCATAATACAAAGGTTAAGTTAAAATGTTTTTAAAACAAATCACTTCTTAATTTCCCTTTCAAAATTAAGTCAACAAGCTCAGAAGCAAAAAGGGTTGACTACGCACATTACCTTACTTACTGCATTAAAGATATGCAGCTACCTTGGCTCGACCTCTTCTTGGCCATAGTCGTAAATAATCTCAATCTGCATTAGTCAAATTTATGAAGCCGCAAGGCATGAAGAAATCAGAATTCAAAATTAAGGACCAATCAAATTCAAGATCTTTGTAACAAAGCAGAAAGAAAAAGTACGAAATCCAAATAATGCTCCAAAGTATTCGGTAAGTATTTAAACCATATTAACCAACAAACTTATATCAGCATTGAGCTATGGAAAAGTAGATAATATGATTTGAGGGTTGCCATAGCAAATATCAGTCTTCAGTTTTATTCATTACAACCTAATTACTCAAGGGAACTGTTCAACGACCTACCCTGCTGAAGGGTACTTCAGAAAATGAAATCAAAGGAAACAACCAGCACCACAAAGCCCTAACCAACTGAAAGTAATTTTCCTCCAATGATCAAGAAAATAAAAAACTGAGAAAAATAATGCCCCCCACCCCCTTCCATGGGGGGCAAGGAAGGGGAAATTGTTTTGTCAAATCAACAAGCTGAATAGAAATACCCTTAACCTTACGCACACGTGCACAACCAACAGTTACAAGTGAAGTTTAAGGTCAAACGAAAAAGAGAGACAACATTCTGTATAACCAAAGCAAAAATGGGTCCTACATCATGCCACAATCATATAATAATAATATAACCGAATGGTGTCCACGGCTAGTATTTGCAAATGCAAGAGTCTTTACGAGATATTTCTTCTCCGATAAAGCATAAAAGAGGAATTGTCATTCCACAAAGAACGACAATACTCCCTTCTTGCCACTTTAATAGACCACACTTGGTCAAATCGTCAAAGATCATTTTAAAATTTTCTGCTCGAAATACCACTTCACTCCTGATAATTTATACAATTGTTGAGAACAAATATCTTATTATGATACTACAAACAAAACCTAAACAAAGTAAAATTTTAGAAAACTCATAAACTAACTCACTACAATCAAAAGTGGTCTATTATTTTGGGAGATTCCTAAAAAAAGTATGCCCTAAAAATGTGGGACAATATATTACATATTATTGTAATCAACCAAAGGAGCCTGATAGTGGTAGATATCAGTTACAATCTGAATCCATTGGAGCTTAGTACTAACAAATATTAAACACATCAAGTCACGTTCACACAAACCGTCAATGGTACAAGTGATGAACTATATTACACAATAGCCTACATTTACATTAACTAATAGCCGAAAAGTTATTGTTGGAATACAAGATATAGAGCAATTTTCTCATTCCATTTCACTCGGGCAAAATACTAGCAATAGGATGCCAAGAATCAGAAAATGCATGTATCCTGAGGTAAAAACAAAATAATTGTGCCAAAGTAAAAAGTAAAACATTATTAAACCAGAGCAAGAAGAGCACATACCCCTTTAGGTGGCTCTGGGTTTCTGCAGAACTTTGAACCGCCAGGAGCCCATGGAACTGCAGAGGAGGTTGAAAATACATGAGATACAGAGTGTCCATAATAAACAAGTTACGATACTATAAGATACAAAAACAACCCTTCATTAACTTATCCTGCAGGTGCACTAGGGCATTCACATTATGTAAACTGTAATAAAAAAAACTTAATAACATTGACCCACTTTATGTATGCCAGAAATCCCTGTATAATTTATCTTACTCTCCAGTCTCCACAGTCTACCCACTCCAAGCAATAAAGAGGGATGGATAGGCTGGGCAAAGGGGAAAATGGAGAGCAATAGAAAAGATAAGTGAAGAAACTCTGTTTACATATGTGGTTTGATAGGCAAAAAGAAGGATTTCCCATACATAATGTTATACTTCGTAAGGATTTCCAAGAAATCACTAGTCTAGCCATGATTTCGCAGTTAGTGTAGTCTGTTGAAGAGAATTGCCTAAAATAGACAAATTCTATCCTCAAAGTACAAATCAAACTAACGATCAAAGGTCTTTCTTGTATCCCTTTTCTTCTTACTCCTCATTCAGAACATGATGTGAAAGTTACACTAGCCTATTCATTAAAATGCACTGCGCCAATGAAGGTCGCAAAGGTAATAAGTGGATTCTTAAACATTCAATGAAGTCTCACACTAACGCTAAGACACACATACAACATATATGACAATCAGATCAATGTATATGGGACACTATCACAAAGAAAATAAAAAATAATGTAACAAGCCGATGGTTATGCATTGCTTACCAATATAAGGATCAGGGTGCCTCCACTTATTGTACTCAGATTCACCAACAGCAATCATTTTGTCAATTGCATCAGGATCTTGCTATAACATCATAAAAAGCATCTCGGTAAGATTCACACAAATCAAATAAAAAACAATACCAAAACCTGTTTGCCTACAACAATTAACCTCACTCGCCCCTCCCCTATACAAATGCACTAAACTGAATTCAACTGCACCATCTTCATATACAAAAGCACACAAATTTACTGATTATCGCAAATGGAAACATTAAAATATTCAGAGGACCGTCAATCCCAAATATCACTACTCATACACTCTAATTCAGCTACTGCATCCATCTAATCACGACATCGAACCTTACTTTGAACAATTGGTACCCAAAAAAATCAAAAAACATGTGAATTTGCACCATATCGTATTAATCAGTAAACGCAAATTTCAGACTAAATGTAGTTAAATAAATTCCTAATTCCCACATTATACCAAAAATAAATTAAAAATACCAGATTTTTGTTAGCCTCGAACTTTTTCCGGAGCTCATCAGCCTGAAAAACAAAAAGATTGGCAGAAAGCAAGGTTAAAATCACAGGATCGGATCGAAACCCTAGAAATGAATTGGAAATGGGGATGAAATTAGGGTTTTGAGATGGGGGAAATTAGATTACATCTTCGTAGAAGAGATGACGATGAACGGCCCAATTGAGAGTATCCCGGAGACAACGGCGGTAGAGAAGTCGGACCTTCTGTTTCTGTGCTGCTCTTCTCGCCAAAAACGACGCCGTCGACAAGCTCATTTTCTCTCTCCTCTGGTTTTTGTTGTTTCAACTTTCCTCTCTTTCTTTTTTATTCTTTCTTTCTAGAGAGAGGATTTGCAACCAACAATGGGGTGGGTTACACTCAACGACGTCGTAGGAGTATGAAATTCTGAAGGTAAATTAGGATCATCTCATCATTTGTGGTTCTAAGTTCCAACCGATCATTTAGACATTTACCCATATGTCTCCTAAGGTGGCGTTTGGATCGTACGAATGCGAATTTGAGAAATAGAGGTTGAGATTGGAAATAGAGGTTGAGATCGTAGGGGGCGTTTGGATCGTAGGAATGCGAATTGGTATGTTATATAGTATAAAACTAATCTTGGACTTTAACTATTAGCTAACCTATTTGTTGAGTTGGTAATTTGACATGGTATCAGAGTCGGCGTGACGCAAGGGTCACGGGTTCAAACATCATTTACCCCTCCTTTCAAAGTGGAATATTTCGCGTTGGGTATGAGCAGGCCTATAGCCTTATGCTGCATCCACACTCCAAACCCGAAGAGATTTCATGTGAGGCGGCGTGATATAGTATAAAACTAATCTTGGGACTTCAACCATCAGTTTAAGCTTTTAGTTGAATTGGTCATTTGACATGGTATGGAATGAATTTTTGCCTATTGTCTTGTTTGAATAGGAATGAAAAATAGATTGAGAATACATTTTGAATTTACCCAAATAAACTTGTAATACACTTCACCTTCTAGTTCATTAATGCAATTTGGATATTTAATTCGTTTCTCAATTCCCACCCCTCCGCGAGGAATTAATCCAAGGGAATTGATGTCATAATTTCTCATTCTCAAATCCACCTCCATCTCCATTCGCACAAAACAAACATAGAAATTGTTTTAAATTGGGATATAAATTCTCATTCCCTACAATATTTCCCACAAAACAAACACCCATAAATTATTTTAGAGTATTGCGATTGTTGTTTTCCTTGCCTTTTCTTTTTACTTCCTGCTCCTTTCTGGTTTTATTGGTGACAATGACGATTCCCTACGACGATTCATGTTAGCCGACCCCAAATCATTTTGGGACTAAGGCTTTGTTGTTGTTGTTGTTGTATTGCGATTGTTGTTGAGTTTATGACATATTATGCGTGTTCATTTAATTTATTGTTGATTGGAATTACATATGAAGCGATGATTCCGTCCATAATATTGCTCCACATGAAGAGTGTGAGTATTAAGCATATTTATCGAAAAAGTGTCAAAGATATATGATCGATTTAGTAGTCCAAATTGACAAGTGATAAAGAAGATAAATTGTGTGCAACATGGACATGTATAGTGGAATTGAGAAGATCGGTTATTGCAAGTAAATAAGTGTTTGTTACGTAGATCGGATATGATTGGAGTAAAATATTGCAACAAAATTCAATTTGAGGTAATAATAGTCAATGTGTTAGTGATTGATCACAATATTCACAAACAATCATAGTCATTCACCATATGTCCATATCTAGTCCTCTTCCACTAGTTGTTGAGCAGCTTAATTCTTGCCTTGGTAAGATTACCAGAAACTTCTGTATGATCATCTTGAAAGCAATAAGTCAATAACTAATAGAGGCCCTCGAAATCCACGAGACCCACATAAATATCATGTGATTTACAAATGTAGAGTTGGTAAATCTAAATATATGAACAACTGGAGCAATACATAAAGCTCGGAATACTGCATAATAAAAATTGCAGATGAAGTATACATACAGTATAGACTTGAATAAAACTTGATAATCGCGCCAAGCAGCTAGAACTCTAGAAGAGCTCATCAACTCACAATTAGCTACAGTACTAAAATACCTGGTAAAAAGTACCCATTCCTAAACTCACAGTTAAATACAATCACCAGCAGCACAAAACCAGACACCAACATACAACTTTCCTAATCTGTGTTTACGTGAATCAGACACAATTTTATGATTCACCTACAAATATGGAAAGAATGGGTGATACTTTAGTTAAACTGAACTGTCTGTATGTGTGGCTAACTTCAACTATATTAATATATAGATAGATACCTACAGGCTAACAGACTAACACAAGTCAAACACTAATCTCTCATACAAGGGATGACATGCCGTTCATCCAGCCATATGAACTCCTCTTCAAGCTTGGAGGTGAGAAGCTAACCCCAAACATCCCTTTCAGAGCTCGTCCTTGCTCTGAGAACTTTACTAGTTTTCCTATGATGGTTGCACTCTCCACAATATGATCCATGTCTCCTGTCTCTGTCCATAACTGAGATACAAGCTGTAAACGTCTGCGCTTTGAATCCTGCCTGATACCCCACTTCGTGTATAGTTTCTTCCTTTCCTCATTTGAGAACCTTCTGTTGATCAGCTTGCTCAACGTCTCCCTCTCTTTTCTAAGTGCCTTCTCGCTGTTTCACCACCAAACACAATTTACTTAGTTGGCCCACCTTAAATTGGTCTATTACAGTTTGTGTCAAATTTCAACATAACATAATTGAGAAAATCATGACTGCTCTGTAATATACTTGCATTGGCCATGTGTCCAAATATCTTAAAATGAGATTTGATTACAAAAAAATGGGGAGAAAAGAGCGAACCTTGAAACCAATTTCCGAGCACGTCCACTATCTACCGAACGATTACCATGGGGTAATGTATCCTTGAGGAAAGTGAGCCTCCTTAACTCTACCTCCAGGTAAATGGAATCTGTAGGCTCGCCATTAAAGAGAAGGAAGAAGTAGGTCCTGTGAACCAATGAAACATTGCAAATTTGCCACAACTCAACTATAGCTTTCTGAAGCCTTTCAAATTGCAAACTCCAATCCAATGTACTGTCTTCTCCATCAAGCATAGGATCCAATCCCACATCTCTCAAGGTCTTTCTCAACTCGGGACGTACCTAATCATATCAACAAAAAAAATACAAAATTAAAAGTTGCACCAAAATTAGCCAGGACAATCACATAGGTAAGATATCAAAATTAGCAAATATGGCACAGTAATATTCGAAGATAACATTCTAAGAAAAATTAATGACAGGGGATTATAAAATACCAGAAAGTACTGCAAAGTAAATGCTGATATCTTTTTCACAATTGTTAGTATGCAACAACTAAGAATAACAGTATGCTAACCTGGCCGTCCCCAAGTTGTTTCTCATATTGAAGCTTAGCATCCTTGAGACCAGCTACAAAAGTCTGTACGCTAGTAATCTCCGCATCTGTGATATTCCTCCCACCCTCTGATCTTACATCATCAACAACTTCTGTCCCAACAGATGACTGAGAGCCGTTGCGTGACAATTTTCCAGAGTCCGCACCATAATCTAGTACAGCAAACTTTCTAAATCCTCCTGGTCTGCCGTTGAAGTCCGTCTCCACTTCACAAGGAGGGGTTGTTTCTGAATGTTCTTCCTTATTTGTATAATTTTCCTTTGAAACCCGAGTCTTGCTGAAATTCAGGCTCCTGGAACTTGATGCATCCGCAGCATCATCCCATACGGATGGATTTTCGGGTTGAGGACTAGTAAGGGAATCGATTGACCTTTGCACTTCCTGGATCCTTTGTTCCAATGAACCATAGAAGAAACCATTTTGATGGGAGCTCCTACCTATGCTACCATGATTAGCAGCATGCCCGTTTCCAAACCCAATAGAAGCTTCAGATCCTTCCATCTCAATGCATCGAACTTCTTTACACTGGTCATCAGAAACTCCCCTTGAAGATGGATCCTCAATATAACTTTCTCCATCTTCAGCTAGGACACCATCCAGGCGATGATGACCATTCACACTAGAGTCTGAAATAGAACCTTCATCTTCCCATTTGTTCTGTACTTTCCACTTTGCATGGGGTTTTTGCCGTTGCTGATGGGAGAAAAAATAAACAAATCAGTAACCGAAGAAGCAATTTTCAAGGTGCATTTTGTTTACTATTTGTTCTGGAGATTTGTTACTAACCCACAGAAATTAAAGCATTCTCACCTTGCAACAGGTGTTGAAAAAAAAAATGAAAGGAGAAATTAATATGTTACATTCTAAATACCTGTTTATTAGATGATTGATCATTTCCAATAATTTGCAATAAATCCTCAACCCTAGATTGAGCAAGATCTCGTTGCTTAGTCAGTTCCCTTATCTGCTTATCCATCTGTACATAAAAATAAAGACATTGTAGGCATTCAGTGCATCCGACTCTTCCCTCCCACTAGTGAGGTAGTTGTATAAGCAGCTATGGGTGATGAACCGAACCGAATATAATGTTTAGCACTGTATAAGCATGTGCATCGTGGTAAATGTTTTCTAACCCTGAGCTATAGCTATTTCTGAGACACATATGTATTCCTTCCAGACAAGACAAAATAAATTTCAGCCTTCATCACCTCCAAAAATCTCACATGCAGCAGAACACTAATTAAGAATAAAGATAATTTAGCTAATATGGTCCAGATAGCAGGATCAAAATAGGAAACTTTCGAAGGAAATTTATCAATAAGCATATGACATAATCTTATTCAAAGACCCGTTAAGTATTTGGACTACCCCCCACAAACTCTCTATTTCTCAATCTAAGTAGGTAGTCCCTTAGAAATCCAATCACAAAGTCGAAGTAAAGGTGACGGCTTTATCCATATTACCCAAAATAGTATCTGTAGCTATTATGTAGGACAAATGGACCAAATATTTAGCAGGACTACGTAAAGACTCAGTATTTCGGGTGATGATTACATAGTCTCCCTAGAAGTCGCAAACTGAACAAAACAGCTAGGTGACTACCCCTGGAAACTGACCGTACAGATATCCCAGAAGCCAGCCAATCAACTGAGTCAGAGTCTTGTATGTTAAAGTATACTAAATGCAGATAGCACCTCAGCCACTTTCTTAGAACAGCTCAGAAAGAAAAACAGTACCTTTTCCAGTTGAATATCTTTCTTTCTTATGGTCACTGAACAATTGCAAGACGATGATGTAGGGGCTGGACTTTTTAGCTCGTTTTCCAGTCTGGCCAATTCTTTCTGCAAGTGTTTGACCAAGGCTTTGTCTGACATGACAACATTCACCTGTGCATTTGTTGTCACCTGTTTAGCACAACTAGCAAACAACAAAGTGTTCCTTGACTGCTCCACATGACTACGTGCAGGGCTCAGAGTGCAAATGATGGTGGTCCTAGCATTGCCTCCCAAGCAGGGTTGCAGGATACGGGTCAGTTTAGAGTCCCTATAATTGATGTGTCCTTGTCTACCCTTGCTGCAGCAAGACAGAGTAAGATTGGTGAGCTGTCAAAGATCACTAGTGTTTCAGCATATGATCATTACAAGTTATGCAGAAAATAGAGAATGCCTAATGTTACACTTTTTTTCTTTATTGTGACAAGCAGAAGACCAGACTACCATGGAATACACTAAAAGTCGTGATTTTTTTGAAACATAATATATAACGGTAGCAATATGTCAGAAGTATTCCAAGAAAAAGAAGATATAGAACTGGAATTCAAGAAGAAACCTTAGCTTGCGGATAACATTCCCTAGTGTCAGCAGACTCCGGTTTATGTGGCAGCCTTCCTTTAGCCGTGTTCCAGCTGACATTGCCTGAGATGCACGCTCACTTCCAGCCAGATCAATAAAAAACTGTAGAAGAACATCAATGAAGTCATGTTGGTTTGACAACCTGAAGGAGAATATGTAAACAAATAGAATAGAACTGAGCAATTGATACACATCAACTTGTCAGCAATTGTATCGTGTGCACACTGTATCAGCAAGTAAAATGTTGTATTAAACAAAATGGAGCAAGAGGTACTTAAGTTCTAGGTTGCTTACCACACTAGCTGAAAGGGTACTTGAGTTTCCCTTGCCTATGAACTCACGCGCAGAACTCTCGATTGTCTGCAAATATCAAGAAAAGCATAAGGAGATGAATACACAAATGATGGAATAAGGGGTTGAACGAAAATTGAAGGAAGAATTTTACCAGCTTAAGAATTTGATGTGACCTTGAGCTTTGTTCATTCAAGGAGGTCTCTCCTACTTTCCTTTGAGCTGCAATGTCATGATTAAAGTGAATAAACAAGAACATAATGAATGAGAAGTTTATATCCAAACCAATACTCTCTAATTTTTACCTTCACAAATTGATAGCAGCTTTCTTAAATGGTTCCAATCATTTATCTTTTCCTCTGTCAGCTTTTCCACAATAGTTCCTTTCTGGTGAAATACAGTCACGTCAGTAAATGTGCAATCCCACAATATTCTAGTTCAGGGGAATTAAATGTACCTCAGGGTCATCCATAAGCCGCAGAGGAGTATTGTCCGTGCTAAGAAGATCCCTAACATTTTCATTGTAGATCTCCATGGCAGAGAACTTGAGAGCAAACGCTCGTTCCTCATGCTGAAGGGCCACATGAGCTTATTTTAGTAACATTATGTTTGAGTTAGAAACCAAACTAGATAGAAAGAACTCCAATTTTTTTATTACCCTTTGTACATAGTCATATATATCTGCAACCGTATACTCAGTTATTGCATTCATGGTGTATGTTTTTCCACTGCTTGTTTGTCCATAAGCAAAAATGCTTGCTAAGGAGAAAAAAATAGTTTCGATGAATACACTTCATACGCTGTATCTTTGTAAAAAAAAATACCCTGTAAATTGTAATGATTAGAAATAAAAATACTGATATTGTACTTACAATTAATCCCACTAACAACAGAAAGAGCAATTTCCTTAGTTCCCTCCTCATAGACCTGCTTGGAGGAGCAATCGCCTGAATATACCCTGTCTACCAACCAGTACAAAGATAAAGTAAAAACAAGATTTTGCATTTCGTTGGAACATAAATACATAATCAAGAATCAATGCTCCCCTTCAGAACCAACATAGCATTGTCAAAAAGTTACCTAAATCAAAGGTTCTTCACTTCTCTTGTGCAATTTCATATATTTAACATGGCATCTCATAATGGTCTAATACTCGAGAAATACATCGTTATTTGCATGAGCAATAAGTTTGGGGGAAAACACAAAGACCTTGACATGTTACAATATTTACTTATCTACATATTCCATCAATCACAATATCCTTACAATCCTCTAAAAAAACAAAGTATCGGTAATAACAATAATAAATCATGGAGTTTAAAAATGATCTTATAGCTAAAATATAGGCTTACCAAATGAATAGGCCGTGGGAAGTCCAGATCGTTCCTGAAGACTATTTCTATACAAAATGGAGCTTTCATTGATACATTCCCAATCAGCTACCTCATTCTTGGAAATCTCCTTGTCATTCAAGGGCCTTAATCTAACCAACACCAAGATCTTCTCCTCTCGCTCCGCCATAGCTCCCGTTATCTTATCAGACTTACTCAACTCCTCTGTGGCAATCGCCCCCATTCAACACCCAAACCTGAAAAACGTGTCCTTACCACAATCAACAACATTCATTGTACACAAAAACACCCTAAAATTAGGAAAGAACCATAATAAACTTTAACAACTCACTGCAGTTTCCTGTGATTCCCACAAAATCAACGAAGTCAGTTAATTTTAGTCACACCAGCAAAAGCATTGTCATCATGAAAATTGGATGTCTCAACAGCTCACAAAAGCAAATGTACTACCTTTCTACCTTATTCCCTGTAAAAATAACACCCCAAGCAAATAAAATTAACATATATTTTTTTTAAAAAGCTAATTATAGCATTTTTCCACACTTTTCTTAACTGGGATTAATTTAATTAACTGGACTAAACAACAAAATTAAACAATTAAGAGAGAAGAAAACATGGGGGTTTACAAGTTACAATCATGGGATTAGGTTGTTAATCATAAATCAAAAACAAAAACAAAAAAAAGTTTGCTTGATCTTTCCTCTTAAGCTTCCATAAAAAGAAAGAAATCTAGCAATCTTAATAGTAAAGCTTCTCCCTTTACTCTAAAGCAACCTTCAGAAGCTCTCTCTCTAGAAATCACTGATTTTTTTTCTTCCTTAAACGTCTTCCACATTCAACAACCTTAATAAATTTCTAAGATTTTTTCTAACGTTAAAAAAAATAGGAAAAGTCAATGAAACAGCACCCAAAACTCTTAAAATTATCGAAAATTTAAGGTTATGAGTTTAAGATTACCCTGAAATTGTAATCAAGATCGAAACTCATTAATGAGCAAATTAAACAGTAATTAGTTTCAAAATTAAAACAACAATGCCGTTTAAATATTTGACAGTTGAAGATATTTCGTAAAATATAAGTAAAGTTTAAGAATTTAAGATAGTGTACCTCTTGAAAAACTCCGAAAAATCCCCAACAAATAGTATCAGATCCTCCGAAAAAACTGATTTGTTTTTAACAATTTTGGATAATATTTTTGTCACCGCAAATCCTTCTCTCTCCTCACCTTCTCTCTCTCCTTCTCTCTCTTTCACACTTCAGTTTGAAAATCCAAAAACACGAAATTTGCTAATTTAACTGA
This sequence comes from Spinacia oleracea, assembly GCF_020520425.1. Taxonomy (NCBI): domain Eukaryota; kingdom Viridiplantae; phylum Streptophyta; class Magnoliopsida; order Caryophyllales; family Amaranthaceae; genus Spinacia; species Spinacia oleracea. The sequence goes on along the minus strand of NC_079490.1, from coordinate 146,213,551 downwards.
AATTGCCGGCCTAAAAAGCAGAAATAAATATTAGGGGTATTTTCGGAAACGTTGTGTAGAAAATAACCACGAATGGCACCAAAGCATATCAATGACTTTGTTTTAGAGACTCGAGTCTCGCCGTCTCGACTTTACTTATCTATCTATCCGGATTTAAAATCTACTCCGTACTATTTTGGTGTTAATATTCTTTTTACTCTGTGTTTAGTTTATTCATTGTTTGTTTAGTTAAAATGGGAATGTAATTTGATAGGGAATTTTATTTCGTGCGAAATTACTTTCACGTCAAAATTTTAAAATGTGTATTTAACTTGTTTGGTTGAAATTAACAAAATTTTAATACTCCCTCCCTTCCAAAATAGTCGTTACACTATAGAAGTTAGTAAGGTATTTTTTTGATTGAATGATATAAGGTGTGGGGACAAAAAAAAAATTAGTGGGAGGAGAGAGACAATATAATAATTATGGGGTCATTCCTAATTTAGAAGTGAACAACTAATCTGGGACGGGCGAAAAAAAAAAGTGTAACAACTAATATGGAACGGAGGGAGTACATTAAAAATTTGGGTGACATAGGAGAAGCCAGGTTAATAATTTCCTTGGTTCCGCAGGAGTTTGGAAATTCCACAAGTTGAAATTCTTTAATTTGTTGTCAACCAAATAACTAACTTATTTGGAAATTTCCGTTTTTCAACTCATCATTTCAAAAGAGAAACCAAACAAGCATTTACTAATTAGTTAATTACGGGGTAGTATCGCGATTTTAAGATGAAGTCATATACGAAGTACCTTCATTTTACTCCAATTGGTAAGGAGAATGATGCTACTATATCGACACCTCGCATATATCAGACAACTCGGCGTATTATATCTAACATGTTAAAATTACTTAAATAATATGAGGTTATACTTTGTGTTTAGAAACTCGAGTACGTGTTAGTTTTGGGACAAAGAAAAAGGAAATGAAAACGTACATGATTTTCATTTGCTACTTTCTAGTCGTATTGAAGTAAAAGCTTAGTATGTGTCATTGTCTCGTGTGTATAATATATTGGGGTAATTTTTAAACAATTAGTGATTTTTCATGGATAATTTTCTTTAAAGGATTCAATAATTTTATACATTACGAGTTCCACTTAAAAAAGGTAGGTTATTGAGTGATTTTTCCGGGTTTTTTTTTTGTAAAGAGGAAAATTTACCAATTAAAAAGATAATTTTTTGAACATCGGTAATTTTGATTAGTTTAAGGTAAAGTACGTCCGTTTTATTTATGAGTTTTTGATCCAAGTTTCATGTGAACTTTTCTATAAAAAAAATAGAAATAAACATAATAAACTTCCTTCAAAATAATAATTAAAAAAAAAGTGTCAACGTTGTGATTAAAATTCCATTTTCCCCTTAGAGCAAGATTAGCGCTAGTATGAACTCAGACTTCCACATCAGCTTTTTATTTATTTTCAATTTCTCAAATTCTTGTTGAGATCTTTTCAGACTTACTTAATTTCTTCACTTCACCCGTCATACTCATTCAAGACTTCTCAAACTTGTGAAAACTAGTTGTTGGCCCGTGCGCTAGCGCGCACGGTCCCCCAAGGTATAAAAAATTGTTATGTTAAATAGGATTACGGAAAAGATCGGCGCAAAACACTTAATAGCAAATGCAAAATTATTATTAATGATCAAACTTGAACTTGGGATAGATACGCATACAATTAAATAACACTTAGGCCCTGCTATCGTCAACGAGCAAACTCGTAATTAGGGAGCCTGGAGTATAATATAGAAAAAAACTTCAACTTTAAGGGAATTGGGAGTTATTACATTGTTTCATGAAAGTAGTCTGCTTAGAACCTGAGGAGTCCTTTCAAGAAGTATTATCAGACCCATCCTTTATAAAGAAACCGAGGAAATCGGTGCAAAAGCCACCTCTGTGTTCTTAATTGTCCTCACTACAGACTTAATTGTCCTCACTACAGACAAGAAGAAGGTACACACGGTAAGTTAAACTATTCAACATTGAAATCAAAGCAACTTCAAGGAACATAATCCATCAATGAGCATGACCTTTAAGGTTGATGTAGACGGCTAGGACTTTCGGTGAATCATAAACAGAAATTAGACTTCGTCCCTGTCAAAAAACAGACCATTCATCCAGTTAAGTATCTTTTACAAGAGATAAACATACAACAATAACATACACCCGGACTTTAGAACAGTAATTGAAGAACAATCAGGTATCTGGATACCGCAATTCAAAGTTATTCAAACTCTTATAACTTTCAAACAAACTATATTTATAATGAAAGGAAAACCTCAAATTCTTACGAAGTACTTTCTATGAGAACCCATTCGTTGACAACCCATAGCTTATAAAACAAACTACACAACCCCCCCCCCCCCCCCTCCCTCTCAGATTCTTACTTTCTAGTGAGAACACGGTCGTTGATGACCCGAGCCCATAACTTAGATCAGTATACGACGAAGGTCGTGAAATCATACATAAATATATAATTTGAGAAACTTTTATCACGTTGCAAGTAAAATCATGATTTATTTATTAAAAATAAGAGTGAGAAAGAAAGATAGATCCTAGAGAGATATAAGAAAGACAGATCCTGGGAAGATATAAATATCTCATGCAATTCAGCAAGAATAATACCTACTTCGTAATTACAAACTTGTACATTATTTACTTCAAACGTAATTACAAACTTGTACAATATTTACTTCAACTTGGAGCACAATAAACCACAACACTTTTCAGTAATCCCAACTTGGGGGCAAGGGGGGGATTTTGTTCACACAAAACACAGAAGGAAACTAAAGGTGTTAAATAGCCATCTCAAACACCCAGGACTTTGCAAGTACTATAAAACCATTTGTATCGAATTACTTACACCAAATGAAGGTTGGTAATAAGTTGGAGCTCCACCCTTCTCACCACTGAATTCACCAGGTGGTCCACGAGGTCCTGAGCGGTAACCCTCACGGTCACCGACCTTGGTCGCTTACCCCCAAACCTAGGTGGGCTACTGTAAATAGACAAGACAAACCATTTAACAAGCAAATAATCACAGAAAAAAAGATCAGTTAGCTGAGAAGACACAACACACACAAGTAACAAGCAAAAATATACCGTGGGCGATTACCACCGGGACCCATGGGACGAACAACAACCTTAATTCATCTGCTTCTTAAGGGTAGCAGGAACAATTTCCGAAGGGAGGTTGAGGTAAGTCCTCAAGAATTCAATACCATCGTTTGTCAAGTACCAGCAGTAGTGCATCCAGGCAAAGCTCTCACGGACATACTCCTTCGACTTAAAGATCTGCATGAGCTTAATCACTTACAGAGTTGGGAGAGTTGGGACATCGATGTCAGGATACTTTGCAAGGTTGTAGTCCTCCTTAGCAAAGTACACACCCTTTGCTGTTCAATTAAGACACGCACCAGAGTACCACACCACGTCTCAGTTGCACTCATTCAGAATCAAACAGAACACATAAACACACTTACTCCCCCGTTGCTGAATACTACGGAATCTACTGCAATACCCTTTACTAAAGGTCACTTTTAAGAATCAGATTATCATTATTACTCCTTTAGATGGACAAGTTGTAAGTTTTAACATCGTAGCTTTATTTACTGACCGGTCGAGTACTTTGGAACATATATGATATGCAACTCCAACATTTGATTCTCAAACAAATCTTCATGGAATCCATCAATAATAGCATACTCTCACATGGTGGTAGAAAACAATTTGTGTTGTTCAAAATTAGCAAAAGGTTTCTCAAAGGCACAACACCAAGTCAATAATTTGGACAAACTTTAGACAACAAGAACAGAATCTTAAATTGAAAATTGCAAATAGTTAAGAAAATTGAATCCATACAAATCAAACAAAAAGGGTATTACTTTCTAACTACGACACATAAACTATATCCAATCAACAAATCATATGCACACGTGTTGCGTATCTTCAAATTGCAATCTCGCACCAATATATTTCCCGGAAAAAACAATAATCTCTTAACAGTATATTTCCCAGGAAAAAAAAGCAATAAAATTCATAGCATAATTGTATATCATGAATTCATAAAAACCTAATACAATGATACAGAAAACCAGCAAAACAGAGCAGGAAATATTAAAATTCACAGATGAGCAGATTTGATATTGAGATTAGGACATAGCAACAGACCTTGGAAGAGGTACTTGGAAATCTCCTTGCGATTCTTCTCTGAGATAATCTACAGAAAATAAAAGAGAAAGAAAATGATTAAAATTACACGATGGAAATGACAGAAGGTTGAGAAAGGGAGGAGGGAGGGAGGAGGGAGGGAGAGGATGAAGACGAACCATGGTTGCGCTTGAGATTGGAGGAGAGAGATGATGCGAACTGCAGAGGCATGAAGAGACTCAAACAGCAGCTACCAGAAGTTGTAAAAGGATCTTCTCCAAAATCCTAGTTGTAAAAGGATCTCCTCCAACACCTCTTTCATGAATGTCTATGTAAAATAGCTTTTAGAAATCTAGGTAACACCTTTATCATCAATGCACTCACCCTAAACCTTTAACATGTAGTTGTTTGCCCGGTTATATTAAACTTGCAACAAAAGATGCATGTCTTCATGTCTACATTAGGAACTTCCTAAAATAAATCAAATAAAATCAGACCGCCCTCCTCATCCTCTTATAGGCCCTTTTGCTTCCTAGCCAACTGACCTAAGGTGCCTTTCCAAGACGCCGCTCCTAGAAAGCCCTGCCGTAGGGGAAACCTCCACTAATAAATGGTCTTTTTGCAGCATGTGTTGAACCTTTTTAAAGGATCGAAATAATTCTTATTAGATTATATCAAAGCAGCTAAACTTGTGAAATCAAGAATAATTATATCAGAAGCAACAAATAATATTTAAAGTTTTTGTTCATATGTGTTCGAATCTAATGGATATAATGAAATTCAATGCTCAATACGACGACCAATACAGCTTTTTTAATGTTCATTTGTATCTGGTATTGTGATTACTTTTATGGAAACAGAATATGAAGTATAACTGATATCTGGTGACAGAGGAGGCTTACAGCATGTGTATTCTCATTGATGGTCTCCATGAAAATCACTCAAGAATAACCAATTTCCAAGCCAACCTGTTTCAAATTCACTGTCTCCCAAGCCCCTCCTTCATCTATAATGTACCGTCTCTCTCTCTCTCTCTCTGACCCTGACCCCCAATCCCCTCTCTAGCTCTCTCCAATTACAAGGATTTATTCACATATATAATTCAATTTATTCAAACTAATCTGATACTGAACGAACATAAACGTATACAATTAAAAATATATATAATTAATCATTTAAAACGCAGAATTATAGAGCGGACAAAACCAAGCACCAAAGTGATAAAAGCAAAGAAATCTAACCTTGGAAGAAGTAGAGGACCTACAAGGGTCGTGAGGGTATCCTTTGCCTCTAATGCTCTGTCTCCTTCTCTTTCATTAAGAAGATGTATTCTTCTGAAAAGAGAGCAGCTAGACCTAGATGGAATTAGTTACATACGTTAGTAGTGAAACCAATCACTGTATGAAGATCGCAAACTCAAACTATAGATGTACATGGAGAAAATATGACCAAGAAAATGAATGAAAAAGACACCTTCAAATCTAGCTAGCTTAATGGCTCCAAAAATCTTCTAGATATGATGCTGAATGCTTACCCCTTTCAAAAAAGAATCAGACTCCTCTTTCTTTATCCCATGCTTGTAGTTTCGAATTCAAGACCTCCGCCACTACTACTCTGTTTCAAACAAAGATATCAGTAAGGCTTCTTAATATGGTGGCAAAAATTGCCACAAGAATTTAAAGTTAGATAGTAGGACACCTGAAAGCTAAGGCTCAAACCAAGCAAAACTTTATACTGGTGTAGCTAAAAAGATTTTGAAGCATTTACGGTACCTGAAATTTTGTTAACCAGTATACAAGCCTTTTCAAACTGAGATGTCATCTTCTTTCGCCTTAATAACAACACCATGAGGAGCGAGATTAGCACCAGTTAGAAAAGTAAGCAACACCCAAACACTTGCCATGCTTGTTGTATCCTGTATTCAAAAGAAAATGAATCGGAATAATGAACATAGTATGATAGTATAGTATAAGACATAGAATGAGTGCAATTATTATGAGGAACATTAACAACACACCGTAACATAAAACATAACACTTGAATCGATCATATACATTGAAACAAGTTCCAACATTCAAAATAAGAGCATCTACTTTTATCTACTCTGATTACCATAATAACCATCAAATGCATTACTGGTGTTAACTTTCTTATTTTCTCATTTTCGCCTATAATAGACTGTAAATTGAAAATCCATTAAAAACAACCAAATAAACAAAACAACAAACGTCCCTCCCACTTTCCCTTACTCACCTGTGATAATATAGATTCGCAATCTAATATGGTCTAATACAATACATGAGTAACTCTCACAAAACTACCTGAAAATGTCAGGATCTCGTTCAATCGATGAACCCTTCATAGCAAACTTAAATAGCTTTTGTTGGTTTCTTGATATTTTCCTAGGATCATCATTAGTCAACCGAGCATCCATAATTGTCTAGATAATTCAGCTACCAACCAAACACTAAAACCTAACCTAAAACAAAATGTTCAAGAAAGTTTTAAGGGGTTAGCGTCTCAGTCACTCGCAGATGGTCAAAAGGAGTTAGGTCTCAGTCGCTTGCCTCTTCACTTTCAGGATATTAGTTTTAAATTTTAACTACAAAGACTATTTGCATGCATAGGCATATAACGATGTGGTTAATTGTTCTTACACATCAACAAAATTCTTAAAGCATTTATAAACAGTGATACAATTTTTAGATTGAAAATCTATGAACACCGGCGTTCATCAAGACTAAAACGTTCATTCGACAGGTCACAAAACATAACTTCTTCCACCAGCTCCAAATCAAATACATTTCTACCAACCAAAAACCTTGGAACAGAGTAAAACAATCAAATTCACAAGAACGTTCCTTGTACAGAAATAAATCACTACGGAAACATAAAGATCATTACTGAAACAGGTATACTTCATACTTCAGATTGACAATTTGGCAGCCATAAGCTAATAAGCAGACAATAAGAGCTCGCTCGTGAAGCACTATCCGACAAAACCCTTTATTCCTTGGTTATAACTACCCTACAGAGACTCAACAGAAGCATTAAACAGCTAACTTGTCTTCTTACGTGGTTACACAATCAAAATTGTTACATGCATCCACTGTTCTCCAAATCAACTTTCCTTGCAAGGCTTCATTGTGCTTGTTAACAAGGATTGGAGAAGAAGGAACCTATAACCTTCCAGTTTTCAAATGGTGATTTTATATTGCATTACAAATTTATATAGATAAATCTCAATTAGATGTGCACATATTTGAACTTTCGGCAACCTCTGTGCCAGTTAATCAGCCTAAATTTTGCTATTCAACTTTCCCCACCAACAATTAAAAAAGCCCATAATCTCTATTGATCATATGCAAATTAACACTAAATTTAAACGACCCTATAAACTGCAAGCCATATGACACAGACGAAAATTCGATAAAGATGTCCTATTATGTTTTCTTAAAAACAGAGAAGGCATGTAAAACCCATCTTACTTTTTCGGAGTACTCCGTGTAATTTCAGAAATAACCTGATCATAACAACTTTCAGCGCATCATAGTTACTATAATATAAATTAAGAACTTGTATATTTAAGGAGAGAGGAGACTACAGATTGGAGGAGAGAATTTAAATGGATAAGCAAAGGGAGTAGAGAGGAATAAGAAAGGCCAAAAAAGGAGGGAAATTGAGGTTGCATATTTGTAAGGTAGTATAGTGGAAAGGGTGGTTAAGTGTTATCCAAATTGGGGACCAAATTCTAGTTTTAATTTGAAGGGGAGATGATTCCCTTTAGCATCATATTTGGGTAGTTCATCTTGCTAATGTTTTAGTGACTGAAAATTCGAATTACCATATCAAATAAAACAATCATGCAAGTAGCAATTGACATGGATGATGATGTAAAAGCCTAGATAGGAGGTCAGCCGCATGAGATAAGTATTGTACCTAAGCATAGAACCCAAGAATTTCAGTTCCCTTAATTCTTAACTTTCTAAAAGGAGAGTAAATCCCTACATATCTCACCCCATGCTAATTGAGTAATGGTAAGATCCCAGCTCTGAGTTAGATTGTTAGTACACCAAAAAGAACCAAGCAACATAATTATAATCCACGATAAAATGCAAGTTCCACATATGCTAGCCTTAGACATGAATGGAAAAACTTAAGAGTGCGATATTCTCAACGTCAAGTCACTACATAAAAATGTTCATCAACAGGATAATCTGATGCATCTCCCACACAAGGTTAACCCATCAGTTGAAGTATAGGAAGTAGGATATATAGAGTGTCCAAAAGAAATGTATTACCTCACTACTTAAGGAGCTCTCAAATGTTCGAGCTTTCTGCAAAATCATATTGTCAGTAGCTGCAGCTACGTAATATCTAGCCATAAACCTATGCTTTTGTAGTTCCAACAAGATATTAATTATCTCAGCAGTGTAACCCCCTACAACTCTACAATCATGATAACAAATAAAAATAAATATGATTAGGTTCGATGAATTTGTCAATTCAAACACTTAAAATTCAAACAATATTTATGTCTTATGGTCTTAATTCCAAGAAAAAAATTCCAAATTTCGCCATTTAGTCTTTACCCGGCATCTGCTAACCATATACTCCCTCCATCCTGTATTAGCTATTGGTGTTTTCATGGTCTCCGATACACACCACCAGCGAACTAAGTCATTAAGTTCTTATCAGAAAAAATTACTTGCATTAAATCGACATTTTTCATAAACATGTTGAAGCCGAATCTAACAAGATCCACATGACAAGTTTTTACCATCAACATACAATCAGAAATACGATAAAAGTTCAAAATGAGCAATGAAAATCCACAAGCTAACCTGAACCCAGAACAATGAGGGTGCTAAGAGGTTTAACTATAGCGGGTTGTAATGATTTGCCGCATCGATGAAGAGCATACACCAATTGAACCAAAACTAATGTTAAAACAGTCACCACAATAGCTACTATTCCGTTTAATCCCGCCCCTGATGTTAACCATTGATTATCTCTCATCATTGTCAAAATCACCTCAATATAACACAAATAAATCCTAGAAATATGAGAAAACAGCGAGAATCAATGAAATTGAACCACAAATTGCGGAAATTCAGAATAAAAGACGATGGGAGATATTATATAAAAAAACATCAAAACAAAATAAATAAATAAATAAACCAAAACAAAAGGGTTAAGGAAGTGGTTGTTAATGCAAGAGTATTAGGAAACACCAACAGTTCACAAGCACATGAAAGAAAAGGCAACAAAGCATTAAGTCAAAGTTCACAAATATAAGACTATCTTGCTTAGGTAAAGTTCTTTTAAGTCTCATGGCACATAATCCCTCCAGCCTTCCCAAAGAACCAAACCTCAAAACATCTAAACTCGCATCTTTTGTATTGTCTCCATCCTGAAATAATAAGCCAATACTGACTTAAGAGGGAAATTTATTAAACTTAAATTTGCTTATTTACCCCCCAAAAATATACCCAGTAAATGAATTTTACTACAAACATGGACATGGTGATAGAAATTAAAGATTAAAGTTAACAATGATTGACACAAAAGTAGAATGCAACTTAATTTATAGGGACAAGTAACTCTAAACTGAAAATTGTTCCCACGTGTAATAAGAATTATATTGAAATAACATAAAGTTTTGTTCATCTCTGTTGTTACTCATTTAACCGCTTTACCTACTTCACTCACACCAAAAAAAATTGCAAATGTATAGTCACAAGTCACTAAACAATTCCCATCAGGAATACACGTGAATGCACCACTGGAGCCTTAAGACAGCGGACAACTCCAACAGAAAAAAAGACCTAGTCATACTCATGCACTCAACAGGAAGTTGCTTTCTGTTTTATTCAAGAACTTAACTAAAATAATGTCTTGCTTTCTGTTTTACTTTCTATTTCGAGTTATCTAACTAACTTAGTCCTTCACATTTTAGGTACCTTGGATGGTTTTTCCATGAAAGTTATTTTGGACTCTGTATCATGTCTTTGAATTGGTTCTTTACAATACGGAATGCTTCTTATTTCTTGGTGGATGCCAGTCATTATGTAAAACTCCCTCTTATCTCTTAGGTGTTCAATTTGTTCATAAATTCAACTTTTCTTTTTACTGGCCTGCATGGACAGACTGAGATTTACACAAACAATCTAACCAACACATCTTCAATAGACATAAATTCCTATAAACCTAACAAACTTGGAACCTCAAATAGACAATGTAACAATAAAACAACATAAATTATAACAATATAACCAAATAAAAACACATCAATGATAAAAGTTATACCTTGATTAGAAAAGTATTGTCTGAAACTTTTCCGTTGTACCAGGAGCATAGCAACAATTGCAATTGCATTATCAATGTGTCATCATTGATGGCTTCATCAACGACCAACCGATTCAACGACTTCTTGTGATCGAGAATCGTTGTATTGTAGACTCTGTTTGTACCCTCTGTCAATTTTTTAAGAGAAAAGACACAAAATTCCAGTTAAAATTCAGTTCAAAATCAAAACCCTAATAACCCAACTAACATCTCCACATAAAACAATTACTCAGTCAGATCCAATACTAAATTAATTAACCTAACAACATTATACGACATTAAAGTCAATAAAAGAGAGAGAATGAGGACATATATCCCCAATTAAACACATAGTTAAGAATACTCCAAAGCGGTTAACAAGTCGTAAAAAATTCTGGCAAGACACAAGCCTCGTCATTATCACTGATTGGCCCACGAAATTCATCTTCAGGCACATAAGCAAATTTTCTTTTATGATAAGAAGACAGTGAACGATAAGAGTGATGTAAGTCATACACCCATTCTCCTACATAGAAAATTACTCGATTTCTTTGATAAAGAATTGATATATATGTCCAAGTCCCCATAATTTTGCAGTTGAATCCTGAAGTTCTCAATCCCTAACTGAACTTTAAATTTTCTTCCATTAAAGAGGTATCATTAGGAGATAGAACCCCCTACTAATAACCAAATGAGCAACAAAACAAATTCAAACGATGACAAATTCAAACTCAAATCCAAGAATGCTAAAAGCTTAGAAACTGGACAAAGTTTGACAAAGAAGGTTCAGTCAATACATAAAACTTCATAAACAATGTTCAATTATCTCACGAGTGAAAGCAATTTTAAGTAGCTTTTAATTCAAGTATGTTATACTGCTTGCACAAGAATTAGTCAAACAATCGAAACCTGAAAAGTTGTTAAAAATTTAAGCAGCTCAAAATAAATTCTGAAAGCTTTAAATGCCAAGATTAATATTCCAGCAATCAAAGAACATAGACCTGAAAAACACCAGCAAATGCTCGGCTCCAACCATGCGATTGAGAAAGATGGACAATGGCGACAGAAGTAACAACACGATCAGCATTACAGAGAGCGAGAGTTAACATCACCGTCATCACCACTTTAACTCTCTCAACCGTCAAAAATTCCAGAAAACTCTGCGCTTCCATTCCCTCCCCTTCCCCGTTGTCGGCGAGGAACTGAGAATCATTGGAAGAAACCCTAGATTTCCCGAAAAGCAACGATGTATATCCATTATTGAGCCTGACTGTAGGAGGAACGGAAAAGCAACAAAATGGGAAATTATTTCCACAATCAGTTCTACCATTTTGAGAATTCACAGAATAAGAAAATAAAGGAGAAACACTAACCTTTGAGAAGAACCCTAGCCACAGTAGAAGATTCTTCAAAAACCCTAGCAGCCAAATTATCAGTGAGAAAGCCATGGGAGAGGAAATGAGGAGATGTTCCAATCTGATCGAAGAGAAGGAAGGCGAAGAAACCAGAAATAATGACATGGAAGAGAAGAGGAGAGGGGAAAGGGTTAAGAAATCCGAAAAAGAACAGCAGCGAGATGGGAAGGAATCCGAGGAAAGAGAAAAGAGGAGCGTGGCAAAAAGGGGTGAGATCAGCATCTGGGGGAGGGCACACTCCGTAAATTCGAAGGATAGCAAAGGGCAATATAGGAAACTTACTGTTCTAGGAATAGTAATGAGAGTTCAAGCATTTAGATGTGTTAGGATAATAAAATTGAAAAATTATTTAACAAAGATTTTACAGTTTAAACGTCTTAACTAGAGTCTTGATAATCCAAGACTCTTGCTAAGACTTTTGTCATACTCTCCCACTTAAATGGAAGGTATTAGGTTAATACTCAATAAAACTATTGCTCGGACTATAGCTCGTACTAGCGCTAATCTTGATCTTACTATGTGGTACCAAGAAATGAGAAACTGTCTTGGTTGTGGCGGGATAAAGCCATAAAGGTGAGGTTGTCGTTGCGGCTACCCGTTATGTATGTCAAATATATAATCGAGATTAACTTGGTAAAATCAGGAAAATTTTGAAATAGCTGATGTTGTTTAATTTATTTATGAATGGTGTTTTCTGTTATAGAATGGTACTTTTGTTACTTATAATGGTACTCATTTTAAATAGAATGATACTTTTGTTACTTATAATGGTATTCAGTTTAACGAGAATAGTACTTTTGTTAGGTACTCAGTTTAAATAGAATGGTAATTTTGTTACTTGTAATTGTACTTTTTTTACTTATAATGGCACTCATTTTTAATATCATGGTACTTTTTTTTTTTTTACTTATAATGGTACTCATTTTCAATAGAATGGTACATTTTTTACTTATAATTGTACAGCCGGTCCAAATAACCAAGAGGTCCTGTATTTTTTACTGTACAATTTCATTTTTCCCCAAAATCATTTTAATTTCAATAAACTTTTGTTTTATGGGATGTCATGCCTTTGCTAACACGTTCAATAACTGCTAGCCGCACATACTTCCTCAGATAAAGGTAGGGGTATATACGGTAACGCTACTGAACGTGATCCGTTTAGATTTAGGGGGTTTTTATTCGACGTCCTCAATCGCTAAAAACACCCGCGTATTTATGGTGAAAGGACGATTTTACCCTTTTGAAGAAAATTACCCCCATCTCCTTTCACCCTTCCCCTTCACGTTTATTAAACTTTTTTTTGAATCGAAATTAATGTATATACAAATAAAAAATTTAAACTACAATTTTTAAACAAATACTTCTAACAATTTTATTTTATTTCAATTATATTAATTATTTTAATTATGAAATTCAGTAATTATTCAATTCTTTTTTTGGAAACACTTTTTAAAATATTCGAAATTAAAAACGAAATAATAAACTATTTTTTTTTATTTTTATTACATTCGTTTTTACCTAGCAGGAAAAAAATGAATTAAAAAAAATGAATTCATTTTTTTACTCCCTCCGTCCCGGAATACTCGACCCGGTTTGACCGACACAGAGTTTAAGGAACTTGAATTGACTTATTTAATTTAATAGGTAGTAGTTGATAGTGGGGTATTATTCTAATGTAGTTAGTGGGAGGTGGGTTAAGAGGTGGGGTTGGGGGAGAGTAGGGGTTGAATTTTTAATTATTTTTTATATTGAGTAGGGGGTGGGTGGGTTAATAGGGGTGGAGTGAGAAATAATATAATATTGTTAGAATATTTCCATTTTTAGAAACAGGTCAAGTATTAAGGGACGACCCGATAAGGAAAACAAGTCAAGTATTCCGGGACGGAGGGAGTAAAACACAAGGGCCGCCCGGAATTGGCGGCCCGGACCATGGTTGGTCCACCCGGAATTGGCGGCACAGACCATGTTTGGTCCACCCGGAATTGGCGGCCGGAACCATGGTTGGTCCACCCGAAATTGGCGGTACGGACCATGGTTGGTCCACCCGGAATTGATGGCCCGAACCATGGTTGGTCCACCCGGAATTGGCGGCCCAACCATGGTTCAGACCGCCAATTTCGGGTGGACCAACCATGGTTCGAGTCGCCAATTCGTGGTGGACCAACCATGGTCCGGGCCGCCAATTCCGGACGGCCCTTGTGTTTTGAAAAAAAATGTTTTTTTTATTACCAGGTAAAAACGAATGTAATAATGAAAAAAATTAGTTTATTATTTCATTTTTATTTTGGATATTTAAAAAAGTGTTACCAAAAAAATTGAATAATTTTACTTTTTTTTTTGTTGCAAATGAGGGGCATACCCCGACAGAAAATAAACTACACAATAATATTTTTACTGTTTAAACAGTTAGATTGATTTTTCTAATCTACATGAATGATGAGATACGGTGGGGCCGGGTTGTTTGAGTTTAACGTGGGTTTGTGTGCAGTGGAACATATCTTGAAATCTTCCATGAAAATAGTGATGTCATGTGGTGGAGTAAGGGAGAGGGAGGAGTCGCGTATGGAAGTACGTGAGAGGTGTGAGTTTAATGAATGTTGTTTGCACACTTGCATGTTACCGTTACACAACTTTAGGGAATCAGGGTCTAATTCGTCTTTTCGTGTTGTTTGACATTTTGCATATTGCATTTATTTTGACCGACTTATATTATCTGAACTTATCTGAATTTAACTGAATTTATGTGAACTTATCTGAACTTAAGCTCCGTTCTATTGGACTTATTTTGACTTAACTTAATTTAACTTAACTTAACTTATCTGAACTTAAGCTCCGTTCTATTGGACTTATTTTGACTTAACTTAACTTAACTTAACTTATCTGAACTTAACTGAACTTATATGAACTTAACTGAAATTATCTGAACTTATTTTATCTGAAAAAACTTATTTTTTTCTGAAATAGACTTATTTGTGTCTGCAATGAGGTGAGTTTCGTCCACCAACTCAATTTGAAGTTAGAGTTTGATTTTCTTTCTCTGATTTCGTTCCATGAGGTTTTTTTTTTGAATAATTAAAAAATTGGACTTGAGTGAATTTCCGATTGTTTTTTGTAGAATGCGTGTGGATATGAACGATGATTGAAATTTTCTTCCTCACAACGAGTACTCCTTCTGAATCTCCTCACTACCAATTCATCTCTTTCTGCTTGGTATGATTCTCCTTTCTCTGGATTTTTCGAATTAGGGTTTTGTTTCTTGGGTTTAATTGTTGATTTTGTTGAATTATGGCTGGTTTAATTGAATTGGAATATTTACTATTTCAACGTTTCTTTTTCTGCTATTTTATTCGATTTTTGGTTGTTTTATTGTGGAAATAATTTCCCCAATTCGTTGAATGGGTACAGGAAGAGGAAGGATGTTTAATGGGATGATCATTGTGAAGAATATGATGAAGATGATCAGAAGAAGTCCAGAAGCGAGGATGTAAATGGAGGTGGAATTGAGAGAAAGCGGGAGGAATGGGTAGGAAAATAGAGAAAGAAGACACATGGGTAGGGATAGGGATGGAGTGAAGGAAATAGTGCCCTTGGTCCAAGTATGCATTCAATGTTAAGTCTAATAAATGCAGTTCAGTATTAATTAACAAGTTAATAATTCAGTGAGATCAAGTGAGCTGAATGCCTAGTTAGAGGCCGCTTCAGTTCAAGTGGAATTAATGATATTAATCCACAGCTTACTCTTGACTGAACCCGTAGGGTCACACAAATAGTACGTAAACGGATCAAGTATTTAATGGCATTAAATACTCTATCTATGGATATTCGGAATTGACGGATCTTGGTTTCAGTGGGAGCTGAGATCGTCACAAGCAAGTGAATACTCCGGAAACGATGATATTGCCGGAAACGGAAATATGGATCGTAGCGGAAATATAAATATTATCCAAGTCGTAGATGTTGCCGGAAACGGAAACATGGTACGTATCGGAAAATATTATTGGAAATGGAAATATTGCCGGAATCGGAAATATTGCCGTGTCAGAATCGGAAATATTATCGGAATCGGAAAATAGTTCCGGAAACGGAAATATTAAATATTTGTTCGAAACGGAAATTAATTCCGGAATCGGAAATATTAAATATTGTTCGTATCGGAAATGAATTCCGGAACCGGGAATTTAATCGGAAGCGTATCGTACGAATGAGC
Organism: Spinacia oleracea; assembly: GCF_020520425.1. Classification (NCBI taxonomy): domain Eukaryota; kingdom Viridiplantae; phylum Streptophyta; class Magnoliopsida; order Caryophyllales; family Amaranthaceae; genus Spinacia; species Spinacia oleracea. The sequence continues at coordinate 146,197,419 of NC_079490.1, read as the reverse complement.
ATCGGACGAGGCCTGCCGGACGAAGGCCCAGCACGAAGCCAGGCCATCGCCCAGCAAGAAAGACGCGCGCCAACGCCCAGCCCAAGGCAGCGCCAGGCCCACCTCAAGGCAGGCCCAGCGCGCCAAGGCGAGGCTGCGTAGCGTGGGCTGCGTGGGCCGAGCGCACGCGTGCGGGCGCCCTCGTGGCTCCGTGCGTGTGTGTGTTTGTGTCCATGCACAATTCCTAAATCTATTAGGATTTGGTGTATGATTAAATTCCTATTCCTAAAAGGATTATTTAATTAATTAGAGTCCTTGTAGGATTCTAAGTTTAATTAAATCGTATCCTACTAGGATTCCAATTCCCTTTCCGAACCTCTATAAATAAGGGCCTAGGGTCATAATTTATGCATATGGGATTGAAGTATTCTAAGGGTAAGTTTTGAAAGAAAAATAAGCCAAACACTTGCAAACACTTAACCGAATTTCCTAGTAACCTTAAGGGCGATTCTAGTTGGTCTAACTTGAGGCGGATCCGGACGTACTGTGGACTATCTACGGAGGGACGACATTTGGAGTCCTAAAGGCTTGTTCTTGTTCGGTTCGGGCGCAGCTAGGGAGGGCACGCTACAAAGTGTATGCTCCTAAATTATGCTAAATGATTATGTGTAAATAATATGTTTCTTGGCATTAAGGTTTTTCCGCATGATTTATGTTTTGTTATATGTATCATAACCTAACAGTGGTATCACGAGCCTCTTATTATTTTCATAATCTGAATTGCATAAACATGGTTAAATATTACAAATTTGCAAGAATTAAAAGGGGTGATTAATTTTCGTAATTGTTAATTAATTGCAAATTGCGTTTATTTAATTATATGTACGCAGTTTTTCGGCAGTTTCTTCGTTACTCATCCAAATCGAGTGACTTTTGTGTCAATTCCGCATGTAAAAGGCATTCTAATATTTTGACAAAAAAATTATTTTTCGGCCGAACCCAGAATTCTCAAATTCGAAGCCTAACTATGACTTTTCGGAGGTTTTAGTTTTTCGAACGCAAAAATTTTGTAAATTTAAGATGTTAAATTAAATATTTGCGATTCTTGTTGATAAATATTGAATTTTTTATTGACCTAATGTATATGTTTAACAAGTTTGAATGCCTAGCCTTGTTAATTATGCAATCTAATTTGTAATTATGATTAATTTGTTGAAAATTGGAATAATTTAGAATTAATTTTATTTTCATAATTAATTAATAATTTAATTAGATACCTATGATTAAAAACCACCATAAAAATTGTAAATTTATGTTAAATTTTAAATTTTTATGACCTAGACTTGAATCCATGGAATCGAAAATCAATTAATTAATAAATTTTTGATTTTTCGCCCTAAAATTATGAAATTAATATGATTTATTAATTTGTCATTAATTTTGAAAATAAATTTTTTAATTTTTATGCGATTCGCTCATATAACTTGCACGCACAAAGCAATGGACGCTACGTGTTACCCTTAAGGGGTGTTGTATAGTGCGGGCATGCGACAACGAGCAAGGGAGCTCGTCGCCCATGCGGTACGAATGCAGCGAGCAAGGCTATGGTGCACGAGCACAAGGCAGCAGCCCTGCCTTGTGTCGTGTGCTATGTGCGATGGGCGAGTGGGCAAGGGAGAGAACAAGGCAGTGACAGTCGCGTGTGGGCAGCAGGCGAGTTGCGCCACGACGCAACTGCCGCGCGCAACGTGCGAAGCCTCGCGCGCAGCGAGCGTAAGCTCGCGTGCGACGAGCGCTACGCCCAGCGACGAACGCTCGTGTGCGACGAGCGCTACGCCCAGCGACGAACGCTCGCGCGCAGCGAGCGCAAGCTCGCGTGCATCGAGGGCAGACGCGCGCAGCGAGCCAGAGGCCAAGCGTGCCTCGAGGCGCCTTGCGATGGTGTGCAGCGAAGGATGCGACGCAGCACATAGGCTGCGTGCACATGGCCAGCAATGGCTGCGTGCGTGTGGCCTATGGCTGTGCGTTGCGTGGTGATGTTGCGTACCAAGTGTTACAATTAGATCGTTTTAAAATTTTAATTTGAAATTTTTAGTTTATGTAATTTTAATTAATTTTAAAATTAATAATTTAAATTGTTTTCTTGGATTTTAATTTTGAATATTATAATTATAATAAATTTCATTTATTCTAATTATTTTACTAAAATTAAAATCATGAATTAATTTAAATACGACTGAAAATAAATTAAATATGTGGATTCAATTATAAATTTATATGAGCTTTAAATTTTAATTAAATTTGTATGTTTCCGGTTAGACTAGAAATACATTTTTATGTTTAAAATTAGTAAAGCATATGAATTTATTGGTTTAAGTGGGAGCCCTTTTAGTCATAAACTCTGGATTAGGTCTACAAGTCCCTTAAGGTTAAACAACTTGATTAGAATTAATAAGGACTGAATAATTGGTAGATTTTTGGTGCCCTTGATTAATTGCTGCAAATATTTATGTGATGCATAACGTGCTTTACTAACCAGCTATGTGGGCCATTCATGATAATGAATGGGTGAATGGTATATATTGTATATGTACTGTTTTGCAGGTTATGAAGTGACTTGTATGGCCCAAATAGGATAGAAAATATGGTCTGCGTACCATTAATTTGAATGTAAATGGTCTAAAGTACCAAAATTGTTTTTCAATTCAAATATGGTATGCGTACCATCAAATAGTTGTAATTAGTTTAAATTATAGTTTATCCTATTTGGAGAAAATGGCGCCTCCCACGGTGAATTTCAAGACGAAGTTTCCATTTTCGAGACGGACTTTGAAGTTGAAGCTTCAAGATGAAGTCGGGCCATACTAGATCACATTTATCGTATGCATGCTTTAAGTTATTTATTGCTTTAAATATGTCTTAAATATGCATGAGATCAAAGCTTGATTATGTTGCATGATTAAGGATTTTAGTTCACTTAAAATCTAACCAACATAATAAGAGCCTTAAGTTCCAAACTTAAAAATTGAGTTAAAAGGTGCCATGCCAAAATAACACTTACTTGGATATCCTTTACATCGATCTTAGTAATAGTTTTCCGCCATAGCGAGGTGTTACTTGTCGATACTAAAGGGGTAAGGTACACAAATAATTGTGAGTACATGTTAGTTTTGGTGAAACTCAACGATATAAGTAAGGAGTCCTTTTATGTCGTGGCAAAATCGATAGGTTTACCTAATAAGTTCTTAGACGTACCTATCAACCAAGAGTAGTTTCTAGACTATTAGCAAAAGGTTTTTGCTTACCTAAAATGTTTTAGAATTGAGTCAAAATACATAATGTGATTAATTCTTCAATGGTTTTAGGGTCTTAGAATCATTTTATTCACACCTGCCGGAACAATAAAATCGAATAAAATGCTAATAACTTGTTTGAATTGCATGAATGCTTTAATTTTCAAGTTATTACTCATGATAAATGTTTAGACTTTGCATGCTTCAATGTATGTTTTAATTATTGTTTATAATTAAATATCTTGCACTGCAATAAATCCTTTTAGAAAGGTAACAATAAATTTCCTTGATTGGTAATGAATCCAAAAACGATTCACGGAAATGAGAGAAAATGAGCAATTTAAATGTACGTTTCTTTTAATGACTTTTATGGTTGTTTTGGAGTATCAAAATCGAATGGCAAACCGATTGGTGCTTGTGAATTCAAAATACAATGTAGTTTTGAGATCATAAAGCATTGAGTTTAAACACTCAGCTTTACCAATGGTTAACAACCTAATATCTTTGTCCATTTAATTCTCGAATGAGTCTAGTCCCTAGACATTCGAATAGATCGATGCTTAGAGAACTTTAGAAGCTTCTGGTAAGATCATCTAGTTGAAACAGAATATTCAACATAAATTAAATGGTAAGAACCTTGTTGGAGTGACATTGGACATGTCTAACAAAGTATAAAAGTCAACACTAAAGAATTCAATTCTTAAGACTATAAGAAAGGGTACAAGAAATAGGAAAACGAGGAACAAATGAAAGGAATTTACGATTCCGTTTCTACCTATAAGTTTATGTTTAAAGAGAAATGACCTAGCAATCAAACTTCCTTGGTATCATATATACCGCTTGAGGTTCTTACTTCGGTAATAACTCAAACAATGGAAGCTAGGATACACTAATGACCTACAAGTGGGAAATAAAGCATGGAAATGCTACATTAGTTGTAGGGTCATCTAGTTTGTTTTAAGTCCTTTCAAAGGCTGGAACTTAATGGCTATTTTGTTCCATAATCAACATACCTAAATTTCTGTTTTCAAACACAGAAAGACTCACATTCAAGTAAAACAAAAACAATGTTTGTTTTTTTTATTTGAATGAAATGGTCAATTACGGGTTGAGTCAATATGCTTGATTAAAACAAACAACTCTTTAAAGAACTTTACTAGGTTCAAATCAACCCCTTGATTTGAGTTCCACTAATCTTTGGCATTGTTGCTTAGACCATATCAACAAGCTAACATTCAAAAGCTCTATTTTGATGGACTTTTGAAAGTTCATTGATTTCTAGATCAATTTAAGACGACTAGTCTTACTTGTTGAAAGTAACAAAAGATATGAACTATTGTTAGAACGCCTAGACAATAGAGTTCAAAGCTAAAGAAAGATTTTATGACTTTATTATTTCACATAGATTTGAGTGAATATAGGTTTATTTACTCAAATGTGATATAAGTTGAATCTGTTTGGCTAGTTCAAAGATTCAGAAGTATAAAATCCACTTGGCAAGAAATCATAAAGATATAGGTTAGATCATGTTGATGATTACTTGAGACCAAATATGATCATCAATGATTGTGTGTTGTAATTTCACAATCTAGGTCCATAAGATATGGCATATCTTAGTTGGAATAATCGAAGTCAATTAGTACTTGATTCGATTATAATGAATCATAAAGACTTTTCCTATAATTTCTAAAACAAAATGCTCAACTACCACCAAACTAAACCAAATTCGTCAAAGCTATTGAAAAGTAATTTCAGAATAACTTTTCATAAAATATATCTAGAGAGTTGCAAAACTCAGTGGGAGCTTAGTGTTTGTCATTCGAAAAACTAAGGCCCAAGTATAGATATATGTTTCATTGTGATTTATTCAAATGAGACACAAGGGTATTGTTTCTACCACGAATTTTTGAGAACATAATGTTTGTTTGCTTGAAATAATGTCCTTTTGGAGATTCGTTTCCAAAATGACAAGTGGGAGAAAATAGACCTCGAAATTTTTCGAGGCGAACAACAAACATAAACGGACATTCCGGAGGCTTTTCGAAGTGCTTCAGAAAATCCGAACTTATTCTTTAAGGACTTTAGAAGTGGCTTTAAAGAATAGACATCTCTTAGAAGACTTTACAAGTGCTTCAAAGAGAACAAAATATTCAAAGGACTTTCAAGTGGCTATTGATATTCTATTGTTTGATGTTCTATACCCAAGTAGGCATAGAGTTCAAATCACTGAAACTATGAGATTCTTCTATTAGATAGTGAAGAAACATGGAGTTCAGGTCACTGAAACTATGCAATTCTTCTATTAGATAGTGAAGAAACCTACAACTTGCAGTCAAACTATTATCATGTAGATTAATGAGTTTGTGACCTGTAAGAAAGCTATGACGAAACCCAGATTCCCTAAAATGGTTAGAGGCCATATATAGACTCAAATGTTTTAAATGGTTAGAGGCCATAAAACATACTCAATGTTTTGATGACAAAATTGAAATTTTGTTGATTTGCAAGAATAGTTTCACACCTATTGGTTGCAAGTTTGTTTTAAGGATAAAAACCATCAAACATGAAATTGTGTTCACACACAAAGCTAGATTAGTTGCTAAAGGTTACAAGCAAATTCACGGCGTGGATTGTGTTGAAACCTCATGCATAATCGTAATGCTCAAGTCTATAAATCAAGCAATGGTTGCATATTGGTACATATGGCAATTGGATGACAAAACATCTTCATCAGTCAAATGTTCGAAGAAACTATGTACATGGCATGTCAAGGATTTGTGGATCCAAATAATGCTTGAAAACGAAAGCTAGCTTATGAAATCTAAGTACAGATTTAAGCATGCAATTGGGAATTGGAATTGTATTTTAGTGAAGCTAATAAGTATTTTAGTTTCATAAAATGTACATGATTCTTATAGATATATAAGAAGTTTAGTGGGAGTACATAAAACTTAATGGTCCTATGTGTATCACACATATCTCTCTATTGTGAAATAACATTCAAATTCTAATGACTTAGATTTGAAATTATTCATCAATGATGGACCATGGCGAAACTTAGTACATACTGGGTATTAAGATCTATTTACAAAGATCTTATGACATTAGATTGAGTAATGGAATTTACTAAATCAAACACGAAAGACTCCATTGGAGATATTCGACCCATATGAATAAATCTAAGTAAAGGATGTTTGAACTATGTATAAGCATTTACTAAGTTAAACATCAAAGAATCTAAGTAAGATTCTTAACCTATATTACATGTCAAAGAATTTAGCTGGATTTAGTATCTACTGAAATTGAATGAGCTAAAGTTACATGAATAGAATTCAATTGGGAATTATTCTGCAAAAGAATTTATCATGTATGATATAATATGAGGATCGCCAAAAACGTAACGTATGACTTTAGGCATGACGAACATATACCAATCTCTATTGATCTAAGTGAAGATCAACTAGATTGAGATCAAGAATACTTATGGTACTTGAAAAGGTACATAGGAATAGTTCTTGATTCAAGGAAATAAAGATATGCTAAATATTGATGCTACACGCATAAACACTGGCAAAGGATCAAGCAAGACCCTTTGGAGTTAACCATTGATAAGGACGAGCTATAGAGCATCGTGTTTTGAAAATGGCAACATGGGTTGGAGACCATGAGTTGTTGCGTGGGAAATTAAATATTAATTTCTATGTTCTAGGATATAGCTGGAAAGTCTTCCACAAATCTGTGAACTGCTTGGATAAGTGAATCCAAACAAAGCATCACTAGAAACCTATATAGTTAAAGTAAAAGTACTTATTGCCTAAGAAGCAATTAAACAAGGTTGTTTATGTTAAAGAGTTCTTTATTGAACTTGGGTAGATCACATGTCTGCTGACTTGATGGTTCTTCATTGCAAAATGCGTAGAACCACTCTTGTAGCTAGAAAGAATAGATCGCAAAGTAAACATACTCAAAAGATCTTATCATCATATCTCGAAGAACATTCGATGAAAAGGATATTAAGATTGGCAAAGCATGATAACTAAACCTATGCAACAAGTGAGAAGCAACACTCACATTGTAGCACTGGAAATAAAGCATAGCTTTGAATTCCATTAATTGTTTTAAAGATGGGTTTGAGGCCCATGGTTGTAAAACATTGGGGTTGAACATTTATCATATATGAAATGTATTTTCATATTCCATTTAATCTTGGTTTAGTATTAAATGACGAGTCCCTTCAATTTGATGATATATTCAAGATAGACTGTCAGGACCAGTCCTGTGACTAAGAAATGTCTATCAAGTGAACTTGAATGTCAAAGGTTGAAAATGGTCCCTAGTCGGAGTTTTCTATAAAATTGGACGCATAGAAAACGTTAGACGACTAGAATGCAAGATGACTAGTAGTTCTGTTTCTTGAACTATGTGGACATGGCAATGTCAAAATCATTTTCATAGATACTTACTTTGGGAAGACTAGTATCGGATAGACCTATGAAACTTTACTGTAAGAGATGAAAATCTGTCATAAGTAAATTTCATTAAAATTATTAGACACTAAATCCTCAATACCTGAGTGATTTGAGATTACTTGTTTGAGAACTGGTTGCTTTGACGTTGACCAACCGTCGCACCGTAAAAGGAGGATATAAAGGCAACGCTCAGGTAATCACCTATCAAACGAAGTCTAATCTCAAGATCGCAAGATTGGGATTGTCCTCCCATAAATCGGGATGAGATGCTTAAAAGTTGTACAAGGCCACTCGGAGAGCTAGAAACTGTAAAATGCATGGCCGTGCTCGGATGAATCATAGGCTATGATTATCTGTTTATTTGATCAGTTGAACTCTGAAATCGAGAAACACCTCTGGACATAATAAGGATGACAACTCTTACCTTATGTTCAAGAGAAAGCATCGAGCGACAAAGGAATTAGGAAATGCACACTTGTCCCTAAGGACAAGTGGGAGACTGAAGGAAATAGTGCCCTTGGTCCAAGTATGCATTCAATGTTAAGTCTAATAAATGCGGTTCAGTATTAATTAACAAGTTAATAATTCAGTGAGATCAAGTGAGCTGAATGCCTAGTTAGAGGCCGCTTCAGTTCAAGTGGAATTAATGATATTAATCCACAACTTACTCTTGACTGAACCCGTAGGGTCACACAAATAGTACGTAAACGGATCAAGTATTTAATGGCATTAAATACTCTATCTATGGATATTCGGAATCGACGGATCTTGGTTTCAGTGGGAGCTGAGATCGTCACAAGCAAGTGAATACTCCGGAAACGATGATATTGCCGGAAACGGAAATATGGATCGTATCGGAAATATAAATATTATCCAAGTCGTAGATGTTGCCGGAAACGGAAACATGGTACGTATCGGAAAATATTATTGGAAATGGAAATATTGCCGGAATCGGAAATATTGCCGGAAACGGAAATATTATCAGAATCGGAAATATTATCGGAATCGGAAAATAGTTCCGGAAACGGAAATATTAAATATTTGTTCGAAACGGAAATTAATTCCGTAATCGGAAATATTAAATATTGTTCGTATCGGAAATGAATTCCGGAACCGGGAATTTAATCGGAAGCGTATCGTACGAATGAGCATCGGACGAGGCCTGCCGGACGAAGGCCCAGCACGAAGCCAGGCCATCGCCCAGCAAGCAAGACGCGCGCCAACGCCCAGCCCACCTCAAGGCAGGCCCAGCGCGCCAAGGCGAGGCTGCGTAGCGTGGGCTGCGTGGGCCGAGCGCACGCGTGCGGGCGCCCTCGTGGCTCCGTGCGTGTGTGTGTTTGTGTTCATGCACAATTCCTAAATCTATTAGGATTTGGTGTATGATTAAATTCCTATTCCTACAAGGATTATTTAATTAATTAGAGTCCTTGTAGGATTCTAAGTTTAATTAAATCGTATCCTACTAGGATTCCAATTCCCTTTCCAACCTCTATAAATAAGGGCCTAGGGTCATAATTTATGCATATGGGATTGAAGTATCCTAAGGGTAAGTTTTGAAAGAAAAATAAGCCAAACACTTGCAAACACTTAACCGAATTTCCTAGTAACCTTAAGGGCGATTCTAGTTGGTCTAACTTGAGGCGGATTCGGACGTACTGTGGACTATCTACGGAGGGACGACATTTGGAGTCCTAAAGGCTTGTTCTTATTCGGTTCGGGCGCAGCTAGGGAGGGCACGCTACAAAGTGTATGCTCCTAAATTATGCTAAATGATTATGTGTAAATAATATGTTTCCTGGCATTAAGGTTTTTCCGCATGATTTATGTTTTGTCATATGTATCATAACTTAACATGGAGAAAGGGGAAAGGTTATGGGTAAGGATAGGGATGGAGGAAGAGAGAGGGGCAGGGACTGGGGAAGGGGCAAAAATGGAGATAGGGAGAGAAGGGACAGGGGTAGAGATAGGGAGAAAAGGGACGGAGACAAGGACAAGGAGAGAGTGGAGAGAGAAAGAGGACATAGAGCAGGAGACAGAACGAAAAGGATACAGAGAAGGGGAGTGAGAGTGAGAAGGAGAGGAAGAGGCGAAAGCAGCAGTAAGTCAAAGCGGGATGCTAGAGGGGAGTGATAGATGAGTCGGGAGAGGGAGAGGCGAAGTAGTAGTTGGACAAAGTAGCATGATATCGGGAGTGAGATGAGCAGAGAGAGAAGGGAAAGAGAGTTGAGAGAAACTGAGTCTAGAGATAGTCGGTACCTTGTTGTTTGACTATTTTAAATTAATTGCTTTGAACATGTGCATTGTACTGCCGTTCGATATTGTGATAAAATTAAGACTCTGAATCGCATAAACTTGGGTATTTTGCAATTTCCTGATAGAAAAAAATCGATTGACTTGTGAAATTTCGATGCATTGTGTATACCCGGAGGTTTCATAGTCCAATTTCGTTTAAGAAAGTGTTCATGATATGTTTATTCTTTACACATATTCAGGCTTCAGTTTAAAGAACAAGATATCGCTTGGGGAAATCGAAATGGCTATTGGTTGTTTTGTAGCATAAGACTCTCATCTGGGTTGAAAGATTCAGGGAAAATTAATTTGACTATACTTTATAATTATTGGGGAATAGGAAAGTGTTTATGCATTTTGGATCAAGGCACTAAAGGAATCAACATTACAATTGACTCATCCTAGGTAGTATCTTTAGGGGCATTAGGATACCGTTGATGTTTACATTAAGACTGGTCAGAGGGAATGTCATGATTACCTTCTATATGTTTCTATATTTTAATTTTAAATTTCACGATTTACAGGAAAATTAAGGAAGAAAACACAAGTAGTGGAGCCTGAAGTTGACCCAGGGATGGATCATCTAACAGTTTTTGCATACCATGTGTTTGTCCTTCAACTGATTCTTCAATTACTTATGCAGTACTATTATATGTCAGTGGTTTATAAGTCTTAAAAAATGTTTCATTTGGTGTACTGGCTAATTAAAGATGCCTCTTAAAGCAACTGAGAAGGATGTTTATGAATTTTTCTCGAAAGCTGGCAAGGTAAATGGAAATTCTTTTTGGTTCCCGGTTGTATATTTGATACTATGCTTTATGGAATCTGTGCACAACTATCTTAGTTATTGCATTTTTAATGTATGCATAATGTATTTGTTGGGTTCTTAACTTCTTGGTGCATTTTTTTAGAGGATTTGATATTAGTTATTTTTATATTATGCTTTCACACTCAACTCATATGTATCTAACTTATATTGGGGGTGTTTATTTTGTGTTTTTTTCATTATTTCTTCTATTGTTGCTAATTTTCATTACGTAGTTAATATTCTGGAACTCAAATAATACAATATGATATTCAAAGTAATAATTAAGCCGGGGCATTTCCCGAGTCACACTATATTCTGTCTTTTCCTACAATTGCAATAACTCTGATATCAAGATGCAACAATGGTGTTATTTGTTGAGAAATAGGTAATATTCCAGTTTAATTTGTTGATTGCTACGTTCTAAATAAGTTAAGCATCTAATTAAGTAAATTGCTTTGTGGGGTTAATTTTGCGAGCAATTTTGAGGTGAATTTTGTTTAATTAATTTATTGTTATTCATTTGAATTCTCTGAAGTGGGCTGAATTTTGAGTATGAAACCTTTGAGTTGAGATGAACTGGCTACATCCTACAGAAGTGGGTTGTATTTATTAGATTATTGCTTTTTAATTTTAGAGGATTAGTCTCTTATGGATGTTGAATTGAGCCGACAATAAATTCCATTTACTTGTTTCATACTTTCCGTTTAATACGGTTTTATCTTCCTTGAAAGTTGTTTTTTTATGTATGGGGTATATTATGAGCAAGACTGAAAGAGTTTTCTTAAATGGGTTTATGGCTAAGTTAGCTAATTCAATAAGTGAATAATTGAACTGACGTATTTGAGTTGATCGCCTGATCCATTATGATAATATGCAAGTGTATAGTTTATATTTATGTATGTCTACACCTTGCATCACTACATGTATTTACTATTAACTAGACTATCATGTTTTTTGGATCTTATTTGAAGGATGTTTATGCCAAATTTCGTCTAGGGGCGATCTTTGGCTTAGGTCGACACTAACTAAGCGATAATAAAATAAGGGAAGACAAAGAGAGACACGACACAGAGAAGTGTTGACGCGGAAAACCCAGGAATAAGGTAAAAAACCGCGGATAGCTATGAGGCTATCAATCCACTAAGTTTCCTATATGATTGTTTGTATCTTATTCTAGAAATCAATGTAACAAAATATAAATAACGAATACAAGAATGATTTGAATGCTTTTATGGCTTGAGAATATGAGAGCTTTTTTTTTTTTTTTTTTTCCGCTTGTCATCGTCTTCATGCTTTTATAAGATATTTCCAACGGTCTAGTTGGTTGAGAGAATCCCACAAAGATAGGGATATCTTTGTTACACGTCTCTTTAGTCTTCAACCACCTCTGCGCTTCTCGCGCATGTCTTGGACTCATTCCTGCTAGTGCGACGGCGCTGCCTATCATGGGCTTTAGGTTAACTTATCTTTATCAACCTGTTCCTTGAGGACGCGTCTCTGTTGCCTGTGCGTTGTCGCCCGTCCTTCGTCGTTTATGCCTCGTCGTACGATGCTACGTCGGACGTATCTCCCTGGAGCTGTGTTTACCTGCGACGCGACAGAACCTGGTTGACACGACATGATCAAACGTTAGAGCGGTTATGTCGTTAGTCCAAAAAGTGGGATAACAGTTTGCCCCCAATTGTGAATTTGCGGAGTCACACAGAGCAAAAGAAACAATTCAAATTTAAAAAGCAAAAACCGTCTTCAACTGCCCAGTTCGTGGGACAAAACCGTTCAGAATTCCAGAGTAATAAATATCAATTCACGACATGCAATAAAGTTCTTCACACCAAAAAAAAAAATTTTAGATCCGAAAGCAGGAGAGAGAAGAGGGAGAAAGCGAAGTCGATTTTCGTACTGAGTTTGCTCGGTTTCAGGTAAAATTTGCTTTCTTTTTTCGATTTTCTTGTAGATTTTTGTAAGCGAGATGGGTAGATCTAAGTCGGTTGTAGCGAGAGGAAAGGGGGAGTCGGGATCCACTCGGGTTAAGTCCCTTAACCCGATATATTCTACTGTGGTGGATCCGGCGGCGTTTGTTGAACTTGCTGGTTTGCCGCCGTCGGCGGAAGTGAAGATTCCCGGCTCGGACGAGGAAGCCTTTGACTGTCCAGAGGGGTATGTGGTTATGTATGAGTATCCGTTCACAATTGGCTTCAAATTTCCTTTCACTCCTCTGGTTAGGTCCTTTATCGAGGTTTTCCATTTGAGCCCGGGTCAGTTGATGCCCCAGATATGGCGGGTTTTCACGGTGGTGCACGGAGTTACTGCAAACTGGCGTATGCCGTTTGACCTGTCTGACTTGATGTATACTTACGACCTAGCGCTGCAGAAGTGTTGTAGGTATACCTTGGTCACGAAGAAGGGGAAGACGAACTTAGGTGTTGGTTTAGGTGTGAACGACAGGGGTTGGCAGAGTCGTTTTGTCTTCGTAGGCAAAGATTCTCTGGGAGATAAAGGGCGGTTTCTGGTCGAGGGATGGACGACGGAAGGTAAATGTGTTGTTTTGTCTTTGTTTCTCGTCGTTTTACTGAACGTCGCCTTACTTGGTTTTGTTTTGCAGTTGTCAAGGCGTCGTCGTTGACTGAGTTGAACGTTGATTCTGAGGATAAGTATCGGAAATTCTTGGGTTATTCTGTCGAGGATAGGTCTTTTAGTCGCGACGGGGAGTTTTTAGACGAGCAGGAGGTGAACCGGTCAGGCGACGTCGCCGAGGAGGAGGAAATAGACGAGGAATCAGGTCAACTGACTCGTCGTCGGAAAAGGTTGGGTTTGCTTGAAGAGGTAGTGGCAAACTCATCGTCCGCCGAAGGTGAAGTAGGCGATATGGCTGACAACTCAGGTATTTGACGTTTGTTTATTTCGGGGTTTGTATATATTTTTGTTTTTGCTTTGGATAGTGTTTGACCTTGATCTTTTGTATTGGGTGTAGAGCACACTCTGTCGTCTAGGCCTGTGTCAAGGATGTCTCAGAGCGAGATTCAGGAGCGTGCGAGGAAGCGATTGAGGTCGTCCTCGACTTCTGGTGGACAAGGTATGACGGTCGTACCTCGGTTTTCTGCGATAGGTTCGTCGGCCGAGACGCCTGTCGTCATAGGAGCAGAAGGCTTTCATCCGATTGCTTCGTCATCGCCCCCACAGCCGTTCAAGGCGTCGTCTGCTGCTGTCGACGTTAGTAAAGTGTCTACTTCGTCGGCCAAGAAGCGTCCTGCTGAGACGAATCCTGTCGAGGATACGGTTATCACTTTGCCCCCAGGATTCTTGGGTGATGAAGAGGCGTCTGTTATATGGCCTTTCGCTGATCTCTTGATCTTGCCTACGACGTATCGACGATATCACGAGGTGGATCCTCTTCCTGTCGCGTCGGACGCCGCTGAACTTAGTCTGCGGGTGAGTTTTATTTAGTTTTTTCTTCTTTTTTGTTTGCAAAAGATGTGTGTTGTGTAAATTTGTTTTGGCATTGGTTTTGCGCAGGCGTCGCAGGCTGCCTTGGCTGTACGTAGGCAATGTTCGTTGCTGTGCGACGAGGTGACGAATGCGAGGCAGCTGACGGCGACGGCGAAGAAGGCGGCCGCGTCGTGGGAAGCGAAGTGGAAGGCTGCTGAGAAGAAGGTCGTGGACCTTGCTGCGGTGGTTAAGGCCAAGGGTGATCAATTGAAAGGTAAGGATAAGCAGTTAGCCGACGTGGCTAAAGATCTGGAGAAAGTGAAGGAAGAGCTGGCCTCGACAACGGAGGAGTTAGATGGATTGAGGAGCTTGTACGACGCCCTGCAGGAGGAGGCGAAGGACGTTGAGGCTCTCGCTATATGGAGGACGCGGGCGCAAATGATGTACTCCTGCTTGATTGGGGAGACTAGCCTTTGGCCGTGTCAGAAGGAGGTGGACGACTATCTGGCTAATGGCGGTACCATGGCTGACCTGTCGGTGCCTGTGGTGGATTCGGAAGAGTTAGCGAAGACGGCTGACACCGCCAGTACTGAGGCGACAGAGGTGGATGCGGCTGTTAGGTTATGATACATATGACATTTACATAAATCATGCGGAAACAACCATTAACCCAGGAAACATATTATTTACACATAATCATATAGCATAATTAGATGCATACTCTTTGTTGCGTGCCTTCCCTAGCTGCGCCCGAACCGAACAAGAACAAGTCTTTTAGGACTCCAAGTGTCGTCCCTCCGTAGATAGTCCACAGCACGTCCGGATCCGCCTTAAGATTGACCAACTAGAATCGCCCTTAAGGTACTCAGAAAATTCGGCACTTTTGGGGCAAGATGTGTGTTTGATTTTCTCTCAAAAAACTCACTTTTGAATACTTTGAAACTTGTATATAAATTATGACCCCTAGGCCTTTATTTATAGAGTTATGGAAAAGGAATCGTAATCCTAGTAGGATGCGAATTAATTGGAATTAGAATCCTACATGAATTCTATTTAATTAATTTATCCAATTAGGAATAGACATTTAATCATACACTGACTCTTGCAGATTCAGGAATCACGCATGAGCACAAACTCACACACACACGGCAGCCACAAGGACTGCCCATGCGTGCGAGCTGCAGCCCACGCAGCAAGGCCCACGCATCCGTGGCCTTGGCGCGCGCTGGGCTTGTGGCGTGCGTGCTTGCTGGGCGACGGCCTGGCTTCGTGCTGGGCCTTCGTCCGGCAGGCCTCGTCCGATGCTAATTCGTACGATACGCTTCCGATTAAATTTCCATTTCCGGAATCTATTTCCGATACGAACAATATTTAATATTTCCGATTCCGGAATTAATTTCCGTTTCGAACAAATATTTAATATTTCCGTTTCCGGAATTATTTTCCGATTCCGGCAATATTTCCGATTCTGACAATATTTCCGTTTCCGGCAATATTTCCGATTCTGGTAATATTTCCATTTCCAATAATATT
This sequence comes from Spinacia oleracea, assembly GCF_020520425.1. Lineage (NCBI taxonomy): Eukaryota > Viridiplantae > Streptophyta > Magnoliopsida > Caryophyllales > Amaranthaceae > Spinacia > Spinacia oleracea. The sequence goes on along the minus strand of NC_079490.1, from coordinate 146,181,622 downwards.
TTCCGATACGTACCATGTTTCCGTTTCCGGCAACATCTACGATTTGGATAATATTCATATTTCCGATACGATCCATATTTCCGTTTCCGGCAATATCATCGTTTCCGGAGTATTCATTTCTTGCCTGTGACGATCTTAGCTCCCACTGAAACCAAGATCCGTCGGTTCCGAATATTCATAGATGGAGTATTTAATGCCATTAAATACTTGATCCGTTTACGTACTATTTGTGTGACCCTACGGGTTCAGTCAAGAGTAAGCTGTGGATTAATATCATTAATTCCACTTGAACTGAAGCGGCCTCTAGCTAGGCATTCAGCTCACTTGATCTCACTGAATTATTAACTTGTTAATTAATACTGAACCGCATTTATTAGACTTAACATAGAATGCATACTTGGACCAAGGGCATTATTTCCTTCAGTCTCCCACTTGTCCTTAGGGACAAGTGTGCATTTCCTAATTCCTTTGTCGCTCGATGCTTGCTCTTGAACATAAGGTAAGAGTTGTCATCCTTATTATGTCCAGAGGTGTTCCTCGGTTTCAGAGTTCAACTGATCAAATAAACAGATAATCATAGCCTATGATTCATCCGAGCACGGCCATGCATTTCACAGTTTCTAGCTCTCCGAGTGGCCTTGTACAACTTTTAAGCATCTCATCCCGATTTATGGGAGGACAATCCCAATCTTGCGATCTTGAGATTAGACTTCGTTTGATAGGTGATTACCTGAGCGTTGCCTTTATAGCCTCCTTTTACGGTGCGACGGTTGGTCAACGTCAAAGCAACCAGTTCTCAAACAAGTAATCTCAAATCACTCAGGTATTGAGGATTTAGTGTCTAATAATTTAATGAAATTTACTTATGACAGACTTTCATCTCTTACAGTAAAGTTTCATAGGTCTTGTCCGATACTAGTCTTCCCAAAGTAAGTATCTATGCAAATGATTATGACATTGCCATGTCCACATAGTTCAAGAAACAGAACTACTAGTCATCTTGCATTCTAATCGTCTAACGTTTTCTATGCGTCCAATTTTATAGAAAACTCCGACTAGGGACCATTTTCAACCTTTGACATTCAAGTTCACTTGATAGACATTTCTTAGTCACAGGACTGGTCCTGACAGTCTATCTTGAATATATCGTCAAGTTGAAGGGACTCATCATTTAATAAACCACAAATTAAATGGAAAAATGAATTCCTTTCATTTATTGTGAATGATTAACCAATAATGTTTTACAAAGATTTAAACTCTAAAACTTTAAAACATTAAACAGAGACATCAAAGCCATTCTCCAATATGCTTGATTCCCATAGCTGCAGTGTGCGAGTTGTGCTTCGCTTGCGGCAGAGGTTTAGTTAATGGATCTGATATGTTGTCATCAGTTCCAATTTTGCTTATCTCGACTTCTTTTCTTTCAACGAACTCTCGTAGAAGGTGAAATCTACGAAGTACATGCTTGACTCTCTGGTGGTGTCTAGGCTCTTTTGCCTGTGCAATAGCTCCGTTATTATCACAATACAGGGCTACTGGTCCTTTAATGGAGGGGACTACACCAAGTTCTCCTATGAACTTCCTTAGCCATATAGCTTCCTTTGCTGCTTCATGTGCAGCAATGTACTCCGCTTCAGTTGTAGAATCCGCAATGGTGCTTTGCTTAGCACTTTTCCAGCTTACTGCTCCTCCGTTGAGGCAGAAGACAAACCCAGACTGTGATCTGAAATCATCTTTGTCGGTTTGGAAACTTGCGTCCGTATAGCCTTTAACAATTAATTCATCATCTCCACCATAGACCAGGAAGTCATCTTTGTGCCTTTTCAGGTACTTCAGAATGTTCTTGGCAGCAGTCCAATGCGCCTCTCCTGGGTCTGACTGGTATCTGCTCGTAGCACTGAGTGCGTACGCAACATCCGGGCGTGTACATATCATAGCATACATTATTGAACCAATCAATGATGCATATGGAATCCCATTCATTCGTCTACGCTCATCAAGTGTTTTTGGGCACTGAGTCTTGCTTAGAGTCATTCCATGAGACATGGGTAGGTAGCCTCGCTTGGAGTCCGCCATCTTGAACCTATCAAGCACCTTATTGATATAAGTGCTTTGACTAAGTCCAATCATCTTTTTAGATCTATCTCTGTAAATCTTGATGCCCAATATGTACTGTGCTTCCCCTAGATCCTTCATCGAAAAACATTTCCCAAGCCAAATCTTGACAGAGTTCAACATAGGAATGTCATTTCCGATAAGCAATATGTCGTCGACATATAATACTAGGAAAGCAATTTTGCTCCCACTGACCTTCTTGTATACACAAGATTCGTCCGCGTTCTTGATGAAACCAAAGTCACTGACTGCTTCATCAAAACGTATATTCCAGCTCCTGGATGCCTGCTTCAATCCGTAGATTGACTTCTTTAGCTTGCATACCTTTTTAGCATTCTTTGGATCCTCAAAACCTTCAGGCTGTGTCATAAACACAGTTTCTGTTAAAACGCCGTTTAAGAAAGCAGTTTTGACATCCATCTGCCATATTTCGTAATCGTAATATGCAGCGATTGCTAACATTATTCGAATAGACTTTAGCATTGCAACTGGTGAAAAGGTTTCATCGTAATCCACACCGTGGACTTGCCTGTAACCTTTCGCAACCAATCTAGCTTTGAAAACTTCAAGTTTCCCATCCTTGTCCTTTTTCAGTTTGAAAACCCATTTGCTTCCAATGGCTTGGTAGCCATCTGGCAAATCGACCAAATCCCATACTTGGTTTTCAGACATGGAGTCTAATTCAGATTGCATGGCTTCTTGCCATTGCTTGGAGCTAGGGCTCGTCATAGCTTGCTTGTAAGTCGCAGGTTCATCACTTTCAAGTAATAGAACGTCATAGCTCTCGTTCGTCAAAATACCTAAGTACCTTTCCGGTTGAGATCTATATCTTTGCGATCTACGCGGGGTAACATTTCTAGATTGACCATGATTCTCACCAGATTCTTCTAAAGGTCTCTGAGTTTCATCCTGAATGTCATCTTGAGCATTCTCTAGAGTTTGTTGTTCGACTCGAATTTCTTCGAGGTCTACTTTTCTCCCACTTGTCATTTTGGAAATGTGATCTTTCTCCAAAAAGACACCATCTCGAGCAACAAACACTTTGTTCTCAGATGTATTGTAGAAGTAATACCCCTTTGTTTCCTTTGGATAGCCCACAAGGATACATTTGTCAGATTTTGGATGAAGTTTGTCTGAAATTAATCGTTTGACGTATACTTCACATCCCCAAATCTTAAGAAAAGACACATTTGGAGGCTTTCCAAACCATAATTCGTATGGAGTCTTTTCGACAGCTTTAGACGGAGCTCTATTTATAGTGAGTGCAGCTGTATTTAGTGCATGTCCCCAAAATTCTAATGGAAGTTCGGCCTGACCCATCATTGACCTGACCATGTCTAGCAAGGTTCTGTTCCTCCGTTCTGACACACCGTTCCATTGTGGTGTTCCAGGAGGAGTCAATTCTGATAGAATTCCACATTCTTTCAGATGGTCATCAAATTCATGGCTCAGATATTCACCGCCTCTATCAGACCGCAGTGCCTTGATCTTCTTGCCTAATTGATTCTCTACTTCACTCTGAAATTCCTTGAATTTGTCAAAGGATTCAGACTTATGCTTCATTAGGTAGACATAACCATACCTACTGAAGTCATCAGTGAAAGTGATAAAGTAGCTGAAACCACCTCTAGCATTTGTACTCATTGGTCCACATACATCTGTATGGATTAAACCCAATAGTTCATTTGCTCTTTCTCCAACTTTAGAGAAAGGTTGCTTTGTCATTTTGCCAAGTAAACATGATTCGCATTTACCATAATCCTCTAAGTCAAATGGTTCTAGAATTCCTTCCCTTTGAAGTCTTTCTAAGCGTTTCAAGTTTATATGGCCTAATCGACAATGCCACAGATAGGTGAGATCTGAATCATCCTTTTTGGCCTTTTTGGTATTTATGTTATATACTTGTTTGTCGTGATCTAATAAATAAAGTCCATTGACTAATCTAGCAGATCCATAAAACATCTCTTTAAAATAAAACGAACAACTATTGTCTTTTATTATAAAGGAAAATCCCTTAGCATCTAAGCAAGAAACTGAAATGATGTTTTTAGTAAGACTTGGAACATGGAAACATTCTTCCAGTTCCAAAACTAGCCCGGAGGGCAACGACAAATAGTAAGTTCCTACAGCTAATGCAGCAATCCGTGCTCCATTTCCCACTCGTAGGTCGACTTCACCCTTGCTTAACTTTCTACTTCTTCTTAGTCCCTGTGGATTGGAACATAAGTGTGAGCCACAACCTGTATCTAATACCCAAGAAGTTGAATTAGCAAGTATACAGTCTATAACGAAAATACCTGAAGATGGAACGACTGTTCCGTTCTTCTGATCTTCCTTTAGCTTCAAGCAATCTCTCTTCCAATGCCCCTTCTTCTTGCAGTAGAAGCATTCGGATTCAGAAGTGGGTTGACTGACCTTCCTCTTTGCAGATTTGGCGCCAGTTTGCTTAGTTGGGCTGGCCTTGTTGCCACCTTTCTTAGCATTCCTCTTCTTTCCAGATTTCTTGAACTTGCCCCCACGCACCATAAGCACATCTTGCTTATCACTTTTGAGCGTCTTTTCAGCGGTCTTCAGCATACCGTGAAGCTCAGTGAGCGTTTTGTCCAGACTATTCATACTGTAGTTCAGTTTGAACTGATCATACCCGCTATGAAGAGAATGGAGGATGGTGTCTATAGCCATTTCCTGAGAAAATTGCTGATCCAGCCGACTCATATTCTCAATGAGTCCAATCATTTTGAGAACATGTGGACTTACGGGCTCGCCTTTCTTAAGCTTGGTCTCAAGAATTTGCCTATGAGTCTCGAATCTTTCGACTCGAGCCAGATCTTGGAACATGTTCTTCAACTCACTGATGATTGTGAAAGCATCTGAGTTGATGAACGTTTTCTGCAGATCCGCACTCATGGTGGCGAGCATTAGACATTTCACATCCTTGTTGGCATCAATCCAACGATTGAGGGCTGCCTGAGTGATCCCGTCGCCTGGAGCTTCGGGCATCGCCTCATCTAGGACATACTCCTTTTCTTCCTGCATAAGAACTATTTGCAAGTTCCTTTGCCAGTCAAGGAAGTTTTTCCCGTTCAACTTCTCCTTTTCGAGAATTGATCGAATGTTGAATGAATTGTTGTTTGCCATATTAAAAACTACAATTGAAAAGAATAAACAAATAAATAACCATTCACAGTTTCTCTTAATAAACTTAAATTCTAGCATTCATGCATAATTCAATGTTTATTAAGCATTTTATTCAAGTTATGTGTTCCGGCAGGTGTGAATAAAATGATTCCAAGATCCTAAAATCATTGAAGAACTAAGCACAGTTTGTCGACTTAATCCTAGAACATCTTAGGTAAGCAAAAGCCTTTTGCTAATAGTCTAGAAACTATTCTTGGTTGATAGGTACGTCTAAGAACTTATTAGGTAAACCTATCGAATTTGCCACGACATAAAAGGACTCCTTACTTATATCGTTGAGTTTCACCAAAACTAACATGTACTCACAATTATTTGTGTACCTTGCCCCTTTAGGACCAATAAGTAACACCTCGCTGAGCGAAAACTATTACTAGATTGATGTAAAGGATATCCAAGCAAGTGTATATTTTGGCATGGCACCTTTTAACTCAATTTTTAAGTTTGGAACTTAAGGCTCTTACTATGTTGGTTAGATTTTAAGTGAACTAAAATCCTTAATCATGCAACATAATCAAGCTTTTGATCTCATGCATTTTAAGACATATTCAAAGCAATAAATAACTTAAAACATGCATAAGATATTTGTGATCTAGTATGGCCCGACTTCATCTTGAAGCTTTGACTTCAAAGTCCGTCTTGAAAATCTCCGTGGGAGGCACCATTTTCTTCAAATAGGATAAGTTATAACTAATTACAACTATTTGATGGTACGCAGACCATATTTGAATTGAAAAACAACTTTGGTACTTTAGACCAATTACATTCAAATTAATGGTACGCAGACCATATTTTCTATCCTATTTGGGCCATACTAGTCACTTCATAACCTGCAAAACAGTACATATACAATATATACCATTCACCCATTCATTATCATGAATGGCCCACATAGCTGGTTAGTAAAACACATTATGCATCACGTAAACATTTGCAGCAATTAATCAAGGGCACCAATAATCTACCAATTATTCAGTCCTTATTAATTCTAATCGAGTTGTTTTAACCTTAAGGATTTGTAGACCTAATCAAGAGTTTATGACTAAAAAGCGCTCCCACTCAAACCAATAAATTCATATGCTTTACTAATTTTAAACATAAAATTGTATTTCTAGTCTAACCGGAAACATACAAATTTAATTAAAATTTAAAGCTCATATAAATTTATGATTGAATCCAAAAATTTAATTTAATTTCAGTCGCATTTAAATTAATTCATGATTTTAATTTTAGTAAAATAATTAGAATAAATTCCATTTATTATAATTATAATATTCAAAATTAAAATCCAAGAAATTAATTCAAATTATTAATTAAAATTACGTGAACTGAAATTTTCAAATTAAACATTCAAAACGATCTAATCGTAACGCAAACACCCTACGCGTTGCATGCCCATGGGCCGTACGCACACAGCCATTGCTGGCCATGTGCGCGCAGCCCATGCGCTCGTTGCATAGCTGCTGCTGTCCCATACGCAAGCCTCCGCACAGCGCCCCATCGCACGCGAGCTATCGCTCGCAGTGCGCGCGCGAGATCGCTCGCTGGGCGCGCTGGTTCGCTCGCTGGCGCGCGAGATCGCTCGCTGGCGCGCGAGATCGCTCGCTGGCGCGCGAGATCGCTCGCTGGTGCGCGCGAGCCATCGCTCGCTGGCGCGCGAGATCGCTCGCTGGTGCGCGCGAGCCATCGCTCGCTGCGCGCGCGCGAGCCATCGCTCGCTGGTGCGCGACATCGCTCGCTGGGCGGGCGACGTCGCGCGCTGTGCGCGCGAGTGATGCTGTGCGCAGCGCTCGTGGCACGCGAGCTTGCGCTCGCTGCGCACGAGGCTGCGCGCTGTTGTGCGAGGCAGCGCGCGCTGTGGCGCAGCTCGCTTGCTGCCCACACGCGACTGCCTTGGCTTGCCCCTCGCCCATGCCCATCCGTTCATTGCTCGTGGCACACGACACAAGGCAGGGCTGCTGCCTTGCGCTCGTGCACTACGCCCTTGCTCATTGCATTCGTGCCGCACGGGCGACGAGCTCCCTTGCTCGTCGTCGCATGCCCGCATTATACAACACCCCTTAAGGGTAACACGAAGCGTCCATTGCTTCGTGCGTGCAAGTTATTTGAACGAATCGCATAAAAATTTAAAATTTATATTTAAAATTAATGACAAATTAATAAATATTATTAATTTCATAATTTTAGGGCGAAAAATCGAAAATTTATTATCCAATTGATTTCCGATTGATATGGATTCAAGTCTAGGTCATAAAAATTTAAAATTTATCGTAAATTTACAATTTTTATGGTGGTTTTTAATCATAGGTTTCTAATTAAATTACAATTAATTATGAAAATCAAATTAATTCTAAATTATTCTAATTTTCAACAAATTAATCATAATTACAAATTAGATTGCATAATTAACAAGACTAGGCATTCAAACTTGTTAAACATATGCAGTAGGTCAATCAAAAATTCAAGATTTATCAACAGGAATCGCAAATATTTAATTTAACATCTTAAATTTACGAAATTTTGCATCCGAAAAACTAAAACCTTCGAAAAGTCATAGTTAGGCTTCGAATTTGAGAATTCTGGGTTCGGCAGAAAAATACTATTTTTGTCAAAATTTTAGAATGCCTTTTACATACGGAATTGACACAAAAATCACTCAATTCGGATGAGTAATGAAGAAACTGCCGAAAAACTGCGTACATATATTTAAATAAACGCAATTTGCAATTAATTAACAATTACGAAAATTAATTACCCCTTTTAATTCTTGCAAATTTGTAATATTTAACCATGTTCATGCAATTTAGATTATGAAAATAATAAGGGGCTCGTGATACCACTGTTAGGTTATGATACATATGACATTTACATAAATCATGCGGAAACAACCATTAACCCAGGAAACATATTATTTACACATAATCATATAGCATAATTAGATGCATACTCTTTGTTGCGTGCCTTCCCTAGCTGCGCCCGAACCGAACAAGAACAAGTCTTTTAGGACTCCAAGTGTCGTCCCTCCGTAGATAGTCCACAGCACGTCCGGATCCGCCTTAAGATTGACCAACTAGAATCGCCCTTAAGGTACTCAGAAAATTCGGCACTTTTGGGGCAAGATGTGTGTTTGATTTTCTCTCAAAAAACTCACTTTTGAATACTTTGAAACTTGTATATAAATTATGACCCCTAGGCCTTTATTTATAGAGTTATGGAAAAGGAATCGTAATCCTAGTAGGATGCGAATTAATTGGAATTAGAATCCTACATGAATTCTATTTAATTAATTTATCCAATTAGGAATAGACATTTAATCATACACTGACTCTTGCAGATTCAGGAATCACGCATGAGCACAAACTCACACACACACGGCAGCCACAAGGACTGCCCATGCGTGCGAGCTGCAGCCCACGCAGCAAGGCCCACGCATCCGTGGCCTTGGCGCGCGCTGGGCTTGTGGCGTGCGTGCTTGCTGGGCGACGGCCTGGCTTCGTGCTGGGCCTTCGTCCGGCAGGCCTCGTCCGATGCTAATTCGTACGATACGCTTCCGATTAAATTTCCATTTCCGGAATCTATTTCCGATACGAACAATATTTAATATTTCCGATTCCGGAATTAATTTCCGTTTCGAACAAATATTTAATATTTCCGTTTCCGGAATTATTTTCCGATTCCGGCAATATTTCCGATTCTGACAATATTTCCGTTTCCGGCAATATTTCCGATTCTGGTAATATTTCCATTTCCAATAATATTTTCCGATACGTACCATGTTTCCGTTTCCGGCAACATCTACGATTTGGATAATATTCATATTTCCGATACGATCCATATTTCCGTTTCCGGCAATATCATCGTTTCCGGAGTATTCATTTCTTGCCTGTGACGATCTTAGCTCCCACTGAAACCAAGATCCGTCGGTTCCGAATATTCATAGATGGAGTATTTAATGCCATTAAATACTTGATCCGTTTACGTACTATTTGTGTGACCCTACGGGTTCAGTCAAGAGTAAGCTGTGGATTAATATCATTAATTCCACTTGAACTGAAGCGGCCTCTAGCTAGGCATTCAGCTCACTTGATCTCACTGAATTATTAACTTGTTAATTAATACTGAACCGCATTTATTAGACTTAACATAGAATGCATACTTGGACCAAGGGCATTATTTCCTTCAGCGGCCTTGTTGGTGGTGGATGCGCCTGTTCCGGACCAAGAGGGGGAGGTGTTAGCTGTTGGGTGCGAAGAGGAGGCTCTTGTCGTCGTTTCTCAAGGCGAGACGTTGGACGTGGCGTCGGTGGAGGTGCCAGTCGTGACTGACGCCGTCGTGCCCCCAGAGCAGGAGTCGGAGCAGGAGGTCGTGGCCTCTACACAGGAAGAAGAGATGTAATAGTTTGTAGTTTTCGAATTTCTGTTGGTTTTTGTGTTTTGTTTGTGAATTTCTTTACTCGTCGTCGATGGCGACGACGAGGTGGTTTGGATGACTTGTGTTTTGTTTTCGTGTTTTGGATGTTTTTATTCGTCGTCGGTGGCGGCGGCGAGGTGTTTGGATAATGCTTTGTGTTTGAATTTCGGAAGTCGTGGCCTTAGGGGTCGCGCAATTTGTATTTTGCTATTTAAGTGTGTTCCTCTTTTTTCTTATTTGCGTGTGTTCTTTGTGACTCTTGTGTTTTGAAGCTTTCGTCGTGCGTCGTGTGGCATGTGTCTTACGGGTAACAAATATTGAAATGGTGGCATTACATGTATGTAAAACCGTACCTGTATTGGTTGCTCGTTGTTAATCACTTTGGGATTCATTTTCTGTCATGCGTCGTGTGTTATCTTCTGCTAAAGAAAACATGGGTTTCTAGGAGGATTGGCTGTTGGGGATGCCAACGGCCCTCCGATGCCTAAGTCAGTAATGATTCCAAACAAATAAAGCGATAAAAAATAAGGAAGAAGGTAGGAACGATGGTACGACAACTGATAAAATTGGCTACGACGGATATTTTAAAAGTGATAGAGTTTAAGATGTGTAGCGTTCCAGCTTCGGGGGACCGACTTGCCGTCTTTGGTGACGAGCCTGTATGCTCCCTTTCCGACGATTTTATCGATCAAGTATGGTCCTTCCCAAGCTGGCGCGAGTTTACCTGCGTTTAATTCTTTTGTGTTTTGGAACACTTTGCGCAACACCCTGTCGCCCTCCTTGAACATTTTTACTTTGACGTTTTTGTTGAAGCATTTTGCCACAATCTGCTGTTCCGACGCCATTCTTATCAACGCTGCTTCTCTGAAGTCTTCTGTGTTGTCGAGGTTTTCACTAAGTTCCACGTCGTTCTGCTCTGGCGTCATGAGTCCATATCGTGCACTGGGCAGCGTCACTTCGGGGGGTAGTACTGCTTCGCACCCGTAAACGAGTGAGAAGGGAGTCTGTCCCGTCGCCGTCCTAGGCGTCGTCCTGTTGGCCCATAGGATGGATGGCAGCTCTTCTGCCCATCGTCCCTTCTTATCGTCTAGCCGCTTTTTTAGCGATGCGATGATTGTTTTGTTGCTGGATTCCGCCTGTCCGTTTGCTTGGGGGTATCTTGGCGTTGACGTCTTTAGCTCAATGTTCCACGTCTTGCAGAAAGCCCTAGTTTTGTCTCTGATGAATTGGGATCCGTTGTCGCATATGATTTCTGATGGCACTCCGAATCTGCATATAATGTTAGTCCATATGAACGAACATACCTCTTTGTCTCTTACCTGTTGGAACGCACCTGCTATCCACTTAGAAAAATAATCTGTTAGAGCGAGCATGAAGACCTTTTTTCCTGGGGCGACGGGTAGTTTACCGACGATGTCCATTCCCCATTTCATGAAAGGCCACGGAGTTAAGGTGGGGTGTAAAAATTCAGATGGTTTATGTGTCATACCTGCGTGTCGTTGACATTTGTCGCACTTAGCTACGTACCTCATTGCGTCCTTGAGCATCGTTGGCCAATAGTATCTGTTTCTTTTGATTCTGGTTGACAGGCTTCGTCCTCCTTCATGTCCGCCACATTCTCCTTCGTGGTATTGCTTTTGTAGTCTTTCTCATTCTGTTTTTTCTGCGCATCGCATCAACATTCCGTTCGCTGATCTTTTAAATAATATGCCCTGCAAAATAACATATCGTGAAGCTTTGAAAAGTATCTTCCTGGCTTCGAGCTTGTCGTCGGGTAGGGTTTCATGTGTTAGGTAGTCGAGGATGGGCTTGGTCCAGCTGTCGGTGTTTGTGGTTTATAGGACGAGGCTGGCATCTTGTGGTATGTCTTTTTCAATAGCGGGTGACAATAGGTGTACTAGAGGTATGGTCGAGAATGACGACTTTCTGAGTGCGGATCCTAGGTTGGCAAGGGCGTCGGCTTGCGTGTTTAGGTCTCGTGGAACTTGTTTAATGGAGAGGGGTTTGAATTTGGAGGCTAGTTTTTTTGCTTTTTCGAGGTACAAGGTCATTTTCAGGTCTTTAGCCTCGTAGTCGCCGTTGATCTGGTTGACGATTAATTGTGAGTCGCTAAAGATGTTGAGTCCACTTGCTCCCAATTTTTCAGCTAGCGTCAACCCGGCGATTAATGCCTCGTATTCTGCTTCGTTGTTTGTCGCTTTGAAGTTGCAACATATGGCTTGTGCTATCATGTCCCCTTGTGGTGACTTTAGCACGACGCCTAGACCTGCACCGCGAAAGTTAGACGAGCCGTCGACGAAGAGCGTCCATACCTCTTCTACGTTATTGATGAGTTTGACTTCGTCGTCCGCTATTTTCTCCAGGTCGGGGCTAAAATCTGCCACAAAGTCTGCTAGTGCCTGCGATTTCACCGCCGTTCTTGGTTGGTATTTGATGTCGAAGCTTCCTAGCGCCATCGTCCATTTCTCCATTCGACCTGTTAGTTCTGGTCTACGCATCACAGACTTGATTGGATAATTATTCATCACCACTATTTGGTGAGTTTCGAAATAATGCCTTAGTTTTCTAGCTGCAGTAACGAGTGCTAAAACGAGTTTTTCGAGGGAGGAATACCTGGTTTCCGCTTCTAGTAGCGACTTACTTATGTAGTAAATAGGTAGCTGTTGCGTTTCGTCTTCTCGGGCTAGGACCGCGCTGACTGCTGTGGAGCTGACGGCTAGGTACAGTTGTAGGACTTCGCCTTCTTTGGGTTTGGACAGGAGGGGTGGCGACATCATGTATTTTTTGAGGTTTTGCAAGGCTGCTTCGTGGTCGTCGGACCAGTCAAAACCTTTATTTTTACGCAAGACGTCGTAGAATAGACGACACTTGTCCGACGACCGCGAGATAAAACGATTTAGCGCCGCCACTCTTCCTGTCAAGCGTTGTACCTCTTTTATGTTCCTGGGGATTGAATGTTGATGATTGCGCGCACCTGGTCGGGGCTAGCCTCGATTCCTCTTTGGGTGACGATGTAACCTAAAAATTTCCCTGCAGACACTCCGAAAGAACATTTAGTTGGGTTGAGTTTCATACCGTATTTTCTCAATATGTCAAAGGATTGTCGTAGGTGTTCGACATGGTCGTCGGCCTTCCTTGATTTTACTAGCATGTCGTCGATGTAGACCTCCATCGTGTCTCCAAGTTGGTCTTTGAACATTTTGTTGACCAATCGCTGGTACGTTGCACCTGCATTTTTCAGACCAAAAGGCATGACTTTATAACAATAAATACCTCTGTCTGTTACAAAAGATGTTTTCTCCTGGTCGTCTGGGTGCATAAGGATCTGGTTGTATCCGGAGTAGGCGTCCATAAATGTTAGTAGCTCGTGTCCAGCAGTGGCGTCGACCAGGGCGTCGATGTGCGGCAGCGGGAATGGGTCTTTAGGGCATGTTTTGTTGATGTCTGTGAAGTCGATACAGACTCTCCACTTTCCATTCTTTTTACTGACGACGACGACATTTGCTAACCAATCTGGATACTTGACTTCTCTGATTTTCCCGGAGTCTATCAGTTTTTGGACTTCTTCGTCTATGATTTTATTTCTCTCAGGCGCGAATTTTCGCCGTTTCTGTTTCACTGGTTTGAAGTTGGGGTCGACATTGAGTTTGTGGGTGATGATGTCTGAACTGATTCCTGTCATGTCCTCGTGCGACCAAGCGAAGCAGTCCGAGTTTTCTCTTAGGAATGACACTATCTGACTTCTGATATTGTCAGGCAGCGACGCTCCGATCCTTACTACTTGGTCTGGCTTTGCCTGATCTAGCGTAATTTCGTCGATCTGTTGGTCGTCGGGGTCGTCTACCGTCGACCCTGGCTGTAATTGCTAGATGGATGACTTTGATGGTTTCAGCGCCGTTTCATAACATTTCTTTGCGTCCCTTTGCTGTCCTTTGATTTCCATGACTCCCCATTTGGTTGGGAACTTACTTGACTGGTGGTATGTCGACGGCACCGCCTTCATTTTGTGGATCCATGGTCGTCCCAAAATGACGTTGTATGCTGATGGGCAGTCGACGACGTTGAACTTGGTCATCACATTAACACCTTCTGCGTACGTCGGCAGCGATATCTCTCCTACTATTCGTAGCGATTCTCCACTGAATCCTACTAGGACTGTCGACCTTCTGATTATACTCTTTTCGTCTAGTCCCATTTCCTGCAGAGCCTCTAGGAACAATACGTTTGCTGAACTGCCGTTGTCGATCAATATCCTTTTGATGAGAGCGTTGCCTATTGGGAGCGATATGACTAGCCCGTCATGATGTTCCTGTATTGTGTCGGTTGAATCTGAGTCGTCGAAGGTTATTATCATCGCCGCTAATGACTTGTCGAGTGCTACTTCGTCTTCGGTCTGCCCCTCTTTGACGGCTTCAGATTCGCCCCTGTTGATTTTTTTAGCTGCAGAAGAAGTTAGTCCACATATATCTGAACCACCAGAAATAACGTTTACCACTTTTTCGAACGTGGGCGGGGCTGGTCGGTCGCCGCTTGGTGCTGGGTTGGGTTGGGAGCTGCTATCCTTGTTGTACGTCTCCTTTCCTTTGTCGCTCAGTAGGTCCTTCAGGTGGCCTCTTTTCAATAGATACGCCACCTCCTTTTTGAGGGAGATGCATTCCTCGGTTGTGTGGCCATTGTCGCGGTGGAAGTCGCACCACCTGCTCATGTCCTTCATAGAGTCTGGTCTGTCACTCTTCTTAGGCCATCTGACGGTACCACCTACATTTTGAAGGGTGTTTACCACGCCTCCGATGTCGACGTTGAAGCCATACTCGGAGATGGGGGGATAAACGACCCGTTCATTCCTGTAAACACTGTTAGTATCATCATATTGATTGACATTTTGTACCTGACCCTGGCGGTTGTATGGTTGGTGTCTCCAGCCGTTGTTCCTTGGGGTGTACGACCTCCTGTCGCTGCTGCCCCCTGCTGGTCGCTGAGAAACCATTCGTGTAATCTCGTCGTCTTCAATCCGCATCTGGGCCGTAGCCCTCGATCTGACTTCTTCGAAGTTTGCACAGGGATATTTGGTTAGTTCCCGGTACAGCTCTGAGTTGGGGACGAGACCTCTCTTGAATGCTTCGATGGCTGTCCTGACATCACAGTTTTTTATGCTAATTTTCTCACAATTAAAACGGTTAAAATAATCGCGTACCGACTCGGTAGGTCCTTGGACCAACCGATAGAGGTCACTTGTTTGTTTCTCCAACTGGCGACTGCTGGCGAATTGTTGGTAGAAGGCGTTGATGAGGTCGGACATGCAGAAGATAGATCCAGGTGTTATGTTCATGAGCCATTCCAGGGCTGCTCCGTCGAGGGTTCCTCCGAAGGATTTGCACATGACGGGCTCGACCAGGTCGTAGGGGATGCCGATCTGCCACATTCGCTGCTTGTAGAAGTTGACGTGTCTGTATGGATCAGACGTTCCGTCATACAGGGTGGTCCAGGTAGGGAGTCGGAGCTGGTGTGGTACCGTCACCCTAGCGATCGCTTCACAGAACGGCGATGCTGCATACCCGTCGGTCGGTTCGGTCTCCACGGGCGTGGGTGCCCCCGGCAGTTTGGTCATCAGCTTCATCATCAACGAGCATCGCTTCTTCATGTGATTTTCCATCTTATTTAGGCGCTTGGTGACGGGGTCCGGTATTGCTTCATCCTTTTCCTCATGTGGCTCCTCGCCGTCGGACAGGTCTTCAGAGTCGCCAGTCATCTCGAATATCAACTTCTTCGGTTTTGCACCTGGCTTGTAACGCGATTGATGCTTGTTACTTTTCACGGATTCGAGCTCCTTCTGGAGGTTTTCAATGGAGGCCCTTTCTTGGGCCAGCTCTGCTTGGGCCTTCTCGTAGGCCGCTTTCATCTCTGCGAGCGTCATCTCTTCAGTAGTCATGGTGTGTAGGGTGATTTTGCGTGAAACCTAGTTAATGTCCCCACAGACGGCGCCAAACTGTTTATGCCAAATTTCGTCTAGGGGCGATCTTTGGCTTAGGTCGACACTAACTAAGCGATAATCAAATAAGGGAAGACAAAGAGAGACACGACACAGAGAAGTGTTGACGCGGAAAACCCAGGAATAAGGTAAAAAACCGCGGATAGCTATGAGGCTATCAATCCACTAAGTTTCCTATATGATTGTTTGTATCTTATTCTAGAAATCAATGTAACAAAATATAAATAACGAATACAAGAATGATTTGAATGCTTTTATGGCTTGAGAATATGAGAGCTTTTTTTTTTTTTTTTTTCGCTTGTCATCGTCTTCATGCTTTTATAAGATATTTCCAACGGTCTAGTTGGTTGAGAGAATCCCACAAAGATAGGGATATCTTTGTTACACGTCTCTTTAGTCTTCAACCACCTCTGCGCTTCTCGCGCATGTCTTGGACTCATTCCTGCTAGTGCGACGGCGCTGCCTATCATGGGCTTTAGGTTAACTTATCTTTATCAACCTGTTCCTTGAGGACGCGTCTCTGTTGCCTGTGCGTTGTCGCCCGTCCTTCGTCGTTTATGCCTCGTCGTACGATGCTACGTCGGACGTATCTCCCTGGAGCTGTGTTTACCTGCGACGCGACAGAACCTGGTTGACACGACATGATCAAACGTTAGAGCGGTTATGTCGTTAGTCCAAAAAGTGGGATAACAGTTTGCCCCCAATTGTGAATTTGCGGAGTCACACAGAGCAAAAGAAACAATTCAAATTTAAAAAGCAAAAACCGTCTTCAACTGCCCAGTTCGTGGGACAAAACCGTTCAGAATTCCAGAGTAATAAATATCAATTCACGACATGCAATAAAGTTCTTCACACCAAAAAAAAAAATTTTAGATCCGAAAGCAGGAGAGAGAAGAGGGAGAAAGCGAAGTCGATTTTCGTACTGAGTTTGCTCGGTTTCAGGTAAAATTTGCTTTCTTTTTTCGATTTTCTTGTAGATTTTTGTAAGCGAGATGGGTAGATCTAAGTCGGTTGTAGCGAGAGGAAAGGGGGAGTCGGGATCCACTCGGGTTAAGTCCCTTAACCCGATATATTCTACTGTGGTGGATCCGGCGGCGTTTGTTGAACTTGCTGGTTTGCCGCCGTCGGCGGAAGTGAAGATTCCCGGCTCGGACGAGGAAGCCTTTGACTGTCCAGAGGGGTATGTGGTTATGTATGAGTATCCGTTCACAATTGGCTTCAAATTTCCTTTCACTCCTCTGGTTAGGTCCTTTATCGAGGTTTTCCATTTGAGCCCGGGTCAGTTGATGCCCCAGATATGGCGGGTTTTCACGGTGGTGCACGGAGTTACTGCAAACTGGCGTATGCCGTTTGACCTGTCTGACTTGATGTATACTTACGACCTAGCGCTGCAGAAGTGTTGTAGGTATACCTTGGTCACGAAGAAGGGGAAGACGAACTTAGGTGTTGGTTTAGGTGTGAACGACAGGGGTTGGCAGAGTCGTTTTGTCTTCGTAGGCAAAGATTCTCTGGGAGATAAAGGGCGGTTTCTGGTCGAGGGATGGACGACGGAAGGTAAATGTGTTGTTTTGTCTTTGTTTCTCGTCGTTTTACTGAACGTCGCCTTACTTGGTTTTGTTTTGCAGTTGTCAAGGCGTCGTCGTTGACTGAGTTGAACGTTGATTCTGAGGATAAGTATCGGAAATTCTTGGGTTATTCTGTCGAGGATAGGTCTTTTAGTCGCGACGGGGAGTTTTTAGACGAGCAGGAGGTGAACCGGTCAGGCGACGTCGCCGAGGAGGAGGAAATAGACGAGGAATCAGGTCAACTGACTCGTCGTCGGAAAAGGTTGGGTTTGCTTGAAGAGGTAGTGGCAAACTCATCGTCCGCCGAAGGTGAAGTAGGCGTTATGGCTGACAACTCAGGTATTTGACGTTTGTTTATTTCGGGGTTTGTATATATTTTTGTTTTTGCTTTGGATAGTGTTTGACCTTCCCAAGCTGGCGCGAGTTTACCTGCGTTTAATTCTTTTGTATTAAAAAAGTGGGATAACAAACGTTAGAGCGGTTATGTCGTTAGTCCAAAAAGTGGGATAACAAAGGACCCTGACTTTGTTTACTCTTGCTTCTTAGTATTAAGGTTTGTTGAGATTGCAAGAAGGATGAAGGGATGTAGTTGACACTCTCTCTTACTTTTCATTGCATTTGAGGGCATGATCATTAAAGGGCTATACTATTGTTTGTCTCTATCTTAAACTTTCTCTTACAGGTTATTATATTTCTCTACCCTCTTTCTATTTCTCATATCTCTCTCTTTCTGTATAACCTCTCTCTCTAATTCTCGTAACACTATTGTTAATATAGTAACATGTATGTTTTTTTGGTCAAATACGAGCAATAGCGACTTTTGTGTATATAAATTTTAAATTGATGGCTAATTGGTTTATCATTACAAGACAAAAATAAAGGGATACTTTTATTTCTTTGGGTAAAGATGTAGTTGGCTGGTTGTTAATTATCTCCACTAGGATTGATAAAGTTCTTAGAGATGTCTGTCCCCAGTTTTCTATGGAGTGTTTCTTCTAAATTTTGACTGTTAAATTTTAATCATCAAAGTCTTTTCTTGATTATAGAGTTGCGACATACACTCAATTTAAATTGTATTTGTTATGAATTTTGATGGTCCATGTTCTGTGCAGTTATATTTGGAGAAAACGGATAATTGTGATATTTGTGTAAAGTTCAGACATTTTGTATTCAATACTTTCTTTTGTGTTTATTCCAATTGTTTTGAACATTGGGTTCTTTATGATAGGATATCATAAATCCAACTCTTCTTTTGATTACTGAAGGTACTCCATGGCGAACTTGAGAAGTTGGGCCAGAAGTATCATGTAGCGTTGAGGTACACTACTTCTTGCTTGTCATCTAATTATAGATGTGGGAAGTCTTGCTATAACTTTTCATACTATGTTTTTAATCTGTGGAACAAAAATGATTGTTTCTGCATGAACTTATTAAATTCAATAACTAATCTCTTTTCCAGTGGTAGAAGTTGGTTTATCTTTGGATATCAATTTTTAGCTCGTTTCATGTTAATTAGTTCCTTGGGACATACAATATCTTCTTACTAAACTGAGGCGATATGTTAAGATATGTTAAGATATTAGATATTATTCTGTGAATATTCTGTAGAGTCCTAACTATGGTATGTTACCTAATGTGTACCTAGGGTTTAGGTAACTGAGTTGTACTATATATACGTGTGTGATTAATGAGAATGATACGAGATTACACAATATTTGACATGGTATCATGAGCCTAGGTTAAAAATCCTAGATTTTTTTTTTCCCGCAATAATTTGAGAGAGTGTAGCCGAGTATTGAGAACAGCGAATTTCTTCGCTTGTTGAGTATCGAGATTAGGAGTTAACAATTCCTTAAGTATCACCATGAGTTCCGATGAGGAGGCACCACCAAAGGTCATCGCCGCCGCCGTCGACCTAGACTACTATCTCGGGTCAGGCGACGGTCCCGGTATTGTTATCACCCCTGTGAAACTAAGAGGAGCATCGAACTACGATGAATGGGCCAAAGCCGTTCGTCGCTCGATGATTTCAAAATTCAAATTTGGATTTCTTGATGGTTCTGTGAAGGAACCCATTACGGACGCAACGAAGATGAAACATTGGATTGCGGTCAATTCGATGGTGGTGTCTTGGATCACAAACACCATAGACGAGAGTTTGCGTTCGAATCTGGAAGATTTTGATATTGCTCACGAGTTGTGGTGTCATTTGAGGACGCGGTACTGCGTCGTTTCGGGCACTAGGGTCTGCCATATTAAGATGGCTCTGAGTGGCTGCAAGCAGGGCACGTCTGAGGGCGTCATGGAGTACTATGGCCGCTTGTCGAAGGTATGGAAGGAGTACGTACAGTATGCACGAGTTCCAAGGTGTATATGTGCGGGTTGCACGTGCAACATAACGAAGCAGGTGGGGGACATTCATGATGAAGATCGTCTGCACTATTTCTTAATTGGCCTAGACGATCACTATGAAGCCATTCGTGCACAACTGTTAGCAAGATCGCCGTTGCCAGGCCTCGACGAGGCATACCAGACGGTTATGAATACCGAGACCATGCGCGCCAAGGCAACGAGAGGTAAGGAGAGTGTCATGGCGTTCAAGGTCGAGACTAAGGGTCGGTCGAGGTCGGGAGATGCGAGTGACAGATTTTGTGGTCATTGCAATCGTGAGGGTCATGAGGAAGAAACTTGTTATCAGCTGATTGGTTTTCCCGAATGGTGGGATGAGAAGAAACGAGGTGGTAGAGGGCCTGGTCGAGGAGGCAGGACGTTGATTAGAGGAGGCAGAGGAGCTCGTGGGGCAGCGTCGTTGACCAGTGGTGTCGCTCGCACCAATGCCGTGAGTAATACCACAGGAGGGGCGACAACCACTGTGACGAGTGGAGGCGGATCGCAGGGAGCAGTGACGACAACCAATCATGAGCTTGTTGGTGTGACGAAGAAGCAAGTCCAGCAAATTGTTGACATCTTATCACGACCACCAAACAAGTTGCAAGGTAATCTTGATTTACGATGGATTGTTGACAGTGGGGCCTCACGTCATGTGACGGGTGATATTTCAATTCTGAGAAATATCAAAACATCGAGTAATCAACAGGTTGTGTTACCAGATGGTCAACCTGCAAATTCAAATCAATATGGTTCGGTGGTCTTGGAGGATGGTTTCGTGCTCGATAACGTTCTATTTGTGCCTAAATTGAACTGCAATTTAATTTCTGTAACTCAATTAAGTGACGAATTACATTGTGCTGCTCAATTTACTAACAAAATGTGTGTTCTTCAGGACCGCTCGACGAGGATGGTGATTGGCGTGGGTGATCGACAGGAAGGACTATATTTTTTCCGTGGGGCTCCAAGGGTTCGTGTGCTAGCAGTGGAGTGTGTGGTCGACTTGTGGCACCAACGTATGGGGCATCCGTCGGAAAAAGTGTTGCAGTTACTTCCTCCTGTGAGTCATAAGATTAGGAAGAATAAAAACATTTGTGATGTATGCCCACGGGCGAAACAATGTAGGGAGAGTTTTCCAAATAGTGATAGTCGTGCAAGTCGCCCATTCGACCTTGTTCATCTTGATTTATGGGGGCCTTACAAAACACCCTCGTCGAGTGGGGCGAAGTATTTTCTTACCATTGTGGATGATTATTCTAGGGGTGTGTGGATTTATTTATTGTGCAATAAAATGGAAGTTGAATCGTCGTTTCTTAATTTTGTTGCCATGATTAAATGTCAGTTTAATCGATCCCTGAGAGTTGTTCGCAGTGACAATGGTACTGAGTTTAATTGTTTGCAAGGTTATTTCTTTAAAAATGGGATTCTGTTTGAGTCGTCATGTGTTGGGACACCTCAACAGAATGGGAGAGTCGAGAGGAAGCACCAACATATTTTGAATGTTGGGAGAGCGTTACGGTTTCAAGGGAATCTTCCTATAAAATTTTGGGGGAATGTATTCTGGCTGCTTGTCACTTGATCAATCGTACACCTACACCGGTCCTTGACAATAAAACCCCTTATGAGATGTTATTTGGAAAACCACCATCGTATGTGTCTATCCGGGTATTTGGGTGTCTGTGTTATGCGTATAATCTCCGGAGTAAAGGGGATAAGTTTGCGTCTCGTGGTCGCAAATGTGTGTTTCTGGGTTACCCGTTTGGCAGGAAGGGATGGCAACTGTACGACCTGGAGACACACGAGTTCTTTGTCTCAAGGGATGTAAAATTTCATGAACGGACGTTTCCATTCGCAGACACGTCGACTATGTTGCCTGCAATGCATGATGGTGGTGGGGTGCTTGACCAGTGGGGTTTGGATGAGAGTGGGACTGGATGTACTCAGGAGGTGTCGCCTGCAAGTGACAATGAGGAAGTGTCGTCACCTGCAGGTGCCACAGAGGAGGTGTCGTCGCCTGCGGGTGACACGGAGGAGGTCTTGTCGACTGTGAGGGAGGAAAAACATGATACACCTAGTCGAGGTGAATCAGACGTCGTCTCAGGTGTAGATGAGACGACGGGTAGTGATGAGAGTGAGACAAGGCAGTGTGTGGAGGATACGGAGTTAGGAAGGGGGAAGCGTGTGAAGTTTCCGTCGACAAAGCTGAAAGACTGTGTGATACATACAATACGGGAAAAATATAGTACTTACGACAAAACACCTACGGCGTCACCACCCTCAGGTACTCCTTATCCTATCACATATTTTGTTTATTATGAGCGTTTTTCGTCAAAGCACAGGTATTATATAGCAGCATTGCAAGAAGGGCAAGTTCCTAAGAGTTTTAAACAAGCGATGCAACATGAGGGGTGGCGTCAGGCAATGGCTGCTGAAATCGACGCGTTGGAGGAACAGGGGACATGGACGTTGGAAAATTTGCCGGAAGGGAAGAAAGCACTGGGGAATAAATGGGTGTATACTGAGAAGCGTGATGAGGATGGGAATTTGTTGAGACTGAAGGCTCGATTGGTATGTTTAGGGAATCATCAGGAGGAAGGGTTGGATTATAATGAGACATTCGCTCCCGTTGCGAAGATGACGACAGTCCGAACTTTTCTAGCTGTCGCAGCTGTCAAACAGTGGGACGTGCATCAGATGGACGTACACAATGCGTTCTTGCACGGTGACTTGGAGGAAGAGATCTATATGAAGATTCCTCCTGGATTCCAGAAGAATCACTTTGACAAGGTGTGTCGAATGAGAAAGTCGTTGTATGGGTTGAAACAAGCACCTAGATGTTGGTTCCAGAAGTTGTCGACAGCATTGACACGCTATGGCTTTCGACAGTCGCTGTCCGATTATTCGCTCTTTACTCTGTCTAAAGGTACGTTGCAGCTGAGTGTGCTCATTTATGTGGACGACATGATTATCGCAGGCAATAAAAAGTTTGCGCTTGAGAGTTTTAAGGCATACTTGAAGGAGTGTTTTAAAATGAAAGACCTCGGGGCTCTGAAGTACTTCCTTGGGTTAGAGGTGGCACGAAGTAGTCAAGGGTTCTATGTATGTCAGAGAAAATATGCCCTCGACATCATCTCAGAGGCCGGATTGTTGGGAGCAAAGCCTGTGGACTTTCCCATGGAACAGAATCATAGGTTGGCATTGGCAGACGGGCCAGACCTGTCGGACGGTGAGCAGTATAGGCGTCTGATCGGACGTCTGGTTTATTTGGCTGTCACGCGACCAGACGTTGCCTACTCTGTACATGTCCTATCTCAATTTATGCAAGCACCAAAGGAGGCACATTGGGAAGCAGCTTTGCGAGTAGTGAGATACTTGAAGAAGTGTCCGGGTCAAGGTATACTGCTTCGGTCGGACAGCGCGTTGCAGTTGGAGGGGTGGTGCGACTCGGATTGGGCAGGGTGTCCAATGACGCGTCGGTCGGTGACTGGATGGTTTGTGTCACTTGGTATGTCGCCAGTTTCTTGGAAGACCAAGAAACAACATACTGTTTCTCGGTCGTCTGCTGAGGCAGAATATCGGTCGATGGCAGCTCTGACGTGTGAGTTGAAGTGGTTGAAACAACTACTACGCGACTTGGGGGTGACACACGACCAAGGCATGAGGATGTATTGCGACAGTCAGTCTGCGTTGCATATTGCACAGAATCCGGTGTTCCATGAAAGGACAAAACACATCGAGTCAGATTGTCATTTCATTCGAGATGCAATCAAGGAAGGGATCATCAGTCCGTCGTACGTGTCGACGAAGGTTCAGTTAGCAGATATCTTCACCAAAGCGTTGGGGAAGGCGCAATTTGAGTTTTTTTTGAACAAGATGGGCATTCGAGACCTACATGCTCCACCTTGAGGGGGGATGTTAAGATATGTTAAGATATTAGATATTATTCTGTGAATATTCTGTAGAGTCCTAACTATGGTATGTTACCTAATGTGTACCTAGGGTTTAGGTAACTGAGTTGTACTATATATACGTGTGTGATTAATGAGAATGATACGAGATTACACAATATTTGACACGATATCTCCAATGATTAAACCATCATCAGTCTTTTGAAATATGACTGTTGGTTGCATGATTTCAAAAGTAAACCTTTTTATTGTAGTTTAGGATCAATATTTATTTGCAGTAGTGAGTGGTGACTACAAATTTCGCTATTGATTTCAAATCCTGAATGTATATACTATGAGAATAGCTGAAACCTTAAGAGAACTAGAGCTGGCAAAAGCTAACCCAACCCACCAACCCGACCCGAACCCAACCCGTTATTATTGGGTTGGGTCAAGATTTTTCAACCCGTTTAGTTAAACAGGTCGACCCAACCCAACCCGTTTAATAAATGGGTTGGGTCAGATTGAAAATTTCAACCCAAAAATAACCCGCCTAACCCGTTTAATTATTGGGTAAACCCGCCAACCCGCCAACCCACCAACCCGCCAACCCGCCAACCTGCTAACCTAACCCACAATCCGTGATTCCGTGTAACTGTTTAAAAAAAAAATTCATTAAAAGTCTTTAATTATTTCTGGGCTTTTTATTTGGGCTTTAGCCTTTATTCTCTAATCATATATAATGAAAAACCCTAAAATTTCTTGCCTCTCCTCTCAGTCTCTCACTCCTCTCACTCTCTCACTCCTCTCACTCCTCTCACTCACGACACTCAGTCACTCTCATTCAGTTTCTCACTCCTCTCTCAGTCTCAGCGGCGGCTCTCGGTGTTCTTCACCGCGCCGGTCATCGGTCTTCAGCCTTCACTCACCACTGTGCGGCTCTCGGTTTTCTTCACTCACCACCGTTCTCGGTGTTCTTCACTCACCACCGTCCACCGAAAGTATGTAATTTTTAAAATTTCATTCGATTTCTTTTATAATTAATAATTTATGTATGTTTTGTTCTTTCTAATTTTCTATTTGTTGTTAAAACGCTTTTGTTTGTCATGGTGATGTTGATAACATAGTAAATTAATATCACTTTGATTCCAATTCGTTAGAAATTCAGTTATTTAGAACCATGATGATGATAATGAAGTGGCTTATTTCATTGTGATTCACTGATTTGTCGAGTTCCATAAGCAAAATAATTTTCCAGTGTTTTCGATTTTTTAAGGTTTTTGATAATAATTTTCCTAGGGTTTTTTTAGGGTTCAGAATTATAAGTTGAGAACAATGATGATGATGATGATTTGAGAATAAATTTGTTAATTAGATTAAATTTAAATGAACTGTGATGTTGATGATTATTAGCGCAGACTAAATTTTTTGTGTTTCTTGTGATCCAATTTGAATTAAAATATTGTAAATATGAGTTTCTTACTTGTGTAATTATATTTGGTTTATTTTACAGCAATGGAAGACTATCAGAACTTTGTTGAATGTTCTGATGATGAAGAGGTTCCAGAATCTGGAAAGACAACACCAACATGTAAACCCATGCCAACCAAAGATGCTGAGGGAGAACTGAAGCGCCAAAGGAAGCTTACATCTGATGTGTGGGCTGAATTCGATTTGCTGGATCGTGATGAAAATGGTGTACTGCGCTGTAAGTGTAAGAAATGTGGCCAAATGTACAATGCTGAGAGTAACCAAGGTACTGGTAATTTGCGTCGCCATATTGCTAAATGTAAGAAAAGGAAATTTAGGGATATTGGTCAAATGATATTGGATTGTGGTAGTGGTGGGTCTGTAGAAACTAGGTTGCCTGCTTTTAATCCTAGTGTGTTTCGTGAAATGCTAGCTACTACTATTGTGCGTCATGATTTACCATTTCAGTTTGTTGAGTATGAGGGTATTAGGGGGTGTTTTATGTATTTGAATCCTGATGTGAAAGTGGTATCTAGGAATACTATTAAGGCTGATATTCTTCAAATGTTTAGGAGGGAGAAAGGGAAGGTTAAGGAGGCTTTAAGTTTAGCACCTGGTAAAGTTGCTTTAACTTCTGATTGTTGGACATCTATTACTACTGATGGTTATCTTTCCTTGACTGCCCATTTCATTGATCACAATTGGTGTTTGCAAAAACTGATTTTGAATTTTAGCTTTATGCCCCCACCTCATACGGGTCTTGCTTTGTGTAATGAAGTGTGTCGTTTGTTGAAAGAATGGGGAATTCAAAAAAAAGTATTTTCTATTACTTTAGATAATGCTTCTTCTAATGATTCAATGGCTGATTTGCTTAAGAGTGAAATGGATTTAGTTTGTGGTGGTGCTTACTTTCATGTTCGGTGTTGCGCTCATATCATGAATTTAATTGTGCAAGATGGTTTGAAAGAGGTTGATATAGCTATTGTTAAGGTTAGAGAGAGTGTTAAGTATTGCAAGGGTTCTCAATCTAGGAAGCATAAGTTTTTAAGTTGTGTGTCACATGTGGAGCTTGACTCATCTAAGGGGTTAAGGCAAGATGTGCCAACAAGATGGAATTCAACTTATATGATGTTAGAGTCTGTTTTATTTTACAAGAAAGCTTTGGTTTATTTGCAAAGAACGGATGCAAATTATGTTCATTGCCCAACAAGTGAAGAGTGGGTAAGAATTGAGAAAAATTTTAAGTTTTTAAAGGTTTTCTATGAGGTCACTTGTGCGTTTTCTGGTTCAAAATATACTACTGCAAATCTGTATTTTCCTAATGTTTTGAGGGTAAGGGTGCTGTTACACCAAGAAAAGGGAAGCCATGATGCTTTTATGGAAAAGATGGCTAGTAAAATGTTGGTTAAGTTTGAGAAGTATTGGGCTACCTTTAGCACTGTTATGGTTATGGCTGCTGTTTTGGATCCTCGGTACAAATTTCAGATTGTGGAATGGGGATATGAGAAGATTTATGGGGCAAGTTATAATTTGGAGTGTGCAATGATGATGGACAAGTTGGTTTCCTTGTTCGACGAGTACCAAGCTGAGTCTTCTTTGATGAAAGCAAATGATGAAGCTAGGAATGCTGCCATGTCAAATAATCAGCAAAGTGAGTCGGATTCTCTCATGATGGTAAGTAACCTTAACCATATACTTTACTTTTTTTTTAGTGTTGTATCATTTTTATTGAATATTTGATCATTTCTACATTTGGAAGTGATATTTTACTTTGTTTTTTATTAAGGATTTGACAACTTCTCCACTAAGATGCCTACTAAGGCATTGAAATCTGAACTTGAGAGTTATTTGGAGGAGCAGCTCATGCCTCGGTCAACTGATTTAAATGTGTTGGAGTTTTGGAGAACTCACGAGGCACGATATCCTACACTTGCTCGGATGGCCAGGGATATCTTGGCTATCCCAATCTCAACAGTGGCATCTGAATCTGCTTTTAGCACTGGTGGTAGGGTGCTTGATGCTTATAGAAGCTCTTTATTGCCTTCTGTTGTGGAGGCAATTATATGTCTTCGTGACTGGGTGATTGGACAAGGTTAGTATTTTTCAATTACAATAACTAATTATATATATTCTGCTCTTAAATAAATACTAAGTATGCTGATCTTATTTGTTTTATTACTTTTGTAGTAAAAATGGAGCCTCAATTGGAGGAGCTATGTGGAGCCATCATGAAGATGAAGGTGGAAGAACAAGTTGACGCGGTCGTGAATGTTGATGACCCATCCTCACCCATAGTTGCTTCACCAGGAACACAAGATTCCAACAAAGTGTGATGAATGAACAATTTATTAATGCGTTGTAACCTATTTGAATTTTAGTTTTACGTTGGATATGGTATGTATTAAACTTTAATTTCATATTTGGTGATGTATTAAGCCTTATGACTTTTGACAGGGCATTAATTAATGGCAAATATTGCCAGTTTAAGACTTATTATTTTAGCAGATTGGAAAAACAGGTTATTAGTTTAGCAGGTTTTTTACAAAAAAAAAATTAAGTAAACAGGTCAGCAGGTCGAAAACAGGTTGACCTGTTTATTTCCAGGTTGGGTTGGGTTTAAAATTTCAACCCGTTTAACTAAACAGGTTGGGTTCAGGTCGGGGAAATCTCAACCCGTTTATAAACAGGTTGACCTGATTTCGACCCAACCCGACCCATTGCCAGCTCTTTAGAGAACTGTTGTATGCCTGATTTATGAAGTTCCGATTTTCATGTTCCATGAATGGCTAAAGGGATATATATTCCATGTGGCCATATGAGTCACTTGTATCATGTTGGAGAAATATACTACTTCTAATTCTGACGTGTTAGATTCTTATACAGTATATTGTATGCAACTAAGACAGAGGAAGTAATCTGGGTTAATGTCGTTTTACCATACAATATGAGTTTGAATTCGGGGCTAAGATATATTGTATAGAAATCCAACAAGGAACATACAAAAAAGAGGCAGCATACCCTTCTCTCTCTAGAAACCTCTCCCTTCTCTCTAAACCAAAAAAAAAAAAACCCCAAACCCTAGGTTCCTTTGTTCGTCGGCGGCCTGAGTTCTCCGCTCAACTCGGGTCGCCGGCGAGCATCATAGTGTTTTCTATCGGTGGCGAAGAGAAAGAGGAGCCAAGTTTTCGCTTCCACCTCCTCTTAGTTCGAAGCTCTTCTCGCCGATCTCTATTAGTTTTTACGGATTTTTCATGAAATACCCCTCAATTTTCACGAAATTCACCAAATGCCCCTCAACTTTCAGAAATTCACCAAATGCCCCTCACCTTTAATATAATACCCAAACTACCCTTACTAATGACACGCCGTTAGCCCGCCGTTAGCCTACTTTTCTAATTCACCAAATGCCCCTACAATGTAACTTATTTCACCAAATACCCCTATTTCAAAATATAATTCACAAAATGCCCAAATGTAAAAATTACCTTTTTAAAGCCCAACGGCTAGTTTTTGGGCATGTGTATGTCGACCGAAAAGATGGAACAGTCCTTGTCGGCTGGTGTTACGGGGGAGGAAATTGATGAAGCAGGTTCTCCGTGCTAATTTGTTGGTGGTGTTTCTGGGTTTTCTCCGGCTAACAATTGTCCATTGGTTGGGGTTGGGGTTTGGTTGGGGTTGGGTTCTCTCTCTCCATTTTTTTAAGACAAGTGAGAGTCTTTTTATTATTAGATGCGAGTACAACATTAGTTTACACCATAACTGAGCTTAATCATAGTTTGGGGAAGTTGCTGTCAAAAATCCGTAGCTCTAGCGACAACCACATGTCCATAATAGGACTAGACATCGAAAGACACTACTGTCAAGATGACACCAAACGCCAACTTGCTGAAAAAGTTGCCATAGTGAAGCTGTGTTTCTTCGACAATTGCTTGATTATTCAGTTGTTGCGGATTAATAAACCTATTTGTTCACTGGCCTAGTTCTTCCAAAGACAAGAGCTTACCTTTGTTGCTTTTAAAATGAACAACTGTCTTAAAGCGTTGAACAGAGATTATGGGATTCAATGCAGGAATGCTTTTGATTTGGGTGAATTGGTTGTAACTGTTAAACAAGATAAAAAACAGACCAATGAACAGTTCAAAACATTTGGATTGCAATATTTGACGAATCTATTTACACCGGGTAAAGAATTGTTTTTGTACGTGCTTAAAGGTCCTGCAGCACCTCTAGGAAGTTGGGGTGCTACTATGTTGTCTTTACAACAAATTGAAGCAGCTACTCGTGATGCTTACTTGTGCTGCCTTGTTGCGTATTTCTCTTGTTAATTACTCCATATTTGGGAAATAAACTGCTTCCTCATGAAATTGTAATCAATCTAGCATTTCTGCTGCTAATAGTTTCAGATGTGTCAGAAATAAAGTGTACTAAAAATATCAGCAACAGATTAAGCATATTCAACACACAAAAAAACATCACTTATCAAACTAGATTAAGCATATTCACCATTCAAAAACATCATAATTATCATATTCACCATTCAAAAATAACTTCATATAGTGACAGATATACTGAAACAATATGTAGTATGGATAAAAAACATCATAATTAAGCATATTCGCCATTGTTGCTTGGATCACGCTTGTAGTATACCCTTTGTGGATTGAGTGTTGTATCGGAGCTACGAATGACAAATTTCCTCCCACGATAACAAATTTTATTTGGGACTCTAACATATGTGGACTCATTATGTGTGGATGATGATTTTGAATGATAACTCATGACATAAAATGAGATGAAACTACAACAAAAGAATTTGGTGACTAAATAAACACTCAGAACAGGGTTATTTATACTAAAACAATAAACTACGGCTATTTTTCAATCCCAAAAAACTAGCCGTTGGGCTTTAAAAAGGTAATTTTTACATTTGGGCATTTGGTGAATTATATTTTAAAATAGGGGTATTTGGTGAAATAAGTTACATTGTAGGGGCATTTGGTGAATTAGAAAAGTAGGCTAACGGCGGACTAACGGCGGACTAACGGAGCGTCATTAGTAAGGGTAGTTTGGGCATTATATTAAAGGTGGGGGGCATTTGGTGAATTTCTGAAAGTTGAGGGGCATTTGGTGAATTTCGTGAAAATTGAGGGGTATTTCATGAAAAATCCGTAGTTTTTAGGGGTTTTAATTTGAGAATCGGAATAAGCAAGCAAAGCTCGTGAATTTTGGGTTCGGAGGTTAAAAAAATCGAGTCATCTTCCAGCCCTGCTTTAATCGTAGCCGCCGTCGTCGGTAAAGGTAATCTATTAGGGTTAGGGTTTTTGTTTGGAAGAATTGTTGGTTTTTTTGTGGGTTGTGTTATCTTGTGTAAGTTTTCGGAATTCCCTTGTTTTGGGATTTCGTGGCTTGTTTTTCCCAAGCCCTTTCAATCGCCGCCGTCTTGTGTGTGTCGGACCACCCCGATCTGGACGGTAAAGGTAGTCGCCGCAGTCTTGTAGTGTCGAACCACCCCGATCTTGACTGTAAAGGTAGTTGCCGCCGTTTTGTAGTGTCGAACCACCCCGACCTGGACGGTAAAGGTAAAGGTTAGTTTAGGGTTTCAGTTTTTGGGTTAAATTTTGCCTCTTGTGCTTATGCCCGCACCTCCCCTGCTTTGCCTTGTGTTAGTTTATAGGTTTGTTTTTAATATGTTTTGGATTAACACTTTGTTTTGGGAAAATTTGTGTTGTTTTCTTCTTGGTTTTGATAAGTATTGTCCGTATAAGATTGTTTGTATTGGTGTTCGTCTGAGTTTTCTGGTGTTGATTGGATGTATCTTGAAGATATATTTAGTCTGTAGGTGGGTTGTTAGGTGGGGGGAGTTAATGTGTTCCTGTGTGTGCCCTCTCTCTACCGTAGATGATGTTGGAATAATGGAGTTGTCCTTTGGAGTTGGGTGTAGGATTGGAGGTTGTAGTTTTAGTTGTTTGATTAAGGAAGGGGTAATAGATTATGGGAAGGTCTGGTGTTATGGGGGTTGTGTTGTCCTTTGTTCTTGGAGGGTAGTTCTTGTTATCCCTTCTTTCAGGTTAGCGTTGAGAGTAGTTCTTAGCGCTTTCAAAAATCAATATCTGAACGCTGCTCCCCATTTTATGGGGTTTCATAGTATGCTAAACCTTTTCTGTTTCGACGCTTGTGAGAAAAGCACAAGGTCTATGAGTCTAGCCCATAGCATTGTCTCTCTGTCTCTCCTTTCCTTGTTTTCCAAGTTCTACAGGTACTTTCGGGAGATTCCTAGTCAAAATTGGCCTAACATCAGTACCATCTTCTATAAAGAGAACTCAGTCGCAAATTGCCTTCGCAAGACCAATCGTAGGTGGTGTAAGCAAGGCATTTTCAACAATCACGGACTCAAGCAAGAAGAGCACTTTTCCCTTTCTTTGTTAATTCATGTGTATTTTGTTGGTTTAGTATGTGTAATGGTCTATAAAGACCTTAGTGTTGTTGTAGAAGTTAGCGTATAGTTGTAATACTTTTTATTTTATGTAAAATCAGCCTATGTCAAAAAAAAAAAATTATATATATATGCTGAATTATCCGACATGTTGAATTGTAATCTTGCATCTCACCTTAGGGCTGTGGTTGCCTTTGTGTAACCCGCCACTTTATCTTTGAAAGCGCTATTTATGTCATAATTATTCAAGTGTTTACATAAGTCTGTTTGTATCTTTAGAAAAAACTACTACACATTGATTCCATATGGCTATATCATACCAAGTGGTTGTTTGTTTTATTTTATATACTTTTTATTTTGGTTTAAAGCCACTGTCTATCCTCAAAATTATACATCATAATTTCCCGACCTATGAATCAAAGTATTATTCCTTTTATGGATTTGGTCTAAAATTAAGTTTTTACTACAATACCTTAATACTTTGTCAGCCTAGGATAGTGGACATCCGAAATTCCCGACACTGTTGTCCAGTATCTCCACCTCATTTTTTCAACAAGTCGACTTTCTTTATGTTTTATTTTGCATCTTGTCCCCCCCTCAATGATTCAATTTTAAAACAGTTGAGATATGTGACCAACTTATTGGATCATCGATTCATCGACCAGTCTTTATGAATTAACTTAACTACTACGTAGTATTATGTCATTGGATAAAAGATGCAAGACACTTTTTGCTCAAATTTACTTGCCAATTGTATATCTTAGTGCCTGTATATTCATACCAAATGACAAGCATGTTGGATGAGCCAATCTGTCTTTATTGAATGTCTGTATATTCAAACCAAATGACAAGTTATAAATATGTGATCTTTGCGGTGTTGTGTTATATTCTTGTGTTTTTTTTGCTTGATATATTGATACGATATACTTGGGTTTTATTTAATTTGTTAGTAGTCATGTTAAAAGAATGACAATGACAAATTTCAATTATTTGTGTTTGGGTTAATCTACTTGAATACTTTTATATGATTCGTTATGAAATCTAAAATAAAAGGACTTGGTCATTTCAGTTTTAGCTATTTAGAATGTGTTGTCATCTACGTGCACTATTATGAAAATGATTAGCGTTTGCTTTTGCTAATCAGTTTTTTTGTAGGGTTTTGAGGAAAACGAGTTTAGATGGTGGTGAAGATAACGATAAGGAGAAGAAGCATATTAGTCGTCCTCCTGCAGTTACAACAACTAGAGAGGACAACTCTAAAGACGAACAATACACAAACCGCCACGCCTGTGTTCCCACAAGATAAAGAGGAGGAAGAGAAAGAGAAAGAGAAAGAGTAGTAGTTTTTTCTCACCATCCTACTATTTTAAGGATTAGTTAAGTAATTATTGGCTTCCATTTAGGCTCGGGATTTACTTTAACTTTATCATTTCGAATCCTCGTGAGTTAGAATTAAGTGTTGAACAAGATAGCATATGCAATTACTTATTTATAAAGATAAATGTATGTTACAAGTGTTAGTAGTCGTTAAGCTATATGTTTTTTTCTACAAACAACCATTTATTAACCATAATAATTGAAATACTTCAATAAAAATAATTACACCATTAATTTTTGTCTATCTTGGGGGACGGCCCCCATAACCTTACAATGGACCGTAACATACCACCCCTCTTCGCAGCCACATGCCCTCATGTGGCAGGCTTTGCGCTAGGCAAAGAGAGAAAGTTCCTAGCCCCAGACGAGCACCGACGTCACCTCCATCAGTCACGTGGTGCTAGGAGCGGTAGTCGGCTCTGATACCATTGATACAGGACCACAGGAGAACCATCCCCAAAAGCTAGCTCAAGGGGAGGAGAGTCCATGATCCTATATAAATCCCACATCAGCCACCCATATGACCGATGTGGGACTTAAGTCCCATAACCTTACAATGGACTGTAACATATATCGCGCGTCGACCAACAATTAGTTTCCAAAAATTGAATTGTGACTCCTAAATAAATAAGTGAAGGGGTAATTGTGACTTCTAAAAAAAATACAGAGGGAGTTTATTTTTTGCCATAACAAATTTACCAAATTAGTCGACTATGATACTCCATATGAAATAAGAAAGACAATTGTGATAAAATAAAAGTTGATGTACAACTTATTCTTGATTATATGAGTAGTTTGTCGGAGTGTGTTTCTTTGCGTTTTGTTCATAGAGAGGGCAATAAGGTTACTCATGAGTAACATTCATTCCTTGTCGTGTATAATTGGTAGAAAGAATGCAATGTATTACTCTCTTATTGGAGCCGGACTTACCTACTAATGAATTTAACCGCCCATAAGGGATTCCCCTCAACAAAAAAAAAATTAAAAATTAAAATATTGATATCCAACACACAGGATACTAAATTACTGATAATTTATCTTAATATTTAGAAAATCCAATATACACTAATTTATTGGATGTTGGTTCTTTTCCTCTCACTTAAGGTCTGTTTGGTAACACCAATTGAAATTGAGCTGAAACTGATAAAACAGCTGAAACTGATAAGATAATACCTGAAACTGATAAGGTGCTGAAACTGATAAGGTAGCTGATTATGTTGTCTGTTTGGTAGAACTAGTTTTGTAAGTACCTGAAATTTTTAGTAGTTTAATTGACATTCTATATATTTTAACATCCTATAATTATTTTAACTAGTATTTGGGCCCGGGCGATGCCCCGGGTTAATACACGGATACAAATTTTAAATAAATTCAATACTCCATAATTATTAATATGTCATTTATTATGTTTTGTTATGAAAAGATGACATAAAATTTGATTTGGATTAGTGGTTAATTGTTTGGTTTACAAATTAGAGGTCACGGGTTCAAGACTTGTACACTACTACAGAAATATCATTTAATAGCGTTTTTTTAATAGCGCTTTTACCTCTTCCGCTATCAAAAGTATAAAAAATAACATATTATAGCGCTTGTATAAAACACACTATCATATGTGCACATATTATAGCGCTTATATAAAAAGCGCTGTCATATTAAGTCGTATACGCAAATTACAGCTTTATTATAAAGCCTATAAGGGGGCGTTTGGTTCGAATGGGGTAAAGGGAATGGAATCAACAAAGGGAATGAGAGAGAAAGGAAAGGAAATTCCTTTGTTTTGGCAGTTGTTTGGTGGGATTTTTATTTCCTTCAATCCCTTCACGTCTCTCTCCTTCTCCCTCAGTGTTCCTCTCCTTCTCCCTCCTTCCTATACTTCTCTCTTCCGCCGCCGCCCAACCTTTCGCCGCCACCGCCCAATTGCTACCACACCCAATTGCTACAACGCCCAACGCCGCCCAATTGCTACCACACCCAATTGCTACAACGCCCAACGCTGCCCAATTGCTACCACGCCCAACGCCCAATTGCTACCACGCCCAACGCCCAATTGCTACCGCCGCCCAACGCCATTGTTTCTTATTCTCTCTCTTCTAGATGTTCACCACCACTATGAAAGTCCAATTTGAGGTTTTAAAGGTTAAATTCGAATATGAAAACTCTAGATCTAGAGTTTCCTTGGTCGAATTTGACCATATGAAATCATAATTAAGGGATGGTGGTGGTTTTTTGGGGGTGAGAGGTGGTGGATCAGGTGGTTGGGAGGGCGGCGGCCACGGCTTTTGGAGTTGGTTTCGGAGGTGACGGTGGCTGGTGGTCTCGGAGGTAGTGGTGGTGGTCTCGGAGGTGGTGGTGGTGGTCTTGGAGATGGTGGTGGTGGTCTTGGAGATGGTGGTGGTAGAGTGGTTGGGAGGGCGGCAACCACGGGCTGGTTGGTTGGTTGGGTTAGACAAGGTGGTGTATTAGGTAAACTGGGAAAGGGAATACAAAATCTTTGGGGGGGTGGGGAATCAATGTAGAGGACTTTGGGGAAATGGAGAGGGTAAAGGGAATGATTGAAATGGTGTTACAAACAACAATAAAGGGAATGAATCCTGCTCATTCCCTTTCCCTTTCTTGAAGACCCCCAACCAAACGGCCCCTAAACATAATGCTATTAAAACGTTTAGGAGGAAAAAAAACTAAAACAAAAATGAAAGGAAAAAACGAATCCCTGGCTTCTCTTCACTCTGCAAAACCTCAAGCCTCAAGACCCTAATAGATGGCGAGACCACAAAAATCAATCATATGGCGGCGATTACGGTGGTGGCAAAAATCCATCTTCAGGTGGCGGCCTTTCCTCCGCCCGGCGGTTCTTCTTCTCATGGCGAAAGAGAATTTCAAGGTAATCCATCCATGAAATGTGCGATACCTGTTGATTTTAGGTTTGGTTGTTCATAATTTGCGTTTTTAAGTGTTGGATTATTGTTAATTAGTTTTCTTGAACGGTTTTGTGGTGAAGGGGGTTTGCATTCGATTAGGATTGATTATTATGGTTTTAGGGTTTTGTTCCTCTGAATTGGTTCACGTATGGAGTGAGTATTTAGATTGTAATTGGGTTTTGATTCTCTATTTTGATAATAGGTTGTTGGATTATTTGGATTTCATTATTGCACTAGAGTATTACGTTTTCTGGAATTTAGGAAAACTACAGTAGGATGCTTATCACTTTATCTTCTAATGTGACTATTTCATTTTTAAGAAAACATAATACCAACTGGAAATGAGATATTTTTTTAGGATGCTTATCACTTTATCTTACTAGTCTCAATTCTCCTTAGGCGACTCTTGATGCGCAATCGTGTTTCAAGAATATGTTGTTTTGATCTTTGATCTACACTTCATAATTTCTTCAAATGTGGCTTCTTTGTTGCATTTGATGAATAACTAAAGACTACTTTGCAGGTTAGTCAAATTTTTTTTACTCTATTCTGAGATTGTAATTTATTTATTTTTTGGTTAAAATTAATTTGATCTGATTTAATTATAGTTATTCTTGATGGGTTAGTGATTTGGTTTTAAACTTGTCTGATTCTGTGATTCAATGCTATTTTATCGAGTAAATATGTTTTTGATTGTTTGGTTGAATGAGTATGATTCAATTCGGTCAACAAGTAACCAATTTTGACTGATTCTGATTGTATTTAAAGGAATTGGAATTAGGCGCAGAGAGATATAGATTTTCGGTTAGTTAGAGCTTAATGAATGGAAGTTAGCTCCACTTTCTGCCTTAAAAAAGTAGATTATAGGATTCAGAGAAAGATTTTATCAGGAACTTTAATTGGATCTGCCAATTAACTTTTATCAGGAACTTTAATTGAACAGAGTGATCGGAGCTTCACCTGGCTCACGAGGGCCGGAGCCTCCTACTGCCGGCTTCCCGAACCCGACGGACCCCATCCCAACTGACTACATTCTCCGGCGTCCAGGACTCCCGGTATATATATTTTTATTTATTGAATTGCTAATTATTTGTTGGTTTTGGGATATTTTTTGTTCATTTAAGTTGTCTGATTTGTAATTAAAATTTGATTGAGACTTTGTGATCTGGGGCCAATGTCAATGTGATGTAGGAGTAGTGAATTAGTCAGATAATGTGAATATGTGATATGGTGAATTAGTCACTTAATTCAGTGCTTCAATAGTCGAATTAGTCGCTTAATTGGGTGCTTGAATAGTTGAATTAGTTACTTAGTATAAGTTCAAGTCACCTACACAAGAGTTTTGAAGATGGGATTGGAATATTTAAGGATCGTTTTATACAGAGCATATCGGTTCTTTGGGTCTAAGTTTCTTGTTATTATGACTGAATTCTAGTGATTCGAAATGGGTCGGCGCTGATTTTGTGCCAAAAAAATTACCTTTAACTGCCAAAGTTTTCTCTTTTGGAGCTTGGAATTCTAGGTCATTATATACTGTATACTATGCTGATGTTTGATTGCAAGAAGTGTGTGGATTTGCATGAGATTGATTTTGAAAATGGAAAGAATTGTGTACTTATAGCCTCGAAGACGTCAGTTTCCTTTTAATAAGGTGTTTCTGATATTTGTTTTTGGAAAAACTGAACTCTGTTATTTTAGGGGCACTGTTCTTGTGAGTTTTACTACTACGTCAAGGAGCTATGATATGATGGAGAAACTCCAGTAGCTTTGTCGTGCTGTTAATTTGCAGGAATTCTTGGTTCCAGTTGGATAGTTGGATTTTGGAATGCTGAATTCTATGTGTAGCCTATGGAATATATACCCTGTATGTTATACGTGATACTCCGTATTAGAATATTTGAGCTGAGCTCCGGGGGACATGGATAACTTGAAATGGGACTTCGTCTTGTATCCTTAAGCCAAAAGAAGTAGTGTCACCAATTTTATATAAGCCTGGTATGAGCTGAGACCAAGAGAGTTGGAGAATTTTATGAACTTGATTCTTCTCACTTTCTTTCTTGATTTTAACACGTCCCTGTACCAAAGAATGTGGGTGCATATTATTCATGTCATTTACTCTTAATGTCTTTCTTGCCATATGCTTTGTGTGGGTAGCTTGATTCTTGCTTCGGTTAGTTTTTTTCTTCTCTTTCTAATTACTCTGGTTGTAACTTGTATCCTTGATTTTCCAAACCGAAGTCTGTTAGTATTCACTCATTCTGTCATGAAAACATGAAGTCTACTTTGTGAACGTTTGTCTGATATCTAACTTGATTAACAAACTTTGATGATAATTTCTGGTGGGTTGCATGGAAGTGCAATGCTGCATGCAATCTATATATATCTTATAGTACCAGGCATTCACTTGTCTGTTGGCCTCTTTGACTTTGCTTATTACTTTTATTATTACTTTTTAGTAACAAAAATTATAAAGTACTATTTTTTTACACTGTTGTGTATATTTAACATAATTAAAATGACCTTCAAATCACACACGTGAATTTTCTCTCAAAATTTCCGCGTCTCTCACCAAAGTTGTGAGTCTAGGGTTAGGGTTCTTGTTCCAGAATTTTCTTCCTAATCCCTTCAAATCTTTTCCCCAATCACAGTTAGATTATTGTTAATTGCTTTGGCAAGTGGGTTTATTTTCTTTAGACACCTGTTTTGCTCATGCATCACTGGTTGTCCACTACGTTTTTTTAATTAAGCTATTTCATCTAGGAGATTCTAATTCTTGTTTTATAATCCTCAATTTCCACAAAAATCCTTCTGGTTATTATACTCTGTAATCCCCCTGTCTTCTTCTTAATCTCTGTCTTTTAATATCCTTGTTCTTTTTCAAAGTGTAGTTTTAGCCTTTAAATATGCCTCCTAGAGGTCAACAGTACAATTGGAGGCATCATAGGATGGGGGTATTGGTTGATCCTCCTGCACCTCATCTGTTAGGTCCTCCAATTAATTGGAGTATCTCAGTTATAGGAAAGTTTTATAGTCCAAGCTCTCCTCCTATATCGGTGGTGCAACACGTAGTCGATACTCAATGGGTTAAGAGGGGTCCAATTCGGGTGAAGAAGCTAGGTTTGTTCTTTGTGTTCATCTGTTCGAATATGGTGGATAGAGAAGCTCTATTACAAATTCAGACTACAGTTATGGATGGCTCTTTAATTTCTTTTCGGAGAGGGCATGATGAAGTGGTTCCACACTTATTGAATTTTGATAAAGCTAAGCTTTGGGTTAGGGTACATGGTCTTCCCCTTCGTTTTCTTGACATTCAATGGGGGGTGCAAGCTCTACGACATGTTGGAGTTATAGAGCAGATTGACGGTGGCAATGAGGATGTTCCCCCGGAGCCGGAGATTCGAGCTTTGTTGACAATCGATCTTTCTCAACCTCTTATTCCAGGTTGTTTCTTACCTCTTTCTTCTGATCAAGCTATGTGGGTTAACTTTCGTTACGAAGGAATTTTTAAATTCTGTAAGAAATGTGGAGGGGTGGGACATTATACTAGTAATTGTCTGTTAACTGATTATGCTGCTAGTAGAAGGGTTGGAGATTTCTTTGATAGGTTAGAGGCCACTGGTTCTACTATTATGCATGGTTCTGTACATCAACCCTTGTACTCGAATATGATTCAAGGCCTTTCAGATCGTTTTTCTAATCGAAATACCATGTTAAATTTGTTACACTACCACTGGATTGATGACTTTGACCCTAATCAACTTAATGGGGATGATGATTTAGGGGGTGATGGGGATTTTGGAGGGTCAGGAGGGAATGGGGGTGGTAATAACAACAACAATAATTCCCCAAATGGTTCTGCTGGGGGGTCAGACACGTCCTACCACCCGGCTTCAGATCATTTTTCTGAGGATGATTTTGATGTTAATGGTACTGGTAATCAAGGAGATAGTTCTACTCCACATCAAAATGGGTTCTATGATCCTCGAATGATTCATAATTATGGTAGAACCTTCAGTGGTTCAGTTCGAATGCGAGATGATTCATATATGCCTTCTCCAATTCGTAACTATCTGGAGCCCATTCCATTTACAAATTTCTCAAGTGATAACAGGAGAGGCACATTTAGAATGTGTGCTCCTGGTTTTGATGAGCCTACAGAAACAGTTCAACATGGCTTCACATTTCGTTTTGGTAGAGATAATGCTTCGTACGAAGTGGGTGAATCTTCGAGACAACCTGCTCGTGCTCATATTCCATCTCCTGTGTTACGTTCTGAACCTCTTGATCAGAATCAACATTCAGTTACAGCTGCATCTGAGGAGCTAGATACTGCCATTGCTCCTGTGATTACTGCTCCAATTGAACCAATGTATACTTCAGTGCTTACTGCTCCTGTTGTGCCGTCTATTGATCTGCCAGCTGCTCCGTATGAGCAGACATCGGTTAATAATAACCAAGTTCACCAGTGCTCTTTGCAAAGAGTTAATGTTCCTGATCGAGGATTTGTTGAAGGTAGACCTCAATTATTATTTGAGGGAGTTTTTACACCTATTCCCAATCCACGAAGTGGCTATATCAACTCTCCTCCTCTACCAGTTACCTCTAATCAACCTCGAAGGTTCTCTGAGAGTTTGGCTCTTCGAAGTGTTGATGTTGTGATTCCAGCTCCTTTGTTGATTCCTAAACCACCCCCTGTGTTGTTTAGTTCTGGTTTGAATATAGAAAATGTGCAGGTGTTTACAATAAGTAGCTCCAGCGATCCTTCAACACCATCTGTCCCAAATAATTCAGTTCATTCTCCTACCGCTAGTTTGGCTTCGAAGATTGAGGCAAGCTGGCCAAAGAAACGTTCTAGGCCAAAAGGTTATGAAAGTGAAAGGGGTAGTTCTATCAAGGAATTACCATCTCAACGTCTCTACTGTGAGACCGATTGGCAGCTTAAACGAAGGAAGCTTAGACTTAAGAGATTGAATCTTAAAGGTGGTTTCAACCGTTGGGTTCGACGCAAGAATGTGCCTGTGTTACAATCAAAATGTGTATCAGACTTAGACATGGCTAGAGATTTGGAAGTTAAGGTTCAAAAGGACCTTCTTGCTGGTTGTACTCGAGGCAAGCTATCTGGTAAAGGCAAGAGAGTGAAGAAACAAATTCTTCCTGCCTTTTGTAAAAAAAATTCGAACTGGGTTGTCAGGTGCTATTCATATCTGTAGCAGATCAGCAACTTCTATTCAGCCTTACAACTCCTCTTCTGATCAATCTTCATCAGTTAATCAAGCGAAGGCATTGCCTTCTTCACCTCCATGAAAGCAATAAGCTGGAATAGTAGGGGTTTAAATGGCATTGACTCACCTAAATTACCATATGTTTTCTGGCTTTTGCGTGTACATTCGCCAATGTTTTTGTTTTTGTGTGAGACTAAGATGGATGTCTCTGATGCTGCAAACTTGTTTAGTTGTACAAATCCAAACTTTTGTAATGGGGTAGATGCTGTAGGAAGTAGTGGGGGGTTACTTATTTTAGGTTGGAGTAGCCTTGTTATATCTTGTATTCAAAGATCCCCTAATTTTGTACTTTGTAAAATCGTTGAAGTTAATGGAAATATATCATATGTAGTATTTCTTTATGGAGCGCCTCTCGTTGATGATAGGAAGAGAGTTTGGGATCAATTGTTACAAATACTTTCTTTTTATCCAAAATGTTTAATTTTAGGTGATGTTAATCAAGTTGAACGTTTTGAGGATAAATTAGGGGGGAGGAATGTAATTGAAGGTTGGGATTTGTTTAACCAATTTCGCTTACAAAGTAACCTTCTTGAAATTCCTTTTTCTGGACCAAGATTCACGTGGACTAACAAAAGAGAGGTTGGGCATCTTATTATGGAACGTCTAGATAGGGGTTATATGACGAATGAATGGTTTGTAACCTTCCCGGACAGTAAAATATCCAACCAACTACTTATTGCTTCAGACCATTCAGCAATTGTTTACAATGATGATGTAGTTTTATTAAAGAAAACGCGACCATATCAAATTGAAAATTGGTGTCTTCAATTTGTGGAAGTTTGTAAGTTAGTCGATGACGTTTGGAAAGTTAATATTCAAGGTTCTCCTATGTTTTTGCTCTCTCGAAAGCTAGTTACCCTTCGTCTTAAAATTAAGTCATGGTGTCTTAAGAATAAAAAATCTTGGGGTGTCAACTGGAGAAAGATGAATGAAAACCTTAATACTATTGGTTCATCTGTGAAGAATATACACCAAGGGGAGGAATATATTGACAAAGTTGACAATGCTTTCTCTGAAGCGTCTATCAAGGTTCAATTTTGGAAGCAAAGAATGAAAGAACGTTGGGTGGCTGAAGGGGATTTGCCAACATCGCTGCTTTATTCTAGGGTTAAGGTCAGACAGAAAAAGAATGAAATATTGACTCTTAAAGATCAAAATGGTACATGGGTTGAGGGGCAACAGCAAGTTCAGAGACTAGTGGTTGATTCCCTTAAGAATGTTTTCAATTGCGATCGTGCTCTACCACATAATGACGATATTGAGATGGTTATAAGGGAGTTAGATTTGCCTCGTCTCACAGATGCTCATGTCTCTATGCTGGAACACACCTTTACTGATAAAGAAATTAAGGATGTCATGTTTGCTATGGATGATTC
Source organism: Spinacia oleracea (assembly GCF_020520425.1). Lineage (NCBI taxonomy): Eukaryota > Viridiplantae > Streptophyta > Magnoliopsida > Caryophyllales > Amaranthaceae > Spinacia > Spinacia oleracea. The sequence goes on along the minus strand of NC_079490.1, from coordinate 146,139,214 downwards.
AAAATCTCCAGGTCCAGATGGGTTTACGGCTGGTTTTTTAAAAAACATTGGGTTAGGGTGGGTTTTTCGGTTTGTGAAGCAGTTCGTAGTTTCTTGAAGACAGGTTACCTCCTCAAAGAATGGAATCATTCCTTGTTGGTTATGATTCCAAAGCGGGATATTCTAGAAAATACTGGGCATCTAAGGCCAATAAGCTTGTGCAATACAGTGTATAAGTGTGCTTCAAAGTGTATGGTTGCAAGGTTGAAATTGGTTCTTCCCAGCATTATCTCACCTTCTCAACATGCGTTTATCTCTGGTAGATTCATGACAGATTCTGAGTCACGAAGTTATCGAAAAAATTAATGGGCATCGTCGAGGGGGGACCTACCTTGCTTCGTTAAAGATTGACATGAGCAAGGCATGTGATAGAGTGCACTGGGCTTTTCTTCTTCAAATTCTACGAGCGTATGGGTTTCCGCAACATTGGATTCAGTTAATCTATCAGTGTATTTCAACAGTATCTTACAAAGTGTTAATCAATGGTCATACTTCAGATCAGTTTAGACCAAATTGCGGAATTCGTCAAGGTGATCCCTTATCCCCCTTTCTCTTTCTCTTCTGCATGGACATTTTGTCTCGAATGCTTCAATTAGGAAATGATTTAAAGCAGTTCAAAGGTATTAACATAACAAGGGGAACCCCGCAAATGACCCACCTATTTTTTCGGATGACGCTCTTCTTTTCTTCATTGCTACTAAGGATAGTTGTTCTGTTGTTTCTAAGATCCTCCAACGGTTTCGTGGGATTTCTGGTCAACAACTAAATTTGCGCAAAAATCCCTCTTTAAAGTTAGTCCTAATACCCCCCCAGCTGAGCGGCAAAATTTCAAAGACATTTTGAGAATGGATTTGGTCCAGAATTTTGGAACACATTTAGGGGTTCCAATTGATCTTGCGGGGAAAAAACACACTAATTTCCAATTTATAGTGGATAAGGTTGCAGGGAAAATCTCCGCATGGAATTCGTGCTGCCTATCTCAAAGCCAAAAATTAGTCTTGATTAATTCAGTTCTAATAGCTATGGCTTCTCATGTTTTTAGTTGTTTGGAAGTTCCTGTGTCGATTACGACGAAATTGGACTCTATTATCACTAGGTTTTTGGGCTGGTAAAGCTAGCAAGGGTATGCATTGGGTGAAGAGGAACATTCTACATTTACCTCGAGGGCTTGGGGGTTTGGGAATTCGGAGTTCGTCTTGCCTTAATAAAGCTTTACTTATGAAGTTAGCCTGGAGATTACATAGTAAACCCAATTCTATGTTGGCTGAGGTTGTTAATAAAAAAATTGTTAAACCCCTAAAGACTGGAATTCAAGCTTCTTTGGTTGGTCGTGGTTTGTCTTTGGGTATGCGAGGAATTGGAAGAGCCAGCAACCACATTCTTAGAGGTTGTATTTGGAAAGTTGGTAATGGGAAGAAGATTGTGGCAGGAAGAGATAAATGGGTGAATGGTGATACACCCGTTTTTAGCTCTACGGTTACTCTCAGGCAGGCTAAGGATTGGAAGGTTCATCATTTCATCCTTCCTGCGGGTTCGGGTTGGAATCATGGGGAAATTAATTCCTGTTTCGAGTTCTCCGACGCTCGAAGAATAGTAGGTATGGAACTTCCTTCTGATGAGGCTGAAGATTTCCTTTACTGGAAATTTCATAAATCGGGGAATCTAACAGTTAAAACAGCCTACGCTATGCTAGCAACAGAAGTTGCAAATAAACTTGGCTTTGATATAGGGAATGGTGATTTCAAGACCTTATGGTCTATGAACATTCTTCCTAAATGGAAATTGTTCTTGTGGAAACTTCTTCATAATGGTATCGCTACTAAGGTTAATCTTGGGCAAAGAGGTATTCAACTTTTTATGATGTGTGATCTTTGTGGTATGGGGGATGAAGATAATCAACATCTCTTCCGGTTTTGTGATTTAGCGCAACAAGTTTGGAGGAATGGAGCGTTAGTAATCCATTCAGAATTCAACGAAACTATGTCTTTCAAAGAGTGGTTTCTGTTTTATATCCGACTATTCCAACGTCGGGATGGCAAGAATAGCCCAAGATGTATTTATTTTATTAGTACTCTTTGGGGTTTGTGGTTATCTAGGAATAACCGCATTTTTAGGAAGGAAGCTACTACTGTTTCAGCTGTTCTCGCTTTCATTAAGATTGGCCTGGATCAACATGGAATTCTGCAAGATCAACGTAAACCTTTTTTAAGGTTTATGCATACATCAGAGGGGATTTCTGTTTTTCCTCCAGGGTTTTCGAGGGTCATTTTAGTTGGAGCGGAAGATCATGGTCCAATTAGTACCATCGTGATTGATGGTTCGTGGCACAAAAACACTAGGAATGCAGGTATGGGTTGGTGTCTTGACAACCAATATACTCCGAGTGATAGAATTCTAGGAGGAGCTCAATTTGGTTCTGCGGATTCTGCTCTTCAGACAGAGGTTACGGCATGTTTTCTTATCTTACGTTGGGCTGCTGAGGCTGGGATTGGAAGAGTTACAATTTTTTCAGACTCTCAACGACTGGTTGATTTGCTAAGATCGGATGATGTGACAGACATTCAACTCATTTGGACGCTTGCTGAAATTAGAAGGATTGCCAAAAACTTTAACTGGTGTTGCGTCAACAAGGTAGATCGAGAACGAGTTCAACATGCTCATGACCTGGCGACAACGGCTTCTACTCTTCTTTTGTCCTTTATTAATTTTCCGTCTCTTTCTAGTTGTCATTAGTTTGTTTGTTTAAGCTCATGTCAAAAAAAAAAAAAAAACATAATTAAAATGAAAAAAATGGACATATTTTAAATTTAGGGGCCCAATTTTTGTGAATAGCATAGGACCTCTAAAATATTTAAGACGACCCTGTAAATCAGCAAGGCATTATCCCAATTCTTTTCCAACGGCATCATAATCTATTCCTATAATGTGAAGTTCAAAATTTTTTTCTTCATGTATGGCACTTATTGTTTATGGTAATAGTAATTATTTTGGGTTTCTTTCCTTCTATATATGTATGAATGCTTATACCCCATTGTTTTACTTTTCAGATTGTCAGTTTTCAAGTTATGACAGAGCAGATTGACGAAGTAAGAAGCGAATGGGTGCACCATGTTGTTCAACAACTGTATAGCTAGGTTATGTTGAAGGAATCAACAAACATAAGACTATTAAGTTAATGTATTTTACTTAGTTTAATGTTTAGAATTTTATTTTATATCCATGTAATCAGTTTTACTAGGGTGACATTGCAAAATTCTTTTAATTGAGTTTTGGAAATTAATTTTCAACTATTTACTATTTTTCAGTATATGGTGTTATTTTGTGGCAAAGATGAAATATTATATATATATATACACTCAAATGAGAAGGGAGCTTAAAATGAGAAGAATGAGAAGCAATCTCGTGCGTTCGCTAAGATTAGATCTAACCGTTACTACCGCGTTTTAGTAATGGCATTATTGTAAATATTGCAAAAAAAACATTCGGCATCATCATGAAACAAAATAACAGCTATTTTCTCTCTCCTGACTGTTTCCTTTCTCTCTCCTCGCAAGTTTCCTCTCAGGAGCTCCTAGCTTATTCTCTCTCCTCCATTGTTCCTGTCCTTCTCGATTCTCTCTCCTCACCAGCTGCAACCAACACGTCGGCACCATCTTCACGCTGCCATCATCCATCGCGCCGCCACAATCTCCACCCTACGATCGCCGACCGCCACCATATCTATGCCTTCTCCTATTGTGAGTTAATTTTAGGGTTTTATTAAAATTTTATGGTTTTATTAAATTTTTGGTTGAATTGAATTGAGATCGGGTTCAATTTGAAGTAAACAATTGATATTTGCATTGATTTGAGTCCCAATTAAACTCGAAGTGTCCCGATTTGATCCTCTCATTCATTTCTCTACTTGTGCGTTTGTCTTTAGTTTTCGCTTGTATCTGTGCTTTTCTCAAGTATTTTGTTAATGTTTTCCAGTATCAATTAAGTAAATTATCAAAGTTAGAATTTGAAATTGAAGGATTGAGATGTTGTATACAATTTTCGCAAAATATGATGAGCTATATATAAAAAAGAGAGCAATTACCTTGAGAGATCGAATTGCTTACAATTTAAGGTAAACTTAGGTTGGAAATATAATTTTAGCAACGACATAGTCATGAATTAGTGTCATTGTATAGCAGTTTTTGTTTTGTGAAAATCTCAGTTAAATGAGGTTGATAGATGTTAGAAAAGAAGGATTTGATTGGAGTCACTATGAACTTAAGGAACTAGGTAATTTGTGAGCTATGGTTTGAGTTTGGTATGTTGTGTGTTACGGAGTAAGTAATCAGTTTGGATACACCTTGTCTCAGAGGCAACGAACAATTATACTACTGTTCAAGAAAACTTCCTCTAGAAATCATCAACCATTCAACTACAATTCTATTTCTAGTTCTAATTTTGCTGTTAGTAATGGCTTTGATAAGTAATTGTTGTCGAGAGAGATCCCACGGGGTAGTAGGGTTTTATAAGAGAGTTTACAAGGGATTTGATAGTGTTAATGGTATAGAAATTGTGTGGTGTTCGGATAAGGATAACAGGTAGAATAGATTAACGTCTGAGCATGATGTTACGCGTATGTGTACAGAATAAGCCAGATAGATCATACATCTGTATGTAGAGTAGGATAGATCATGAGAGTATACTGAAATGCTTACTATTTTAAGATCATTCATATCATTATTGAGATTTTTACTTGTGGCATTACATCAAGAATCATGTTCTTGTTGTAGGTCATACAGCAAGCAAGAATTGGTGTAGGCAGATTCTTGAGTGTTGACGTTTGATGAAAATCATGGTAGCAGGAAGAGTTTTGTAGCAAGCAAGCCTTAACAGTCATATTTTGTGTAATTTGGGAGATTTAACCTTCGTTTAATGTTCTGAAATTATTAATTGCATTTAGATGTTTTTATTAATTGCATTTAGATGTTCTGAAAGTGAAGTAGACAAGACCTCTAATGAAGTTGCGGATGTAGCAGGGAAGCAGCGCCCACAAAAGCCAGCTGAGAAGCAAGATGGTTTGCAGGAACATGTGAAAGAAGATGCTGAAGAAGGCAAGAAAGTTGCGACAGATGCAAGTAGGATTAGGGATAAGGAAGCAGGGGATCCTTCTCAAGTAACTACTACTCCTGAAAATTATTTATACTAACAATTCTAATACTATGTATTATACTTTCAAAATAAAAGACTACTGATAAGGAAATTCATTGAAGTCCTCAAGTCCCTAGCTAAATGCCATGTATTTTATTAAGCAGGTATGATAATTTGCATATTTAGTTTTCTGCTCATCTGATCAAATGAGCAAAAAAGTTACTCATTTGCACAAATGAGTAAATTTATTTTGCTCATTTGCACAAATGAGTAAAATTTATTTTGCTCATTTGATTCTATTTAAAAACACTAGCCTACTAGCTCAATAGGTAGAGCATTGTGCAAATCCACAAAAGATGTGGGTTCGAATCCCACGTAGGTCAATATCTACTTTTTGTATTGTTTTATTTACTTTTGGGTTAATGTTATTTACTTCTTATCAATTCATGTTCTTTTTGAGCTATTATGTCGTTTTTTTGGTAAAGTAGCGAAATGTTATTACCAAAAGGTAGGAACAAACAAAAACCAAACAAGGAAACGACATAAAACGTTAGAGGAGTACAACTCACTCCCTAACAACCAAACATAAGCTACAAGAGGGAAGCCACCCTACAACCTACAGCCAGCAACCCACAACCCACTGCAGCAAACGACTGACCATAACCAGAACCCTGCAGAGACACCAGCGACCTAACGGAGCCTGCAGAAAGCCAGAAACAGCAGACAGCAAGCCTGCAGTACCTACAGGCCAGCCTGCTCAAAGCAGAACTGCAGCTAGCAAGCATTCCAGCAGTCTAACCCAGCAACAGACGGACAGGCAGCAGCCACACTAGAACAACCACCAGCAAAAACATGTACTCCCAACTGTACAGGCAGCAATACTCCACACAACAAGAAAAAACAGCAGCACGGAAGCACAAAACCACACACTGCACACTGAAAATAAAACGCAGCAGCTACACAAAGAACTTAGCAGCTGACTGTAACAACAACAACCTACAACCAGAAAAGAAGAACACAACCAAGACCACCTAAGGAACAAGACCCGCAAGAAGAGGCTTCTGCATACACCTTAAGTAGGACATAAGTTGAATCTGCCTCAATAGCTCAACGCTATTCATCTGGAGCCTCTGGAATATTCTCTGTTCCTTTCTTTCCAAACCAAGTAAACCGCTACACTGAGAATCATTTTGTAAAACTGGTGAAATCCAGAACTTTTTTTAAAATGATGAAACATAAATTGAAGCTCTGACTGCCAATCACAAGGGCAACGAGTAGTACCCATCCACCTTAAAGCTTCCTGCCACATACCTCCTGTGAACTCACATTGAAAGAATAAATGAGACACATTCTCATTTTCTTTTTTGCAAAAAATGCATAGTGGCTCACACACCACGCCAATTTTTAAGAGATTATCATAAGTTGGTAATCTACCTAGCACAGTCAGCCAACAAATAAAATACTCTTAGGAGGAGCAGGATTATTACAGATTAACTTTAATATTTGCTCATTTAGACTCAAGGAGCAAAAATTTCAAATCGAAACTATAATATTTGCTCATTTAGACACAATGAGCAAAAGTTTAAAGTTGGGATTTTAATATTTGCTCATTTAGACACAATGAGCAAAATTTTAAAATCCGGACTTCAATGTTTGCTCATTTAGACTCAATGAGCAAAATTTTCAAATCGAAACTATAATATTTGCTCATTTAGACACAATGAGAAAAAGTTTAAAGTTCATATTTTAATATTTGCTCATTTAGACACAATGAACAAAACTTTAAAATCCGAACTTTAATATTTGTTCATTTAGACACAATGAGCAAAATTTAAAATCGAAACTATAATATTTGCTCATTTAAAAACAATGAGCAAATGTTTAAAATCTGAACTTTAATATTTTGCTCATTTAGACACAATGAGCAAAATTTTAAAATCTGAACTTTAATATTTGCTCATTTAGAAACAATGAGCAAAATTTTTAAATTGAAAATATAATATTTGCTCATTTAAAAACAATGAACAAAAGTTTAAAATTTGAATTTTAATATTTGCTACAATGAGCAATATTTCAAAATCCAAACTTTAATATTTGCTCATTTAGACTCAATGAGCAAAAAATTTCAAATCGAAAATATAATATTTAGAATTGAAACTATAATATTTGCTCATTTAAAAACAATGAGCAAAATTTTAAAATCTGAACTTTAATATTTGCTCATTTAGAAACAATGAGCAAAATTTTTAAATTGAAAATATAATATTTGCCCATTTAAAAACAATGAGCAAAAGTTCAAAATTCGAATTTTAATATTTGCTCATTTAGACACAATGAGCAATATTTCAAAATCCAAACTTTAATATTTGCTCATTTAGACTCAATGAGCAAAATTTTCAAATCGAAACAATAATATTTGCTCATTTAGACACAATGAGCAAAAGTTTAAAGTTCGGATTTTAATATTTGCTCATTTAGACACAATGAGCAAAATTTTAAAATCCGAACTTTAATATTTGCTCATTTAGACTCAATGAGCAAAAATTTCAAATCGAAACTATAATATTTGCTCATTTAGACACAATGAGCAAACGTTTAAAGTTCCGATTTTAATATTTGCTCATTTAGACACAATGAACAAAACTTTTAAATCCGAAATTTAATATTTGCTCATTTGGACACAATGAGCAAAAATTTAAAATCGAAACTATAATATTTGCTCATTTAAAAACAATGAGCAAATGTTTAAAATCTGAACTTTAATATTTTGCTCATTTAGACACAATGAGCAAAATTTTAAAATCTGAACTTTAATATTTGCTCATTTAGAAACAATGAGCAAAAATTTAAAATTGAAACTATAATATTTGCTCATTTAAAAACAATGAGCAAAAGTTTATAGTTCGAATTTTAATATTTGCTCGTTTAGACACAATGAGCAATATTTTAAAATCCAAACTTTAATATTTGCTCATTTAGACTCAATGAGCAAAATTTTCAAATCGAAACTATAATATTTGCTCATTTAGACACAATGAGAAAATTTTTAAAGTTCGGATTTTAATATTTTCTCATTTAGACACAATGAACAAAACTTTAAATTCCGAATTTTAATATTTGCTCATTCGACACAATGAGCAAAAATGTAAAATCGAAACTATAATATTGTGTCTAAATGAGCAAATACTTATAAAATCTCATATTACTTAACATTCAAAAAATTTGCTCATTTTTTATAATTTTATACAAATTAGCAAATATTTTTACTCATTTTGATATTTTACACAAATGAGCAAATTTTTTTAAAAGTTTGCTCATTTTGATATCATAAACATAATACAAAGAGTTGCCTATGTAGGATTCGAACCTACACCATTGTGCAATCGCACAAAGCTCTACCAATTGAGCTAATAGGCATTATTAATACCCGAAAAAAACGAATAAAAACAGCTCGGTATCAGCTCACAAAGCATCCTAACGATGGGTGCGCCAGTAGCAGCAAATTGCTTCCACAAACCGTGAATAACTACTCTTGCTCATTTGATAACTACTCGAGCACAAACAATAACTACTTTATCAGCATCTACTGCTACTTTATCAGCACCTACTTTAAATTAAAACTCGAAAACAACTGTTGCTCATTTGCTCATTAGATTTTAAACACTTCAAAAAACTATCAACTGGGTCTTAAACAGCAGCAAAGCATATGTATCCCTATTGTTGGACTCTATTCAGCCTGTATTCAAGCCTTTTGCAATTAACAACTTCATTTTTTTTGGTTATTGAAATTAGCAAAACACAGATCATATTAATATTTGCTCATGTTCTTCCCTTTTTTGGTGCTTAAACCCCCCACTTCACAAAATTCAGAAACAGGGATAAACCCCCACGAAATTCTACATTAGCAAATCCAAATTAGACAATTTCGCAATCAAATTTTAATAGTTGTGCAATAATTTGAATGGCCGGTGCTTATACCCACACTTTAAAATAATACAACAACAGGGCTTAAACCCCCACATTACAAAATTCAACCACATGGCTTAAACCCCCATGAAATTCAACATGAGAATAGCGCTTCATATACATCCGCTATTATAAAATAATTTAAAAGTTGGCGGTAAATCTTTTACAGCGTTTCTTTAATAGCGCTTATAAATTGCTATGAAAGAAACATTTGAATTATCCTAATATAACATATGACAGCGCTTTTAAAAAGCGCTATTAAAGGTACGTACCTTTTACTTTTAATAGCGGAGCCATCAACAGCGCTTGAAGCGCTGTTAAAAGCATTATTAAGCGCTTTTAAAAGCATTTTCTGTCGTAGTGGTACCACACATATTTATCATTTTTAAATAATTGTGTATGACATGGAACATTGAAGTGAGATTAGTGTGAGTGCCACGTGGCACATAGGCTTGCTTATCAAACGCCTTTTAATATATAGTATAGATAGATATAGGTTGATGTATTACTCCACAAAAGTTAGTAGTATCTATATAATACGTGATGTTATGAATCTAAATATTTTAAATACAAAAACCAATATTGATAACATCTAGCAATGTTGTCACGGTTCACTTGCATTTCTTTGGATGCTACTCTTGAATTTTCGATATTTCTAGAATCATTAACATCAAGTACATTGTCATCTCCCACTCATATGTATCTCTAGCTAATTTCTCAATCAAATTCCAACTCTCTTCTGGAGTCTTCTCCACAAATATATAAATACTCATGGAATCCAACACCAAATCTTCATTCAATCCTTCATAAATCACCAAACATAGTTCCCATTGTTCAAAAATATGATTTGGACCAAGAAAACCTCCGAGCCTATAATAATATCTCCAAAACACTTCATTATCAAATTGAGGAAAACAAATAGAAGCCAGTTTATATTAAAAAAGGGAAAATTTTATACACAAACGAAAATATATATACAATGTAGCCTCACCAAAAATAAAAGCTAAAAAGAAAAATAAAACCGTCTCCCCGGCAACGGCGCCAAAATTTGATAGGCTGTCGTACACCCGTCAAAAATAAAATTCTAACGAAACCTCCTAACAATGTAGTAGGGTAAGCAGGGTCGAATCCACAGAGAGATGGCTATTTAAATCTAGCTTTCAAGGTATGGCAAAAATAACAATGTCACAAAATTTAGGATTGAAGGTTTAAACTAAAATAAATAGGAAAATAAACTAAAAGATCTAGGGCAATGGTTCACTATGTTCATAGTTCAAAATCAATCAAAACATCATCAACAATCCAAGTATTCAAAGTATCTAGAGCACGAATTAATCCTATGCTCGGGTCTTAACACTCTCGATTCAACATATGTAGTAAGGTCGCTAACTTAATCATAATTGCTAGTTGTAGTTACGCCTCTAAAAGTAGATTTTTCGATTCTAAACTCTATTAGCAAGATTTAATCAAACAATTGATCAGATTGCAAAGATTAAAGATATAAACCTAATAAACTAGAAATATCAATGAATATTGAAACATCAACAATAATAATAAAGATTCATAATATAAACATGGATTCCCAAACCCTAGAAACAATCTACTCAACCATGAAATAAATAATGAAAATTAAGTCTATGAATGAAAATATAATTAAAAGCAATAAATAAAATAAAGAAAGAAACCAATAATACCTAAAGGAGTTACATTAATGGTGTATGTAGAAAAACTAGGGTTCATGAAAGAAGAAGAGAGAAAAATAAAACTAAGCGTGTATTGAGAATTATAAAGAAATAATAACATGAGGGAAAATAAATTAATTCCCTTAAGTATTTATAGGTCCTATTTTCTAAAATAAAATAAATAAATAAATAAGAAAATAAAAAATAGAAGTCGTCAATGATTGGTCGATGGAACGATGATGTGGCAATGAAACCGCCAAAAGCTTGATGAGTGTGCGCACGGAATGGGGCAGCGCTCGTTGGGCGTCGAGTGATCCCTCGCTGGCCGAGAGGTATTGCTCGCTAGCGAGGTCGACTAAGTTACTCACTGGGCATACGGAGGGAGCAGCAATGGGAGTGCAGCGCGAGATCCCTCGTTGGCCGCGAGTAATCCCTCGCTGGGATGATGCTAGTGCGCGATGGAAGGCAGCGCGAGATCCCTCTCTGGCCGCGAGTGATCCCTCGCTGGGATGCTGGTGCGCGACGAGTTGGTGTGGGCAGCAAGGGGACTAGCGCAAGGGACATCCCTCGCAGGAGGCGAGTGATCCCTCGCTGCATTGTTGGGCGAAGCGTTTATGTCATAACTCTTGTTCTACAATGCCCCTAGGGACGTATGACCTATCGTTGGAAAGCTCTTTAAGTTTACTTTCTAGACCAATCAAAATCATCTCATTCCAATATAGAGAACTTGAGATATCATCAAAAGAGTGAACGCTTGTCCGTTTTGATACTTAGAAAATAACGTTTAGCTTCGTTGTTGACTCAAAATTATTCCTAGAGACATGTAATGATCCTCAAGTCAACATCCCACCAGTTCATCAGCCAAATTAACTCTAAACACTCTGAAAGCATCCAAATGATCGTAAAATCACCTGAAATATTAGAGAAAACACGAACGGGGCGTAATAGAGTACAATAACGACAACTTATGCAAATGCGACTCTAAATGCAACTAAAATGAGACGAATGCCTAGAAATGAAACCTAAATGCACCTAAAATACCCTATACAAATATGATTCATCAATAGAAGGATTAGTGCATGACTCCATCAATTCTAATGCTCGATTACAATTGTTTACCATGGTTCCAATGTGACTAGATAGCTTAGCTGATCAACGTGATTGTCTTCCCTTACGCTTCATTGGGATGAGCTTTGTAATCTTTGTACCACACTTTTGAGGTTGTTTCCCATTTCTGGTATCACTGCTCTCCTCTAGGTTGGATGGACCTTAATTCGGAACTTGAGTATTACAACCACCATCAAGGCCTAAACTGGGTACAGTACCACAATCACCTCTAAGAGAAAGATTAGGTACTTGAAAAGTAACATCACTTAGTAAAGTGGTATAAAAACCCTGCTCTTGATTTTCCAAATTATCCAATCTAGGATAGTAGTCAGGGTAAACCTCGTCATTTCCACTCTCATAATTTTCATTGATTTTGTTATCATTTCTTTCATCCTCCAAATTGACTATATTCACTCTTGATGGGTCAATACTTGTTGACACAACATCTGCATCTATAGCATATACATCTTGAAATAAGTTATTCCACAATTCTTCTAACTCGGGAAGTAATCCTTTATTTCGAAACTTTTTTGCTTCAGGTTTTTCCTACACAAGTAAAATTAATATTAAATTTTTTAACTTGTATAAACACGTTAATAAATTAGGATTAATATGTTTTAATGATATTGTACTAACCTTAACTTTCCTTTCCCACCATTCTTTTGGTGCTTGACTTTTTCCCGTCACGGGATCCCATCCAAGACCAGTTTCCCCTCTCCTCATTTCAAGAACTTCCAAAGCCGCCATTCTCTCCTCATGTGATCAAATTTATTCTTCAAAGTTTTTATTGAGCATTTTGCATCAATTTTTTTCTCGAACTCCTTATGAACTAATGACCACTTAACCCCTTGTCCACGCCCATTCTCATTAATGGTGTTTTTCAGAATTTCACAGTACATGACCATTTCCTCATCTGACTGTAATACCTCGTATTTTTATAATAATTATAAATATATTTTATTATATTTATAAAGCATTATGATTTTTAGAATTTATTTCGCATTTAAATATTATTTAAATGTATTTTAATTATTTAGCATATTTATTATTCTAATTAATTATGAAACGAATTTAATTTTTGAGTCGGGAAATTTAATGGAGTCGCGAGTAATTTTAAAGGTTTGGGTTTTTAAATAAAAGTCCAACTCATTTTATTAAACGAGCCCAATCAAAAGAATTTAATTCTAAACACTAAAGCTAGCCCAATCATTTAATTGCTAAGCACAATATCGAATTCCTAAGCTTAGCCCATTATTTGGGAGCCTATAAATAGGACTCCCCTCATTAAATGATCCCCCTTATTTTTCATTAAACCCTTCCTCCTTTTCTTGCCCAACACTCCTCTCTCTCTCTTTTCTCTCCCTTGTGCCCGGCTCCCCTCACCCGCACACAACCAAGCAGCGATGCTCGTCGTGCCTTGCTCGTCACTGCTTCTCGTGCCGTGCCTTCGTGCATCGCACTCCCCGCCCACACTCTCTTGTTCCCTCGCTCGCAGCCAGCGTTGCTCCCCCTTCCCCTTGCTGTGCTGCATGCTGCGTGTTGTTGTTATTGTTGTGCGCTGCTGTGTCGCTGCCCCTCTCGCCCAACCACACACGCACACCCCTCACTCTCTTGCTCGCCTAGCCCCGCACACTCGTCCCTCTCGTTCCGCGCTGCTGTTGCGCGACCTGCTACTGCCTTCGCTCTTTGTCCGCGCGCACACACACACAAATCGTGTGTGTGTGTTATTTTTGTTCGTTCGTTCAATTTTTCGCCCAATCACATTCAATTCGTTATTGTTCCGTGCTATAGGTCGGATTGGTATAATTCTCTTCTTCCTTACCTATTCTATTTCAATTCCGTATTTCAAATTATATTATTATTATTATTATTGTTTTGAATAATTAAAATGTTGGGAAACGGTTGTGAACACCGTATTGTGATGTTTTACTTGTTTTGATTCTTGAGGCGTATTTTAATTATTAAAGTATGAAATTTCAGATTCACTTATTTAATAAAGACTTGATTTTTATGGTGTTAAATTGATTTTATTGGAGAATTAAGGTTAGGGTTTTAACCTAAACCTAAAGGGTCAATTGCTTAGCATAATTAGGTGATTGATTTAATTATGATAATCAATTATATTTTCAGAGTTATAAAAAGGTTTAAAGTGTCAATTTTTATTGATTTTAAGGGTGGAAAAAGTATGTTTTCATACTAGGGTGTAGTTTTTCAAATTGAGACGATTAATTTATTAAAGAACGATTTAAATTCTAATTATCGTCAAGGTTTTATAATTCATAAAAGTTGTTGGAAATTTAATGAACATGGAAATAATTAAGGTTTCATTATTTTGATGATAGGAGGTGATTTCTAAGTGAATGATCGTGTTCGCAAAGTGGCCCCTACGCTTAGATATTCAAGGTACGTACAAGTCTAGGGCGGCCACATTATTTGTCAAGGGACATTGCGTGATTATTTGTTGATGAGAATCATATTACGTGAACTTGGTGAATTCATATGTGATTTGGTGAACAATCATGTGAATTATTATTAGTGGAATTATTGATTTGTTGATTGAACAAGCATGTTGGGACTATTGTGAGTATGGATTTCATTGTCAATCATGTTGTTCAATATTTATGCATGTATGGTTTGTTTCACATGCAAGGGATGGATTATTTATTGTTATGCTATTGTACGGGATGTCTATCATACTTTTGAGCCAATTATTCGTGCCTCGTTGCACTATTTATTATACCACATGTGAAGGGTTCGCTCACGTAAGCCACCGCACATGTAGGGTTCAGTTGTGAATGTTTTATATGAAATGAATTAGGATTTGTCGTGATAGGGCACAACCTTCATGTTAACAGGCATGATGTGGAATCTCACCTTTTTGTGAGAAGGAACTTGGTAGTAATTTCACTACGTCTTGATTTATTGATCACAAGTCCTAAAGGATTAAAATGAGATTATTTTGGTTGTCGTTTATTAAATGTATGTTGGTTTGAGTCTCGAGTTCGCTATTAATAAAATATTAATAAACGTAAAGTGCAACCAGAACAAGCTTCAAAACACTTGGAACGTATATACCTCGAGTATGAACAATGGGGGGAGACTTGTCGGAAAACTCGATCTCCTACTAATGATACAAGACGTTGTTTCATATTTTTTATGCGCTGGAATTCCGTCGGTATGGCCCGACACTCGGTATGGTCCGATATTGATTATATTATGTATTATGGTGTTTGGTGGGCTCCCAACACCCTTCCTTTTATGAAAACTTCTTTTGGCCCGTTCGAAGCTTATTCTAATTAAATTGTGAGTCAAGAGTCGAGTCAAGAGTCGAGTCTTGTATTCATGATTTGTTTGTTATTTATTAAATAGCTTTTGCATGTGGATTAGTACTTTAGCGAGTGATGCATGTTTATAATTTTCTTTCACTCTAGCCTTGTAAGTACTCAGCTTTTGTTGACTACATGCTTTATGTCTCTTGGTCATGACCTTCGCCTTAATGACCCTATGATGATCCATCATTGCACTTGCGTTGTTGGGGAGTAGATTTAATTTAGCAGGTTGATAGAACAAAGTACGATCGAAACCATGTAGCTTGGGATGGTTGAGAGTATCATTCTTTTGTGCTTTGGAAACTATTTTAATATTTTAATCTCGTATTGCCTTCGTGGTTTGAATTATACTTTAATCTTGTTTTGTGTTTGTTGGATTTCCAATACTTTGGTTTTGGGCCGTTATGGTTCCAATTTGTAGGAGGCCTCAATTATTATTTATGGTGGTTTGAAAGTTAGTTATCATTAAATTCCACTGCGTAATTCTGGTACTAGCCTTAACCGTTATCACGGTGGCGGAAATACTTTAGTAATTCTTTTATTTTAAGTTGGAAAATAGTTTTATAAAAGCAAGGAATTATTAGGGTGTTACAAAGTGGTATCAGAGCTTAGTTTCATTCCTTCTTTGTAGTAAGTAATACTACAAAGTGGTAATCCGAGACTAAGGCTGCTTTGTAATAATCTATTTACAAAGTGGTATTTGCGGAACTTTAGGATTTTTAAATATTATTTTCCTAAAGTCAAAACGTATTATTTTGAGTACTCAATATTTTAAAAGTCAAATACCAATTATTTTGAGTCGTTTGAAATAAGTTGAAAAGTTTGGGATTATTATTTAATTTAATTAATTTTTGTCCGAATTTTTTTTTAATTCGAAATTTTCGAATTTAATCCGAATTATATATTCATTTTATTCGATTTTTTTTTCGGATTTTCTTTTATAATTAAATATCCAAAATTTATTTACTTTAATTAATTGATAATTCTTATTAATTTTCGATTTTAATTTTAATAATTTCAACTAAGTTAGGAGTTAATTCTTAATTAATTTCGAAAATTATTATTACTTCCAAGTGAGGAATGGGTAGATTAAGAAGGGCATATTATTTTAAGTATGCATTTTATGTAACTATGTGATTTATTAATTGCCATGTATATGTTTTGACCATGTTTTATCTTGCTTTATGTGATTATTTGAATCATATTTCATGCTGAACATATACTTGTGCATTGAAATTGTCTGACTCCACGTACTATTTATTGTATCCTTTTGGGTTGGAATTTCTTTGGGAACGCGTTAGTAAGACTTTTTAGTTGTGAATTTTCAGGATTTAAGATGCTACCTTCTAGGTTCTCAAGTCTAGGATGCCTAGAGAAACTGGATAACGAGACTCATCATATGTATGTTCAGAAGATTGAGTTTGCTTGCAACTACTTTGCTTCAACCAAGAATATGCCACATCTTAGGCATAGGGATATGATGGCTAGTATGATTATTCATTATTGTTTGCCCCATAAGAACCCTTACATAGACCTTAAGAAAAAGTTCAATGACATGCACTATAATGATGGTACCCCTAATTGGTACAAATATGGGACTGGAGATGGTAGATGGAAGTACGATACTGAGGTTCTCACTACTATTTTAGAGGTTGCTAAAACTAGTTATGAGGATGGAAGATACTCTGCGGGTCTAGGTATGGGATATGTGGGAGAAGAAAGTGATGGTGAAGATGGCATGATACATGATAAGCAAGCTAATGATATTGGGGAGGATGATGATGAGGTGGTTGAAATTGAGAATCCTAACCCTGTAGTTCCCGAACCAACAATTGAGATATCTAGTGGATCCGGTTTTGGGGTCTTTGTACTCTTTCTCGATTTAAGGTTTTCATATGGAAATTTTTGCGTCATGGTCTTCCTTTGGAAAATACTCTTCTTTAACGGGGTATATTTGTTGACCCTTCCTGTTCTTTTTTCTCTTAGCACCCAAAGATTGACTCCCACTTATTCAGGGATTTCTCTATGATTAATCGTGCATGGGAGTCTGGTCCTCTCACTACCTTCTGCCATCTGTCTACTTCTGGTTCCTTTGTTGATTGGTGTGTCCGCTTTGTTTCGAATACAATATTCTTTGCGTCCTAGTCTTCTGCATCCCTTTGGCTCCACATTGTGGTCCATTTGGGCTCTTCATAATGAAATGAGATTGCGTGATGCAACCTAGGATCCAACCTTGGATCCAGGTGCGTTTCCAGCATTAGTAGATGGATGGCGAGCTTGCTGAACTTCAGTTTGATCTCTCTATGACCATTGTTTTCTCAAGAATCTAAGGAATCATCATATTTCTCCAGATTTGTTAGTTTCTCTTTCAGTGGTGTCTGCAACTTCTCTGGTTGGTTTTGATGTGTGCCTAGCTTTTGATGGGGTCTGGTTATCCTCGTCTAATGAAGCAGGGATTGGGTGGATTGTTCAACATTCGTTGTTTTTGCCTATTTTAGGTGGTGGGGCTCAGGCGTGTTTTCTAGGTTCAGCCCTTCAAGTAGAGTTAACAACTTGTCTATGGGCTCTTCAAATGGTTATTCGACGTGGTTTCTCCAAGCTTCTTCTGTATTCAGATTGTTCCTCGTTAGTCCTATTGATATCTACTTATTATACAACTCCAGTCTCTGTCTCCTGGCTTGTTGTTGACCTCCGCCACTTGCACAGGTCTCTTTTCAAGTTCTCCGTCCACAAGATTTCTCGATCTATTTTGCTCTCTTATTTTGTTTGCTTTTCTAGTCCTTTTGTAAAAAAAAAAAAAAAAAACTTTTATGACTACTATGGAAAATACTTTGTAGATCAATTTCAGCCAAAATAGACATAGAATCGATCAACCATTCATTTCGCTTTAGTTTTGCCAAGTCGTTCAATCATTCATATCATACACACTATTTTAGTGATTATAAATTTGAACACAGAATGGATAACAAAAATATGATATTTTAGTCATGCTCACTCATGATCAAAGAAAGGAATCCACTTGGCCTCTAATGTTTTATTTTATTAATAAATAAAAGCATCTAATAATTTCTATAAATAACAAAGATAACCCCCCCTTAATTTTACTTTGTTTGGAATGATAGACATTGTTGCCACGAAGTAGACAAAAACAGGGAACAAGTGCTAATTTGTGGTGCACAAAGAGTGATGTGGGCCTGGCCCGGAGGAAGGTTCTCAAATTAGTGGCTGAAATTCAAGAATCGAGCTTTCGCCCAATTTGTATGACTTCGCAACATCATTTTTTTGTTAAATTAATTCGTGGCCACTATTTTAGATTTCCTTAATCCACGTTCTATATAGGTTGGTTATGAGGGTGCACCTTATACCTGATCCGTTCAGGAAATATCGCACCATGGTTGATTTTTACTTTTCTAATCATTATTTTGACTTTTAATATCTCAAATCGTGTGTAAGTAAAAATTGTAAAAATTAATATTTAGATAATAGTTATCGATACGAATCTAACATGACCTCACATGACTAAAATTTTCTTACGTACGAATCACAACAAATGAACAAAGTCGTAGTGTGAATAGTGTAAAAAACAAATGGTGCGATATTTCCGGAACGGAGGAAGTATATTTTTCCTCTGTCATTTAAGTTAACCATGTACATTTTTTTTTATTCAATATAACCCCCTGTTCTATTCGATTGTTTTGTGGCTATTACTCCGTACAACGCGCGGATGGTGCAGGGGCCTGCACGTAGATCTACGTGCACCTGCACCAAAACGCAAAAATACAAAAAGAACATAAGAAACTAAACAGAAAGAACATAATGGAGTAAACGAAAAGAACATTAATCAAAAGCTGAAAAGAACACTAATGTCATAAAACTAAAGAAAATGTACAAGATTGAAAATACCATATTCTCTCTCCTGATACACTATAAAAAGAACAACTATTTTACAAAAAGAACATCATGTGAAAAATGCAACCGAAAAACAAAAAAATAAACATATTATCGATAATATTATAAAAAATTAAAAAACAGTAAAAAAGTTAAAAAGTTAAAAAGAACACAAAATAATTAAAAAAAGAACAACAACTCTTTTAGAAAACACAAAGAACAAAACCAAAAGAAAAATAAAATAACAAAAACTCAAATTTTTTTTAAGAAAAAGACAAAAAAAAAAGAACAAGAGAACAAAACACATGAAAAAGAACACCATTTTCTTTTCCCTTATCAAACAAAAGAACAGAATGAAATGGACGAAAAGAACAACAAATCCATGTTCTTTTATTAGTTGTATTTGTTCTTTTCAGAGCACTTAGTGTTCTAATTAAAAAGACAAAAACGACGATATTTTGATGCACTTAAAACTAGATCTATATTTTTATGTAAATGTATTTTTGTTTTTATCCAACGCATCAGATCTATGTTCTTTTATTAAGTGTTATTTGTTCTATTCAAACGATTTTATGTTCTAGTTTAAAAAAAGACGAAACGACGATTTTTTGATGCACTTAAAACTAAATCTATATTTTTTTTAAAAGTATTTTTGTTCTTTTACCACGAATAACACTATGTTCTTTTTTAAGTGTTATGTGTTCTTTTCAAACCATTATATGTTCTTTTTTTAACAATCTATGTACGTTGATATAAAAGAACAAACTATGTTGATGCCACAGTAAAAGTAAAGTTGTGAAAAGAACATTACAATTTGAAAAGAACAAGGAAACGTACCTTAAACACTTGATCAAAATTTACCAGGAGCATCAATATCTTTTAATAAATCTTCAAAAACTGATCTCAATCCTCGGAAAATATCACGCTCTCCAGATATTCTCTTGCTTCGAAAACTAGCCAAATTGAACTAGTGTTTTTCTTAATTCACTCATTTTTCAACAAAGGAGAAACATTCATAAGGATTTTAGAGAGAGAATAAGGAGAAAATACATTTTTTACTCTTTCACTCACCATCTCACTCTTTCTCTCTCAAAAAATCTCTCTTATGTTGAGAGAATATAAATCCTCTCCTCTTTCTCTCTCTAAAATGTATTTATAAAATGACTAATGATTATGATTCATAAGTACAATTATTATATATATAGTTGCTGAAAAATAGAAAATGAAAAAATAGGAAGTAGAATCAAAGAATAACAGAGAAGGAGAAAGGAAAAATTCTTAAAGAGTGCATAATGAGAACTATGCACGTGTTTTTATTTTGTTCTTTTAGCAGAATATTATAAAAATTAGAACAAATGAAAAGACTAAAAGAACAAATAGAGAGACTAAAAGAACAAGTCAAATACCTTGTCCAACAATAATATATGATTCGGAATCATCATTTTCATCATTCTGTTATGAATTATCAAGCACATTATTCATAATATCTGAAAAAATAATAGGTTAACATGTATAAAACCAAGAAAAAGAACGCAGCCAAAAGAACAAAGGATAAATAAAAATTAAGAAAAAAAATAACACAATAAAATAAAAAGAACAAGTTATGAAACGCAAATGAAATTGAAAATAATAAAAAAGAAGAACACAATAGAATGAAAGAACAAATTATGAAACGCAAATGGTCTATTTTTCTACTATAATGAAACTGTTCTTTTAATACGAGCATAAAGAAACTGTTCTTTTAATACGAGCATTATGTTTTTTTAATACGTAAAACTGTTCTTTTCTGGGAAAAAAATCGTAAATACATAATCCAAATCTTCAAAAGCAGCAATTTCAACGAAATCAGCATGTTGTTACATAATTTGATTCATTAAAATCATCAAAACCATCAAAACTCGATTATTACAAAAACAAAATAATCAAAATCATCAAACACACGATTATTACAAAATCAAAATCATCAAAACCTAGAATTTATTATTTCAAAATTGAAAAATTACCTCCCAAAATCTGATTATTAGCTGCAGAATTCAGATTTGAAGAAGAAGAATCGATTTAATTTGATGTTGAAGCAGAAAAATCAACGATTTTTTGGGAATTTTCACTACTTTCTCTCTCTAAGAACCATTTTAGAAAACCTAGTTCATACTTTCTCTCTCCTCTTCGCAATTTGAGTTCAAAACATAAAATCTAAAAGAATATATATCGCAAGAAGAAAGCAAATCGAATAAAAAACGTGAAATACAGAGCTGAAAAGAACAGAGCCTTTAATGTTCTTTTGTTCTAGGGTATTGTTCTTTTGTTCAAGAAAAATGTTCTTTGGTTCTCGAGATTTAATGAAACACGCGCGTTTTATGTGTTTTTTATGTCGTTTTGTTTCCGGTGCACCTAGAGCACGGTGCACACGCCTGCACCAACGCGTGGATGGTGCCGGGACCTGCACGTAGATCTACGTGCACTTGCACCAAAACGCAAAAACATTAAAAGAAAATGCAAAAAACAAAAAAATACAAAAAAGAACACAAGAAACTAAACAGAAAGAACATAATAGAGTAAACGAAAAGAACATTAACCAAAAACCCGAAAAGAACACTAATGTTAAAAAACTAAAGAAAATTTACAAAATTGAAAATAACATATTCTCTCTCCTGATACACTATAAAAAGAATAACTATTTTACAAAAAGAACATCATGTGAAAATTGTAACAGAAAAACAAAAAAAAAAATATTATCGATAATATTATAAAAAATTAAAAAAATAAAAAAGTTAAAAAGTTAAAAAGAACACAAAATAATTAAAAAAAGAACAACAACTTTTTTAGAAAACACAAAGAACAAAATCAAAAGAAAAATAAAATAACAAAAACTCAAATTTTTTTTTTTAAAAAAAAAGAACAAGAGAACAAAACACATGAAAAAGAACAACATTTTCTTTTTCCTTATCAAACAAAAGAAAGAACGAAAGGGACGAAAAGAACAACAAATCTATGTTGTATTTGTTCTTTTCAAACCACTTAGTGTTCTAATTAAAAAGACAAAAACGACGATATTTTGATGCACTTAAAACTAGATCTATATTTTTATTTAAATGTATTTTTGTTCTTATCCAACGCATCAGATCTATGTTCTTTTATTAAGTTTTATTTGTTCTATTCAAACGATTTTATGTTCTAATTAAAAAAAGATGAAACAACGATTTTTTGATGCACTTAAAACTAAATCTATATTTTTAAAAAAAAAGTATTTTTGTTCTTTTACCACGAATCAGACTATATTCTTTTTTAAGTGTTATGTGTTCTTTTCAAACCACTATATGTTCTTTTTTTAACAATCTATGTAAGTTAATATAAAAGAACAAACTATGTTGATTTAAAAGAACAAACTATGTTGATGCCACAGTAAAAGTAAAGTTGTGAAAAGAACATTACAATTTGAAAGGAACATTAGAGGAAAGAACAAGGAAACGTACCTTAAACATTTGATCAACATTTATCACGAGCATCAATATATTTTAATAAATCTTAAAAAACTGATCTCAATCCTCGGAAAATATCACGCTCTCCGGATATTCTCTTGCTTTGAAAACTAGCCAAATTGAACTAGTGTTTTTCTTAATTCACTCATTTTCAACAAAGGAGAAACATTCATAAGGAATTTCAGTGAGAGAATAAGGAGATAATATATTTTTTACTCTTTCACTCACCATCTCACTCTTTCTCTCTCAAAAAATCTCTCTTATGTTGAGAGAATATAAATCCTCTCCGGCCTCTTTCTCTCTCTAAAATGTATTTCTAAATGACTAATGGTTATGATTCATAAGTACAATTATTATATATATAGTTGCTGAAAAATAGAAAATGGAAAAATAGGAAGTAGAATCAAAGAATAACAGAGAAGGAGAAAGGAAAAATTCTTAAAGAATGCATAATGAGAACTATGCACGTGTTTTTATTTGTTCTTTAACAGAATATTATAAAAAGAACAAATGAAAAGACTAAAAGAACAAATAGAGAGACTAAAAGAACAAGTCAAGTACCTTGTCCAACAATAATATATGATTCGGAATCATCATTTTCATCATTCTGTTATGAATTATCAAGCACATTATTCATAATATCTGAAAAAAATAATAGGTTAACATGTATAAAACCAAGAAAAAGAATTAACGCAATCAAAAGAACAAAGGATAAATAAAAAGTAAGAAGAAAAATAACGCAATAAAATAAAAAGAACAAGTTATGAAACGCAAATGAAATTGAAAATAATAAAAAAGAAGAAAACAATAGAATGAAAGAACAAATTATGAAACGCAAATGGTCTATTTTTCTACTATAATGAAATTGTTCTATTAATACGAGCATAAAGAAACTGTTCTTTTAATACGAGCATATGTTCTTTTAATACGTAAAATTGTTCTTTTCTGGAAAAAAAATCGTAATTACATAATCAAAATCTTCAAAATCAGCGATTTCAACGAAATCAGCGTGTTGTCACATAATTTGATTCATTAAAATCATCAAAACCATAAAAACTCGATTATTACAATAACAAAATCATCAAAATAATCAAAATCATCAAACACACGATTATTACAAAATCAAAATCATCAAATCATAGAATTTTTTATTTCAAAATCGAAAAATTACCTCCCAAAATCTGATTATTAGCTGCAGAATTCAGATTTGAAGAAGGAGAATCGATTTAATTTGATGTTGAAGCAGAAAAATCAACGAATTTTTGGGAATTTTCACTAATTTCTCTCTCTAAGAACCATTTTAGAAAACCTAGTTCATACTTTCTCTCTCCTTTTCACAATTTGAGTTCAAAACATAAAATCTAGAAGAATATATATCGCAAGAAGAAAGCAAATCGAATAAAAAACGCGAAAAACAGAGGTGAAAAGAACAGAGCCTTTAATGTTCTTTTGTTCAAGGGTATTGTTCTTTTGTTCAAGGAAAATGTTCTTTGGTTCCCGAGATTTAATGAAACACGCGCGTTTTATGTATTTTTTTATGTCGTTTTATTTCCGGTGCACCTAGAGCACGGTGCACACGCCTGCACCATCAAATTTGCGTTACTCCGTATGTTAGATTGTATTCATCTTTGTGTTACGTATAGGTTACACTAGGTCAATCATCCGAGTGCAATTTACATGTCTCATATATTAAGCTAGGTGCAAGTTAAACAAAAGAATAGAAAAGATAAAAAAGAATAGAAATGATAAATCTAGGCTCCGTCCTATTCGACTTATTTTGTATAAACTTATATTATCTGAACTTAGACTCTGTTATATTCGATTTAATTTTGTCTGGACTTATATTATCTGAACTTATCTGGAAAAAAAAATTATTTTGACTAAAATAAACTTATTTGTGTGTTAGAATATCTTAAAAAAACATATTTTTTCTGAAGTTATATAATCCGAACTTATCTGAACTTATTTTGTCTGAAATAAGTAAAAATAAGTCGAACATAACAGAGTCTTAACTTAATGTACTTATCTGAACTTATTTATTTGAAAAAAATCTTATTTTGTCTGAGATAAACTTATTTGTGTGTGAAAATGTATGAAAAAACTTATTTCTTTTCCTGAACTATCTGAATTTATTTTTTTTCTAAAAATGAGTCAAAAGTAAGTCGATCATAGCAGAACCCTAGTCCCTCCGGTAGAATTGTCCGTTTTTAGTTTTCGGTTTTATGAATTTAAAAGTCATGTGATTTGGATTAAATTAGAAAAAAAATTAGCATCATTGTAAATATTTTGTTTAGTTTCTTTAAAACTAGAAAACTGAAAATGATAATTCGATATCGAACGAGTTCTAAGAAGTTACTTGTAAGTGTTCAAAAATCGTTCCCTATTGAAAAAATAGACAGGAGTGAAGACAACTGGTCCGATCTCCTGTCCGAAAAAAACAATTTTTCGGTCCCGTTCCATTACGGTCCAAAACCCATAGAAAATCTCTCTAGGATTGAACCGATTTTGCTTAAAAAAAATATGAATACAAACCACAAAGGAAGTAATTTTCTCCTTTATTATTCGATTTTTTTTTTTTTATTTTACTTTTTACCCCTTTTGTAGAAAAAATTTAAAAAATATACTTCAAATCATCATTTCGTATAAAATTGGTCCAAACAGGTCACCTCCAAGTTTTGGACCAATTTTTTCAGTCCGGGTCTGGTTCAAATGTTACCAATCCAGTCTTCGGATTTTGAATTATCAAATTTTAATCTATGGTCCGGTCTAATTTGATCTGATTTTGGACTAATGAACAAGAGCATCAATAATAGATATCTGTTAACCCCCTTTTAAATTTTCTCTCTCTTTAAAAGGTAACTCTTAGCTAAAATGTAGTAACTCTTAGCTCCCTCTTATTTAGAGGTTGATTGTGACTTCCTCTAAATAAGAGGTAACTCTTAGAAATTAAGAAGGGGTTGAGGTGGAGGTTTGTGTTTGTTTTTTCATTTTTTATTTATTTTTTAAAAAGAAAAAATATGTAAAAGATATTAAAGAGGTAGTAAATAAGAGTTAGGCCCTGTTCTTTTTGGCTTAATTTCAGTTTCAGGACTTATTTGGCAGTTCAGTTCAGTTCAGTTCAGTTCAGAAGCATTCAGTTCAGTTCAGTTCAGTTCAGGAGCATTCAGTCAGTTCAGTTTAATTCAATTTAATTCAATTCAATTTAACTTAATAAAAATAAAAATAATAATAATAATAATATTGTTTTTATTATTATTATTTATATTATTGTATTACTTATTATTTATATTTATATTTATATTATTATATTATTATATTACTTATTATTTATATTTATATTAATATTATTATATTACTTATCATTATTATTTATAACTAATTATTTATTAATAATTAATATAATTTATTATTATTTTTATTAATTAGTTACGGATTATTAGTTATTAATTATTTAGTTTTTAGTTATTAACTATGAATTATTATTATTATTAAAACTTATCATCTATTGTAATTATTTAGTAATCAATTACAGATTATTATTATTATTATTAGTTATTATATAGTTATTTAGTTATTAATTAATAATTATTCTTTAGTTATTAGTTAACATTTATTATTATTATTATTTCATTATTTATTATTCTTATTATTTCTTATTTCTTATTTCTTATTTCTTATTTCTTATTTATTTTTATTATTTGTTATTTATTATTTATTATTTATTATTTATTATTTATTATTTATTATTTATTATTTATTATTTATTATTTATTATTTATTTCGGTAATATATTCTGTTAAGTTAAGTTAAGTTAAGTTCAGTTCAGTTCAGTTCAATTCAGTTCAGGAGCATTCAGTTAAGTTCAGTTCAGTTCAGTTCAGGAGCATTCAGTTCAGTTCAGTTCAGTTCTCAGCTCTAAAGAACAGGGCCTTAGTCTATTTCTTGGGTTTTTTCATGGACAACTCTTATTAAGAGATGGTGATGAGTTGGACAACTCTATTACTCCCTACGACTTAGAGCATAAGAGTAAGCTTACTATTGATGCTCTAAGTCGTAGGGAGTAATAGAAGGGATGTCAAAAACTGGCCTGATCTAACCGATTTCTGACAAAAATCGAAGTGACCTGAGAAAATAATTTATCACACTCAATCTGCATAAGCATAATGACCCTGTACAAATACATTATCCGATTATACCGATTCGTAACCGACAGATGACCCGATTGGACATCCTAGTGTATCCGGTATCGAGATATTTTTCATCCATCTATGCCGACGTGCCCTTCATTTGCGTCATTTCTCTCCTGTATTTTTGCTCTTCAAAAAGAAGCCAAAGGAAAATACAACAAAGAGACAAGTCGCAGAAAAAAATTGAAAGAAGAGAGAGAAAGTAAGAAAAAATATTGAAATATCTGGATTCTGGAATACTAGTAGTCGTCTTTTACCAGAGTATATAAGTGGGTGATGAAACACCCAACATTCAGATCATCATCCTATTTCAACCAACTCACCCATCTTTTTCTTTCTTAAATATAATTCTTATTGTAATTGTTAATACCCACCTTCTTCAATCTCCATTTCCATTGAAAACAACCCCAAGTTTCAATCTTTATTGTTTATTTTGAATTACCCAGATGGAAATTTCAATCAGAAATACGATTTTGTAATAGTAGAAGCTTGGAAAGTTAAAAGAGTAAGTTTAGAGAGAGAAGGAGAGAAAAATGAGGACTCTTTGTGATGTTTGTGAAGGTGCTGCTGCTGTCTGCTTCTGTGCGGCAGATGAGGCTGCTCTTTGCCGTGCTTGTGATGAGAAGGTACTTTTCTTTTTCTGAGTTCTTTTTATTTTTGTGTTTTATTGGGAATTATTGATTAATTTGAATCAAATCATGTGTTTTTTTGATGAGATTTTGATCTTTGTTGCTTTCCAATTTCAATGTCTTACTCAGATTTAGTGATTAATTTAGTGAGTTAATTGGTAATTTTTTGGCGTTTGTGTTCAGAATCCAAAACCCAATTCAGAAATTACGAAAGTGGAAGAGTTTTCTTTGAGTTCTATCTGTAGTTTAAGTTGATGAACATGTATTCTTTTTAATTGTGAGTTGGGTAAAATTTTATTTATTTATTTTAGAACTAGCTTATGCTTTATTAGTGGTACCAAAAAGTTTATAATTTGGTTACCTAAATGGGTTGTTTAGGGGAAAAATGTGTAATGAATATTTTTTGAAGTAGCCCAGGGTTGGTCTACCTAATTAGTGGCTGTGGTGCTAAACTGCTAATGGGGGGATTTTGAAGTGAGTGTGACATGTGATTCCACATGTTGGATTTCGTGTCAGCTTGAAGTTCGATGGCGGCCAAATCTTGAATGTCACGACTGGTTTTAAATGGTGGAGGACTGTGTATGCGTGCGCGCGTGTGTGTGTGTGAGGAGAGGGGTTAGACCATTAGGTGTTTGCCTGCGTTGTTATGTTACATTGAAGTATTGAACTGTGTGTGTGTGAGAGAGAGAGGGGAGGGGTTAGGCCATTAGGTGTTTGCCTGCGTTGTTATGTTCCATCGTATTTTGTCGTTAAGGACCAGTGTGTGTAATCAAATATCTTCCATCAACTTTGCTTAATGCTCCTGATAAAAGCTTCATTCTCACGTATAAGTTCTAACCATAGATGCATTGGCTTGTTAAATTATCTCCTCGAATCTTAGCCTAGAAATATTGTTGCCAACATGTGAAATTCAGGCGCTTGAACCAGTCTATGTTACATATTTGATTGCAGTGTGGCTTCCAGGATTCACTTTGTTTGCATTTCCCTTCTTACATTGCAAAATAATATTCCGCGTTATCTGTAGGTTCTATCCAAATGGATTTAGGGCCCTTTTATTTTTTGAAACTTATCACAACTCACAAGGATGTTTATTCTGGCTGACTACCTTAGCCTTGGTAGTTATCAATAAATTTTAAAAGTAGGATTTATTTGAAAGGATTATTATAAGTTGTGTTTTTCTTTGCATCTTTTAACTCTGACTTTTCTAATTTTCTTGCCTCTTTGGTTCCATCGATTTCTCTGCTTTTTACTCTCCCCCTTCTCCACATCTTTTCTTTTCTTTTCCTGCTCTAGTTTCTGGAAGCTTCTGCTTGACATTTGACTGTGATTTGGCAAATACATGTAATACCAAGTGTTGACAAAGAAAAAGGAAGAGATATGAATACTTCCTCCGTCCTAGATTGGTATTTACTCTTATCATGGCACATAGGTTTACGTGATAAGTTTTTGGTTATCAAAAGTAGATGGGAAATGAGATAGTGCCGTGGTTGGAGTTAGTAGGGTATTTTATTGTATTGAAATTTTTGGTAATACAAAAAGAGAGATGTATTAAAATATTGCATTTTTCTACATTTTACCCTTGTGTTTTATTGATCTCTACGTTGTACCCAAGCCCTTGTAGTTGTAAAGGCAATCCACTTTATCCCTGCCACCAACCCAATGTTAACAAATAACAAGTTCCGTTACTTTTACAAGAATCAAGATTTTCCTACATTATTAATGTCGGGTTACCAACAAAGATAAGCTTGATTTTAAAATAGAAAAACCTTGGGTTGTTTAAAAATTAACAAGGATAAGGTTGGTTATATTTTACAAGTATAGGGGTACAACGTGGACGATTTCAAATGCATGTGTATAACGTTGAATTCAAAAAAACACAAGGGTATACTGTAGAAAACCCCTAAAATATCTGTGTAGTCTTCCCTAATGGAAGTGTAAAAACTAATTAGGGACAAATGAAAAAGAAAAGTGTAAAAACTAATATGGGGAAGAGGG
The DNA here is from genome assembly GCF_020520425.1 of Spinacia oleracea. NCBI lineage: Eukaryota > Viridiplantae > Streptophyta > Magnoliopsida > Caryophyllales > Amaranthaceae > Spinacia > Spinacia oleracea. Next base: position 146,109,786 of record NC_079490.1, on the reverse strand, counting down.
AGCATGTATCTTCCAATTTGTGTGCTAGAATTGGTGCAAAAGGTTTCTTGCTGTAGCTTAAGTTGTGGAATGTGTCTTGCTTGGTCACGAATTTTGATTACCTGTTGTATGAAAACTTGCAATAATTTGTAGTTCCAATCATGAACACACATTCCTTATTGTTTACTTCAGATGACTTTGATGTCAAAGAAAATTCAATGATTCAGTGCAAATAGCATAAAAGCAATAAATTCTAGTATTACTGCTAACTGGAGAAGAAATTGAATTTTCCAGGAAACCACATAGAGTAAAATTGAACCTTGAGGATGGTAAAGGATTAAAGATAGGATTTTTTTGTCAGAAAATGTAGATGACCTTGACTCATAGACAATATCTATCGTGTTCGGTGATAGTTGTATGAAATATAATATCTAATTGAAGCAATGTAAAGATGAAACTGAGGAAATTGAGCAGCAGGATAAGTTATGTGAACACTTTTCTTAGTCTCTCTGTGAACATTTTTTATTCAGTTTATTGTTATGATACAGAACATCTTTCTCTTGACTAGGGTGCGTTGAAGTGTATACTGTATAGTTGAGAACTTTGAACTTCTAGTATGGATCTTATTGGACTAATAGTTGATGTTTACAAGAAGTAACTTTCCATTTTCTGAATCTTATTTGGCAGGTCCATATGTGTAACAAGCTTGCTAGTCGACATACACGTGTTGGACTTGCAGCCCCAAATGCTGTACCAAAATGTGACATTTGTGAAAATGCACCTGGTGGGTATCTTTCTGCATCTGAGTAAGGGTTGATGTTTTATTTATTTATCCTTGTATCTTAGTGTTGATGAATAAAACCTCCATTATATGCAGCTTTCTTTTATTGCGAGATTGATGGGAGTTCGCTTTGCCTGCAATGTGACACGGTTGTTCATGTTGGCGGTAAAAGAACTCACAGACGATATCTTTTATTGAGACAGAGGGCGGAGGTCTGTGTATTAAATGATATGATTACTGATTAGTGTTGGCTGCTTGTTGCATCTTCTTAAAAAGGGTTATGTTTATTTCCTAACTGATGGATATGTGTGTGTAGTTTCCAGGGGATAAATATGTAAATGTTGAAGATATGAGCTCGGGTGATCCAATGGATGCTAGGAAGGAACCTAATCAATTATCGGAAGCAATTGCAATGGAGAAGGAGCAAAACAATGTAGTAATTGTAGATGGTATTCATGGTAATGGTGTTCCTGATGCACAAATGGATAACAAAATGATTGATCTTAATGCTAGACCCCAAAGGACTGTTCTGCAGTCTTCTAACAACAACAACAACAACAACAACAACAACAATCAGGTGCATGTCTTGAGTTGAGTGTATAGAATGTCTTGGCTTTCTTGAACAATAGAATATTTTACTGATAACTGGTATTTCTCATAAAGACACAGGGAATGGATTATGTTTCTGGGACTAATGGTGATTCTGCAAGTGTTGTTCCTGTTATATCTTTTAAAAGCGAGCGGGAAAAATAAACCAGGTTATTGCTACTTATAGCTGTAATTTTGTAACTAGTTATCATGGTGTTTACTTACCCTTGTGTTTTATGTGAAATCTGAATCCTTTTTTATGATCTGAACCCTTACCTGAAAGCAGATCATAAATAGAATTTAAAACAAGTGTATATATTTCGTATTATTTTTACGTTTTAAGAGTAATCTTAATATCTTATCTTAACTTTTCGGAATTGCAGTGAGCATACATACTGAAGGTCCCGCAATCCTGGTGGGATGATTGATTAGTTCCAACTTCCAAGCTAAATGTTCTTTCATTCATATGGTCTATTTAATGGCACTTAAGAGTTGAAGCTTATTCTTGCATGTAAAACGCCAAATTCATAGGCATTAAAAGACAATCATATGAAGTCCCTTATCTTGGCATGCCTTGAGAACATAGTCCGTTGCTTAACCGAGGGTCCTTTGTAAGTAGAGTAGATTAACCGTGGCGATTGTTACCGTCATGGAAGTAATTACGGATAACTGATAATGCACTGGCTGAAGCTCCATATACGTGTATGCATGTGAATTGTTCCACGTTGGAGAAAACAGAGAGAATTACTATTTTTATTGCTAATAGGCTTGTAAACGGCTTTATTCTTCTCTTTCCGTATGGACGAGGCTCAGGCCCCATTCCAGTTTTTCTCAAATTGTGACATTGTTGTTTTTCTGAAAATTGTAACATTATATCAGTAAGAACTGTTCTAATATACTACGGAGTACACTCTGGTAGCAAATAAATTCTGGAACTTGGTAGTTCCTGACTTCCTATGAATGCTATCACAATTAATAAAGAGGAGATTAGAATAATACAGAAGCGTAAGATGTACTTGGTACTTTGTAACCCTATTTCACTCTCTAATCTCAAAACTTTCATTTTTGCATACCAAACTCCCCGGGTGTATCTCATGCTAACGGGTTGCATATTCTTCACTTGCTTGGTACAATAAATTAGTTTAGATGTACTCGTAGCAAATACTTAGCAAATACTGGAATAAGACTAAGTGAACATGTTGTGCACATGTTACTTGTCCCACATTGGAGATCATTCGAACTTGTAAGTAGCCCACACCTTCATCCTCATCCTCATCCTCATCCTCCCTATTGGGTCGCCAAGGTCCATTTTGAAAATTACACGAGGAGCCTAATATATCTTTGTCAATTGGGGACTAAGAATTTAAATTTTCAACTTTTCTCTCGGAATCTAGCATCCAAGTTAATTGACAAAGATATATTGTACCCCAACTTTATTTATATTACAGTAGAACGATGTGGAGGACATTTGAATACACATACAGTAATCATTTGAGTTGTTAAAACTTAAAGAGTATAGAGGCATACATAAATAGAAGTTGCAGAATCATGGATAATTTCTTAAAGTCCATCAAGGTGATAAGGCTGAAGACATATGATGGTCGTTACCTAACGGCTCATGAAGACCAGGAATCACTTGCCATACGTAAACCAGGTGACAAAAATGGACCAGTTGCAGAAAATACTGAGTGGAAAGTGATGTGGTTAGGACCTGGAAAATGCTGTCTGAAAAGCATCTATGGAAAGGTTCTGACTGTTCGACGTGGCTGGTTTGTGGTGTGGGTGAACCAAGAGCCATGGCCTGTGGCAGATGGTGCTGGGGATTGGTACCTCCAAATTACAAATCAAAGCAGCAGCAATGTCAGAGAGTTTCAGGCTAAGCTCCTACCTGTTAAAGAAAGTGGATACTCCCTTGAGGCTACTGATTATGGAGTCTTCTTGAGTTCTACTACTTTCCCTTATCTTAGGTCGGCGATGTCAGGATGGACTGTAGAGGTTGTCAAGACTCACAACACGAAGCAGAGGCCAAGGCAGCAGAATGCAGGTCTGATGCAGGTTGGTCAGATGGTTTTTAATGTTGCCGATGCTGGTGGAGGTGGTCCTAGTGGTGGCTTCTCTCAATATAATGCCGGCCATAATTATAACGGATCCGGTACACAGACTAATGGAGATGTTAATGTGCATACCGAGATTGGTAGACAAGGAGATTTTTCCGTTAACTTTAACAACAATCGTCATTAATCATGATGCATAGAGACACTAGTTATGTTTTGTTACATATATTCAGTACTGTACCTTATGATACTCTCTAATATAGCTACTAGTGTTGTACTCAAGGTAATTATATAATTAATGACTATGTATTTCGTGGCAAATTTAACGTTATGGTAATTGTTTCTCGTTAATGTGGAAGATTTTGAAGTCCTAGATAGCATAGTGCAGTAAAATTTGCCAAGAACATTTGATGTAGAGAAAGATGGATAAGGCAGCTGCAGCCTGGCATGTTCTAATTCTAGTAATAAATTTTCAGAAATTTATCAACTGAAACAAATTAATTTCAAGTCATTATATATATTGCTAAAATAATTGTGCTCCATTGTAAACTAGACACAATTCGGCTGAAAGTAATGCTCAAAATTGTGTCAGTGATTCTTAATTTAAGAAACATGATCTGATCAGTTTATGTGAATAACGTGATTACCTTAGATTCGTTGCAAGCAAAGGCATTGCATCTGCTTGAAAAGAGGATTAAAGGTTTGTGATCGAATATAAGTTATGCCAATTGAGACCACATAACACATTCCAACAATCTTGTGCAAGAATAAAATCAAAGACTAGATAAGTGGGAGTCTGTATCAGAAGAATCCCCCCGTGAGAGCTGTATGGTTATGAGGTCTTGAGGAGGTTGAACAGATAAATTCCTTCTTCGAAACGTCTATTTATGCATTGGTGGCAGTTACTAAGGTGCTCCTCATTCAAAGAACATCAGCAATTTGCAATGAACTATCACAAGATATAGGGATTCCCCCTTTATTGTTGCACTTTAAAGGTGGGGATATATTCTCAATACTGTATAACCAACACAAGTTGGTGGAGTTGGTAGGGAATTCACCTTATATCTTGTAGGTCAACCCCATCAGCTTTGTTAGTGTTAAGAGTAACTAAAGCGTTAGCCTGTGTAGCTGAGCTGATTAACATGAGATAGGTGCTCGTTTCTTGTGCTTTCCGTCTTCCACCACAAGAGACCTTGTAGGATGTCATTGTCTACAGGATCATAGTGCGAAATGCTATATATAGTATAATATGTGAACGTGTGTGTTTGTGTTTGTGAGAGAGAAATACAAGAAGTTGATCATGGACAAGTATTTAAGGTCCATCAAGGTGGTGAGTCTCTTTGAAAAAACCACCAAGTGTTACCTAACAGCTTGTGAAGACAAGCAAACAATAACTCTGGTTCGAAAGCAGGAATCGAGCGACCCTGGATCACCCCCGAAAGGAGCAGAGTGGAGAGTAAAGTGGATAAAAGGGGCAACTGGTGCTTTATCCGGTAAATGCCGCCTCCACAGCTTCTATAAAAAGGCGCTCATGGTTCGGCGTGAAGCTGCAGGTGAAGGTCAGCAGAGCTATTTGAAAGTGTTCCAAGAGCGTTGGCCTCCACTAGAGCAGTACAGTAACGCTGTTTCTGAATGGAACCTGAGCTTGAAGCATATCAGTTTCGAAAGAGGTCTGGGAATCGAGGCTCAGCTCTCAATAGATTATGAGAATCAAAGCTACTTCCTTGCAGGTCCTAAGTCTTGTATGATGAGTAACTTTGCCTATCCTAGGCTGGAACCGCGTACTTCAGCTACTAACTTACGCGTCCACGATTGGATAGTACTTCAGCTTCTTAATGCTGAGCAGCTACTCAAGAATAAGGATGGTTCTAAGAAACCGAATTCTACTAAAACCAGTAAACCTCCTCCTAATTCTCAGCCTCATTCTACGACTACTGGTGTTACTACTACTACTACTACTACTGCGACTTCTATTAGTCGGGAGGTTGCTGTTGTAAGGGGTCCATTTGGTAACAGCAGTCAATTGACAGGATGGCAGGTGGGGCAGGTAGTGTTGAACTACTTCACCTCGGCCACAGGAATTGGTGGTGCTTACTCGACTTATAATGCCGGCCACAACGTCAATGGATCCGGCACACAGACTAATGGAGACGTAAATGTGCGTACTGAAGTCGGTACTACCAGAGACGTTTCTGTCAGCTTTTATAGCAACAAAACTTCATCATCCCCACTTAAGTATGGTGGATGATCCAAATTACTCCCTACTTTGTATTGGAGTGTTAGGTGCTTTAGATTTAAGATGAATATCTAATAGTGTAATTTATGTTAGCTGATTGTGTATCTGAAGCAACTACATATTTTGTATTACACTTTTTTTTGCTAAGATATGGATGTTCTCTGTTCAAAGTAAATCAGTTACCAGATATGCAGATGCCATGAACCTAGTTAGTGGCCACTGAGCCGGTCCGTGTTTGGGTTAAGGCATCTTGAGCCAAGATCGGCTTGGGTTGGTTTATGGGTTGGCTGGGGATGACTGGACTTGTGCTGGGTCATGGATTCTTTACTTATACAGTTATACTAACTACGGAGTAGTAGGTACTCCTTCCATCCTAAAAGATTGTCCCATTTAATTTTTCACGGTTTTCATGACATAACTTAAAACGTACGTAGATATATATTATGGAAACGTAAAATTAATATTATAAGAAATATATATGGAAACGTATCTAACAAGACTTATATTATTTCTTATAGGGTAATGAGAATTTTATGGTCAAAGTTTGACCCAAAAATATTGCAACGCGGCAAACTTTTAGGGATGGAGGGAGCAGTAACTAATATGGAGTAACAAAAAATACTTAAACATGCAGTGAACTAGTGAAGTATCTAGGATTTATGAGGATGGCAAGGGTATAATATATCTTTGTCGATTGAGACCAATTCCTCGAAAAATTAGTAATGGAGATGAGGAATTTAAATATTTTTATCTCGGAATTTAGCATCTAAGACAAAGCTAAGACAATTGAGAAAGAGACATGATTCCCTAACTAGCTTACATTACTTATATCCCAGTAGAAGAAAATGAAGGATATATTAGAGCAATGTTTTTAGTTGTTAATTAATTAGACTACCTACTCCGTATATTATATATTTAGTATAATTATATACACAGTAGTCAGAAACATAAATAGAATGATCTGATGGATAGTTTGTTGAAGTCCATCCAGGTGATAAGGCTTAAGACATCCGATGGTCGTTACTTAACAGCTGATGAAGATCAAGAATTGGTAAGATTTGTAAAGCCAAATAGAAATGATGTTGGTGTTTCAAGGAATACAGAGTGGAAAGTGATATGGCTAGGAGCTGAAAAATTCTTTCTGATGAGCACACATGGCAAGACTCTTACTTATCCACGCGGCTGGGCATGGGGGATGATCCAAGAGGTATGGCCTTTGCTAGATTATGCTTATGGCACAGATTGGTACCTCCAAATTATGAATACCAATAATAACAATAATAATGTGAGAGAATTTCAGGCTAGGCTTATACCTGCTAAAGAAAGTGGGCTGTAGAGGTTGTAAAGACTAATATTGATGAGAAGCAGCATATAGGTATGTTGTTGCAGGTAGGGATGGCAATGGGTCGGATCTGGACCGGGTCCGACAAGATCCAGACCCAGACCCGCTTTTTAAGAGGTGGATCCAGATCCGACCCAGATCCGCTGGGTCCAAAAAAATCAGATCCAGACCCAGATCCACTGGGTCTAATGGGTCTAGGGTCGGATCTGGATCCTAAATGGGTCTAAGCGTATTTCTTTTCAAAAAAAAATTTGTCCCTCATTTTTCTTATATTACGTAATTTTTTCTCCCATTTTTTGTATGTAAACGTAACGTTGCTTTAATAAAACCACTAAATATGGAATATTCGTTAATTTTGTTTATGAAAAAAAATCATATTAGCCCTCTAATACAATAAGTATTTAAAGTTTCTAATATTATTATGTATATGTCACGTCAAACAATTTTTAAATAGTTTAGTATCATAAGAACTTAATAAAGTTTAGCACGTAAAGATTGAATTATATTTAAATTTTAATATTTTTTTTAAAAAAATTATATATATGGGTCTGTGGGTCGGATCTGGACCGGATCTGGATCTTTAATTCTTGGACCCGGACCCAGACCCGCCCCATTGAACAAAGACCCAGATCCGCCCCAGATCCACAGGGTCTAATTTTTTTGGACCCAGACCCTTAAAAATGGACCGGGTCCAACTGGATCTGGATCGGGTCTTGGACCCATTGCCATCCCTAGTTGCAGGTGGCAACCGTGGGGCAGATGGTTGTTAATTATGTTTCCGATGGTGGTCGTGGCGGCGGTTTCTCTCATTATAATTCCGGCCATAATGTTAATGGATCCGGCTCACAAACTAACGGAGATGTTTCCGACAACTCTTACAAAAACCGTCCCTGATCATCATCTATGCATGGACACTACAATATGTCATGTTGACTTGTTACATATCTAGCTACAATTCAGTAGTGAGGAAATCCAAAGAAATTATATACTCGATTAATGTCATTGTATTGCCAATAACATTATATTATATTATATTATTGGTCAAATAATTGTGCTCCATTGTAAACTAGCTAGACTATTATATATGTTGAATGCTTTAAAACATGTGCGTGGTTCTTAATTTTCAGAACATGATTTGCGCATATATTTGTTTTGTCAATCGTCAAAACCGGTTATTGGATTCCTTTTATAGTTGATTTTGGTAGTGGACAACGTACGTACTATTATACTTTCTGGTTATGGCGCTATATAATCGCTAATTTTAGTGATATCATGTGACAATTACTACCGGCCTCCATTTCTTTTTTAAGATGCATGATTTGGTAGTGAGATCATCGAAACATATATTGCTTAAATCAACAAGTAAATATAAGATAAAAAAAATTGAATCATAAAGATAAATAAAAACAACAAAAAACATAATATATATTAAACATTTATTATATGAGACCAATAATATAAGGAAACCATTTTATTTAAAATTTCATTGTTGATGAACATCTACAACTTAGCTTCTATTCAAATTTAGGGATCCGGTGGCATACGTACAAAAACCGTCTGATGCACAAATTTGACCAGGACAACAATTGTCGTTGTGAATATTGCATGCTTCACCATATTGAGAGCATTTGAGACCATTAGGAACAATCACGTGTAATATAGTATTTGAGGGTAAGGGGAACTGTCGAACAGCCAAAGTTGATTGAGGTTTTGTTACAACCACCAAAAAGGATATCAACGTAAGAAAAATAACCGCCTTCTTCATCTCCATTACTTCACTTGCTCGATCTCTCATTACGTATAAATTATTATTAACTTTTATTGATTCTTAACTTCCTATCTATCTTTTTGTGGCTTGATTGAAGAGTTTTTGCGTATTGGATTAACGGAGGAGAAGGTCCTTTTATAGAACCTCGTACCTAATCACAAATTATTCTATACTATAAATGGGGTATCATGATCATCTTTTATTTGTGTTAATTGAACCAAGGAAATTCCCAACCAATTAATTATGATTCTTTCTTTTTTTGTATGATTCTTGAGTAATTAATTGAGAAATATATATTATCAGTGATAGAGGCGTTTGAATTACTTAGAGTTAATCTATACCTAGTAGTATTTAAAAAGGATAATCATACATGATTAGATGACACGTGTCACCTTAGATGACATGTGTCACCTCCTTCTTTCATCCATGGATTTTTAACTTTTTTAATTTTTCATGTTGTTGTTTGTTATACGAAGCATTTCACTACTTCAACGCATCTTCCTAATCCAACATCAATTCACTATTGAATTCATATTCAACCTCTACTACGTCATCTCCCTCTTTAACACTTAATATTAATTCACTATATAATTTATATATTTTTTCAACTTAGAAATTTGAACACCTCTATATAAATCATATACTCTAACTAAAATCACAATCTCTCAATAAAATTAACACTTTAAAAAAGGGCTTAACAAACACTATATAATTGTCTGTTTTTTGAACGGGCTCCAAAACTAGTTATGTTAATTATGTTGCCGACGGTGTCTAAGTACTGAATCAAAAAATAGAAAATATATTACTCCGTATTCACGAACTAATGAAAATATACGCTATTATTTACCAAAATACAGAAGATGTGCTATATTTTCGATTCCTATCCTATGCTTTTCCTTCCCATCATGCATAGCATTTTTTATATTTTTTTTTATAAAAAGGAATAATTAGATTAAAACTATTTAGAGACCCAAGCGAGGCGACGGATTTTATTATTTATGTTATTTGTTCTTTATTCGGTTAATGCTTGTTTTCCTTACAAAACTTTATGTATCTGTTTTATTTAATTCGTTTCCATATTACATACTTTACTCTAAATATACGAGAGTTTTCATAATAGTTCTTATGTTCAACTCTTACTTGATTGATAATCCGCATAAATTTTTTATTTTTTTTGATAATCAAATTAATTCATTGATAAAAAGTCATACGACATCTACATAAAAATTTGAATCTAACAAATACATAATAACCAAATTGAATAAAAACTTCTTTTCAGCATAGCTACGATCGTAGTATATCAAACATTATGTATACCCTCTTTTATATCGCTGTGATTTACAGCCTTCCTCGGCGAGGGGGTCTATAGATCTGTTGTAGCCGTGGAAAATATAATTTCCGTCTGATTCGTCTGATTGTACTCGAAAGATTGACCTCCTCTGCGATCCCGGGCAAATTTTTACCAAAGAAACAACCTAAAGTAAACTAAACACACAAAACTTAACTAGAATCAAACCTACCATAGCGGTACTTACTACACTGAAACTATGTAGTTTTATTGAGAATCGAACGCAAAAGGCAAAACAAAATTGAAGAGAGGGGCGAAAATAACCAAATTTCCGAAGAAAATTGGCTATTTTCGCCCTAGAAAACCCTAATTTTGTAAACCCTAAATTTTGTTTTTTCTAATTCACTTATAAACATACAAAATTTCTTAAAGTATCAATCATTATAAATTGAATAAGAAAAAATAATATTTTTAGAAAAACACACAATTGATTATCTAAAGAAGTAGTGTAACAATTAACTATTTTGTTAATGTATGATCTGAGTAATTAAGAAATATTAAGTAAAATTGTATAGGTTGTTGTTCAAATATATATTGGGCATTAAAGTTTTAATTTTTATAAGAATGAATTTTGTCTTTTTTCATTACTTTAGAGTCATATATTATATCATTGTAGAGATGATTATAACTTTACATTATGAATAAGAGGTCATGGGTTCGAACATTAATACTAACATTTTTGTGATAATAAAATTGAGTAATGCATGTGTGCACGAGTTTGACATGACACATCGATATTTATTTGCCAAATTACAGTGACACATGACAACTTGACATTCCTTGTCTTAGAGAAATAGGATAGGTTGGGAAATATATATATAGCAGAGTTACTGGCTTCCCTCAAAACTACAGCAGCAAAATTGTTTGAGGACATAGCCTCATTAGGCTCCCATCATAGGTTGAAGTTACCTCATTCTTTCTTCAAAATGTTAATTAATTCTTTCATTTTTTATAATTACTATTATCTGGTTTTAAAATGATCTTTACGCATTCTGTTTTAATCTGTTTCATAATGCATTTCTTTTCACAGTGTTTTACACTACTTTTGAACATGAAAAATTACTATCTTACCCTTTTTACTTACCCCGCAACATTTATAACTTTAAACTCACTTTCTTTTATTTGATTCATCTTTTTCTCCTACACACACTAAATCTATTACTTTATCAATATTTTATTATATACACTCATCTTTTTACACACCCAGTGGCGGCTCCAGTATGGGTTCAGTGGGTTCAACTGAACCCATACTGGAAAAAAAAAATATTAACTAGTTTCTGAAACTAGGAAGTATGTTATCTATATTTTAGCGCTAGTATTACTCAAAGAATTAATTCTGAATCACTGGTTAGAGCAGCAAACTCACATAGAATGGACGCGGGTTTGATTCCAGCGATATGGACTTTTTGATTTATTTTATTTATTTTTCTTCCTTTCTTGTTTACTTTGTTTCTCACCCCTTTAGCAATAGTTTTAAACTTTTACAAATACATATTTTTATAAATTCCTATTACTATACTTCTTTCAAACTTTGAAAATTATAAATGGCTTTTGTTTTATTCATTTTCTTTGATTTTTTTTAAAAAAAAATTATTTATCTTATGTACGGAGTACTACAGTACGTATAAAACCTGTTATTTGTACACAAAAAATCAGTAAAATTTGCTAATGTACGTTTTGCACCAAAATATGACATGTTTTTAAATTTTTCGAACCCTTAATACAGATTTTCTGGCACCGCCACTGTACACACCATCCATTTTATGTCTTAATAGTCGTGCAAATAATATATGTAAAAATTATGAAACGGAGGTAGTACTTAATTTAGTTAAATCTTTTTTTTTAGGAAGAAATAATGTTGTTTTTACCATGTACAGTATAATTTTATGATATACACAATAACTGTTTTTAATTCTTTTCTTTCTTATACGGGACTGATACAGAAGTATTTGCTAAGAATAATTGTGCAATTAAGACACCAGGATTTACTGATTTAGAATACTATTTAAGAAATTATTGTTAGCAAATACTCGGTACGTACGTTATGTACGGGATTGATATCACGCAGTATTTGCAAAGGATAATTCTATTTCCTTTTATATATTATTTATAGAAATTAGAATCACTTATATACTATACAAATCTCCCCTCAAAAAAAAAATCTACAAAAATAATTTAACATAAAAACTTAATTAAATAGTGGTGTATCATTTTCAGGCGCGAATATAATTAGGTTTGGTGTAGTCTGAGACGAAACCTAGCTAAAAACATAAAAATAATTTAACAACATAAAATTTAATTAAAAAGTGGAAATCAAACTATATATATTACATGCATGACTGGACCAAACCACATTAAAACGTTTTGGGGTTGTTTAGTTTTCGGTTTAACAATATTTTTAATTTTTTTTTGTTAAAGTAGTTTGTAACTTACACTACAAAAATTTGTATTTTTTATGACAACCTAATAACGACGGGTAAAAATCCCGTCGCAAAAGGGCTTTTGCGACGAGAATAACAACTTTGCGACGGGGATAACAACCCAACAAAGACGGGAACAACCGTCGCAAATGTCTTTTACGACAGGTTAACGACGGGATTTTCCATTAACGACGGCCCCCTTTTATGACGGGTTCGCGACGGAAAATCCCGTCGTTAATCAACAATTATTGACCTTTAGCGACGGGATTTCCCGTCGTTCATAGTACAATTTCTTGTAGTGTTAGATGTTCTACCTTGTAAAGTTTTATTAAAACTCTAGAGGATAATAACTATAAGATTAACTTTAAGGGATAGGTTACCACTGATCAAAGTCGTTTATTATTTGATGAAACATGACACGTTTTGGGTGCGTCTATGTTAGTAGTTGAAGGCTATTATAGAAAGAGTTAATAGAATCACACCTGATACGGTTCTCTTAAAATATAGTAGGTCGTTTTATAAAATTATACAGCTACATAATCTCCATTTGTAGACAACATCTCTCCAAAATTGGACGTACCAGTTTGCTTGTTGATCCAAATATTAAAAATGACTAGTGATTTAAATGCTGGTAAGTATATGTACTCAAAAATTTAGTGTTGAACCTGTTTTGATCTCAATTACTTATATCTCTCAAAAAATCATCCCTTGTTACACAAATGATGGTTATGTACATAAACTTATCAATTAAAATTATTGAAGAGCTAATGAAATACAGAGTATTTTAAACGGAAATATTATTTATATAATGCTAAAAGAATGAGTTAAGCTAATGTTTGAGGATTCACCTTTTGAGTTTTTCACTTGTTGGGATCTGTATCTTTTTTTTCACTCTTTGGGACCTAATCTTCATTTTCCAGCAATTTCACTCACCGTTAACTCAACTTTTACCACAACATAAATTTTTTTAAAAATTAAAACACTTAATTAAAATTTGAAAGTTTGTGTTGAATTAAAATGTCCAAAAAATGATTGTTGCTGCTTGCTTGCTTGCTTGCTGCCGCTTGCTGCTCTTAAGTAAAAAATACAGCAGCCCTATTTTAACCAAAAAGTGAAGCTTGCTTTATTGTGAACAACACAATGTAGAAAAGGAAAAACAATTGCAAACTGTAAACATTCACAATTATAGTATATCAGGCTATAATCAAATCAACAATGCATGAAAGGAGAAACAGATCATTGCAATACACCAAAATAAACAGCACAATTCAAATTTTGAAGTAATTGAACTACATAGACTAAAATATTCTCTAAAAAGTTCACAAGTTGAAGATTAAGTTGCTCAAAAAAAATAATTAAAACACATAAATGAACAAAAATCATACCAAATTACTATTGCATTGATCAAGATTCAAACACTTGATAGCAACGACCTCGTTATAAGGAATATAGATCACTCGGAAAGCCGTCTCACTTGCACCAAATCCAATTTCCTCGAGAAGCTTATAGCCATTTGTGTTCACGGACTAAATCCGTAAGAAAATGATAAAGGTGTTAGGTTATGATACATATGACAATTCATAAATCATGCGGAAAAACCATTTAGCCAGGAATACATATTATTTACACATAATCATATAGCATAGTTTAGATGCATACTCTTTGTTGCGTGCCTTTCCTAGCTGCGCCCGAACCGAACAAGAACAAGTCTTTAGGACTCCAAGTGTCGTCCCTCCGTAGATAGTCCACAGCACGTCCGGATCTGCCTTAAGATTGACCAACTAGAATCGCCCTTAAGGTACTAATAATTTTCGGCACTTTTAGGCAAGATATGTGACTGAATTTTTCTCTCAAAAACTCACTTTGAATACTTGAAAACTCGTTATAAATTGTGAACCCAGGCCACATATTTATAGGGGTATGGAAAGAGAATTGGAATCCTACTAGGATACGAATTAATTAAATTAGAATCCTAGTGAAACTCTTATTTAATTAATTTATCAAATAGGATTAGGAATTTAATCATTAAACGAATCCTGTACGTTTTAGGTTTCGTATGTGAACACAAACACCCACGCACGCATAGCAGCCCACGAGGGGCGCCATGCGCGCGCGCGCACAGCACGAGCAACGCAGCCCACGACTGCCGCAACCTTGGGCGCGCGCTGGGCCTGCCTTGCGGTGGGCCTGGCGCAGCCTTGGGCTGGCGTGTTGTGGCGCGCGTTTCCCTTGCTGGACGTGGGCCTGGCTTCGTGCTGGGCCTTCGTCTAGCAAGCTCGTCCGATGCTAATTCGTACGACGCGCTTCCGATTAATTTTCCGATTCCGGAATTCATTTCCGATACGAACAATATTTAACATTTCCGATTCCGGAATTAATTTCCGTTTCGAACAAATATTTAATATTTCCGTTTCCGGAATTATTTTCCGATTTCGATAATATTTCCGATTCAGACAATATTTCCGTTTCCGGCAATATTTCCGATTCCGGCAATATTTCTATTTCCGATAATATTTTCCGATACGTACCATGTTTCCGTTTCCGGCAACATCTACGACTTGGATAATATTTATATTTCCGATACGATCCATATTTCCGTTTCCGGCAATATCATCGTTTCCGGAGTATTCATTTCTTGCCTGTGACGATCTCAGCTCCCACTGAAACCAAGATCCGTCGATTCCGAATATCCATAGATGGAGTATTTAATGCCATTAAATACTTGATCCGTTTACGTACTATTTGTGTGACCCTACGGGTTTAGTCAAGAGTAAGCTGTGGATTAATATCATTAATTCCACTTGAACTGAAGCGGTCTCTAGCTAGGCATTCAGCTCACTTGATCTCACTGAATTATTAACTTGTTAATTAATACTGAACCGCATTTATTAGACTTAACATTGAATGCATACTTGGACCAAGGGCATTATTTCCTTCAGTCTCCCACTTGTCCTTAGGGACAAGTGTGCATTTCCTAATTCCTTTGTCGCTCGATGCTTGCTCTTGAACATAAGGTAAGAGTTGTCATCCTTATTATGTCCAGAGGTGTTCCTCGGTTTCAGAGTTCAACTGATCAAATAAACAGATAATCATAGCCTATGATTCATCCGAGCACGGCCATGCATTTCACAGTTTCTAGCTCTCCGAGTGGCCTTGTACAACTTTTAAGCATCTCATCCCGATTTATGGGAGGACAATCCCAATCTTGCGATCTTGAGATTAGACTTCGTTTGATAGGTGATTACCTGGGCGTTGCCTTTATAGCCTCCTTTTACGGTGCGACGGTTGGTCAACGTCAAAGCAACCAGTTCTCAAACAAGTAATCTCAAATCACTCAGGTATTGAGGATTTAGTGTCTAATAATTTTAATGAAATTTACTTATGACAGATTTTCATCTCTTACAGTAAAGTTTCATAGGTCTTATCCGATACTAGTCTTCCTAAAGTAAGTATCTATGCAAATGATTATGACATTGCCATGTCCACATAGTTCAAGAAACAGAACTACTAGTCATCTTGCATTCTAGTCGTCTAACGTTTTCTATGCGTCCAATTTTATAGAAAACTCCGACTAGGGACCATTTTCAACCTTTGACATTCAAGTTCACTTGATAGACATTTCTTAGTCACAGGACTGGTCCTGACAGTCTATCTTGAATATATCGTCAAATTGAAGGGACTCATCATTTAATAAACCACAAATTAAATGGAAAAATGAATTCTTTTCATTTATTGTGAATGATTAACCAATAATGTTTTACAAAGATTTAAACTCTAAAACTTTAAAACATTAAACAGAGACATCAAAGCCATTCTCCAATATGCTTGATTCCCATAGCTACAGTGTGTGAGTTGTGCTTCGCCTGCGGCAGAGGTTTAGTCAATGGATCTGATATGTTGTCATCAGTTCCAATTTTGCTTATCTCGACTTCTTTTCTTTCAACGAACTCTCGTAGAAGGTGAAATCTACGAAGTACATGCTTGACTCTCTGGTGGTGTCTAGGCTCCTTTGCCTGTGCAATAGCTCCGTTATTATCACAATACAAGGCTATTGGTCCTTTAATGGAGGGGACTACACCAAGTTCACCTATGAACTTCCTTAGCCATATAGCTTCCTTTGCTGCTTCATGTGCAACAATGTACTCCGCTTCAGTTGTAGAATCCGCAATGGTTCTTTGCTTAGCACTTTTCCAGCTTACTGCTCCTCCGTTGAGGCAGAAGACAAACCCAGACTGTGATCTGAAATCATCTTTGTCGGTTTGGAAACTTGCGTCCGTATAGCCTTTAACAATTAATTCATCATCTCCACCATAGACCAGGAAGTCATCTTTGTGCCTTTTCAGGTACTTCAGAATATTCTTGGCAGCAGTCCAATGTGCCTCTCCTGGGTCTGACTGGTATCTGCTCGTAGCACTGAGTGCGTACGCAACATCCGGGCGTGTACATATCATAGCATACATTATTGAACCAATCAATGATGCATATGGAATCCCATTCATTCGTCTACGCTCATCAAGTGTTTTTGGGCACTGAGTCTTGCTTAGAGTCATTCCATGAGACATGGGTAGGTAGCCTCGCTTGGAGTCCGCCATCTTGAACCTATCAAGCACCTTATTGATATAAGTGCTTTGACTAAGTCCAATCATCTTTTTAGATCTATCTCTGTAAATCTTGATACCCAATATGTACTGTGCTTCTCCTAGATCTTTCATCGAAAAACATTTCCCAAGCCAAATCTTGACAGAGTTCAACATAGGAATGTCATTTCCGATAAGTAATATGTCGTCGACATATAACACTAGGAAAGCAATTTTTCTCCCACTGACCTTCTTGTATACACAAGATTCGTCTGCGTTCTTGATGAAACCAAAGTCACTGACTGCTTCATCAAAACGTATATTCCAGCTCCTGGATGCCTGCTTCAATCCGTAGATTGACTTCTTTAGCTTGCATACCTTTTTAGCATTCTTTGGATCCTCAAAACCTTCAGGCTGTGTCATAAACACAGTTTCTGTTAAAACGCCGTTTAAGAAAGCAGTTTTGACATCCATCTGCCATATTTCGTAATCGTAATATGCAGCGATTGCTAACATTATCCGAATAGACTTTAGCATTGCAACTGGAGAAAAGGTTTCATCGTAATCCACACCGTGGACTTGCCTGTAACCTTTTGCAACCAATCTAGCTTTGAAAACTTCAAGTTTCCCATCCTTGTCCTTTTTCAGTTTGAAAACCCATTTGCTTCCAATGGCTTGGTAGCCATCTGGCAAATCGACCAAATCCCATATTTGGTTTTCAGACATGGAGTTTAATTCAGATTGCATGGCTTCTTGCCATTGCTTGGAGCTAGGGCTCGTCATAGCTGAGCGCTGGCGCGCGTGCAGCGAGCACCAGCTCGCGCGATGGCTTGCGAAGGGTAGAAGCAGCAGCTATGCGACGCAGCGCATGGGCTGCGCGCACATGGCCAGCGATGGCTGTGTGCGTGTGGCCCATGGGCGTGTGATGCGTGAGGTGTTTGCGTTGCGATTAGATCGTTTTGAAATTTTAATTTGAAATTTTCAGTTTACGTAATTTTAATTAATTTTAAAATTAATAATTTAAATTATTTTCTTGGATTTTAATTTTGAATATTGTAATTATAATAAATTTTATTTATTCTAATTATTTTACTAAAATTAAAATCATGAATTAATTTAAATACGACTGAAATTAAATTAAACTTTTTGGATTCAATTATAAATTTATATGAGCTTTAAATTTTAATTAAATTTGTATGTTTCCGGTTAGACTAGAAATACATTTTTATGTTTAAAATTAGTAAAGCATATGAATTTATTGGTTTAAGTGGGAGCGCTTTTAGTCATAAACTCTTGATTAGGTCTACAAATCCTTAAGGTTAAAACAACTTGATTAGAATTAATAAGGACTGAATAATTGGCAGATTATTGGTGCCCTTGATTAAATGCTGCAAATGTTTACGTGGTGCATAATGTGTTTTACTAACCAGCTATGTGGGCCATTCATGATAATGAATGGGTGAATGGTATATATTGTATATGTACTGTTTTGCAGGTTATGAAGTGACTAGTATGGCCCAAATAGGATAGAAAATATGGTCTGCGTACCATTAATTTGAATGTAATTGGTCTAAAGTACCAAAGTTATTTTTCAATTCAAATATGGTCTGCGTACCATCAAATAGTTGTAATTAGTTTTAATTATAGCTTATCCTATTTGAAGAAAATGGTGCCTCCCACGGAGATTTTCAAGACGGACTTTGAAGTTAAAGCTTCAAGATGAAGTCGGGCCATACTAGATCACATTTATCTTATGCATGTTTTAAGTTATTTATTGCTTTTAAATATGTCTTAAAATGCATGAGATCAAAAGCTTGATTATGTTGCATGATTAAGGATTTTAGTTCACTTAAAATCTAACCAACATAGTAAGAGCCTTAAGTTCCAAACTTAAAAATTGAGTTAAAAGGTGCCATGCCAAAATATACACTTGCTTGGATATCCTTTACATCAATCTAGTAATAGTTTTCGCTCAGCGAGGTGTTACTTATTGGTCCTAAAGGGGCAAGGTACACAAATAATTGTGAGTACATGTTAGTTTTGGTGAAACTCAACGATATAAGTAAGGAGTCCTTTTATGTCGTGGCAAAATCGATAGGTTTACCTAATAAGTTCTTAGACGTACCTATCAACCAAGAATAGTCTCTAGACTATTAGCAAAAGGCTTTTGCTTACTTAAGATGTTTTAGGATTAAGTCGACAAACTGTGCTTAGTTCTTCAATGATTTTAGGATATTGGAATCATTTTATTCACACCTGCCGGAACACATAACTTGAATAAAATGCTTAATAAACATTGAATTATGCATGTATGCTAGAATTTAAGTTTATTAAGAGAAACTGTGAATGGTTATTTATTTGTTTATTCTTTTCAATTGTAGTTTTTAATACGGCAAACAACAATCAAAACATCATCATAGGTTCTGAGCTTATGATCAAGCTGAACCTGGCAAATTTTCTTGAATGGGAAGCTAAGCTAGTTGAAATAGTCAAACTCAATGGACTTGAGTATGTACTGTCACATCCCATGCCAAGCTACTATGCCAGAGACATGACCCCTGAGAGATTTTACGCCTGGGATGCGGATCTCAAAAAGGTTATGAGTCTCATGCTGAACAATATCCCTGATGATTGGGCTAGAAGGTTTGTAGCCTATGAACCTTTTACGCTCATCAAGAATCTGAGGGATATATGTCGTGGAAGCACGGAGGACAGGGACCTGAACGTCCATGAGTTGATTGAATCAATGTCTGGTCTAAAGGTTAGTTCTCCCAACAGGTGTTATAGGATGGAGGTCCAAGAAACACATGTTCAGCTCCTTCGCACTAAACAGAGGGTAGGCGTCCCACTGAGGTTCCATGTGGATCTTATGCGTTCATACTTTGATCGCCTAAGTCTACTAGGAACACCAATAAGCGAAAGGATGGCAGTCTCTATCTTGCTCAATTCACTACACAGTGGGTTTGGTCGCTTCAAGCAACTATACCTAAGTGAACCAAGAGAAGAAACAGTTGCAGAATTTGTTCACCTTGTCAGAAAGGCTGAAATAATACTGGACTGTAAAGCCAAAGATTTACTCAAGGCTAGAAGGAGACCGTTCAAGAAAGGTGGAAAGTCCAAGGGCAATGCTAAATCAAAGCAGGACAAATCCACATCAAGCTGTCTTTATTGTGATGGAATAGGCCATTACAAAAGAGAATGTCCAAAGCTAAAGGAAGATCAGAAGAACGGAACAATCGTTCCATCTTCAGGTATTTTCGTTATAGACTGTATACTTGCTAATTCAACTTCTTGGGTATTAGATACAGGTTGTGGCTCACACTTATGTTCCAATCCACAGGGACTAAGAAGAAGTAGAAAGTTAAGCAAGGGTGAAGTCGACCTACGAGTGGGAAATGGAGCACGGATTGCTGCATTAGCTGTAGGAACTTACTATTTGTCGTTTCCCTCCGGGCTAGTTTTGGAACTGGAAGAATGTTTCCATGTTCCAAGTCTTACTAAAAACATCATTTCAGTTTCTTGCTTAGATGCTAAGGGATTTTCCTTTTTAATAAAAGACAATAGTTGTTCGTTTTATTTTAAAGAGATGTTTTATGGATCTGCTAGATTAGTCAATGGACTTTATTTATTAGATCACGACAAACAAGTATATAACATAAATACCAAAAAGGCCAAAAAGGATGATTCAGATCTCACTTATCTGTGGCATTGTCGATTAGGCCATATAAACTTGAAACGCTTAGAAAGACTTCAAAAGGAAGGAATTCTAGAACCATTTGACTTAGAGGATTATGGTAAATGCGAATCATGTTTACTTGGCAAAATGACAAAGCAACCTTTCTCTAAAGTTGGAGAAAGAGCAAATGAACTATTGGGTTTAATCCATACAGATGTATGTGGACCAATGAGTACAAATGCTAGAGGTGGTTTCAGCTACTTTATCACTTTCACTGATGACTTCAGTAGATATGGTTATGTCTACCTAATGAAGCATAATTCTGAATCCTTTGACAAATTCAAGGAATTTCAGAGTGAAGTAGAGAATCAATTAGGCAAGAAGATTAAGGCACTGCGGTCTGATAGAGGCGGTGAATATCTGAGCTATGAATTTGATGACCATCTGAAAGAATGTGGAATTCTATCAGAATTGACTACTCCTGGAACACCACAATGGAACGGTGTGTCGGAACGGAGGAACAGAACCTTGCTAGACATGGTCAGGTCAATGATGGGTCAGGCCAAACTTCCATTAGAATTTTGGGGACATGCACTAAACACAGCTGCACTCACTATAAATAGAGCTCCGTCTAAAGCTGTCGAAAAGACTCCATATGAATTATGGTTTGGAAAGCCTCCAAATGTGTCTTTTCTTAAGATTTGGGGATGTGAAGTATACGTCAAACGATTAATTTCAGACAAACTTCATCCAAAATCTGACAAATGTATCCTTGTGGGCTATCCAAAGGAAACAAAGGGGTATTACTTCTACAATACATCTGTGAACAAAGTGTTTGTTGCTCGAGATGGTGTCTTTTTGGAGAAAGATCACATTTCCAAAATGACAAGTGGGAGAAAAGTAGACCTCGAAGAAATTCGAGTCGAACAACAAACTCTAGAGAATGCTCAAGATGACATTCAGGATGAAACTCAGAGATCTTTAGAAGAATCTGGTGAGAATCATGGTCAAACTAGAAATGTTACCCCGCGTAGATCGTAAAGATATAGATCTCAACCGGAAAGGTACTTAGGTATTTTGACGAACGAGAGCTATGACGTTCTATTACTTGAAAGTGATGAACCTGCGACTTACAAACAAGCTATGACGAGCCCTAGCTCCAAGCAATGGCAAGAAGCCATGCAATCTGAATTAGACTCCATGTCTGAAAACCAAATATGGGATTTGGTCGATTTGCCAGATGGCTACCAAGCCATTGGAAGCAAATGGGTTTTCAAACTGAAAAAGGACAAGGATGGGAAACTAGAAGTTTTCAAAGCTAGATTGGTTGCAAAAGGTTACAGGCAAGTCCACGGTGTGGATTACGATGAAACCTTTTCACCAGTTGCAATGCTAAAGTCTATTCGGATAATGTTAGCAATCGCTGCATATTACGATTACGAAATATGGCAGATGGATGTCAAAACTGCTTTCTTAAACGGCATTTTAACAGAAACTGTGTTTATGACACAGCCTGAAGGTTTTGAGGATCCAAAGAATGCTAAAAAGGTATGCAAGCTAAAGAAGTCAATCTACGGATTGAAGCAGGCATCCAGGAGCTGGAATATATGTTTTGATGAAGCAGTAAGTGACTTTGGTTTCATCAAGAACGCAGACGAATCTTGTGTATACAAGAAGGTCAGTGGGAGCAAAATTGCTTTCCTAGTATTATATGTCGACGACATATTACTTATCGGAAATGACATTCCTATGTTGAACTCTGTCAAGATTTGGCTTGGGAAATGTTTTTCGATGAAAGATCTAGGAGAAGCACAGTACATATTGGGTATCAAGATTTATCAACAAGAATCGCAAATATTTAATTTAACATCTTAAATTTACAAAATTTTGTATTCGAAAAACTAAAACCTTCGAAAAGTCATAGTTAGGCTTCGAATTGGAGAATTCAGGGTTCGGCAGAAAAAAACTATTTTTGTCAAAATTTTAGAATGCCTTTTACATGCGGAATTGACACAAAAATCACTCGATTTGGATGAGTAACGAAGAAACTGCCGAAAAACTGCGTACGTATAATTAAATAAACGCAATTTGCAATTAATTAACAATTACGAAAATTAATCACCCCTTTTAATTCTTGCAAATTTGTAATATTTAACCATGTTCATGCAATTTAGATTATGAAAATAATAAGAGGCTCGTGATACCACTGTTAGGTTCTGATACATATGACAATTCATAAATCATGCGGAAAAACCATTTAGCCAGGAATACATATTATTTACACATAAGTCTTTAGGACTCCAAGTGTCGTCCCTCCGTAGATAGTCCACAGCACGTCCGGATCCGCCTTAAGATTGACCAACTAGAATCGCCCTTAAGGTACTAATAATTTTCGGCACTTTTAGGCAAGATATGTGACTGAATTTTTCTCTCAAAAACTCACTTTGAATACTTGAAAACTCGTTATAAATTGTGAACCCAGGCCACATATTTATAGGGGTATGGAAAGAGAATTGGAATCCTACTAGGATACGAATTAATTAAATTAGAATCCTAGTGAAACTCTTATTTAATTAATTTATCAAATAGGATTAGGAATTTAATCATTAAACGAATCCTGTACGTTTTAGGTTTCGTATGTGAACACAAACACCCACGCACGCACAACAGCCCAAGAGGGGCGCCATGCGCGCGCGCGCACAGCCCGAGCAACGCAGCCCACGACTGCCACAGCCTTGGGCGCGCGCTGGGCCTGCCTTGCGGTGGGCCTGGCGCAGCCTTGGGCTGGCGTGTTGTGGCGCGCGTTTCCCTTGCTGGACGTGGGCCTGGCTTGGTGCTGGGCCTTCGTCTAGAAAGCTCGTCCGATGCTAATTCGTACGACGCGCTTCCGATTAATTTTCCGATTCCGGAATTCATTTCCGATACGAACAATATTTAACATTTCCGATTCCGGAATTAATTTCCGTTTCGAACAAATATTTAATATTTCCGTTTCCGGAATTATTTTCCGATTCCGATAATATTTCCGATTCAGACAATATTTCCGTTTCCGGCAATATTTCCGATTCCGGCAATATTTCTATTTCCGATAATATTTTCCGATACGTACCATGTTTCCGTTTCCGGCAACATCTACGACTTGGATAATATTTATATTTCCGATACGATCCATATTTCCGTTTCCGGCAATATCATCGTTTCCGGAGTATTCATTTCTTGCCTGTGACGATCTCAGCTCCCACTGAAACCAAGATCCGTCGATTCCGAATATCCATAGATGGAGTATTTAATGCCATTAAATACTTGATCCGTTTACGTACTATTTGTGTGACCCTACGGGTTCAGTCAAGAGTAAGCTGTGGATTAATATCATTAATTCCACTTGAACTGAAGCGGCCTCTAGCTAGGCATTCAGCTCACTTGATCTCACTGAATTATTAACTTGTTAATTAATACTGAACCGCATTTATTAGACTTAACATTGAATGCATACTTGGACCAAGGGCATTATTTCCTTCAAAAGGTCGCAACATGCGACCTTTAACTCTTTAAGGCGTGTCACAATGATGACATGACATGCTTATGTGTCATAATTTAAATTGGAAATTAAAATATTTAACTTATATTTTTTATTAAACATGTTATAAAAAAGGCAGCATGGGCTGCGGGCCAAGGCAGCATGCACGCCAAGGCTTCGTGGGAAATAAGCAAGCTGCAACGTGGGCTTGGCCCCACACGTGTGCAGCGAGCATGCATGCCCAGTCGTGCGCTTGTTGTAGGCTTGGGCGCCAAGTCTACTTGCGCGGCAAGTAGCTTGGGCCTCAAGCTAATGTTTTCTTAAATCCTACATAATTAGAATTTTAGGATGAATCTAATACTTAATTAGTGTTTGATTTTCCTAGAATACTTAGTGGTTGTGTTTAACTAGAATCCTAATGGTTTTAGTTAATGGACTCCTAGTAGGAATAAACTTCTCTATTTCCACCCTATAAATATGAGGTTCATGATCACATAGTTTAACAACTTCGCTAAGACACTAAAATCAAGAGTGTTTAATATTTGCCTATCACATATTGTGAGTTCCCGAGTGCATAAAACCTTAATTAGAGAATATCTTAGTTGGTTGAACCTATGGCGGATCCAAACGTGATATACGGAGGGGCGACATTTGAAGCTCTTTACTTGTTTTTGTTCGGTTCGGGAGCAGGTAGGGAAGACACGCATCACATTGTATGTATACTAAATTATGCTAATTGATTATGTGACTATTAATTTGGATTCTTGGCTTTATGGTTTTTTCACATGAATTATATTGTTCATAACCTAACAGTAAGAGCTGGCTCTTATTTCAGAATTTTATCTTGTAAACTCTAAATTAAGAGCCACCCATTTCTCACCTAAGAGCTAGCTCTTATTTTTCTCTCTCCTTAAGAGCCCCCTAAGAGACTCCACTTATTCATGCTCTAACCTTTTAACCATGAATAATTAATTTTCGTGGGAATATACTTTAC
Source organism: Spinacia oleracea (assembly GCF_020520425.1). NCBI lineage: Eukaryota > Viridiplantae > Streptophyta > Magnoliopsida > Caryophyllales > Amaranthaceae > Spinacia > Spinacia oleracea. The sequence continues at coordinate 146,084,506 of NC_079490.1, read as the reverse complement.
AGGTCCTTAACGGTGAAAAAAAAGGCTCGGGTCCTTAACGGTGGCAAATTGCAAAGGTGAAATCCCATTCTTAATTTATCTTAACTCCCAAAAGAATCGGTTTAAACCAATAAACAATGATGCCCAATGTAAAAAGTTAAAAAAATGGATGTGGTGATGGTTGGATTGATTTTTTTTTTTTTTAAAAAAATAATCATGTTTTTTTTTATTGTTATTTTGACTCAAATGTCTGAAAAGTGGGAAAATGATATGACTAAAATAGAAATAGGAAACATTGTTTAGAACGCCCAAAAAGAAAAAACAGAAAATGCTTTGTGAGATGGAGAAAGAACTTTGCATGGTTAAAAAAATAAGTTGTTTAGGTTTGGTTCGGTATGTCAGTTTTCAGTTTTTTGTTTTTGAAAGTCATATGATTTAAATTGAATCATGAACCAAAAAAATAGTCACACTTATATTTATCATATTGATTTTGAAAAGTGACAACAAAAATCTGGATTTTTTTTTTGTAATTTTCATATCTAGAATTTTAGTTTTGTAAAATAAAAAAACTATAAATAAAAAATGACGAACTGGTCCTTAATTAGGTGGAGTGCTAAACCCGCCCCATTAATACTCATTTGCCCTATTAAATGTCACAACTACCCCTTCCTATATTTACCCCTTCATGTTTTACCTTTCACCTTATTTTATTCACCATCTTACCTTCAACCTTCCAACATTCCGACGGCTACCACTTTGGCCAGACCTCCGGTAGACCCCCGGCCAGACCTTCGGCAACCCAAATTCCGGGTAGCTACCACTCCGCCGAGGGAAATATCCGGCGATGCAAATCCCTGGCGAAAAAATGCATCGAAATTCTTACATGTACGAGTCATACGGGGGAACATCCACGTCATCCCAAGAGGTACATTTTTTTTTGTCCGATAAAACTTACAGAGGCTTCTTCAGTTTGAGCTTCCACCATGGTAGGAGCTCAAAATGAAGAAGTATCCATATTAATTCAATTTTAATTATCGTTGAATTTGAAACAATTATTTCGGAAAATATTAGGTAGACTTTTTCGTTTTAAGCTCGCACCATGGTCGAGACTTCTGTTGTTTTAGCTTACACCATGGTGGAAGTTTAAAACGAAGAAGTCTCTACCGTGGAAGGAGTTTCAAACATAAAAGTCTTCATGCGAAAAAAAAATGCAATAGTATGTTTTTATTTAATTAGTGTAAAATATATTAATAAATTAATCAAATAAATATATTAAAACAATTAAAATATATTAAAATAATTAATAAATTAATCAAAAAATAATTAATATCAATTACAAATTCAATCGAATAAAAGTAAAATAAAATTCTATGTAAAACTATTAGTTAGACTTTTTTCGTTTTGAGCTTCTACCATGGTGTAGACTTCTTCGTTTTAAGCTTCCACCATGGTAGAAACTCAAATAACAGAAGTCCACACCATGGTGCGAGCTCAAAACAGAAAAGTCTAACTATTTTTTTCCGAAATAATTATTTCAAACGTGGAGGGAAAAATCACAGGAAATTATTAAATATCAATAATAAAATAAAAATAGATTTACATTTCTTTTTTAGCATTGAGACTTTTGCGTTTTAGGCTTCTCCCTGGTAGAGACTTCTTCGTTTTAAGCTTTCACCATAGTAAAAGCTTAAACAATAGAAGTCGATCTCCACCATGGTGCGAACTTAATTAAACGAAAAAGTCTAACTAATTTATTTCGGGAATAATTATTTCAATTCAACACATAATTACCAAAACTATTTCGTATTTAATATCACTAATTAAAAAAAATGGAATTACATTTTTTTTAGCATGGAGACTTCTACGTTTTAAGCTTCCACCTGGTGTAGACTTCTTCGTTTTAAGTTTCCACCATGGTAGAAGCTCAAACAACAGAAGTCTCCACCATGGTGCGAACTCAAAACGCAAAAGTTTAATTAATATTTTCCGGAATAATTATTTCAAATTCAACAATAATTAAAATCGAATTAATATGCAGACTTCTTCACTTTAAGCTTCCACCATGGTAGAGACTTCTGCAGTTTGAGCTCCTACCATGGTCTGAGCTTTAACTGTAGAAGTCTCTACCATGGTAGAAGCTTAAAATGAAGAAGCCTCTATAAATTTTGTCGGACAAAAAAAGAAATTATCTCTTGGTATGACGTGAATTTCCCCCGGATGACTCGTACAATTTCGACACATTGTTTTGACGGAAATTTGTGTCGCCGCAAAAAGTGTTTGCCGGAGTGGTGGAAGCCCCCGGATTTAAGGTCGCCGAAAATTTGTCCGGAGGACCGGTCAAAGTGGTGGTTGCCGGAATGTTGGAAGGTTGAAGGTGAGTTGTAAGATTGGAGGTAAAATGGTTAATGAAAGTAAGGTGAAAGGTAAAAAATATAAAGGGGTAAATATAGAAAGGGGTAGTTGTAATATTTAATAGGGCAGATGAGTATTTATGGGACATAAACCCCTTAATTAGTGAACAAAAGTTGTTTGGCAAAAGAATCCAATAAGACTATAAGGAGTAAACTGATATGCAGGTCCCTAAACTTTGCCAAAAGGAGCAGTTTAGTCCCTCAAGTTTCAAAAGGAGCAGTTTAGTCCCTCAAAATGGATGGAATAAGCTACTTTTGTTAACACCGTTTCATTTTCCGTTAAAGTCAATAAAATAATAATAAAAATGCTTTATAGAAAAAAAGAAACTAATTTACACGTGTATAAATTAATGGAAACAGCTGATTTTGATTATTTTTTAGCCTTTTCAATTTACTTAACCTTTTTATATGATTTTTTCTTCATTTACACTGTTATTTAGAGAGAGAACGTAAGTTAAAGAGAGAGAGACAAAATTTCAGGGGAAAAATCTAAGAAAAACAATGAGATATTGATGAAAATGGCGTTATTCTAGCCTTCTAGGGATTCATTGCAACTCAATTTCTAGGTTTTTTTTTAACTATTTATTGGATTGATTGAAAATTCTACGAGGCCCAGGAGTTTTCTGATTGAATTTTCCATGGAAATGCCTGCTAGAATATCAAACTGCACACTTTTTAAGTCAAGTCGACGATGGCTTCGAAGTTTTTCGGTGTTGGAGGAGGAGAGAGAAGCTTGTTTCCACCGTCGATCGGGTAGCAGAGGCAGAGCAGTGGGAGTAGTTTTGGGGAGAGTTCGTTATCGGATCATTACGTGCCGTCGATCTCTTTGCCGGCGAGCGATCTCGACAGTTTCAGCTACATGCAGGAGGAGAGAGATTCGAGGAAGAGGGTAGCGATTGACGGTGGCGGCGGCGGTGGAGGATCTTCGGCGTCAAAGAGTTGGGGGCAGCATACCGTTATTGTGCAACAACTTCTCTGCGTTTTACACACACAATTTGGAGGATTGGAGCCCAGAAAAAGGGTTTTGAAGTGGATATTAACAAGAATTTAATTGAAAGACTTTCATATGGTTGAGCAGAGTACTAGTAGTCGTAAGCTCGTTAGATTTCATGTATGAGTTGCTGACTTGCTGATTAAACATGAGATTGAAGATGATGATGGAGTTTATGGGTTTGAGCTCGGGTGAATTTACGGGAAATGTAAGTTAATCGGGATGCACATAAGGTGTTTGATGAAATGTATGTGAGAAATGTTGTTTCTTGGACTTGTACTCTTGCTCGGTATGATAATTTGTGGGGATCTGATTAATGCATGGTGGGAGGTTGATGCAATGCCGAAGAGAAATCAGAGTTGAGTGCTTTATTTACAGGTCGTTTAAGCTCGTAGAATGAGTCATTGGGTGATTGTGTTCTTCGTTATTTTAGTTTTGACGGAGGACGATAAGCCGACCTCAATAGACAAATTATGAACATAATACACTTAGGGGATCCATTTTCCAGGTAATTATGCCATTGCAATTGTGCTTTGTTTTTTAGGAAGTGTTAAAATAATTTTTGGAAGGCAATAGGATCCTTTTTTTTTAACGGAAGTGTTAATAATTTTTGTATAAATGACCTTATTAAATAATCTGTTTTTTAGATCTCCAACTGCTGGTTTTTATAAATAGACATTTTGCCTTTATTTTTTAAATAGTTATAGGTAAAAGTAATATTATTTTGTCCTTTTCTGCATTTTATATTAATTTGCCTTTATTTTTAATTCATTTAACAGGCGTTAGTAACAGAATCCAAAAAGCAGCTTATTTCATCCATTTTGAGGGACTAAACTGCTCCTTTTGAAACTTGAGCGACTAAACTGCTCTTTTTGACAAAGTTTAGGCACCTGCATATCAGTTTACTCAGACTATAAGAGTCGTACTTGGACAGACCAATTCGATCTGGATGGGATTGCTGCCGACTTTCTAGTTAGTAGGAGTACATATATAGCTAGATTCTATTGTAGTTTGGCCCTTTCGGTGAGTCATAGCCTCATAGGAACAATATACAAAGTATTCTAGAGCATATATTAGATATATTCGAGTGCACCCGTATATTTTTTTTATTTTTTTTCCTTATATGTGAGGAGAAAATGTTATAGAGACCCCCAATAGTCATTAAAATACCATTGGATATACGGTTCACCCTGGTGCACTTAATAATTTTCAAAAGTATTCCAAGCTTTTTCATGACTCCCTCAAAGGTGGAAAACCCTTTTCCATTTGAAAGGGAGGAAACCACTTTTCCTTCATTCTTCCGTCCCTCCCTCTCCTTTCTTTCCCTCAATCTTCACCATCTTCTCCCATTTTCCTTTAAGTTACCAAACAAAGGAAAACTAGTTTGGAATTGTGTTTTCCCTTGAAAACTATTTTCCATGGAAAATCGTTTTACAATGAAAACGTTTTACGCCTTACCAAACAAAGCCTAAGAGTACTTATATATTCGTTATTATAATATGGGTGCATGTAATTCACATGTATAATACTACGTATTAAAGATTGTTATAATAGTACAATTGAGAGTACTCGTATATCCTTAGAACGTACTCCCTTTGTCCCAGAATACTCGCACTGGTTCGAGTCGACACGCTTGCCAATGCACTACTTTGACCACCAATATCTTTAACTACATATTATAAAAGCTTATGAAATATTAATATTTTGAAAATATTTGTTAAGATGAAGCCAACAATATATTATATGCTAACTTTTGTTTTCATATAATAGAAATAAAATAGGGTTAAAGTGAATTATGAGAATAGTGCAAAAAGTCAAATCGGTGCGTGTATTCCGGGACGGAGGGAGTAGTACTATATTTTATTGCAGTACGAGTACTATTTTAAACAAGATCGATATATTTCAGAAAATTCAAACCAGAACGCAATCATTTCAGGTTAAGAGAAGTCGAGAACTAAGGCTAGCTTAGTCTTGTTTGCCTGTAGGAAATTAAGAAACTAACATGCAGATCTAGTTTCGACTCTATCATTTAATTTGGCCAATCAGAAAATCATAAATCAATTCATGCATTATACGGAGTAGATATGTACTCCGTATCATATATATACATAAACGAGTACGGAGTATATGATATGCTATTTGCTAATATGCTACTAGCTTAGTCGGTCCATAATAATAAGAATATGGAATAATTTGACCTGTGAATTTCATCAACAGAATTATTCTCATCCCTATCCCATTTGCATGGGATAACTATTAACTAGAGCTAGTACTAGTAAATTCGGTAAGGGTATATAATAAATATTTTACACCAAAATAAAAATTAACTCAAAACGCTAATATTCAAAATCAATAATAATGTATAAAATTAATTATTTAACCCTTTAAAATGTTTATCTATCAATTTTATTTTATAAAAGTTTATCAAACATAGTAAAAGTTACACAAAAAAAATTTGGGTAAAAGTTATCCTAATTAATTTATTGACACCTCGTGCGTGCAAGATCTTTTGGAATAACGAAACCAAAAAAAAATCACCACAACAAGCCCTTTTAACTTTCTATCTTTTTTACCAATTGTATGTTGGTTAAGGCTGCGTTCTATTCACCTGATTTTCACTTATTTTTTCTGAACTTATCTTATCTGAACTTATCTGAACTTAACTGAACTTATCTGAACTTATCTGAACTTATTAAAACTTATCAAAACTTATTTTAGTTATAAGTTGTACTTGGTCAACCCTTATTTTTTCTGAACTTATCTTATCTGAACTTATCTGAACTTAATTGAACTTATTTGAATTTATTTTTCCTGAAATAAGTGGAAATAAGGTGAATAGAACAGGGCCTAAGTGGTGATTGAGGTGAACTTGGTAGGGAGAACTCGTGTTCGATCCCCCACAATAACAATTAGGAGGGGACTAGAACATATCCACCCATAACTCGCCTTGAATCTGGATTAACCCTAAGGGTGAACCGGGTGCTAACACCTAAAAAAACTTTCTCGCTTTTATTTATACTAGATTTTAGCCCGTGCGATGCACAGATTCTACTAAATTGTTAAGTTAAAATAGAACTCGTATATATATCAACGGCTATATTTTATATATTACATTAGATTAGTTTTTATTTTATTTTTTATTATTGAATTTCATTTTAGATTTATTTTTTTAATTATTAGAGTGTTTGATTTTGGATGAAATTTTATATGCGTAATATTAATAATTAATTAATAAAAATATTTATGTGGCACCTAATTATTTATCTACGTGGCACTCTACTTTTTTAATTCAAAAATAATTTTGAAATCTTATTTTTCATTAGCCGAAACCTTCCACGCCAATTATATTCACATCCAATTATAAGAGGTTTTAGGGTACTTAATTGCTACTTAAGGCTTGTGTTGTTAATGAACTTTACATTTATTGGATGTTGGATATGATAATAAAACTTGTATTGTATTTATTATTTTCTTTTCCTTGTAATCAATCTTTATCATATAATTCAATTTTAATATATACTACGTGTTATAAAATATATATTAGGATGGATGCCCATTATACCCTTACCCCTATATAATATATGTATGTGTATATATTATATATCTGTCTATGAATATGTATGAATAAGATATAACTGACATAGAGTTTCTCTCTTCCTCTCTCTCCCTTTCTCTCTACTTTCATAATACTACGCAGTATATTATATTTCAAACTTATTTTTATTATCTAATTTTATTACGTAAAATTATCTATGTCGTAGATCTATTTATTCCAAACTCGTCTTTATAATTTTTTTTTTATTATGTTAAATTCAATTTTGTACAGAGTGACTCGTATGTTACACTACAAGAAATTGTACTATTAACGACGGGAAATCCCGTCGCGAAAGGCCAATAATCGTTGATTAACGACGGGATTTCCTGTCGCGAACCCGTCATAAAAGGGGGCCGTCGTTAATAGAAATCCCGTCGTAAATTCGTCGTAAACCCGTCGTAAAAGACATTTGCGACCGTTATTCCCGTCATTGTTTGGTTGTTAGCCCCGTCGCAAAAGGCTTTTGCGACAGGATTTTTGATCCGTCGTAATTAGGTTGTCGTTAAAGATACAAATTCTTGTAGTGTTAGTTTAATCTTATCTAGAACTTAATTTTATCTCCTCTAAAAAATCTATTTCATTTTTATTAATATATATGCTTTGAATTAATAAAATGGTGAAGTAAGATATGTTTTATTTCTATCAATCAAGCATAACAATTGGGTAATCCACCATTTTGTTCCAAAACTTCCACGCCAATATTCTTCAACAAAAAATATGTTTTAATTTTATTGACTATTTACTCTGCTGATTGTATTCACATCCAATTATAAGAGGATTTATGGTAATTGCTACTCAAGTACTTTGTATATATTAGCTAGAGTTTTTTTGTTCTTAAAAATCCAATAGTTCAGCTAATATGTCCGCTTCAATTATATATATATATACTTCCTCCGTTACGAAAATATTGCACCATGTTGACTTCACGCTTCCCAACACATAACTTTGACTCGTTATTATCTCTTGAATTATGTATAAGCAAAAATTATAAAAAATTAATATTTAGAAAGTATATATCGATATGAATCTACTAAGATCCTACATGATTACATACTTTTTACGTATATTTTACAAAAGATGGTCAAAGGTACAACGTGAATAGTGTAAAAGTCAATATGGCGCGATATTTGCGGAACAGAGGAAGTATTAGATTAGTGTTTGATTTTGAATTGAATTTTATTTTAGATTAGTCTTTGATTTTGGATTGAATTTTGTTTTTGATTAATATAGTGTTTGCTTTCGGATGGAGTTGTATTTTAGTAATTAATTAATTAAAATATATACGTGGACCTAATTAATTAACTACGTGGCACTTGATTTTTTTTAATTCAAAAATAAATTAGAAATCTTATTTTTCATTGGCCGAAACCATTAGTAATCCTACGTGGCGCTCTAATATTTCATCAAATATGCCTCCTTTATATATATATACTAGATTTTAGCCCGTGCGATGCACGGTTTCTATTAAATTGTTACGTTAAAAAAAAACTCCTATATATTTCAACTGTTATATTTTATATATTAGATTAGATTGGTTTTTTTTTTTTTTTTTTTAATTTTGGATTGAATTTCATTTTAGATTTATTTTTTAATTATTATAGTGTTTGATTTTGGATGAACTTGTATATAAGAAATACTAATAATTAATTAATAAAAATATCTACGTGGCATTCGACTTTTTAATTCAAAAATAATTTTAAAGTCTTATTTTTCATTGGCCGAAACAAATAGATTTCTTACGTGGCGCTCTAATATTGGATTAATGTTTGATTTTTTGGGTTAAATTTTATTTTAGATTAGTGTTTGATTTTAGATGAATTTTATTTTAGATTTATTTTTTAATTATTAGAGCGTTTGATTTTAGATGGAATTGTATATATTAGTAATTAATTCATTAATTTAAATATCTACGTGGCACCTACTTAATTATCTACGTTCAAAGATTGATCTTAAGATTGAATTTATGTTCAAAGATTGGTCTTAAGATTAACAAGTGATGAATGTTCAAAGTTTTATAAAAAGAAAGAACTTATGTTCAAAGATTGATCTTAAGATTAACAAGTGATGAATATAGAATATGTGACGGCATCACGTACGCAACCTTAGTTTTTATTATCACATTGATCATAATTATTGTATGGATTTATTATATGGATGACAAGAACTTTGGAGTCTTTATCGATCTAAGTCCAATCATGAGTAAAATTCCATCCTATCTTATCAACAATTCTAGGAACAAAGTGATTGATCACAATAATTTTAAAAATAGTATTATTATCTATACTATATATTAAAAAGCGTTTGTAAGAAAGTTTACCATGCCATGTGGTGCTCTCCTCCAATTTGACACATGTCATTCCATGTCTTCTATATATATTCCAAAATCTCAAAATCAATTAGAAACACGTGTATAGCTTATACAAGATTCGAACCCATGATCACTTGGTTCAAATGCAAATGCCTTATCCACTTGGCCATGTCATGCTAGATGTTATTTTTTGCAAATGAAATATAGTTAGTGATGATAAAATCAATAACTTAATAAGAATAGGAGTTAATTATATTTTTTATTTACAAAAAGGTATAGTTAAAATTATCCAAGTAATGACTCGGGGCATCGCCCGAGCCAAAAAACTAGTTTATTTTTATAATACGGGCTGACAGGTGCCCAACTGTAAATCATTCTCCCGTACGTTTTTACAAGCAAGTTGCCAAGTATTAGTTTTTCACATACTTTGAATCAGGTACTCTCATATAATATCCCACCTCGATCTATAAAAGGGTATGGAAGTATGACAACAATTTCAACACTCCAAGAAACATTGTTATTTAAACCCAAAGTCAATTGACAAAAAAAGGCCTTAGATATTTGTTAAGTAAATTCAACCATGCAATATCCTCCTGCTTCAGCCCCTACTCAAGGGTATCCTCCTTATGCAGCATGTAATTATCCTCCTCCTAATTGTGGTTATCCTCCTTACTACTCATGGGGGTATCCGACCCCTTATAACGCGTTTCCGGGTAGCGTTTTCAACTCCGGTGGTAACACGAATGGGTCCGGTACGCAGGAGAACGGGGACGTTAAAGTCGGGAATAGCAAGGAGAAATCTGGAGGTGTTGATATTGGCAAAATTGGTGGGAATCATGACAATACCAAAGGACAACAAATTGCTGGTGATGTTACCCTTGGCAACATTGGTAGCCGTTGCTAAATCCATCTTTAACTTTCCTAAGCTGAATTAATTATTATTCCATCTATCTCTACGTATTTTCAGCTTAATTATGTATTAGATTTCGAAACAAAATTGCACTACATAATTCTCTAAAGATGTGTTATAATTTGTATTATGTCGTTTCGACAAATTGTTGTCATCGATCTGATTTTCAAGTTGAATGAATGTGAAGATCGAACTCGAAAATTGTGTGTTATTTTGATGCTTTTTGTCTAGCTAGTATGTTGATCGAACAAGCAACTTGCATTCAATTAACCATATACTCATTGTCAACTAGCTAGACACTTTTTAGAGCTAAACCAAATATGCAAGTGTGTATTAATTGTATATCAGCTAAATCGATCAAGAGCATTATCCTAGATACTTCTGAGTGCACAAAATAATAAGGCCAAAAAGGCTAGGGTTACAAATAGATGCGAATAATTGTGACATTAATAAAGTTACAAATATATCATTTCTATTAATATGATCGAGCCCAAACAAGAGTTGAGTCCGAACACACATATTTAAGCCTATCTTATGGGGTTCCTTCCTAAAACCAGTTAGTTATAACTAGGAGTACGTAGCCTATTAATCTTATATGTTGGTCAATATCTCTCTATTTTTACAACGTGAGATAACTAGTCTAATACTTACATGTAAATTACTCCGTATACACTTAAGTCTTAATATCATCTATCTCTCTCTATATATATATATATATATATATATATATATATATATATATATATATATATATATATATATATAAGGGGTGTGGCTTTCGTAGTAGCTATAGCATATATAATATAGAACGTAACCATGCAATCAGTAGTTTTCCCACCAGGTTATCCTTCAGAATTGAAAAAATATGGCTACCCTCCACCTTTCCCACCTGGTTATCCACCAGAACAATATGAAAAATACGGTTATCCTCCTCGTTTTCCTTCAAACCAGAACCATTCATCCCCACCAAATGCAGCTTCTTTTCAGCCTACAGCTGATCAAGGCCATGGATATCCTACGGTGATGTTTCCTTGGGGACCGGGTAGCTATATCCCGATTGCAGGGAATATTTACAATTCCGGCTTTAATGTTAATAATTCTGGCACACAGTCGAATGGAGACGTCAAAGTTGCCAATCGAAACTACTATGATTGATGAACAATGTATTAACGACATACAGCTTGCGTAACTTATGTACGTCCATCATAGTTAAACAGGCTTAATATGTTTAATTAATTATTATGTAATTGCCCTAAGGGTTGCAAATTAAAGTTGTCTATCCTTTATGTTTTTAAGTAATCTTGTACCATTTGAACTATACATGTTCAATATCATTGAATAAAGAGGGCTATATCAATGTTTGTTTTGCATGCAAATCCAAACTAATCATGTCTTATGTACTATATGGAGTTTATAACTACAGTTTACGTCGTAAACTTGTTACAAAGAGAATTAAGGGGGAACATATGCTTTTCAAACATGGTGGTCACAACTACAAGCTAGTGAATAACCTCAACTTATCTTTCCCTCAAAAATCTTGCCATTATCTAATAGTGTCTATCAGGGGTGAGTAAAAAATCAGGGTACCCTGAAACGGAACTGGTGGTTCCTGAAACAGACTATGTTATCCAGGTTTCGTCCGGTTAACAAAATTAAGAATCCGTTGCAACAAGTTCCGATTCTCAAGTATTTTGGAACAGGTACCCTGTAATAACCTGCCAATTCCTATATTGAGTACACCAAAATCTTGAATCGGAACCAAATATAAATGGTATTAGCCCAAAACATAAAAGACTTCAAGTTTGTTTTTGGAAAATATAAATTACAAATTAACCATTAAAATTAAACTTCAAAACAATCGAAGTCCAAATCATAAATTAATTTTTTTTTTTTAAAGTTAACAACAATTTATTTAAATCTCTAATGTAACTGATACCCTGACCCGGAACATATTGCAACAGGGTCCGACTCCCATTTTCAGGAACCTGTTGCAACAATTCCGATTCCCATTTAAGGAACTTGTTGTAACAGGTTCCGGCTCCAATTTTCAAAAACATGTTGTAAGAAGTTTCATTCCATGGGAATTTTGGAGTATGCCATGATAACCTGAATGTTACGCGGTATGTCTATTCGTTGAAGAGAAGTAGCTACCCTAAGGTCTAAGGATATATGCTTTTGAAACATGGTGGGTAGAGAATCACCTATTTCAGCCACCGTCCAATGTCCTTGAAACATTCCTTTGCTTTACAAGAGCTAAGATTTTTGTGTAGAAAGTTATAACATTCCTTTGCCACGTTTTTCATAGGATATGTTCAAAGGTTACATCCGTAATGACTGTATATATACTTTCTAGTTATCAAGCACTAGTTTGAAGCATCCAAAACTTTTAATTTCTTGCTAATTTAAAGTGACAATCAAGTGGATAATAATTGAATCTGATTTGGTCTTTCTAACTTTTTATAGTGGGTAGAGGCTTCAGCCAACAAAAGAAAAGATCGATAGTATTAGTCACATCTCTTTTTAGAAAGTGGTGAGAGAATAACATTGTTACGTGACATTATTATTGTAACAGGAGAAGTTTATGTCAAGGCATAAACAATTCTTAATCTTATCCAAATAAATATATACTTCCTCCATTTTTTTTTAATTGCACCATCTGGTATTTCACGCTTGCCAATGCACTATTTTAACCACTAATATCTCTCATTATACATTTTAAAAAATTATAAAAAATTGATAATTTGAAAGTATATTTCGAGACGAATCTAACAAGATCCCACATGAATATATATTTCCTTACATATAAATCACAAAAAATAACTATATAAGAATATGGAAATAGTGCTAAAACCAAGATGGTGCAATTATTAAAAAATGGAGGAAGTATTCTATTTGGACCATTATCGCGAATCTTATCACCGAGTACTTTGCTTCAATTTCAAGCAGATGCTCTATGCTAGGTACGTTGCTAGCTAGGTACAATAAAATGTTGTCTATATAGAGAGGATTAACAACAGCTCTTCCAAATATATATCGTATCAAAAGTACGTACCTTAACATTATCTTATACGTAGTACATTCAATTGAAAAACATGGGTCTCGTCGATACTCTTAACAATGTTGTTCCAATTTCTCCAAGTCATGCTGATTATGCCCCTGCCCCTACTCAAACTCAAACTCAAACTCGTCCAAATGATAATTATCAACCAAGCCCAAACCCAAACCCGTCAGCTGGCTACTCCTACCCGAATAATGGTTATTCTCCATATGGATCTTTCGCTACAGGTCGTAATGTGAACGGATCTGGGATACAAAAGAACGGAGATGTCAATGTTGGAAACCGTAGCCAAAAATCAGGAGGTGTTGATATTGGTAGCATTGGTGGCAACCTTGGCAACCTGCGCGGACAGCAAGTTGTTGGTGATGTTAAACTTGCCAACATTGGTTAATTGTTCGACCATAACCAACATATACTACGTATAAGTATTAATTACCTTTGTTTTAAGTGAAACATTGCAACTTATGTTATTTTATAATGTTGGCCAAGATATATGCTACATTGCTACAAGTGTACTAGCTTTAAGTAATGTTTCATGTATTTTATATCATGTTTCATGTATTTTAATAAGATATCAATTATAATACTCGATGCCAAGTACTTTTTTATTTACTTACACCAATCCACGCGTACATTGCATTCTTAAATTAATTTCAATTTATGAATAAAGTAAATTGCTTATTTATAACTTTAGAGCTGCATATATCACTATCAATTTTAAACAAAATAAAGAATCTAATGGGGGTGGATCTCTTTCAAAGACTCAGAATAAATTAGTTCAAAACTTCAAATACATGTTATTTAATGCTGTCAAACAAGTGGATGTCAACTAGTTTAGTTGGTAAAGTTTTGAGTGGGTGATACCCAATACCTAGGATCCAATTCCGTCTACATCAATTACCACCTTGCCTAATGTTATTAATGCTGTCAAACACAAAAAACTGTAATGCACTGAAAATATGCGTCTGCCGGGAGTCGAACACGGTCTATTGCTTGGAAGGCAATTATCCTAACCGTTGGACTACAGACGCTGCAGGTATTTACATGCAAATATATATTAGTTGACTTTGTTAGTAACCTAAAAACCCTTAGTCGCAAATCCAAACAAGTAACATTAGTAATTTCCACAATATACTAGCTTGTTTATGATTTTTGATTCGTCTTAACTCTCCGGCCATTCATTTGTCCTACGTACAATATAGTGATTATCAAACAAGGTGGGTTATAATTTGAAAAGTTGTGCGACTTGTGCCTCAACATATTTATTTATTGACATAGGTGCATCAAATTATTTATTTTTATTTATTTATTGACATAGGTGCCTCAACATATTTATAGAGAACAGATTTTGAAGTGTTTAAATATGTGTATGGTTATTACATTCGGAAATGATAAAGGTCGCAACATGCGACCTTTAAGCTGTGTCACAATGGTGACATGGCACGCCTATGTGTCATAAATGTATTTGGAAACTAAAATATTTAGATTATGTAACCTATTATACATGTTACAAAAAAGGTAGGAAAATCTTAATATTCTAATTTACAAATTGAATAATGTAACTTTTTATTTCAAAAAAATATTTCTAATTTGTATAGGAAATTAGAAAAAAAATATTTTAATTATTTATATGATATAGGAAATTAAAATAAAAAACACGTTTACTAATTTATACTTAGAAAATAAAAAATACAGTACATTAGAAAATAAAAGATTAGGAAAAGGTTTTCATCTTTATTGGTTTATTGGATTTGTTCTTCACCTTCATCTTCCTGTCTACCCTGGGCGCAATTCCCATTGTTGATTAGGCTTAATTCCCATTGTTGATTGGCGCAATTCCCATCAACAACAATCAACAATTAAGCATGTTTCTCAATCTCTCTTTTATTGTCATCAATCAATCATCAGCAAGAAGTTATCATCAAGCTAATCAATTTTTTAAAAAAAAATGGGAATTAGAAATTTGTGGATGAATTGACTTGAAATTGTGGATCGAATTGGCTTAAAAATTGGGAATCGATTGTTAACGTGTCTTTGTTTTCATATGATTCTGCTTGTGAATTAATATGCTAATTCTTCTTTTAGTTAAATATTCAATAGATGTTTCACATATAACCGTCGCCTAAAGAACTTTTGTCTGCCTAAAAATCATACTTTCAGTTTGGTGAGTTGTAATCTGCAATGTAAAAGAAATTGAGGATAAAAACCGAGTCACATCTAATCATTAAAATTAAAATAATATAAAGTAATATATAATTATGAATTTATATTACATAAAATATATTATTGAATTATAAATTAGTGTATTTTTTAAATTAAATTGATGTATTTTTTTAATTGCACAAAATTATATTATTAGATTATAATTTATTTATTTATTTTTAATTTGTAATTTATAAGATAAAAGGAAATATATATTTACTATAAATATAATAAATATTTGTTTCCTTCTTTGTATCGACTGCCTTATTTATATATTTTCATATTAAAAATATTGAATTGATAGTAAAAAAAAATTGATGACGTGTATCCTACATGGCACCTATTTGTACCAATGAAATGGCGACACGTAAGATTGCGACAACATAATGTTGTCGCAACTTGCGACCTATATCATCGTCCACTTACATTATGTATGAATCTTCTCGTTTAAATTTTATGATAAATCGACAACAACATACATTTAGATTTAATTCTATTGTCAATTCTCAAAATGACTTTAGCATACATAGTACTTCGTATATGTGTACGAGCAAATTGAAGTCTTATAATTTAAACCTTACGTTATCTTTTACATGAAAAATTCTGATCCAGCTAACTCGTCTTCTCCTCTACATACAATTTATGATAGATCAATTGACGGAACATTAGAACAATAACTCTGTTTTTCACCGACTTTCTTAACTTCGAAACCATAAAATTTGAACCTCCTCGTGTCTGCCTCGGGCCCTGTTTTCGCGTTGGGCTTGTGCCTAACAAGTAACAAAAGAATAGTCAAATCGAACTTGTAATCGGAATTGCTAACTGCTGTACCCGGGTACAGTCAGCTCTGGCTGTACCCAAAAAACGACACGCTCATATTGTTTGTTCATTCTTGTCGACTGTTTGTTCTTTTTTATTGTACTGTTTGTTCATTCTTATTGTACTGTTTGTTCTTTCTTGTTGTACTGTTTGTTCTTTCATTTTGTTTTTTAAATTCATCATCAAATTTTCATAATTGTTGTATATTTTGTTCTTTCTTCTGGAATTTTATGTTCTTTTTTATATTGTTTGTTCTTTCTTGTTTATTTGTTTGTTTATAATAATCATTTGGTTAATGTTCATAATTAAACTCTTCATTAATCTTTTATTCTTTCTTTTTGTATTGTTTGTTCTTTGAATTTTATGTTCTTTTTTATATTGTTTGTTCTTTCTTGTTTATTTGTTTGTTTATAATAATCATATGGTACGTTAATGTTCATAATTAAACTCTTCATAATCTTTTACTCTTTCTTCTTGTATTGTTTGTTCTTTCTTGTTGTATTGTTTGTTCTTTCTTGTTGTTTTTTAAATTCATTCATCAAACTTATTGTTGTATTGTTTGTTCTTTCATGTTGGCTTTAAAATTCATCATAAAATTGTTCATAATTGTTGTATTGTTTGTTCTTTTTTCTGGAATTTTATGTTCTTTTTTATATTGTTTGTTCTTTTTTATTAAATTATTTGTTCTTTCTTGTTTATTTGTTTGTTCACAATAAATATATGGTTAATGTTCATAATGAAATTTTTCACTTCATTGGTCTTTTATGTTTTTACAAGCGCCTATATTGTTTATTTCCAAATAAATAAATAAATGTTCATTTTCAAAATAGTAAATGTTCATTCCAAATAAATAAATTAATGTTCAATTCCGAAATAGTAAATGTTCATTTCCGAAATAGTAAATGTTCATTTTTGTAGTTTATTTCCAAATAAATAAATAAATGTTCATTTCCAAAATAGTAAATGTTCATTCCAAATAAATAAATAAATGTTCATTTCCGAAATAGTAAATGTTCATTTTTGTACCAGTATTTTTTCTTTCTTGTTGTATTGTTTGTTCTTTCATGTTGGCTTTAAAATTTATCATAAAATTGTTCATAATTTTAGTATTGGCTGTTCTTTTTTCTGGAATTTTATGTTCTTTTTTATATTGTTTGTTCTTTTTTGTTGAATTATTTGTTCTTTCTTGTTTATTGGTTTGTTCATAATAAATATATGGTTAATGTTCATAATGAAATTGTTCACTTCATTGGTCTTTTATGTTTTTACAAGCGCCTATATTGTTTATTTCCCAATAAATAAATAAATGTTCATTTCCAAAATAGTAAATGTTCATTCCAAATAAATAAATAAATGTTCATTTCCGAAATAGTAAATGTTCATTTTTGTAGTTTATTTCCAAATAAATAAATAAATGTTCATTTCCAAAATAGTAAATGTTCATTCCAAATAAATAAATAAATGTTCATTTTCGAAATATTAAATGTTCATTTTTGTACCAGTATATTAATGTTCATTTTAAACAACACAAAACGACATCGTTTTGGATGGGGGTACAGCCAGCTTTGGCTGTACCCGGGTATAGCCAAAAATTTGCGCTTGTAATCGCATCGCAAGAGTTTTACAAGCCATTGTGAATTTGTGACAGTGTTCTTCCGATATATGAAGTACTAGTATTTTATGCACGTACACATGAATTTTTAGAATGCATGTAAGTCGATGTTAAGAAATCAATATTTATTATTGTAAAATGACTATTTTTTTTTTTAATTCTGGTTGTATCTTAACTACTCCCTCTGTTTCTGTTTGTTTGTTACGTATTCGTTTTAGGGTGTTTCACAATGTTTGTTACGTGGGAGAATATTTCATTTTATAAATGTATTATACTATTATTTTTGTGCCAACTTTTAATTTTAATTGGCCCAATTTTTTCAACTCATTAAATTTCTTTACAATTTCCAAGTATGTTAAGTTAGCGATCTTTGTGCTTTTGATTATTGGTTCATTTTGATAAATAAAACAATCTTATTGGTTGTTGTAATGATTAGTGGATTGAGCTTTTACTTGGGTTTATTTTTTTAATAAAAAAAATCTTTTTTATACGTTAATAAACGTGTAAAAGTCCAAACGTAACAAACAAAAAGAAACGGAGGGAGTAATTGCTTAATACACATTTCAAGAAAGATTTTCAAAACTAATGTTAGGTCTTCGACTTCCTAGTTTTTTCTTTTTGGGAATTCTAAATCGCCCGAGTCTTCCCTCATCCCCTCTGGAATTCGAACTCGCTAACAAACTATGAGTACCAAACAAATTTTACACATCCAAACATTGCACCTACCCGGTGATAATTCACCCTAGTTTATGCAAAATACTAGTCTTATATGCACGCAATGCATGCGTGAGTATAAAAACTAAAATTGTGTTGTAATATTTAATTACCACAAACAGTAGGCAAATTGTGTTGTAAAACTAATATTCATCCCCTTACATAATGAAATAACTAAATTGTAATACCAAAGTAAAGAAACTAACATAATAGTTTTTCACTTGCTTATTTTGCTTGCCATGTACTTGCGTAATGGTACTCTATCATCCTGCATGTAAAAATATTTCAAAATAAAAACAGCATGAAATACACAATATATGAATATCCATATCCCATAAAAATAAGTTATGTAGATAAATAAATTTAAATAAATGTCCACAACATTTCTTGCAAACTTCTTATAAATAGATCCCATGAATCTTGTAGCGACAGGGAATCAACCATTATACTTACGTTGTAATACATCTCACTGCACACATCTAGGTTTCTTGTTGTTATAGAAATTTTACAATTACTTGTACCCTTCCCAGAAGAAATACAAATACCTACCTGGAACAAATCCAATCTTTCTCATACATCATCCAAAATTATAAATACCCAGCTTTGTTGCTTTAGCCTTTCAGCGAGCCTCAAGGATCTCACATGTTCAGTTTCCTCTATCAACTGCAATCCTAAACCTTCTGCAATATGTCTCTAGATTTTCCTCATATCAGGATTCGACACACAGTAGCAATAACAACCTCATTAAACATATTTGTGATCTTGGCATACTTGGCTACTTCTTTAGTCAGTGAGGTCTTTCCCAATCCATAAACCCCTACAACCTGGTTATCATCATGCTTTAATGTCTCAATAATTTTTTCCATAGCTTCATCTACAACATTCTCTTCTCTGAATTTTACCTTCAACGATTCTTCAAAGGCCACACGATCTCATTGACAAATAAATCACCGACCTAGTTAAGGTTCTACACTAAGAACAGGGCTGAGGCAGAAATCTAACAACAAATTGGTCATTAAGCAGTGGAATTCCAGCAGCCTCTGCATTCTCAACAGTAGTACACCGTAGTTTTTTTTTTGGTGTTGGAGAAGGGCAAAGCCCTTAAAAAGAGAAAGTTACACTATTCAAATCAAACAGAAATGAAAAACTAACGCAACAAACTAAGAAAACAGAGCAAACAAAATAAAGAAATCTAGCACACTACTACACTACTTAGGATCTTCCTTAGAAAGCTTCCTACTCAAGCTGCAACAGCTGGAACCTTCCTAAGAAGAGCCATTCCACCCATGTCCTCCAATAAAACAGCACGAAGACCCACCGGGGCCGCCCCGAGCAAAACCATCTTTGGTGATAAGCCCACACCATAGTTAGCCAACCAGTCTGCAGCCCGGTTGGCTTCTCTATAAACGTGTTGGACCTTGACCGCCCAATCCGGTTTGTCTATTAATGTCTTGCATTTTTTGATGAGGTGGAAGTAAGGGGAGGTTGTAGTGACTCCTTCAGCTAACATTCGGGCCACCACCGCCGAGTCTAGGGACACAATTACCCGTCGATGTCCCGCATTCCATGCCACAGCTAGTCCTCGCAACACCGCCCATATTTCCGCCTTCGTACATGAGCAAACACCACAATTCGTTGCAAACATTTCGAATAGTTCACCTCCATAGCCTCGAATAATACCTCCAGCTCCAGCGGCGCCTGGGTTGCTCTTTGAGGCCCCATCCGTATTCAGGCGAACCCAACCTTCCATTGGCGATTCCCATCGGACATAGACCTCAGTACGTCTACGCTTGTTGGTACCCTTCACACGATCAGCTTTGTCAAAGGCTTGTTTAACTAACCCTACTCTTGCCATGATGAAACCAAGTTGATCTACCGGAATATCTACCGTATGACCAAAACACCTAGAGTTCCTCCACTTCCAAATCCACCATAGAGTGGTGGCGAATACAACCGGCCAGTCATCATCTCTTGTATTGTCACTGTTACGGAGGTTCGAAGTAATCCACTCATTGGTGCTCCTCCCGAATATTTCGGAATCATTAATGCCCGGAAATTTCCGCCACACCATTGTGGTTGCAGGACATCTCCTAAGAATGTGGTCTATGGTTTCCTCTTGTGCTCCGCACAGCAAGCAACTCGGATCATTGGTGAATTTGCGAATGTACCGATTAGAGTTCGACATTAACCTATCTTGGAGGGTTAGCCAAAGGAAGAACCTATTACGTTGGGAGACTCGAACACGCCAGGCTAATGACCAGCAGGGTTGTGGACCTAGTGGAGGGTTACCTCTAATTATTTGCAGAGCCGATCGAATGGTGAACCCCCCTAAGCTTGAGCCATTCCAGTATACCCAATCTACTGCATCTTCATCTGCTTGGAGTTCGAAAGAGTCAATCAATTGTAGCGAGCTAGGTGGTAGGAAGTCTGCAAACAATTCCCATTTCCAGCCTTGCTCCATATCCCACATATCTTGGACTTTATAATCCCTAATGTCCAGAGGTGGTTCACTTACCACTGTATCAATCAGCGGATCCTTCGACGCCCACCTATGTTGCCAAAACAAAGTGTCTTTACCATTCCCTACCGCCATGCCGACGCCTCTTTTTAGGGTGTCAAGGTTTTCCACGATGCCCCTCCATGCATTTGAAGAGCCTTGTTTGTGTGTGAACATTTCAATGTCACACCTTCCCGCACAATATTTGCTTCTTAAAATACGTGACCACAACGCATCCGGTTCCGTAAGCACTCGCCACCCCAACTTGGACAGGAAAGCTGCGTTGGCCTGTCGCATAGAGCGGATTCCCAACCCTCCGTCTGACTTTGGGTTTGTCACTTTATCCCATGACACTAGGTGGGTTTTACGGATATCATCGGTGCCACCCCACAGGAACCGTCGTGACAATCTGTCTATTTCGTCACAGGTAGCTCTAGGAAGTCTGGTTGTTTGCATTGCGTAGTATGGCATCGAGCTTATAGCTGATTGAACCAAAGTGGCACGTCCGGCCATCGAGATTACCTTTGATTTCCATCCCGAAAGTTTTCTATTTATCCTATCTACGATGAACTGATAGTTTTGTTTAGATGTCCTGCCATTAATGGTAGGGACACCTAAATAGATCCCAAAGTCATTGGTTTCTTCAATTTGGAGTTGAGCACACACCTCTTATCGAACAGTATCAGTCGTGTTTTGGGAGAAGTATACTCTCGATTTCGAGTGACTCACCTTACTCCCTGAGGCATCACAGAACTGATCTAAGCACGCCGATATTATGGCAGCCTGGTCTACCGTAGCCTCACCAAACAATATTAGGTCGTCGGCAAAAGCAAGATTGGAAACTGGGGGTCCATTCCTACTTGCGCGTACTGGTTTCCAAACACCAAGTTGAGTAGCACTTTCAATGAGGTGGGATAGGCTTTCCATACAGATAACATATAAATATGGTGAAAGTGGGTCTCCCTGTCTTATTCCACGGGAAGGTTTGAAAGCATCCGTTGGCTCGCCGTTCCAGAGTATTTGGAGGTTGGTCGAACACACACATTGCATTATGAGTTCAATCATTCGGATTGGCAGCCTTAACTCCATAAGGGATTCCTTGATGAAGCTCCACCAGAGGCGGTCATATGCCTTTTCAAAATCTATCTTGATGGCCATAAAGCCGACCGCCCCCTGCTTTCTTCTCATAGTGTGTAGCATCTCTTGTACAATCACAATTTTATCAGTAATCTGTTTCCCTGGAACAAAAGAGCACTGTGTCGGAGAAATAAGAGAGGGGAGGATCTTAACCGATTCACAATGGCTTTGGTTATGGCTTTGTAAACGATGTTGCAAAGCCCAATTAGCCTAAATTGTGTAACCAAGTGTGGGTTATCAACTTTCGGGATGAGAACCAGGAAAGCATTGTTTAGATCATCCGGGAACTCTCTGCCACTCAGTACACTTAAGGCCAACCGTATCACATTATCTTTCACTAGATCCCAGTATCTCTGATAGAATAAAGGCTGAAATCCGTCCGGCCCAGGGGCTTTGTATGGCTTCATATCTGCAATTGCTGCTGTAACTTCACAATCCACATAATCTCTGTTGAGTTTAGCTAGTTCGGTCGATGAAATAACCGGGAAACATCCTGGGGCAATGTAATCAACTCGACCTATGGGCCTTTCTTCAGTGAACAGGTCCTTCCAGTAATCCATCACCATGAGTTTTACTTGGCCTGGGTCCGAAACCCAGTTTCCATCACTGCCTTGCAACATCTCGATTTTGTTCTTCCTACGGAGAATGATGGTCGATAGGTGGAACAATTTTGTATTGCGGTCTCCATCTCTGATGTTTTCCAGCCTCGACTTTTGAAACCACAACAATTCTTCTTGATAGAGCACATCTTCCATTTCTTTTCGAAGTTGTTCTTCTAACTTGATTAATCGAGTCGAGCAATGGCTTGCTAAAGATTTTTGGACGCCTTCCAACCGAGCCCACAACTCAGATTTCTTGCGGAAAATGTTATGAAAAACTTCTTTGTTCCACGAGTTCAACTTACCCGCAAACACTTTTTGGAATGGGATTAGTGGCTCGTTCTTTTTCCAGTTCTCCTCCATGAAACCATCAAATTCTTCATGACATATCCAAGCCGCCTGAAATCGGAAAGGTTTAAGGGAGCTTGGAATTGGAGCAAATCCACAGGTGCTAAGAATTATTGGGCAGTGATCGGAATGGCATTTAGGGAGATGTTTAACCGATCCTTCCGCGAAGAGCAACCTCCAATCTTCGTTCGCCAAGAATCTATCTAATCGAGCTGATTTGAAAGTTGTTTGGGTGTCTCCTCTACTCCACGTATGAGCCGGTCCAGTGAAGCCCAAGTCGAGGAGTCCATTAGTATTGACCCAATCTGAGAACTGTCGACACCGGCGTTCCATCTCGCTACCACCCAGTCCCGTACGTTCCATCATTGTCATTGTATCATTAAAGTCACCCCCGAGCAGCCAAGGCCCCGAGTAGTTTCTCTTTGCGGTTTCCAGCTCTTCCCACAACTGTCTTTTGAGGACTGAGTTGGGGCTGGCGTAGACAGCAGAGAACAACCACGACACTTCTCCAAGCTTCGATATTTCGACAGTGATATGTTGAGTACTCGTGGTGATGGGGTTAACATTGACCACTTCTTGTCGCCAAAACAACCATATTCCTCCTCGAAACCCCTGTGCATCGATACGTGTGTGTCCCGAGAATCCAATTTTGTTGCAGAATCTTTGGGCTACATCACCACTAATATGGGTTTCAACCAACGCCATAACTGTTGGGTTATTAATTCGTACAAGTTCACGAATTGTCGTCAGAAAGGCCTGACTACCGGCACCCTGAACATTCCACATCATTAGTTTTATTGACATATTAAAACCTGTGAAATTAGGAAACCGATCATACACGTTCAAAGGAACATTAGGCAGAATCCCTATAAGTGCTTCCCGAAGGGCATTCATAGGATTTCGTAACTCCATAGCGAGTTGGACCGTGGCCAATAGAGCCGGTGGACTGTGGGTCGGTGGGAGGAACGAACTCACTTGGAGTTCCACTTTGCTGACTAGAGGGTGAACTGATACCATCGTTGGACCGTCTGTGGTGTAGTCTATGAATGTCAAGTAATCCGGGGGGATCCGACATTCCAAGGTGATCGGTGGGCGAAGAGAATTCATGGTCAGATCTTTGCACAGCGGTCGAAGCAGTTAGGGTTGGGCTAATAGGAGAGTTTAGGGGGAGATTTTGTGTATTAGGAAGAGAGTTCTCCTTTCCAGGCTTTAAAACCCTAGAAGTAGGTAGAGGACTTTTCCTAATATCAAAACTCCTTTGTGGAGTATTTTTGGAATTAATATCTTTTAACTGAGAATTAATTCCAAAGGATCCAGAATTTGTAGCTGACTGGGAGTCTCCCCTTCCTTTGTTATATCTCTCTGCATTAGCATGTAATCCCCGCATATTGTCACTGCTCCTTCCACCCATAAAAAATGGGGTCCCCTCTTTTGCCAGATCAATGATATGAACAAGGTTCCTTTCATTAGTATCTTCCACAATCAGTAAATCATTCTCCCTATTCTCTCCTTGCATGTTCTCATCCTCTCCCAATTTGGGAGTATTACCCGCTTGAGCCAAGTCATTCCCTTCCTCGTTACCTTCCATGGTTACATTTCTTGGGAGTTGTTCCGTTTCCATTAAGTCCTCTCCCTCTATATCCAGTACTGCAAACCGAGAACTCTCAATGTGTGTGTCTTCTACTGCGTCTGTAGCTTTCTCGTTGGTCTCACCATTTTTCCATGTGGATGATCTACCATTTGTTCCTTTATTCGCCTGTTGTTGCTGTTGTTGCTTTTGGGATTGATGTTGCTGCTGTTGTCTGTTGGTACCAACTCTTGGTCGAGGAATGTTCCGTTTGGTTGTCCTCTGTACCATCATCCAAGTACCATAATTGTCCACCTCCTCCGGTTTCAAGTTCTCTTCTTTGTGGGTGCCCACCTGGTTTGCTTTCTCTTTGCCATTCACTACCTCTTCTTGGATTACTTCCTGTTCTCCTTGCTCCTTTCCATACACAACACAGTTATCTTCTTTGTGTCCGAGGTGTCCACATTTGAAACATATCTGTCTCAAACCCTCATATTGGATTTTCCAGACCCTACCATTTAGCCTAAATTTGGAGAGCAGGGGTTTAGTTAGATCAACTTCAATGCATAGTCTGATATATTGGCCTCTATCCATTGATTCTGTGTTCTTGTCAATGCGTATCACCCTTCCAATATTTTCTCCAATCTTAAATAGGAATTGGCGGTCGAAATATTCCACCGATAGGTTTGGGATTCTAACCCACGCTGTCAATGACCAGATTGGGGATTCGTCTGGAATAAAATTCGGAACCCATTTTCAGATCGTAAGATAGCTATCTCCAATCATCCAAGGTCCTTGGCTTAAGACATATTCGTAATCCTCCATTGACGAGAAGCGAACTACATAATAAGCACACCCAACATCAATGAGTGCTATGTCTCCTTTCAGGCTCCATTTGAGTTTCAATCTTCTGATAAAGACTGCATAGCTAAGTTTCTTGTCAAAAAGCTTTATAATGAGTGCATTCCTCCATGGCCTTCTTAGTCTCGCCTTCTCTGCTCTAGTTAGACTAATCACAAGGAAGTTTTCCGAGTCTTTCTCCTCTTTTAGGGTTCCTTCATCATCTGACACGTCTCCTAGTTCGTCCCCTAGAGCAGTACTATCATTCCCCCTTTCAACGGGGATAGGTCCTCGTGCGACGGTGCTATACGAGACTGGTGGTGTGCGCATTCCAGGGGTCTCTTCCACATAAGCCATATCCATGGCCATCGTTTCTTCAGGGGGGGAGTTTCCTCTAGTATTGGGTCATCTGTTTCTCTTTCGCTTCCTCGTTTGCACTTTTTATTCGACCGCCGGAGTTGGTCTGCCTCTTCCGGCGTGATGTCAGTCACCAGTTGCGGCGGGTTCATATTAGGGTTTTCTGTATATATGTTGATTTTAGATTACTCCGTAGTAACTTGTATTACAATTTACCATGTATTAAAGAGAAATGTTCTTAAGAAAGCTAAACATTGATGCTTCTAGTGACACTAATGACTCGTATTAATTTGATAGAGATTGAAAGCCTTTGTCATTTTTTTATCCCTCCATTTCAACTTCCGATCTTACATACCATGATCTTCTTTTTCGTCTATCATAAAACTCTAAAAGTACACAATATTATTTTATATGGGATTTTTTTTTTAAATATCTACTATTATAACCTTAAATATATTATTTCACCTATTTACTCGAATTAAATTTTCATAACAGATAGAAATCATAACAGATCTAGCAGCACGGAACGTTACCAGATCATTAACAGCATGTTTGTTGTCGTCGCCTCTGCCATTGTCGTACCCGACAAAAAACCTCCAAGCAGTAGCGACCGCCAGCTCGATGGGGCTCTAAATAAACACAGAGACACATGTGTAAAAATTATCTTTTTCTCTCTCCAGACACTCAATCAACTATTAGTCTAGAAGCATCACTGCTTCCTGCAAAATCCAACAACACACCAAATCATTCAGTAACTTGATATCTCCAACAACATTCATCACTCAAACAATATCAATTTTAAATCCTCCTCATTCTCATTACATTTTAGATATTTGCACTTGCCAATCAAACTACACAAATTTTGAATCTAACAATTAAAAAGCTACAGAAAAAGCAAATTCAACAGTAAAACAATTGAACAAAAATCAAATCTGAAGCAGAAGTGAGTAGATCGACACATTTCGCATCAAAATCATTCAAATAAAAATCACTCAGAAATTAAAAACTCTGTAAATTGTTGAATTATGCAATGATTCGGTATCAATAATAGTATAAGATTGATCAACACAACTACAAAGATAGAAAAATAGAACAAAATTACAAACAATCTCTTCTATACGGAGTAATGTGATTATATTTGTGCGAGAGCATTTAAATTTTTTTGTATATAATACTCTAGTGATCATGAAGTAATGAGAAATTATAAGCAACAACCCAGAAGTCCACTTGCAGCAGGATGACAACAACACAAAAGCTAGTACTTCAACAGCGATAAATCTGTTCTCATACCTAAAATTTAAATTAAACATGTTTTTATGAATTCACAAAGTACAAATCATAGCATAATAACCCTAAAGTCCAAATCTTTGGTAACAAAAACAACCTTAAAATAAAGACAAAAATAATCAATAAAAAGACTGAAACTTTACCTTGAGGTCATCTTTAACCTTAGCCACAAAACTATGAATACCATCAACAATCTCCTTCAAATGCGACATAGTCGGATATTTAGCTTCATCCTTAGACAAATCTGCAAAAAGAAATACAAAACACTTATCAAATTCACCAAACAAAGCTCTGAATGCATAGTCAAATACAGATCCTTCTAAAATCCCACCTAGTAAGATAAAAACCAATATAAACTCCATCAGCCGTCAAATCACCACCATCAACGCCAGAAGATATCTCCAGTTCATCGATCTGACGCCGGATTCTTGCTTCACACCTTCCACAAACGCATTCGCCTAACAAAACCACCAATCAAATTGAATCACCAAAAAATCAATATTCAATCACACATTGTCGAAAAAATCGATTGCGAAATCCAAATCAGATTTAAATTGAGACTTGTAGGCAGAACTTATTAGGAATATAAATCAGATTTTAAAACTTAATCAAAAGCAAAACCTCGTTATAAATATTCTTTCAATTAGTAATGAAATTTGCAAAAACGAAAACAAAATAGCAATTTAAACCCCTAGTTTGTAAAATCGGAGTCGCAAAAACAGAAACAAATCCGAAGAAATAACAAAATTGATGCAAAAGCAAGGAGGAAGAGAAAGAGGGAAGAGAGACATACAACTTTATATGAATCACATTTGATTAAAAAAATGTAAAAAAGGAATTGACGCCAACATAAACAGAAGTTAGTCCGGATAAACCATTATACTCCAAGGGAATATAGTTAGGGTTTGGAAATTGAAGCATTATCAATGAATAAAATAAGAACAAAGATTACCTGGGTTGCGTGAGGCGGCGACGCGTAACTCCGCGGTGGAGGCGACATCATAGATAGCGATTGCGTTGGTCTAGTTAAAGGTTGGGAAATCGCTTTCGCCGCTCTTCTTTCCCTTTGGTTTATTTTTTTAATTCTGTCTGTTTTTTGATCGACTAACGAAAGAAAAATACATTTAAACAAATATTAACAATTACTAGGGTTTGGAATGAAGGTTGGGGTTTAAATTACGGGTGGGGGTATTGTCATCTATTCCTTGGGGGACATGAAAAGTGGATTTACTCATATACTCATCAGCTCTTCACTTATATAATAGAGATTCTTACAAAAACTTCATAAGAGAACAAAAATATTCCCATTTTCAACAATACATGCATACATTAACTCCATTAGCCTTCTTCTGTTGTGGTTTTCGCAGCTGCTAAAACTTCCATTGAAACCCCAAACACACTTCAATGCCTCCTCCTCCACATCATCATCCATGGCCGGAATAGATCACCTTCGTCGACCGCTTGATGTCGCATGGCTATTTCTCCCATAAATTGTTGTCTTCCGAAGACGGCAATGACGCCGCAGAGTTTCAGAACGGTGAAGTTAAAATCTTGAAGGACCCTTGCCTTAGCTTTGCTCGCGACCACTACGACCTTTTCATCTGGTTACATAAGATTTTCAAAATTAATGTTATTAGGTCTTAACCTATAAGATTTTTTTTCTTCTGAAAGTATATTTTATAAAAATTTGAGGGATTACATGGATGTTTTCCATTAGTTTTGAAAAATCTTTCCTGATTTTAGGTTCGGTGGAGAAATTACGTAATTATTGTTGACTTCTGCCATATCGATGACCTAACATAACGTTGATTTTAAATAATCAGCTTAATTGATTGTTGACTTCTTCACTTCTTGCCATAATGCTACTTATTGAATCAAATATCCTGATTTTTTTTATTGGACTTGCCATAACGCTGGTTATTGAATCAGAATTGCCGATTTGTTATATAATTGCAATCAATTTTTTAAATCACTAAGGGTACGTTCGGCACTGCTGCGACTTTGCGTTTTTTGTTTTTTTTTTTCTTAAAAAGTAAAACAAAGCTTTTCGTCAAAATCGTTTTTAAAATCAACTTTCCTTCAGTTTATACAAAAAATAAACGGAAAATTCAAAACCATTTTTAGTCGAAAAGGGTACATATACCCTTAGGGTATGATACCACTAGTACTATATGCACGCGATGCGTGCGTGAGTATTTGCAAAATGATGTCTACATTTACCATAAAGGTTTACTCCTCCCATGAATACATATTGACTTAATTATGCATTTCTATTGGAATCAAAGCCTCCGAAAACCCTGATTATCTCAAATCATAACTTTTTCCTTGTTTAATCCATACTAACAAAGGAACTACAAACAGAAGTTGCATCCCTGACTCCCTTGTAAATTATACTTCATTAATACAGAAAAAATAAAATACAAAGGTACAAATACTTGGATAAATATCATACAATAAAGAGAGCATGTCCCCAACTCTCTTTCAGCAACAAAGTTCCTACAACACACCAAAACCCAGTAGCAAATCCTGATATCACGACCAGGTAGAACCACATAGTCTCACGCTTATCCTCATCTTCTCCATCTTGGTTGCCTTGATCTCCTGAACAATCTGGGCAATCATTATATATATATTCATTCAAGAGTAGAGAATTAAGTTACAACTACTAAAATCTGTTGACAAAAACAAAATGGCAGCAAATAATTCACTTGGGGTGCTGCAGCCAGCAGCCTAGTAGCAATTTTATTTGATAGAAGGCAAAAAGAAATTACAGACATACCATACTTGGTGTACTCACATAACGAAAACAAAACCAAGTTGGAAAAAGACAACGGACACACATACCCTGAACAACGGACACATACACCGGGATTACCATATGAAGCTTCTCATAAGCTTAGAAACTCGAACGAAAATGGCCACATACACCCAGTCCTGGAAAAATTCAACACGCCTAAAAAAAGCATGCCTCCAACTGAAGCGTACATGGTGCAATGACGTATAACACCCGAAATTTCCAACAACTAACTATGAAATTTCCAACACCTTATATAAGTTTTAATGTTAAACCTGATAAATCTTGCAATGCAATAGATCACAACTATGAACTTTCCAGCACAATCAGAATGATTTTTGGATGGGAGATTATCCAGATGAGTTAACTTTTGGAGTGAGGTCATAAAACAGGAGAGCATCAAGCTCTCACATGTCAAATAAAGGCTAATTCCTTCAAGCGTACATGGTGCAATTTTTACATTTGAATCGATTAATATGTACGAAGTAAATTGTTAAGGAGACACTGCTACATATGCATATATAGGTAACAGACACATGTTTGAAATCGTGGGCTTGGTGGCACATAGCAAGAATCTTGCAAATTAGACCGAAAGGAAATGCAAAATTTGATATACTACATATTCCATAACCTCAAAGAGTAATATTTATGACAAAACAAAAAGACATAATCTGCTATAGTTCTAAAAAAATCTCTGACTTCCCTAAAAGAAAATAAATAAGATCTAAAGTCATATCTCATCTAGAGTTCCAATATGGCCTGCCAGAAAAAGATTCTCTAGTTCTACCGGTGAGAGATACCACGTTATAGGTATTCATTACTTGTTAGTTGTTACCTCTCACACAGGAATACACACGAACATACTGACTTTGGCTAAGCCCACCAAACACACCAAACATATAGCAGCAACAAAGCATTCCAAAGAGCAGAACATAGTAAAAAGAAATTCATCACCGCAGAACAGAAGCAACATAATCTCAGCAGAGAAAAATAGAAAAGAACTGATAATTTTTTACGGGGGAGTTTTAGTTCAATGTTGAGGTAAGTCTAGTATATAAATTTGGCTAAAACTCCTTTTGAAACATTCTAAAACACCGTATGCGACTGTAACACTTCGTGAATATCTTTCTCTCTGTTTCAATGTTCACCCAAACAAACACATTTCACCAAATATTACGATAAAATCAAAGAAAGTTTAAGAAAAGTATCAACAAATTAGCTCCTTAATCACTCAATGTCTAACAAAAATGAACAATTTTCATCCGTAAGAATTAAGCAATCTTATGCATAACAATTACTGCAATAATCCGCCATTAATAACCTACATCAGAGATGAACATATATGAACAAATAAAGGATGAGAAAAGATTGAAGGTAAAATAAAAAAGAGCAGAACAACACATCATCAGAGAAAGAAATAGAAAGTAAAAGGCGTCGACCATCTTCTGCGTTTTGTCAATAGAAGAAACAAAATGCCACTCACCAATCCCAACAATAGTGACGGGCTGCCTATACTTCTTATCCTGAACATCACCAGCAGCAAAACACCTTTAACATTGGTCTTCGTCGTCCCCGGTGTAGTCACCACATAGCCATCAGAATCCAACTCTAGATGCCCACCCAAAACTTAGTAGCCGATTCTTGCAATATAGCAAAAACCAACCCAGAAACTTGCAAATCCTTAACCTGATATTTCACCCTTGTCTCGTCTTTGTTCCTGCAAACAACGAACCACAGTTGCATTTAGAAGTAGAGCTATATAAACCCCCTGCATACACCAAAACAAATAGCAGCATCGTAGTCCAGAAACAACCAAAAGAAGAAGTTCTGCCCAATCTGAAAACAGTAAAACAAATGCAAGCTATCAGCCTGCACTTAGCAAGAAACCAGCAGCAAGCCAACAGGCTCCCAACACACCTGTTGCAGATTAAAACAGAAGTACCACCACAGACTCACTATTAAGGCACCAAAACAACTAATTTTTCCCTCTGAAGACACCTCAGGTAAGCTAAAACCTGAATCTCTATTATATAAGTGAGGAGTTATCTTGCTGACTATTCTGAACTCTTTATCAATCTTGTGTCCTGTATGTGTTGAAGTTTTAATATACGTTATTTGCCTGATTAAGTGACCTACATTGTCCTCTTAACCTGCAATTCAGAACTCGGGTTTGGATGAACCTGAACCTGAACCTAAACCTGGTTATTTGTGTTTGGCATAGATTATGTTCTATTGGTTTTCTTAATCCTTTCTAGGCTTCTAAATCTATCTTTCATTGAGTAATTCACTGAAAAGCTTGGCTTCAACTGCTTTTGAGGTGATTGTGCTCGAAACACGCATTTGATTGTTATGAGTCTGGTTTAGGTTGTGATTAAAGTGACCTTAAAATGATTACACTATGGTAAATTGTGAAAGTAGAGCTTAGAAAGTAGAGCTTATAAGACCTTAAAATGATTACACTAATTTAGGATTTGTCTAAATTTATAATGAACTGAGCATGCATCATTGTTCATCAGCAATTCAGCATACATTAAAATACGGAAGAACCAGCAACATTACAATTCAAAATCAAAGTTTCAAATAAACCCAATTCAATGTAGTTGGAAGATATTACAACATCTCTGTGATATTTCTACAACAAAATAGTGAATTTTTAGTCATTTTTAACCTAAATATCAAATTACCAGCAAAAATCAACGAAACTTGGAATTTGACTCACATGAAAATGAACATAGAATCAATTGATCCAGATAATAAATGTTGCAACAATATTGAATACTTTTTACAGCTCCGTCGATAATTTTTACAGCCATATATTGGAGTGCTATTTCAACAAAAAATCAATACCAATATCTAGCCTTATATTGGAGTACTATTCAATTTCATCAAAGCAAGTACTATTTCAACCAAAATCAACCAACCAACTGTCAAATCCTATAACAAAAAAATTCCCAAATTGGTAAAATTAAATTAGTAAAAACAAAATGGCAAAATTAAATCAAATGAAAATCACCGCGATTATTGCTGCTGTTATTGTTGATGTTGTTGTTGTCGGAAAATCGCCATCCCCGCCCTCCATCCGCCGGTCTAAAACCTATTAGGAATCCAAATCAGATTTCTAAAACCTAATCAAAATCAAAACCTCGTAATGAAAATTGCAAAAACGAAAACTAAATAGAAATTCAAATCCTTAACTTGTAAAATCGGGGTCGCAAAAACAGAATCAAATCCGAAGAAACCACAAAATTGATGAAAATCCAAAGGAATCCAAATCCCAGGGGTGGCTTTCGTCGTTGGCTCGAATTGAAGGAGAGGAAGAAGATCGAAGGAGAGGATGAAGAAGATCGTGGAGAGGATGAAGAATTTCGAAGAAGATCGAAGGTATTCGTAGAGGAATAGATCGAGGGTCGAGAAAGAAAACGGGAGGAGGAGAGAGAAAACAGTTGAGCTGTAAGGGTTAGGGTTGATTAGTGTGAAGGGTTTTTTCGTCTCTTTGCAAGGGGACACGAAAAGTGATGTTACTATTATGCCCTCAGCTGTTCCTTTATATAATAGAGATTGGCTGTGATTGGTCTAAAATTTTCAATTTCATGTGGAGTTGCTATTTTAGATTTACATTTTAATCCTATGTGGGGTTGTTTATGTGAAAACAACCAATGAGAGCCAGAGTATGTTACTATTTGATACCCTGAGGGTATATGTAGCAGCTTCCACTTTTAGTGGTTTCTGGAGTTTCGTTTTTTGGGAACACTGTTATGGGCTCATTCCGTCATTCTTTCTCCTCTCGTTTTCACTGTTCTCATATGGTACTGCTCAAATTCTCAACCCCTTTCTTCCTTCCTCCATGAAATTTCTCTCTCATCTTGGTATTCAATCGTTAGAAATTCCAATTTTAAAAAATAATTTACCTTGATGATTAGGTCTCAAAAATTCCAAATTAGAAATTCTGAATCAAAATTTCACTAGAGGGCTTGATTTGCAAAGGTATGTAAAAAGAAGAGAGAAATAATCAATTATTGGTAGCCATGATTGTGGCGGTGATGATCGATACATATTGCAAGAGTAGTGAATTTGGGGGTTTATGCCTTCCAAAGAACTTTTATCTACTAAAATAAAGAATTTATGAGATTATAGAAAATTAACAATAGAATATGGTATTTAGTTATTTGCCTTATGAGCTTGAAAACTCATCAATAGTGGGAAATATATAGATGGAGTGCAGTAAAATAGAGAGTACTGAACTCCCTAAATTTAAGAGAAGCATCTCTTTTAGTGTGGGGGTTCTAATGGAGGTTGTTTTAATATTTTTAAATCTATTTTTTTTTTTTTGTAAAACAAAACTAAAATTGGTTTTTGGTTTTGATAAAACTCACAATTCAAAACTTAAAATGGTACCGAGCGAGTCCTAAATAATCAGTTTTTACAAATATTTCAATAAGACGGTCTGACGCGTCAGACGTCTTACGTGTCAGAGCGCGGGTCGTGACCCGGGTCAGGACGCGGGTCAAATCTTAATCGGGTTGAAAACGGTTATTTTTCCGGGTTTAGTATAAAAGGCTTTCTTTCCCACGTTTTTGCCCATTTTCAAATCACTGTTCATCTTTTAGAGAGAGAAAACCGCCGAGTTCTTCCATTTTAGGAGATAGAAAGCTTCTACTCTTTGATCTTCTCTTCGATTTCTTCAATTTCTGTAAGGTTTTTGCATTTTCACTTGTTTTTCTTTGTTCGTGTGTAGTTCTTACTAATCTATCCTCTCTTTTTTCGTTCGATTTAGGGTTTTGAAGGTGTGATTGTGATATTTTCCGATTTACTTCAACATTCGGTAAGTTCTTTCTATTTTCATCTACTTTTTGTTCAATTTTGTCATCATTTGATGTTCGTTTTGTTTCTTACTGTTTTTGGTTTTGATTTAGGGTTTTGTAATTGTGATTTGTGATAATTTTGGTTGTTCTTCATTTTCGACAATATTTTTTAAGTTTTTTTTGTCATTTTTTCTTCTTTTTTTTCAATTTTGTTATCATTTGAAGTTCGTTTTTGTTTCTTACTGTTTTTTGTTTGATTTAGGGTTTTGTAATTGTGATTTGTGATAATTTCGGGTTTTTGGTTCAATTTGTTCATAATTTGAAGTTTTTTAACTGCGAGATTTAGTTTACTATTCATGATTTTATCAACCTGTAGATGTTTTAGTTTAGAATTTCGTGTATTTAGTTAAGATAACAGTATTTTTAGTTTTAATTTTCGTCATATTTTCCATTTTATTCTTGTTCATCTGTGCACATGAATTAGTTTTGTATTTGTTGTTATTAGTTTAGTAATGACATTCATTAGTTAAGTTTTTAAACACATTAGTGATTTATTAAAATTAAAAGTTCGCTGATAAATTAGTTAGTTTTTTATCCAATTAGTTAATTATTTTTACCAATTAGTTATTCTTTCAAAGCAATTAGTCATATTCTGACATTCATAAATCAAGTACTAAACGAATTAGTTATTTATTTAATTTCAAACTTTCTTGACCAATTAGTTTAGTTTTTTGACCAATTAGTTAATTGCATAATCCAATTAGTTAACTATTTTAACCTGTTAGTGAAACATTCAAAGCAATTAGTTACACAATGAAATTTTTTTGTTTTTATTGTTATTTATACTGCTTATGTTCATTACACATTCTTTTTATTTGCGTATTGCAATATATTGAACTACATTCATTAATAGTTCCAGTTCACATAATGAGGTCGAAAAATGCAAACAAACCATCTGATTATCACGATGCTGGGAAGTCGATTCAAGATGTGGAAGGCAGTTCGAGGCCGACTGAAGATATTCCAGGTAGTCCAAAGCTGAGTGCAGATGAGAGGAAAATTGGAAGGGGGCCAAAGAAGTCGAAAGTTAAATTAGAATATACGGAAGATGGCGGGGAAGTTGTAGAGTTGGATAGGTATAACTCCTATCTTTGTAACTGTTTTTTATCACTGTTTAATTAGTTGGATAGGTATGACTAATTGTTATTTATTTTTAAATTAATTTCTTTTGCTTTGAAACAAATTATTTTACCTATATGAAGTAGTTATGTAATTAAAATAATTAGTTAACCTTAAAACACAATTAGTTAAAAATTGATTTTGCAATTATCATAACCTATTTTACAATTAGTTAACTTTTTACATCATTTAGTTAACTTTTGACTGCAATTAGTTAAATATTTTTCAGTAATTAGTTAACCTTTTTTTAAAAAGAATCTTTCCACTAATTAGTTACTTTTTCCATTAATTAGTTTACTTTTCCCATTAATTAGTTAACTTTTGACTGCAATTAGTTAACTTTTTCCATTAATTAGTTAACCTATTTCATCAATTAGTTAACCTATTGCATGATTAGTTAAGTTTTTTTTACTTAGTTAACCTATTTCATCAAATAGTTAACCTTTTTCTTCAATTAGTTAACTTCTTAAGCAATTAGTTAAATATTTTCATTAATTAAATTCTTTTGTTTTGTGTAGGGGTTACAAACTAAATTTTAGACCAGAGGCGTTGATTAATCTTCTTAATTCTATAAAGAAGAATGATAACAAAGTGAAAGCTATTAAAGAAATTGGTTTTGGTGGTTTGTTGAGTGTTCGACTTCATGAAGTCAACACATGCCTTGTTCCATGGCTACTTCAGCATTTTAATTGTGTTGGTCATATGCTCCAGTTTGGAGAAACACATAATGTTCAGTTATATGATTATGATGTCTATGACGTCTTTGGCTTGCCATGGAACAAGGATGTTGATGTTCAAGAGACGCCAAGAAAGCGGGTTGAAGGAGATGTCAACCATGTAATGATTCAGAGATGGAATGAGAAGTTCCACAAGAAACCAAATGTGCAGCTCCCACCTTGACGGAGTTGGAGTCTTTTTTGAAAACAGATGAATGTGGAGATGATTTTAAACGTGCCTTTGTGGTATATGTTTTAGGTAAAAATTTCTAAATTATTTATGCTTAAGTTATTTACCTTTAACAGCAAGTATGTAGTAAACTATTTACATTAATTAGTTTACCTTTTTTTTATTAATTATTCTTCTTTTTTCATTAATTAGTTCACCTATTTAACAATTAGTTTACTTTTTTTTTTTTTGGCAAGCAAGCAAGGGGGAATATATTAATCACCAACAACCAATTACAACCTAGCTAAGGGGGAGAGGTCTTTCACCCCAAAGCAAACAGAAAGGCCTAAGCCTAGAAACAACACTATAAAAAACACAGGCTAAGGGGAACAGGCACCCCAAAGCAGCAACAAACTCAAACACAGTGAGCCAAAAAACACACCTAGGCTAATTAAAAAGCTTGTAGCCATTCCCTATTTTCACTGTTTAGTCTATTTGCACAGACTTGTTGAACTCGATGTTTCACATCACTCTTTAAGGCATGAATCAAAGTAGGAACTGTGGGGATAGCTCCTTCCCAAACTGAGCTGTTTCTTGCTCTCCAGATATGATAAACCAAGCCAGCAACAGCAGCAAGTATGAACTTCCTTTTGAAATCATTCCTGCAGTATCTTCTTGTCCAATGAAGGACTTGTAACACATTCTTCCTGGTGTGATTAATACCTAGCCAGTTAAGCACTCTAACCAGACAATCTGTACTGTAAGAGCACTCAAAAAACAAGTGAGCACTGGTTTCAGGAGCACTACCACATATAACACAGGTTGTCATCCCCTATGCCATAGTTGAATAATCTAGCTTTGGTTTTGTGTCTATCAAGTAGAGCAAGCCACAGAGAAAACCTGTGTTTAGGAATAGTCAGTCTGTTCCAGATAAAACTAGACCAGTGATTAGTTTCAGGTTGAGTACACAGACTAGTGTAAGTGTTTTTAATCGAGTAGTTGGGAGTAGAAAGCCAAGCAGACCCCTGTTATTTGTCATTACAGACATCTTTGACTTTGCAAATGAACTTGACAGGCCAGCTAGCAGCTAATGGTGGAACATAGAGCTGCCAGTTTTTGTTCTTAACATAGAGAGCATGGATCCATTTCACCCAAAGATTGTCCTGTTTTTGCTCAATGGCCCAAGCCAATTTACCAACAGCTGCCTGATTCCAAACAGCAAGGTTTCTAAAGCCAAGCCCACCTTGCTCTTTGGTGAAACACAACTTATCCCAGTTAACACTCCCTGGCCTGGCATCATCATAAGCTCCAAACCAGAGAAAAAATCTGCAAATGGCATTGATTTTCTTGATTATGGTGGATGGAATGAGGAACAGCTGACACCAGTACACACTAATGCTCATAAGCACAGAATTCACTAGCTGCATCCTTCCTGCAAAGGAAAGATGCCTAGAACTCCATGTTTTAATTCTTGAAACCATTTTTTCTACCAGCAAATTGCAATCACCAGCTTGAATTTTCTTAGAGCTAATTGGCACCCCTAGGTATTTAAAGGGGAGAGTGTCTACAGTATAGCCAGGAGCTCAGTGAGACAAGTTTTAGTGGAAGAGTCTAACCCACTGCAGTATATAGAGGATTTGCTAGGGTTCACCTGTAGACCAGTAGTAGAGGAGAAGAGATTTAAGCCTTCCAACATCAGCTTAAAAGAAGTCACATCCCCATGACAGAAAAGCAGCAGATCATCTGCAAAGCAAAGATGATTGAGTTGAAGAGTTTTGCATCTGGAATGGAATTTGAAATTGGGGTGTGCTGCAACCAATTTCATTACTCTGGAAAAATATTCCATACATAAGGTGAACAAGAGAGGGGAGAGAGGGTCTTCTTGTCTTAGTCCTCTCTTACGTTTTTTATCCATTAGTTACTGTTTTCATCAATCAGTTAACTTATTTTACAATTAGTTAACCTATTTTACATTTAGTTAACTTTGTTCATCATTTAGTTAACTTTTTACATCAATTAGTGAAGTATTTTTATCAATTAGTTAACCTATTTTCTTATCATTTTCATATTCAGCATTACATCAATTAGTTAACCGATTTCATAATTTAGTTAATCTATTTCCTAAAATAGTTAACTTTTTTCATCAATTATTTAAACTATTTCGTAAAATAGTTACCTTTTTTCAGCAATGAGTATTGTTGACTAATTTCTTTGGTTGGTTAATGAATTTCTTCTTAGTGTAATTGATTGAAATAAATGGTTGAATAATTGATTTCTGTAATTATCTTATTGTTTTTATAGGTGTCTTTTTGGCTCCTACGTCTAACCGGTTGTTAGACATCAAGGTTCTGAAGGCTGTTGAGGATGTTTCACAGATTGTGAAACAAAATTGGTGTAAATATGTGTTAAACCAGCTTGGGTTTGCTGTTGAAAGGTGGAGTGCGAGTGTCAAGAATGACAAAGTTGGTGGCTGTGGTTCTATTTTTGGAGATAATTTATCTCCAAAGATCGTTATTTCGGGGTGTAGTCCCCCCTAAGAAAATCCCACTTGTTCAACATTGGAATGATGAACAAGTGACTGAACGTCTGGTCTCCGAGGAGAAGATGGGTATTGGGGTAGCTTTGGTTGATATAACCAGCTATCCCATGTCTAAGACTTTTGCTGATTTGTTAGGGGGTCTTAACCCTATCAAACTCGAGGTTCCTGAAGCTTCTGCTGCTCCTGCTACTTCTGCTGCTCCTGCTGCTTCTGGTGCTCCTGCTGCTTCTGCTTAACCTTCGGAAGGTGCACCGGATAATTCCAAAGCTGATCGAAGCAGGATTATTGAGTTCCAAATTCCGGAAAGTCTTCAAACTGATGCTGAAATTCAAGATACCTGCGATGATGTAAGTCATTATAATGTTCATATTTATTTTTGTTGTATTGTTTTTTTAATGAATCTTTTTAATAGTTAACCTATTTTGTCAATTAGTTAACCTTTTTTATGAATTAGTAAACCTTTTTATTCAATTAGTTAACCTTTCTCACAATAGTTAACCTTTTGCTTAAATTAATTAACCTTTTACAGCAATTAGTTAACTTTTTCCATTAATTAGTTAACCAAGTATTACTTGTTTTATGAATTAGTTAACTTATTTCAGCAATTAGTTATCTTATTTCATCAATTAGTTAACTATTTTTTCTCTATTAGTTAACTTAATTTTTAATGAATTTTTCCAATAGTTTCATCATTTCATCAATTAGTTAAGTTATTTCATCAAATAGTTAACCTTTTCCTTCAATTAGTTAACTTTTTACAGCAATTAGTTAATGTATTTCATCAATTAGTTATCTTTTTCCATGAATTATATATTTGTTTAGATAATTCAATTAGTTAACTATTTAGCTGTTGTTTCTTTTCTTAATATTTTTCTTTTTTTTGTGTGAAAGAGTTGCAATTAGCAATGAGAATATATTGCCGTGATTTA
This sequence comes from Spinacia oleracea, assembly GCF_020520425.1. NCBI lineage: Eukaryota > Viridiplantae > Streptophyta > Magnoliopsida > Caryophyllales > Amaranthaceae > Spinacia > Spinacia oleracea. Next base: position 146,044,147 of record NC_079490.1, on the reverse strand, counting down.
TATGTTGTGGCCAGTTTCCATAAGGACCGTATAAATTTGTTAAATAGTCGGCGACAAGAATTATCAGACAGTCCAGGATACAGTGATCCTGTGTTTTTGGAGATTATTGACTCAATTTTTGCCTATGCTGAACACTTGAGAAAAGAAAACAATGCTGTTGATGATGATGCTCGTTGTGATAACGCTGGTGGTGATTTTGTTGAGAAGTCTCCTTCTCATGTTGGTGCTGCCGACAAGGGTCCCGGTGATAATGGACCTGGTGATAAGGGGCCAATTCAGAAGAATGTTGAAGGTTCTGGAAATGTTGCTCCCGAAGTTGCTGAACCTGAACGAGAAGCTAGGAGTTTTTATAGCAGTCTTCCCATTGGTTCTGCTACAGAAGAAGTGTTCTGCGTATCTGAGTTAATGGAGAGATTTCCAAAGATCCTCGGTCGTCTGAGGAGACTAGAAAAAGAAGTTATTGATTTCTGTTTCTTAATTGGATGATGAGGTACTTGAGCAAGGGTAATTTAACAATTAGTTATCTTTTGACATGAATTAGTTAACTATATATGTCATTTAGTTATGATTTTTACATAATTCAATATTTTCCTTATTTATTTGTTTTAATTTTTGTGTAACAGGGCTGATGTTTTTGTTTTTGGGATGCTTCACAAAATATCAAGGGAGGAAATGCAATGTTTGGTTCCTGAGGAATATATCTTATCCAACATTGTTGAGATTTGGGCTATTCTCTTAAACAAAAATCAGTTCATGTTGAATAAAGAAAGAAACAATTTCTATTTTGGTCTTGAGTACACGGTTTGTTTCTATTTTACGTAATTTTTTTTTATTAATGTCCTTTACTTTTTTATGTTTTATTATTTTATCGTTTAAATAATCAGTTACTTATCTTTTTACCACAATTATTTTTTTTTTACATCAATTAGTTAACATTTTCCATCAAGTAGTTAACTTTTTAACTTTTTAAATCATTTAGTTAACTTTTTCAAACAATTAGTTAAGTTTTTCCATCAATTACCTACACTATAAAGTAACTAGTTTTGTATTCATTTCAGTTAGTTTGTGGTATTATTAGTTAATTTTTGCTATCAATTAGTTAACTTTTTCTATCAATTAGTTAACTTTTTCTATCAATTAGTTAGCCTTTTCCATGAATTAGTTATTCTATTAAGGTACCTAGTTTTGTATTCACTTAAGTTAGTTTGTTGTACAATTAGTTAACTTTTTCTATCAATTAGTTAACTTTTTCTATCAATTAGTTAGCCTTTTCCATGAATTAGTTATACTATTAAGGTACCTAGTTTTGTATTCACTTCAGCTAGTTTGTTGTACAACTAGTTAACTTTTTCTATCAATTAGTTAACTTTTGCTATCAATGAGTTAACTTTTGCAATCAAATAGTTAACTATTTCTACCAACTAGTTAACTTTTTCCATTAATTAGTTATCCTTTTCCATCAATTAGTTACACTATTAAAGTACCTAGTTTTGTATTCAGTTCAGTTAATTTGTTTATACTGTTTTCTAATTAAATTTGGTTTTTTGCTTATGCCAGAGGAAGCTTGAAGGTGTTCTTAAGACGAAGTCAGCTGAAGCTCTAAATCGAATTATTGAAGAACTTATCAATAGTTGGAAATATTGGGTGCAAATCAATGACCACAGATTTGATCTGAAAAATGTGGGAATGGTAAGTTTTTATTTTAGTAGTTATGTCTTTATATGTAATAGTTAATTTGTGATAATTAATAGTTAAGTTTTTATATATTTTAGTTTCATTTTTCTTACTTTTTTTCCTTGATTCATTTGCAGTTTTTCTTTCCCATTCATTACAAAGAACACCTCTCTCTGTTGATTGTGAACATAAATCAGAAAAGTATTGTCTATGTTGACAACATAATTTGGTGTGACAAGATTAAGGATGATTATATGGCAATGGTGTCATTGCTTATTGAAGGATTCGCACAGTTTCTGCTAGAGATTGGCCATGCGGCTGCTGCTGATTGCTTAAATTTTGAAATGTCAATTCTGGACTTTCCTGGGAGATCAGATAACCCTGATCATGTAGATTGCGGAATTTTTTTGATGACAGCAATGCAGTACTTTAATGGCAAAAATATTCCCTTGGATCTTTCCTATGTAAGTGTACTTTAGTTAAGATTTTCAAGCAATTAGTTTATCTTTTCTAATTTCAATAGTTTCAAATTAATTATTTCATGAATTAGGTAACTTTTTTCTTCAATTAGTTAACTTATTTCTTCAATTAGTTAACATTTTTTCAGTTAGTTAACTGTTTACATTACTGAGTTTACCTTTTGCATCCATTAAGCTTTTTATAATAATTAGTTTACTTTTTCCATCTATTAGTTAACTTGTCCCATCAATTAGTTATCTTTTTTCATCAATTAGTTGTCGTTTTACAGTAATTAGTTAACTTTTTTAACAACTTTTTCCATCAAGTAGTTAACCAATTTCATTTAGGTAACTTTTTACTGCAATTAGTTAACTTAATTTTTACAGCAATTAGTTAACTTTTTGCTGCAATTAGTTAACTTTTTACAGCAATTAGTTAACTTTTAAATCTATTAGTGAACTTTTTACAGCAACTAGTTAACTTTTTTAATCTATTAGTAAACCTATTTTTTTGTTTCATACAAACAGTATTTAGTACACATACATTATCCTAAATTTTTATGTTTTTATTTCAGCGCGGTACAAGGACAATGTTACGGGCTAAGATTTGTTCAGCCTTAGTCCTTTCTGATATGAATGAAATTCGGGCTAATGTGCTGGAGGAAATGGAATCATTCAACATGATTAAAGTTGGTATTTGCCATGCTGTTCGTGATCGCCGAAAGAAAAAGAAAGAAGAAGAAGAAGAAAGACAGAGAAAAGAAGCAGAAGCAAAGAAGAAGCTAGAAGAAGAAGAGGCTGTTAAGTTGAAACAGCAGGCTGATTTTAAAAAGGCTGAAGCTACGAGGAAAAGGTTAGAAACAATTGCAAAAAGGAAAGCAGCAGCCCAAGAGAAGTTAGAAGAAAATGACAATGCTCCTTTGAGAACATACAAGTCATCAAGGAAAATTTCCAAGAACAAGGAACCAGTGGCAGCAGCTGAAGCAGTTCCAACAGTAGAAGCAGTGTCATTCTCTGATATGGATCAAAACAAAGCTACTCTTGGACCGAAACAAAAGAGACCAAAAGTTGTTCATCATAAGCCACCTTCCAGTTAATCAGTAAACTTATCTATCAGGTTGTTTTTAGTTGTTATTTAGTAAACAATTTAATATGTGAATATTTTTATTAACTGCTCTGTTTGGTTGATATATTTTGAGAAATAGGTCATTTAAAACAGAAATTTAATCTTTGAATATTTTGGGCAAGTAGCTCTTTTGTGTTGAAGTATATATATATATTTAGTAGGAGCTTATTTTGAATTATTTACTTGGTATATTTCATAAGTCAGTCAAGCTAATTCAATATATTAGTTAAGCATTAAATTCAATTAGTGAAATATCAAATTCAATTAGTTAACTAATTGCTGCAAAAAGTTAACTAATTGATGGAAAAGGTTAACTAATAGATTGTAAAGGTTAACTAATTGATGCAAAAAGTTAACTACTTTTAGGTTAACAATATTAGTTAAACATAGTCATCATGCATATTGTGACTTCAACAATAATTACAGTAACTTAACATTTGAAAATGAAATCAATTAGTTAACTAATTGAGGGAAAAAGTTAACTAATTGATGGAACAAGTTAACTAATTGATGAAAAAAGTTAACTATTTGAGGGAACAAATTAACTAATTGAGGGAACAAGTTAACTAATTTTATAAAAAGGTACCTAATTGATGGAAAAAGTTAACTAATTGATTCAAAAAGTAAACCAATTTATTTGTGCTATTAGGTTATACACTTTTACAACAATTAGAAATACCAATCTAATTTATGGAGTATATAAATCAATTACTGAGGTATTAGACAATGAATTAGTGACGAAAACTTATTAATGAAAATAGTTAACTAATTGCTGCAAAAAGTTAACTAATTGATGGAAAAGTTTAACTAATTCATGGTAAAGGTTAACTAATGGATGGTAAGGTTAACTAATTGATGCAAAAAGTTAACTACTTTTAGGTTAACAATATTACTTAAACATAGTCATCCTGCATATAGTGACATTAACAATAATTACAGTAACTTAACTTTTGAAAATGAAATCAATTAGTTAACTAATTGATGGTACAAGTTAACTAATTGATGAAAAAAGTTAACTAATTGAGGGAACAAGTTAACTAATTTTTATAAAAAGGTAACTAATTGATGGAAAAAGTTAATTAATTGATTCAAAAAGTTAACCAATTTATTTGTGCTATTAGGTTATACACTTTTACAACAATTAGAAATACCAATCTAATTTGTGGAGTATATAAACCAATTAGTGAGGTATTAGACAATGAATTAGTGACAAAAACTTATTAATGAAAATAGTTAACTAATTGCTGCAAAAAGTTAACTAATTGATGGATAATGTTAACTAATTGGTGGTAAAGGTTAACTAATTGATGGTAAGGTTAACAATATTAGTTAAACATAGTCATCCTGCATATTGTGACATCAACAATATTTCATTAAATTACAGTAACTTTTGAAAATGAAATCAACTACTTAACTAATTGAGGGAACAAGTTAACTAATTGTGGTACAAGTTAACTAATTTGATAAACACTAAAATTCAATCCAATGTCATTCAATAGTATATAATGCTTTAAAAAAGTTGTTCTTTTGGTGTAAAAGTTCCAAATTCTGTAGGTGCTGTTGACGATGTCCTTATCTCAAAGTATCATTTTTTTTCTTTTACTTCTTCCTTTTGTCTTCACTAGTGGTGGATTTTCAACTATTATTTGTGGTGCATTTGATGATGATGATGATGTAGACGGTGCTATGTTGATTGTGGTTTGTTGTGCTTCAACATCGTCTTGTGCCTTTTGTGCTGCCTCCTTTTGTGCTGCTTTTTCTTTTTCTAGAACCTTATTTATGCTTTCGTTAGCATGAGCATAAGCCTCTTTAAGCACCTATTAGTTAAGATTTAAAGCAAACTAGTTAGACTCTTGAAGTATTTAGTATTTATTGTTATGTATTAGTTAAATAATAGTTAGTAAAAACCTTTTTAGCTGCATCACTCCCTTGACATTTAATAACCAAGTTGTACAAATTTCTTGCCATCTCATAACGCCATGGAGTAATTTTTCTCTTTTCTGTTCCATTATCTTCTCTATGTTCCATTCTCTTTCATACTTCACTTTTTGCAAACTTTGTCCACCTTTTTGAAATGTATTGCTCTGGAATGTTGACTATAGAATGTATATGTAGAACTCGTATTGCATGGAAACATAGCCATCCTGCATATTGTGACATCAAAATATTTTAATTAATTAGTTAACTAATTGATGGTACAAGTTAACTAATTGATGAAAAAGTTAACTAATTGATGAAAAAAATTAATTAATAGATGGTACAAGTAAACTAATTGATGAATAAAGTTAACTAATTTCTGTAAAAAGGTAACTAATTGATGGTAAAGGTTAACTAATTGATGCAAAAAGTTAACTAGTTTATTTGTCCTATTAGGTTATACACTTTTATTAATTGAACATGTTAAACATATTATCTGTTCATGTAAAATCTCAATTCAATTAGTTACATTTTAGAAGCAATTAGTTAAGTTTTTATACCAAATAGTGTATGTAAAAATGCAATTAGTTAAGAGAATTAACTAACCCGATTCTTCGAAGTTCCTACAAGTGCATTTAATGGAATTTGTTGTTGGATCAAATGCTACATAATGGGCAGTATGTTCTGGCCAAGATTCATGTTGCACTTTGTAACCAAAGAAATTTCCATTGATGTAGTTGACATTTGAGATACAACCCATTGCATACTTGAATTGTTTTTCAAAATCTCTAAACAATGTAAGTGTGTAAACATTTGCCGCATGTTTTATCATTCCGACCATTGGAAAATCAGATTTAGGCAAAGCATTTCCACAATCATATTCATTTTGATCTTCTTGATATCTCCAACGATCCACTGTTGCTCCAAAAATGTGAAAGAATTCTGTTAGTGAAGTTGATTTGTTCCCTTTAAATCCAATTGCATTGTTAGTGCTCTCACTCCTGTGTAACAAGATTATTATTCAATTAGTTAAACATTCTATTCAATTAGTTAAGCAGGTAGAGGAATTAGTTAAGCAAACAAAGGAACTAGTAAAGAAGGTGAAACAATTAGTTAAACATTTTGTTAAATTAGTTAATCTTTCTGATTAATTAGTTAAGCAGGCAAAGGAATTAGTTAAGTAGATGAAACAATTAGTTAAACATTCTGTGAAGTATTCAAAGCAATTAGTGAAGTATTCATAGCAATTAGTGAAGTATTCTGAGCAATTAGTTTAGCATTAAAAAAAATTAGTGGACTTTTATTTAAGCATTTACCTTTGTGAAGACAATATTCCAGCTGAGAAAAAATCTTTGTTCAAAGCCGTACACCATTTTTCTTTTATTGTATAGAGATTTGTAAACCAATCATGATTTTGAAGGTTATACTTAGTAATCATGTCAAACCAAGTGGTTTCAAATTATTCTTCATTGTAACAACGATATAAGCACTTCTTGAATGTGTCTTTGAAGGTATTGTCAGCTTTTAAGTCTCCAAATCTTGACACAGCATTCTTTTGTAAGTACCATAAGCATAATCTCTGTCTGGTATTAGGAAACACCTGCAATTTTTTTGATGAATGTATTAGTTAAGAATTTAAACTATTTAGTTAAGTCAGAACAGAATTCTGTATTAGTTAGGTGATCTGAAAATGATGCAAAAAGTTAACTAATTGTTGTAAAAAGTTAACTAATTCATGCAAAAAGTTAACTAATTGTTGTAAAAAGGTAAGTAACTAATATATTATTAAAACAAAAGTTAACTAATTCATGCAAAAACTTATCTGATTCATTGCAAAAGTTAACTAATTGATTCAAAAAGTTAACTAATTGTTTTAGAAAGTAACTAATTGATGCAAAAAGTACACTAATTGATGCAAAAAGTTAACTAATTGTTTTAAAAAGTTAACTAGTGTATGTAAAAGGATAACTAATTTATGGAAAAAGTTAAGTAATTGATGGAAAAAGCAACTGATGAATGGTCATCAATTTAGTTAAACTTTTCAACTGATTAGTTAAAGACCAGTAGCAAATAGTTAACAATTTTTAGCAATTAGTTAACTATAAAACCCAAATAGTTAATAGACTCTTACTTGTTCAATAGCATTTTCCATTGCTTGATCTTGATCTGTAAAGATAGTTATAGGTGCTTTTCCTCCCATAGACTCCAGGAATGTTTCCAATAGCCACACAAAAGTGTGTGTCTTCTCATCAGCAATAAAAGCACAACCAAACATCACATTACTCCAATGGTTGTTGACACCTACAAATGGCGCACAAACTAAATTGTATTTGTTTGTTCTGAAAGTTGTGTCAAAGACACAGACATCACCATATACGTCATAATCTTCTTGCATCATTCCATCCCTCCAAAACATGCTTATTACTTGGTTTGCCTCGTTCACCTTTACTCGAAAATAAAATGTTGGATCTTCTTCTCCTCTCTTAATTAACATGTTCACAACCGCTTGTGTATCTTTTTCTTCTAGTCTTTTCATTTTCAATCTACTTGTGAAATTCATGTGGTCAACTAATGTGTGTCCAACCACCCTTGCGTCGCCAGCTTCATTACACATATATCTATAGGAATCTGCTGGTGTTATTCCTGATAGTGTGAGTCCTTCAATTACTTTTCCCTTTTCTTCATCAATTTTTCTTTGTGATCTGGAAATGATGCAAAAAGTTAACTAATTGTTGTAAAAAGTTAACTAATATATGCAAAAAGTTAACTATTTGTTGTAAAAGGTAAGTAACTAATATATTATTAAAACAAAAGTTACCTAATTCATGCAAAAACGTAACTAATTGATGAAAAAGTTAACTAATTGATGAAAAAGTTAATTAATGGTTTTGGAAAGTAAGTAATTGAGGCAAAAAGTAAACTAATTGATGCAAAACGTTAACTAAATGTTTTAAAAAGTTAACTAATGCATGAAAAAGGTTAACTAATTTATGAAAAAAGTTAAGTAATTGATGGAAAAAGGTAAGTAATTGTTTTATCTAGTTTATTATTAAAACAAAATTATTTAAACGCTTAAGTAATTAATGTCAAAGCCTAACTAAATATATTGAATGGTTAACTAATTACTTGTATTTTGTTTTGTACCTTTCAAAGTTTTGCAGTGACTCTCTTGTTAAGTCATGATTGTGTTCTATAACATGATGAAAGACTATAAACTTTCCATCCTTTTGTAACTTCAATCGTATAGATGCATTGCACCCTGTTCTAGTAAGGTTTTGCTGCCTTGGGTTCTTTGACTGCCCTTTCTGTTTGCTCTCACTTGATACTGTTGCTTCTTCTTTCTTTGTGTTCTTTGTGTTTTCCTTTCTCTTTCCTTCCTTTGAACAACAAAAGTATCTTTCCTTTATCTCTCCCGTTTTTTGATCTCTCCTTAATGTATTTTTTCTTATTGAAAATCCAAGAAGTATTGAATGTTTGTCATAAAGTTCATGTAGTTCATCTACTATGCCAGTATATCCAGTCAAAGGTCCTCTAATATCATCCTCTGTTAAATTGTTCCAAATATCTTTTGAACCTGTAAAATGAACAAAAGTAATAGTTAACAAAAGAAACTAATTAGTTACAAAATTGAGGAAATTAGTTAACCAATTGAACTACAATGTTTTTTGATTAAATTTTTTTTTATTTTTGTTCTGTCATCAATTAGTTAAATAAATCTTCTATTTAGTTACGTAGTGGAACCAATTAGTTAAGAATTTTTTCACTAATTTACCAAAATGGTAAAGGTTAACTAATTGATGCAAAAAGTTAACTACTTTTAGGTTAACAATATTAGTTAAATATAGTCATCCTGCATATTGTGACATCAACAATAATTACAGTAACTTAACTTTTGAAAATGAAATCAATTAGTTAACTAATTGAGGGAACAAGTTAATTAATTGATGGGGTTGTGGGATCTTTTACGGTGCTGACGTGGCACGCGTTCCTCGGAGGTATCAAGTATGACCTGGCACGAACTTCTGGCAACCTGCAAAACAAGAATATTCCCGTAGGAATATTCCCTCCGATGTTTAAGTAAGTATAAGCTAGAGAGATAAGTAATTTGTAGAGAGAAGGCAGAGCAAAGATAAGTTTTTGTTGGTGGGGATGAATTGAATGCCCTTTTACCTAGGGATCTGCACTATTTATAGTGCTAGAGTTTCTCGGGAACTGGTCCTGCATGATTGAGTGTTTATGCAAGATTGGGACACGTGTCCTGCTTAGGTTTTGGAGGCTTGGTTAGGACCAATGTGGACCTCTTAATCGCTTGGGCCTGGGCCCTGTGAAGTTGAGAAAGGCCCGCAGGCAAGCTTTTGGGCCTTTTTCTGGGCTTTGACAGTACAGTCAGGTGGCATTCTTTTAGGCCACATCATTTGCCCCTCAAGGAGGATGCCCCTTGTCCCTGTGGGGTAGGCTGCTTGATCGGAGGGAGCGCCACGTGTGAGGGCTTTTCAGAGCTTATATTTTCCTTTAAAAGCTTCAATTCCTCTTTCATTTTTCTTTTGTTACTTCAGAGCGATTTTTCTTTAGAGAGAGAAAGTAAATTTCGTCCTGCCAAAGATCTGCTTGTGCTTGCGCTGGAGTGTTCTTGGATTTGCTGTCCAGTGTTCTTGAGGGTTTAGAGGATTTGTCAAGACTTCTCATCAGTTTGATCATTTTCTGGTAAGTTCTCTATCAAAACTTTGTTTTTTGCATGCTTGTGGGACCTCTCTTGTTTATTGTTTACAGTGTTCTGTGGAGGCGTCTTGGGGGTTATGACACCTATCCCTTTCATTCTTTTGCTAAAGTCGACGTCCTGTCCCTTATGCAGGACGGCATGGCTCGAATTAGACAAACAACCAACGTGCGTGCATGGGCTGCACCGCGAGAGGGGGACGATAGGGTTCCTTTTTCGAACCCGTCCCAAGGAAGTAAGAGTGGAGTCCGTTCCTCCCATAATACAGGAGACGGGGCCATAAGAACGGCACATTCTCCTAGAAGAAGGAAGAATGTGGCTTCCCGTCCCCGCGTTCCACGCGAGGATTTTGAAGATGACTCCTCTAGCTCTTCAGACGAGGAGTTTGCAAAAAACCTTCCTCCTATGGTCCGGGGGAAGGAGGACGTCAATCTATTTCCATCTGATATCTTTCTCGGCATGAAATGGCTGAGGTACCTGAGGGAGCAGGGACGTGACTTTGAGCGTTTTCTGCTCTTGCCCCCAGGTTTTAGTCTTAGGAGCCCTCGACCTCATGACTCCGTGGACCAACTCTCCCAAGGAGAGGTAGCTGTTTATACTGCTGCCTTTAGGTTGGGTCTTAGATTTCCATTGCACCCCTTTGTGATGGAAGTCTTAGAGGGGTATGACATTGGCCTTGCTCAATTGACGCCCAACTCTTGGGCAAATGTTTTTGGTTTTATTGCCAAGTGTGCTTTGAGCGGCGTCACCCCTTCCTTTCCTGCTTTCCTTCGTCTCATAGTCATTGCCCCTTCTTCTCGTTCTCCCCAGGGGTGGTTCACCCTTTACAGCCGTCGGGGATATAAAACGGTGGTGGGTAAGACCTTTAGTTGGGTTTGGTGGAGGAAGAAGTGGTCTGTTGTTCGAATGGAAGACCTCTCTCTTTGCAGACGTCTTTCTAGGTGGAACCGTTGGCCCCGCTATTTGTCTAGAGCTGACGCCTACCCTCGCCTCTCGTCTAGAGAGTGGGGACTAGTGAAGCCCTTGTTCCAGGCTGAGATGTATCAGCTGTCGTCAAAGAGCCATGCTTGGGTGCCTAATGCTTGGCTTCCCCATGTCGGCCAGTTCACCAATATAGTCTTTCTTTCGGTCGTTGGTCTTTGTTCCTATTTGAGTAGAGGTAGTTCCCCATAGATTTTCACTCAACATTTTTTCTTCATTTTTTTTTATTTTTTTTATTTTTTTTATTTTTTATTTTTTTTATTTATTTTTATTTTTTTTATTAACCCTTGGCTTTGTAGGTTCTGCCATGGATCGCTTATCCTCCGAAGACAAGTGTGTAGTGGAAGTACCCGCTTGGCTGTCCGAGGTGTATACCGAGGACATTCTCAAGGCCGTGGAGGCCAAGAAAAAGGACTCCTCCAAGAAATCCAGCGAGGGTGCCTCTGGCGACGTCGCCAAGGTAATATTTTTTTTCCTCTGATCATGATTTGGTCGCTGATTTCCTTCAACTTTAGGAACCCACTTTGCCAGCTACGAAGAAGCGTCCGGCATCTTCGACGGAGGCTCCTAAGCCAAAACGACCCTTCTTTAAGAAGATGGGTCCGGCCGATGCTGTCACCAAGCCGTCGGTACCAAAACCGTCCGCTCCCCTAGCTGAGGGGGAGGTTCTTCCTACCCAGACGCCCATTCCTCCTCCTGAGCAAAAGGAGGCTCCTTCCCAGGTGGACACCGAAAGGGATGGTACTGCCGGAGCAGCTGCTGACGAAGTAGCAGTCGAACAGACTGAGGCTGCTGACGCCACCACCTCGTCCAAGGAGGACAAGGGTAAAGGCAAGGAAACTAAGGCTCCTTCTACTGATAATGCCTCTACTTCTCATGCAGCTTCGCCCATTGGTTAGTGTCTCTGTACTTTAAATCTGTCATGTCAGGTTGGAATTTGCACGATGTTTGTTAATCTTGGCGTTTGGTTCAGTTGAGATGTTCAAGCGGATGCGGCGGACCGAGGTGGCGAGCATTCCCCCTTCTGCCGGTTTTAGCTCAGAGGCGAAGGATAAGATCCTTGCGGACGTGTATGCAGCCATCCCTGAGGAATATGTGAGGTCACTCCCCGGGATTGACTTGGGATTCTTTTGGTCCATTCAGTCTCTCGTCCTTGATGTGAGACACTTACTCCTGGATCTCTGTAGTTATGATTATATATGTACGCTATTTTTAATTCTATGTTGTCTTTGGCAGCTTTTCATTCGCTGTGCCGAGAGTAGGAACTATCGCTTTGATATGCACAATGAGATGCTCAAGCACAAGGACCAGATCGAGAATCATGAGCAATATGCTGAGAAGACGGCCAGGTTGATCAACTTGAACGCGGACAAGAAGATCAAATCCACGACGGAAGATCTGAAGAAGGCCGAGGAGGACGCTGAGAAGTATGAAGAGAAGTTGCTGGAACATGAGGGGTGGCTTGCCGTGCTGAGAAAGGAGTACTCTTCCGTCTCGGAACGGGTGACTAATTTCTCTTCCAAGGTGAACGTTCTTGAAGGTCAGCTCAAGGCCATGCAGGGGAAGATTGAGGCCGTGCGCAAGGAGGCTGCAAGCTCTTTTAAGTTAGGCGAGGAGTCCATCTTGGAGAGTGCTCAAAAGGCGTGGGATTAGTCTATGGACGGGAAGGACTTTTCCTGGTTCAAACGCCGTATCTCCCACCAGATAGTCGTCTCGACGGCTAGGCGCTTAGGCTTAGATCCCCCCCAGTTCGTCAGTGACGGGGAAGTGGACATAGAAGAAGACGAGGTGAACTCCCCTGAAGGCCAAGACGTCCAGGACGGGAGTTCCATTGCCCCTCATCCTTGAGCGGTTTTTCTTGTAGTTGGTTTGAATGACGCCATGGGCGTTTGTAATAACTTTGGTGCCTTTTGGCATTTATTTGATTTGGTTTGTTTGCGCTTTGGGCGCTATGTATAAACAATTCGTGCCGTTGTGCACTTTATTTTATTTTAATTCCATCAGTTCGTTACTGATTTCTTAGGAATTCTTTCTTTGGGTCCAATTGTTGGACAGAAACCTCAGTGTTTTAGGTGATCAGCCTAATTTGAGGCGCTAATCTAAGCCACTTCTCAGGTCGTCAAACGATTAGTCTTTTTAGACGCCATCCAAGGAGGAGGTCTTATGTCTGAATGTTTTGCTCTTGTTTGAGTCTTTCCTTTTTTGGCCGCCTTTCGAAGAAAAGGCGTCATGCTGGATGTCTAAACCCTTTGTGTTTATTAGCACTAGGTACATCCAAACCCTTCGTGTTTATTAGCACTGGGTATTGTTTATTTAGCAGATATGGACGCCACTTATTTTAGGGATTGTTTTCTGGTGAGTTTCTTCACCCCTTAAGTGTTCCTTTTTTAAGGTTCAACTGAGACTTGTATTCGTCAGATAAGTGTTAATTTACTAAATTGCTTGCTACATTCACCGCGTCTTAGGCGGGCATTTACAGGCCGTTTTGTGGGCTCTGGTACAATAGCTAGGCCGTTTTGTAGGCTCTGAGTACAATAGTTACCCTAATGATGTTCTACTTTCAGCCACTTTCTTCAATTTTGACCGCTTCTATTTGGACGGGTCCAGTTTCTTTGGTGACTTGGGGTTCATCTTCATGCTTACGTTTTCCTCTGACTTCAGCAGAATCTTGCTTCCATGCTGACGGGTTGAGGGTCGTCAGGTAACAGTCCCTAGCCTGTTGTTGATCTCCATGTATGGTGCCTATGACTCCATCATCGCACACAAACTTCAGAAGCATCAGATGGGTGACGACTACAGCCTTGATCTTGTTTAAGGTGGGTCGTCCCAGGATGACATTGTATGCAGTCAAGTCTTTAACAATTAGGAAGTCCACCTCCATCTTTCGCCCATTCTTCTTATCCCCAATTCGAACCGGCAGAGTGATGACGCCAACAGGGTGAATGATACTCGCTCCAAAACCAATGATGGGATAGTGAATTCTTTCGATGGTTTTGGGGTCGTGTGCTAGGCGATTGAGGCATTCTAGACTCATTATGTCGGACGAGCTTCCCGTGTCTATTAGTATGCGTTTAACTCTCATGTTAGATATCTTGAATTCAACCACAAGGGGATCATCATGCGGCGTGGCTATCCGTCCGCCATCTAACTCACATATTTCTATCTTTGGGAATGGATCCATGGGCGCTTTGGCTGACAGCAGCACTTGTCCTAAGCGGCGAGCATAATCTTTCTGTCCTCTCATGGTAGGTCCTCTTGCGGCCGGTCCTCCAGATATGACGGCTACAAATCCTCCGTCGCTGTGTTGTCCCTTAGTCGGCGAGGCAGGTGACTTGTTCTTTTTGTATTGGTTTTTTCCAAAGCCATGAGCATTCTTCTATAAGTAGTTCTTGAGGTGTCCTTTGGAGGCTAGGCCATCTAAAGCCCTCTTCAAGCTTCTACAATTCTTGGTTTCATGTCCTATATCTTCATGGAACTGGCAATATAATTTGGGATCTCGAGTCTCAGCAGGAGACTTCATGGGGAAAGGTCGATCAAGGTCGTACCTTGTCCCCACGTCTTTTAGTATGGTGAGAAGATCTGTGTTGTACTCAAAATATTCCCTTTCTTGCGGTCGTTCTCTTTTGTGCCCAGGAAAGTTGGTATCGTGCTCTTTTGAGATAGCCCATGTGCCATTCACTCGTGGGGATTTTCGGTCCACTTTATCCTTCTTCCCGGAGGAGTCTGTTGTTTCTCCAATCCTCCCTTCCTTTGACGCGCTGCATATTTCTGTTGCATGGATAAATGCTTCAGCCTCGTCCAGGACCTCGGCCATAGTCCTTACACTCTTCTTAACCAGGTCAAACTTGAAGGATCCCTTCTTCAATCCCCTGATAAAATTATCAAAAGAGACGCCATCGGGTAAGTCTGGGATCTGTCCCGCCTCCAGATTGAAACGCTTCACGTAGCTTCTTAGGGCCTCGTCTTTCCCTTGCTGGATCCGTCCCAAATGCATGCTGGTTTTCCTTTCTTCCTTGTGTGCCATGAACCTCGTAGAGAACAAAGTCTGTAGTTCGTTAAAAGAGGCAATTGGTCCTGGGGGCATCCGTTCAAACCATTTAGACGCTACTCCTTTGAGCGTGGCTGGGAAGTATTTGCACCAAGTGGCTTCATTGGTTCCATGAACGTACATGTGATGGCGGTATGCGACAAGATGCATATCGGGATCGGTGGTCCCGTCATAAGCTTCAATTGTAGGAGTTTTTACTTTGGGTTCCTTCGGGGCGTTCATGATCTCGTCAGAGAAAGGGGTACTCATGTGCCTTAACGTCAGGTTGTTGAGCCCTTGCTGAATATGATAAGTTGGTTCACGGCGGTTAGATAGCAGGCGGGGGCGCATGCTTACCCTATGGGGCGTCATCTGGGTCGGTCCACGTGTAGTGGGATAAATGGCAGATCTTCCATCACAGGAGTGGACCCGGTGTCTGATAGTTCAGATTCAGCCTCATAATGTTCTTGACGCCTTGAGGCTGGCCGTAAGACGGCTGGTGGGCTTCCCCTAGATGATGGTCGTATGACCGGGTCCCTTCGAGGTAAGAAGGTGGGGGGGTCACGGCCATTTCCCGAGTGCTCAGGCACAGGGCTGACTCCCCTGCTTGCTTGTGGACGAGAACCTTCTCCAGCTCTCCAAACGTTGGACCTGAGCGGCATTCTGCTTATCCGGTTGACGCCTAGACTGAGGGACCTCTGCGGAGCCGTCCTCTCAGCGCAGTAGATTAGCATATTTTTCCGAATTTCATCTTGCAGTGTAGTGCTCATCTGTTGTCGAAAGGTCTGATTCATTTGCTGTTGGAATCCTGTTAAGATCTCGCATAGGGAGCCCACCGAGACTGGCAAATCTAGATTCTCGTCTAACACGGTGTCTCGGACGCTGGGGCTTAGATGGCCGCCTGGCGGAGACGCCTCGGTTATTGGTTCTTCTTCTACAACCACCTCAGCCTGCATCCGTCGCGGTGTGTTCCCTGTATTTGCAATTCGATTGGCTTCTTCAATGTGCCGTCTCGCTTCTTCTCCACCAGCGTACTCTCTGTCAGAGTGTAGTTCGGCCATGACACTGTACCTCCCCACAGACGGCGCCAAATGTTGTGGGATCTTTTACGGTGCTGACGTGGCACGCGTTCCTCGGAGGTATCAAGTATGACCTGGCACGAACTTCTGGCAACCTGCAAAACAAGAATATTCCCGTAGGAATATTCCCTCCGATGCTTAAGTAAGTATAAGCTAGAGAGATAAGTAATTTGTAGAGAGAAGGCAGAGCAAAGATAAGTTTTTGTTGGTGGGGATGAATTGAATGCCCTTTTACCTAGGGATCTGCACTATTTATAGTGCTAGGGTTTCTCGGGAACTGGTCCTGCATGATTGAGTGTTTATGCAAGATTGGGACACGTGTCCTGCTTAGGTTTTGGAGGCTTGGTTAGGACCAATGTGGACCTCTTAATCGCTTGGGCCTGGGCCCTGTGAAGTTGAGAAAGGCCCGCAGGCAAGCTTTTGGGCCTTTTTTCTGGGCTTTGACAGTACAGTCAGGTGGCATTCTTTTAGGCCACATCAGATGGTACAAGTTAACTAATTGATGAAAAAAGTTAACTAATTGATGATAAAAGTTAACTAATGAATTAGTAACGAAAACTTATTAATGAAAACAGTTAACTAATTGCTGCAAAAAGTTAACTAATTGATGGAAAATGTTAACTAATTGATGGTAAAGGTTAACTTAGTGAAAAATGAAATTTGAAAAGTAGCATTAAAAAAAATTAGTTTAGTATTGATATTAATTAGCTAAGTTTTTAAATAAATTAGTGATTTATTTAAATAGTTCCCTGATAAATTATTTAGTTTATTATCCAATTAGTTAACTAATTTTACCAGTTAGTGATTCTTTCAAAGCAATTAGTTATACTTTGACATTCATTACTTTATTTTAAACCAATTTGTTTACTCCCTCCGTCCCGGAATACTCGACCCAGTTTGACCGGCACAGAGTTTAAGGGACTTGAATTGACTTATTTAATTTAATAGGTAGTAGTTGATAGTGGGGTATTATTTTAATATAGTTAGTGGGAGGTGGGTTAAGAGGTGGGGTTGGGGGAGAATAGGGGTTGAATTTTTAATTATTTTTTGTATGGAGTAGGGGGTAGGTGGGTTAATAGGGGTGGAGTGAGAAATAATATAATATTGTTAGAATATTTCCATTTTTAGAAACAGGTCAAGTATTAAGGGACGACCCGATAAGGAAAACAGGTCAAGTATTCCAGGACGGAGGGAGTAGTTTTTTAACCAATTAGTTAATTGCACAATCCAATTAGTTACGACAAGTAATCAATTAGTTAACTATATTCATTAAATTAATTTTAAAACCTGAAAAATAAGCTGAGGTTGTTTCTCCTGTTGTTGCAGAACTTGTTTCAGATGTATTTTCCTTTGTTCCAGAACTTGTTTCAGTAGTTACTTGCTGCATTGTTGTAAAAGCCCTTTGATTAGGGTTATCAAATCGCGCAGGAGGTTGAAATCGAGGAGGAGGATGAAGGTCGCTTTGATTAGGGTTATCAAATCGCGCAGGAGGTTGAAATCGAGGAGGAGGATGACGGTCGCGAGGTTGAAAAATCGGTGGTGGTAGAAATCGAGGATGTTGAAGGTGGCGAGGTTGAAAATTCGGTGGTGGTAGAAATCGAGGAGAATGTTGAAGGTGGCGAGGTTGAAAAATCGGTGGTTGAAATTGTGGCGGAAATATCTGTGTTGGTTGTTGAAATTGTGGCGGAAATATTGGTGGTGGTGGTTGAAAGCCGTCGGCCATGTCTGATCTGAAAGTTGTCGGCGGCGATTGTGGCGGAAATATCGGTATTGGTGGTTGAAATTGCTCATAGCCGCCGTCGGCCATGTCGGATCTGAAAGTTGTTGGCGGCGATTGCGGCGGAGCAAGCTGAAGAATTTCGCGAAATTAGAATAGGGTTTAAGAAGGAATTCGCTGTTGTCGAAGAAGGAAGGAGGAAGGAGGAAGGAGGAAGGAGAGAGAAAAAAAAATATGAAAAATCGCTTTTATGTAGCGCGTGAATCCCACGCGCGCGTGGGGGAGTCAGCGGACTGACAGGCGCGTGGCCGTCAGGCCGCCTGACAGAAAAGGCGCTGATCAGTTTTTAATTGAACTAAATTGTGAATTAATTGTGGAGGGCACTTGAGTCTATTTCATAGGGGTACCAAAAGTGCAATTACTAAATTGACCTTAGATGTTCCCTTATAGAATAGAGATAAGATTAAACTAAAAGTTGACTACCTCGATCTATTTAATTTTAATCGTCATACATTACTATTTTGGGGTTTATAATGATTGCAGAAGGAGGTAGTTTTATACGAGTACTACGTATAAGCTGATCAAACTTGTACGTAGAAGTAAATTAAAAGCATAAGTTTGTCAAAAAAAAAAAGCACCAGTGTATAACCAATTGTTTTTATTTTCTTCTCATTTAGTCGACGACTGAATATAAACAAAAATAAAAACAATTGCGCCTGGTGGAGTCGAACGTAAAAATTAGTAGTTGCATCTGCCGGGAACCCGGGTCTATTGCTTGGAAGGCAATTATCCTAACCGTTGGACTACAGACGCTGGACATGCTATTTCAGTGTTTTAATTACATAACTATTATGGTTGACATTTAATACTAACCCAACACAGTGTAAAAATCTACAATATATTTTTCAATGATTTCGCCTCGTCTTAACTTTCCAGTATTTGTTTATCAAACATGGTGTGTTAAATTTGAAAAGTTGCGCCGTGACATATTTTTAGAGAAAAAAAAAATTGAAGTGTTCAAATATGTGTCGACCATTACATTACGCATGATCTTCTCTAACCTCGTTTAAATCGATAACATCATAATTTAAGTTTAATTTTCAAAATATGTCCCCAATTTAACCTTTCTTGCAAATTTATAGTTTTCTAATTTAAAACATTATTTTAATTTTAGAAATGTGTGAATCTGTACGTGACAATGTTCTTTCAAATATAAGATTAAACAAAAAAATTGACTACCTCGATCTATTTAATTTTAGTCGTCACATTTACTCATACATTACTAATATTAGGGCTTGTAAGAAATGCAGAAGGAGATAGTTTTATATGAGTGTAAGCTAATCAAATTTGTACGTATTATTATATTAAAAGCATAATGTACAGGTGTACAACCAAAGTCTTTTTTTTTTACTCATTTACACATTTACTCATTGAGCAAAAAAGGATAAACTACACCTGGTGGCAGTCGAACGTAACAAAACACACCATTAAATTAGAGGAGAAAAAGAAAGTTCAGTATTATCCATGCACCATTTGTCAATGGTGGTCGACATGGGCTATGGTGACATGGAAGAAGAGGAATATGTGGAAGGCAAAAAGGTAGAAAAAAATGTAGACGGATCAACGTTGTGATACCATGATAGAGTTATGAGAAAGCTTAATTGTATTGATGTTAATGTTGGAGTATTTATACAAGTCTAAGAATATTAACAAGTCAATAATTTCCTAAATAAGAAGATACCTATAATAATAAGAAGATATCCTATAATAATATCTTTTCAACAACCCCTTAACATAATAAGTTACTAGAATTAAAATAAGGTAAAGGTTTTGTTCTTCTGAGCTTTTTTTTGCTGAACTGAACAGAATAGAACTGAATGAATAGTAATTAAATAATGAATAATAAATTATAAATTATAAATAATAAATAATACTCAATAAAAATAAATAAAAAGTACAAAGTAAAAGTAATAAATAATAAATAATAAATAATACGGAGTAAGTAATAAGTAATAAGCAATAAATACGTAGTAATAAATAAATAATAAATAATAATTATTAATAATAAATAATAATAATTATTATTATTTTATTATTATTTTACGGAGTATAACAATAGTAATACTAATACTAATAGTAGAAATAGTAATAGTAATGATAAGTATATAATAATAAAAATAAAAATAATAAAAATAAATAAATAAATATGAACATTACAATATAATTAATATGTACATTATAATAATAAACAAAATAATAAAATAAGATCACTAAAGATTAAGATAAACACAATGTCGTTCTGAACTAAACTAAATTGGAAGGACTTGAACGGAAGTGAACTGGATTGAATAGAACTAAACTAAATGAAACTGGAATTTAGTGCAAAAGAATATGATCATACTTTTCTTCAACCCCTTAAAATAATATTTTTGCACGCATCGCGTGTATATAAGACTAGTACTATATATTCATGTAGGATTAAGGAGGCTCAATTCTATATCCCGTGCTTCAAGTAGAAATTGTTGTATGAGATGGCCAATTCAATAGACTATTAGTACAATGGCAAGCCCATAATATAGTTTTATGCGTAACGCAAGTATTGGAATACTATATTAAACTAGCTTTTGAGTCCGTTTAATGGACGGACAATTATGTAGTGGTTGTTAAACGGTATTTAAAGTGCAAATTTTGTTGAGGGGCTAATATTGAAGCCCATGCGATGCACAAGTTTGTAATTAAAAGTACAAATTTGTCTTATTATATCATCGTACACATATATATGATTTATACTCCCTTCGTCCCATATTTATAGTCCCGTTTGACAAAAACACGGGTTTAAAAAAAAAAGTACATGGAAAAGTGGAATAAGGTACAAATGATGATTGAGTTGTATGGAAAAGTGGAATAAAGTACCTATGAAGGAGAATATAGTAAATAGGAAAGTGGAATATAGTACATGGGTGGGGTTTTCAATATATTTTTAATTAATATAGTACATGAAAAAGTGGAGACCTTAATAGCCAAAATTATAAACAGGACTGTAATTTTGGGACGTCCAATTTAGAAAACAGGACTATAATTTTGGGACAGAGAGAGTAAATTACAGCCGTAATAGAGTTCTGTAATGAAAAGTACATATTTGTCTTATTATATTATCGTATACATATAAGTGTTTATAAATGCACGGGTTTGTAATAAAAAGTACATATTTGTCTTATTATATCATTTGTAATCTTCATTATTATTTTATTCTCTGTACTATACTTGAAGCAGTTCCGTGCAGCGATTTAGTTGCAGTTTGGCTTTCATAGGGCTATTTTCAACCTCAGAACTGTTCTTCTTTAGTACTCTGGTATTTTATTGGTATGTCACTTTGAATTTGTAACTTTCAGATTCTGAATAGCCAGATTTGTTCTGTTCTTCATCAGTTGAAATTTTAGTATTATTGTTTTGTTTAGTCAAATTCTAATATTACGTAATAGTTTCATGGTTGGACCCATTTTTTTTTAATCTAAAGTTCTATCATAGTAAAGTTTACTTATTATTTGTATTTGTTCATGAGTCTAGTTTGGTAGTTACGGACTTGCGGAATACGGCTAATAAAACTATTACGTAATATTAGAATTTGACCAAGTTACAAATCCTTAATCGTATCCAATATATTGTTTATAAGATAAGGATGTAATTATCATTATAAATTTGATTATTGTGTTATAATTATATCTTTAATTATCTTATTATATATTTTAATTTGTACGTGTTCTATCCACTTCCTATGGTATTTTACATTTTAGAAAACTCACTATCTGCAATTTTATCTTATTTTTTAAAAGAGGATAATTATATCTTTTATATTGGCGTGTTGGGCAATGGATTATCCATTGTATTTTTTAATGAACCTGAAATTTAATCTAATTAGTAGTCAAATTTCGCTGCTGCCAAATAATACTCGCACGCATAACAACTTTGCGTTTTCGATTTAAATAACGACAAGGGTTTGAATAACCGATAGCTATCGTGTTATAATTATATATACGTAGTATTTATCTTATTGCTGTGTATTTGTATTTGTTCACGAGTCTAGTTTTGTAGTTACGAGCTTACGAAGTACGGCCTAATAAAACTATTACGTAATATTAGAATTTGACTAACTTACAAATATATTGTGTATAAGATAAGGATATTATAATTATTATTATTATTATTTTGATTATTGTGTTATAATTATATCTTTAATTATCTTATTGTGTATTTTAATTTGTACATCTTCTATCCACTTTCTAATTAATGAAACTAATATTTGCACTCCACCTCGATAATACAATGCATACAAATCAAGGAAAACTAATATTTACACTCCACCTTAATAAAATTAACAAAATAGATTTTTAGATAGCTTTAAGCCGATGGATTAGCATCTTTTCAATATTATAATGCTGGACATATCTTTTTTAGAACCCTTAGCCTTCACTAATGGGTAGTTGTTACTCGCTCAGCATATTAATCTTAGACTTTTGCCAAAACATTTGAACCATAAAAGAAAAGAAAATTGTACCCTTTCAGAGAAGTCTTGGACAACAACAAATATCATTCCATTTTTTTGTAACAAAAAAACAATGAGATATTATCGAGTAGAAGTGTACCCTTTCATGCCATCGTTGTTTCTACCAAACATATATAGTCATTGCGCCATCTCCAAATCCACCAAAAAGAAAAATTAGCCCAAAATTAGCATCTTCATCTTCAAAGGATAAATAATCCTTAAGCAACTGGGTCAGAGGGCTATGAGCGAATTGATGGTTCCTGTAATATAGGGAAACCATCTTTAATTCTGAAAGGGAATACATTACTTTATTCATTGATGGAATTCTTATTAATAAGGTAATTGAAATTACAATAATTACTCAAAAAAAAAACATCTAATAATATCTAACTATCCAAGTAAAATCTTATTTTCTAATAATATCTAACTATCCAAGTAAAATCTTCTGCGATGATATTGGGGAGATATGGCTTTGCAATCCCGGTTGTCTTAACGTTTATCATTGTATATTCTATGTTGGTGTAATTTTGACACCTAAATTGTAGTTCATTGTGCCGGATAAAAGACAATATTTTGTCCTCAACTTTTTCTTGTGTGCAAGATATAGGTGTAATACTTTATCATTGACTTCTGCGCTGAAACACAGTAAAGAATTAATCAATATCCAGTAGGTATACAGAGTAGTATTAACTGAACGCACATAAATTGATGGAACAAAAATAATTATACTTGTACAAAATTCGCACGTACAAAATTATATTTTCCATGGAACATAAAATTTCAAACTCACAAGGAAAGAATTGTGATCAGGGAGGATCGCAGACAAACCTTCAGTACAAAAAAAGACAATACTCCATCGGGTGATGATAAAGGTCGCAAGTTGCGACGCAATCGTACGTGTCGTAGTTTAATTGGTACATATATGCGCCATGTAGGTTATGCGTCAGAGAAATATTTTTACTATCAATTCAATATTTTTACTATGAAAATTTGTAAATAAGGTAGTCGATATAAAGAAGGAAACAAATTAGAATATTAAGATTTTCCTACAGTTTTTTATAACATATATAATATGTTATATAAGTAAAATATTTTAATTTCCTATTTAAACCATGACACATAAGCATGCCATGTCATCATTGTGACACGACTTAAAGGTCGCATGTTGCGACCTTTATCATTTTCGTACTCCATAATCCATATGTTGAAAGGCAAGATAGATTTATTTTTTTGGGTGCAAATGAGCCACAAGGGCAATATAAATTACAAATGGGGGCGGAGGGATTCGAACCTGAGACCTATTGTACACAGGCCCTCAGTCTTAACCACCGCCAAGACATTATTGGTTGAAAGGCAAGATAGATAAATCTTAACAAAGTGAAAACTGATATCATTGACAAAACCTAAACCCAAGGGGGCTTGTTTGTTATATTTCAGAGCAAGAAAATGACAATGGTACTTACACATTTTCAATTGCCCCCAACGAAGAACTGCAAATAAATCAGAATGAAGCACGTACAATGAACGTCCAATTTGGTGTGTATATATATATACAAAAAGGTGGAAGAAGTTTGTGGAATTCTATCTTTATCATATTAAGTAGTCAATCATAGCAAGACTATAATATTTATTTATTTATTTAGTTAATAACTTAATATTATGTAATGGCGTGGACGCTCTCAACGCTCTCAATACGATGAATAGTGTCCAAAAGAGAAACGATGCATCTATTGCGGAACGGAGGGAGTGTGATTTATATAAAAGTGAAATTTGAAAGTTGAAAAAATTAGATGGTGGATTAATATCGAGTGTCAACGAAGGAGATGAGGTGGAAGAAGTTATATGAATTAAATGGTAAATTATTTTTGAATGAGAAAGATGAAGTGGAAGAGGTGTTGAAGCTGTAAAATACTACGCATAACAACCAACAAAAAGAAAAATTGAAAAAAAAGAACAAACTAATGGATGAAAGGAAGGGATGACACATGTCATCTAACAATCTATGGTCTTCCTTTTTAAATACTAGGTATAGACTAGGTATAGATTGAAGGAAATAATGCCCTTGGTCCAAGTATGCATTAAATGATAAGTCTAATAAATGTGGTTCAGTATTAATTAACAAGTTAATAATTCAGTGAGATCAAGTGAGCTGAATGCCTAGCTAGAGGTCGCTTCAATTCAAGTGGAATTAATAATATTAATCCACAGCTTACTCTTGACTGAATCCGTAGGGTCACACAAATAGTACGTAAACGGATCAAGTATTTAATGGCATTAAATACTCCATCTATGGATATTCGGAATCGACGGATCTGGTTTTAGTGGGAGCTAAGATCGTCAAAGGCAAGCAAATGAATACTCCGGAAACGATGATATTGCCGGAAACGTAAATATTGTTCGTATCGGAAATAAATTCCGGAATCGGGAATTTAATCGGAAGCGCATCGTACGAATTAGCATCGGACGAGGCTTGCTGGACGAAGGCCCAGCACGAAGCCAGGCCCGCGCCCAGCAAGCCAAGCGCCCAACACGAAGCTGCCAGAGCCTCGCCAGGCCCAGCGCAAGGCCAGGCCCAGCAAGGCCATGGGGCGCGCGCGGGCTGATGCTCGTGGGTTGCGAGCAGCGCCTGCTCGTGTGGGCCGTAAGGCCTGCGCGGGTTTGTGCGATGCTCGTAGTCGTGCACGCTCGTGTTCGTAACGAATCCTAATCCTATCGGAATTCGTGCATTGATTAAATCCTAATCCTAAAATATTAAATTTATTATTTAGAGTTCTATTAGGATTCTAATTAATAAATCCATATCCTAGTAGGATTATAATTCCTTTCCATAAACTCTATAAATAAGGGTCTAGGGTCACATATTTAACAGACGATTTTGAAGTATTCAAAGGTAAGATTTTTAAGCAAAAATCAGCCAAACACTTGCAACCCAAATACCCGAAAATCCTAGTAACCTTAAGGGCGATTCTAGTTGGTCAAGCTTACGGCGGATCCGGACGTACTGTGGACTATCTATGGAGGGACGACACTTGGAGTCCTAAAGACTTGTTCTTGTTCGGTTCGGGCGCAGCTAGGAAGGGCACGCTACAAAGTGTATGCATCTGAATTATGCTAAATGATTATGTGTAAATAATATGTTTCCTGGCTTTATGGTTTTTCCGCATGATTTATGTTTATTCATATGTATCATAACCTAACAGTGGTATCACGAGCCTCTTATTATTTTCATAATCTAAATTGCATGAACATGGTTAAATGTTACAAATTTGCAAAGAATTAAAGGGGTGATTAATTTTCGTAATAAATTGCAAATTGCGTTTATTTAATTATATGTACGCAGTTTTTCGGCAGTTTCTTCGTTACTCATCCAAATCGAGTGATTTTTGTGTCAATTCCGCATGTAAAAGGCATTCTAAAATTTTGACAAAAAGGGTCTTTTTCGGCCGAACCCAGAATTCCCAAATTCGAAGCCTAACTATGACTTTTCGGAGGTTTTAGTTTTTCGAACGCAAAAGTTTGTAAATTTAAGATGTTAAATTAAGTATTTGCGATTCTTGTTGATAAATCTTGAGTTTTTGATTGAACTATTGTATATGTTTAACAATTATGAATGCCTAGACTTGTTAATTATACAACCTAATTTGTAATTATGATTAATTTGTTGAAATTTGAATAATTTAGAATTGATTTGATTTTCATGATTAATTAATAAATTAATTAGGTACCAATGATTAAAATCCACCATAAAAATTGTTAATTTATGTTAAAATTTTAATTTTTATGACCTAGATTTGAATCCATGTTAATCGGAGATTAATTGATTAATAAATTTTCGATTTTTCGCCCTAAAATTATGAAATTAATATGATTTATTAATTTGTCATTAATTTTGGAAATAAAAGTTTTTAACTTTATGCAATTCGCTCATAAAACTTGCACGCACAAAGCAATGGACGCTACGTATTATCCTTAAGGGGTGTTGTATAGTGCGGGCATGCGACGACGAGCAAGGGAGCTCGTCGCCCATGCGGTATGATACAACGAGCAAGAGCCATGGCACACGAGCACAAGGTAGCACGCTGCCCTGTGTCGAGTGCTGTGCGCATATGGGCGAGTGGGCAAGGGCGAAGGGCCAAGGCGCAAGCCATCGGGCAGACGCGTGTGGGCAGCAAGCGTGCTGCGCCACAGCGCGCACTGCCACGCTCACCAAGCAAGCAGACGCGAGGCAAGCAGGCGCGACGAGCGAGCGGGCGCGCGCAGCGTGGCCTGCACTGCTGCATTGCGTGTGGCCTGCTTGCGTATTGCTACACGAACACTCGACGGGGCTTGGGCGCAAGCCCAAGTGCTCGTCCTGTTACGATTGTCGCGTTTTAAATTTTAATTTGAGATTTTCAGTTCAAGTAATTTTAATTAATTTTAAAATTAATAATTTAAATTGTTTTCTTGGATTTTAATTTTGAATATTATAATTATTATAAATTTTAATTTATTCTAATTATTTTTACTAAAATTAAAAACCTTGAATTAATTTAAATTCGATTGAAAATCAATTAAATAAGTGGATTCAATTATAAATTTATATGAGCTTTAAATTTTAATTAAATTTGTATGTTTCCGGTTAGACTAGAAATACATTTTTATGTTTAAAATTAGTAAAGCATACGAATTTATTGGTTTAAGTGGGAGCAATTTTAGTCATAAACTCTTGATTAGGTCTACAAATCCTTTAAGGTTAAACAACTTGATTAGAATTAATAAGGACTGGATAATTGGTAGATTATTGGTGCCCTTGATTAATTGCTGCAAATATTTATGTGATGCATAACGTGTTTTACTAACCAGCTATGTGGGCCATTCATGATAATGAATGGGTGAATGGTATATATTGTATATGTACTGTTTTGCAGGTTATGAAGTGACTAGTATGGCCCAAATAGGATAGAAAATATGGTCTACATACCATTAATTTGAATGTAATTGGTCTAAAGCACCAAATTTGTTTTTCAATTAAAATATGGTCTGCGTACCATCAAATAGTTGTAATTAGTTTAATTATAGCTTATCCTATTTGAAGAAAATGGCGCCTCCCACGGAGATTTTCAAGACGGACTTTGAAGTTGAAGCTTCAAGATGAAGTCGGGCCATACTAGATCACATTTATCTTATGCATGCTTTAAGTTATTTATTGCTTTTAAATATGTCTTAAATATGCATGAGATCGAAGCTTGATTATGTTGCATGATTAAGGATTTTAGTTCACTTAAAATCTAACCAACATAGTAAGAGCCTTAAGTTCCAAACTTAAAAATTGAGTTAAAAGGTGCCATGCCAAAATAACACTTACTCGGATATCCTTTTTCCATCGATCTTAGTAATAGTTTTCCGCCATAGCGAGGTGTTACTTATCGATACTAAAGGGGTAAGCTACACAAATAATTGTGAGTACATGTTAGTTTTGGTGAAACTCAACGATATAAGTAAGGAGTCCTTTTATGTCGTGGCAAAATCGATAGGTTTACCTAATAAGTTCTTGGACGTACCTATCAACCAAGAGTAGTTTCTAGACTATTAGCAAGAGGCTTTTTCTTACCTAAAAGATTTTAGAATTGAGTCTAAATACATAATGTGCTTAATTCTTCAATGGTTTTTAGGATCTTGGAATCATTTTATTCACACCTGCCGGAACACATAACTTGAATAAAATGCTTAATGAACATTGAATTATGCATGTATGCTAGAATTTAAGTTTATTAAGAGAAACTGTGAATGATTATTTATTTGTTTATTCTTTTTCAATTGTAGTTTTAATTATGGCAAACAACAATTCATTCAACATTCGATCAATTCTCGAAAAGGAGAAGTTGAGCGGGAAAAACTTCCTTGACTGGCAAAGGAACTTGCAAATAGTTCTTATGCAGGAAGAAAAGGAGTATGTCCTGGAAGAGGCGATGCCCAAAGCCGCAGGCGAAGGGGTCACTCAGGCAGCCCTCAATCGTTGGATTGATGCCAACAAGGATGTGAAATGTCTAATGCTTGCAACCATGAGTGCAGATCTACAGAAAACGTTCATCAACTCAGATGCTTTTACGATCATCAGTGAGTTAAAGAACATGTTCCAAGATCTGGCTCGGGTCGAAAGATTCGAGACTCATAGGCAAATTTTTGAGACCAAGCTTAAGAAAGGCGAGCCCGTAAGTCCACATGTTCTCAAAATGATTGGACTCATTGAGAATATGAGTCAGCTGGATCAGCAATTCTCAATGGCTGTAGACACCATCCTCCATTCTCTTCATAACGGGTATGATCATTTCAAACTGAACTACAGTATGAATAGTCTGGACAAAATGCTCACTGAGCTTCACGGTATGCTGAAGACCGCTGAAAAGACGCTCAAAAGTAATAAGCAAGATGTGCTTATGGTGCGTGGGGGCAAGTTCAAGAAATCTAGAAAGAAGAGGAATGCTAAGAAAGGTGGCAACAAGGCCAGCCCAACTAAGCAAACTGGCGCCAAGTCTGAAAAGAGGAAGGTCAGTCAACCCACTTCTGAATCCGAATGCTTCTACTGCAAGAAGAAGGGGCATTTGGAAGAGAGATTGCTTGAAGCTAAAGGAAGATCAGAAGAACGGAACAGTCGTTCCATCTTCAGGTATTTTCATTATAGACTGTACACTTGTTAATTCAACTTCTTGGGTATTAGATACAGGGTTTGGCTCACACTTATGTTCCAATTCACAGGGACTAAGAAGAAGTAGAAAGTTAAGCAAGGGTGAAGTCGACCTACGAGTGGGAAATGGAGCACGGATTGTTGCATTAGCTGTAGGAACTTATTATTTGTCGTTGCCCTCTGGGCTAGTTTTGGAACTGGAAGAATGTTTCCATGTTCCAAGTCTTACTAAAAACATCATTTCTGTTTCTTGCTTAGATGCTAAGGGATTTTCCTTTTTAATAAAAGACAATAGTTGTTCGTTTTTGTGAGGGGGTCGAAAAAGCGCGAGGCTAATGCGTGACATTGTCCCTCGTGGGTGTGCCGATTCTTTTTATTCAATCAAGTGTAATTGGATTTCCTGTGAGTATACACCCAATTGACTAGTAATATAGGAGTCGCCATTCAGTTTTTAACAACAATGAGAAAAACTGACAAAACCCGGTTATCGTGACATAAAGGGAGTGCAATTATGTTTGACCACGACGGCCGTAGGTTCCCTTGTGATCCCTGGTGTGGGGATCTCTCAATATACACCCGCAAGGTAGAGATTGAGGGTTCGGGGGACTGTAACTACCGAGAGGAGTAATTCGCTCGTCGATAACTCCAGAGGCAGGATATCCTTACTAGCTCAGCATAAATAATTGAAGGGACATGCGTTAACTATTAAACTAATCTGAATTGATTTTAGCAATATGCAACATATAATACTAATTCGATCGTGATTATCTGATTTAAATAACATTAAGGGACCTAGCATGATAATCCGATTTCCCAAAAATATTATATTTGTTAGGCGTGATAGAACAATCATATTAGGTTAGTTTAACAGTTCATAAAAAGGGCGAGGAAAGCAGTTAAATCATCGAAAAGGGACACATTACGACGCACCCTTGAGAGGTGCGTCACGGTTCTCAGAAAACTAACCACTTTGACTTTGCTATTTCTCCTTTTTATTTAACGAATCTCGATTATGGGACAGGATACGTTATGTTCGATTTATGGACCGATTGCGATAGAACGCGTAAACAGTTTCGCAGCGAGAGGCTTAGGCTAAGGGGTTTAGAGTCAATACTCCGAATATATTATGTGTTGTCGTCTGTTGTTTCACGTCAAAACTAGGGGCCTATTTATAGGGAAGAGTTCGTGGAAAGATAGAATTGCAGAGTTCTAATCCGCAAAGAATTAGGAAAAGAGACGTACCCAGGTACTTTCAGCGCCCAGGCCTGGGCGCCGAAGATTTCGGCGCCCAAAGCCAGGCGTTGAAAATAGGGTCTGGGCAGCTTTGTTTAGTCAGATTCGGATTCCTAAAATCCGTAGAGTTTGAGATTAATTTGAGTCTTTTAGCGCGTATCAATTTTGTGACGGAATGCGTCTGGGCCCGTTACGAACTCTAGGCTCGTTAGTATTTTAATTAATACGTAACTCTTATTTCCGAATCCTATTAGGAATAGGAGTCTCGCGGTTTTCTATCTCATTTAGGATTTATGTTGGAATGCAACACCTAATTCTGACAGGTTTCTATCTTTTATGATTTGCCACTTTTAGACGCTACTTTTTACGGCAGTTACTATTTTTAGCAGGTTTCCATAAATAGCAGGTTTCGGGTGAAATGAAATGGGGAATCGAGATTCGTTTATTTTATAGGAGATGCGTCGTCAAGTGGAGTTTTTTATGCTTTCATCATCGAACCTTTCCCTTGCGGGAATGGGGACAAAAGTAGGTGTCTACAGTTAGCCCCCACTTTGACTGAGTCTTGGAGTAAGACGATGGTCAAAGTATTAGACGGAGTGCGTCACACAAGCCATGGTGTATGTGACCTGTTTTGCGAGGGTCTCACGAGCCCCCGAGTGATAACATTTGACTTAAGGGTCATCACTTGAAGTGTCGACATATCCCTCACGTGTCATTGGGATTTGTCAACTGATAGTATAGAAACTTCCTCACTTTGTCATTGGAAGGATCTAAAGGTGCGTAGAAACTCCCTCACTTTGTCATTGGGAGTAACTACAGATGTTTTCGAAATTAAAGCTGTAAAGTGTAATTGGGCCTGGCCAAGCCCAATCACGAGGTAAAACGTTTTTAAAGATTCTCATTTTCAGGGCTAGCTAAACGAGAAAACCCCCTTGTTTTTATAGGATGTAAAACGAAGGAAAATCCAACACATCGCTCTTTTTTGGAAAAACGAAAAACCAATCCTTTAATTTTTGGAAAAAGGAAAAACCAATAAAAGTTATCGCTGCAGCGACTAAGGACCTGCGCTGTTAGTGACGCAGACCCCGCCCGCTGAAGGTGGGCGAGCCTGTCCGCTGAGGGTGGACCCCCCATCCGATAGAAGTGGACGAATCTATTTGATGTTTTTTTTTGAAAATGAGGACCTACGCGGTTTGTGACGTAGACCCCGCCCGCTGAAGGTGGCGAACCTGTCCGCTGAGGGTGGACCCCCCGTCCGATAGAAGTGGGCGAATCTGTTTGATGTTTTTTTTTTTGAAAATGAGGACCTACGCGGTTTGTGACGTAGACCCCGCCCGCTGAAGGTGGCGAACCTGTCCGCTGAGGGTGGACGCCCCGTCCGATAGAAGTGGACGAATCTGTTTTGAAATTTTTGTTTTTTTTTTGAAAATAAGGACCTACGTGGTTTGCACCGTAGACCCCACCGGCTGAAGATGGCGAGCCTATTTAAAATTTGAAGACTTTTATTCTTCGAAAAACTGAGGACCTGCGCGGCTAGTGACGCAGACCCCGCCCGCTGAGGGTGGGCGAGCCCATTTTGAATTTCTTATTTTGCCTATGTAGAAGAGCCTTTGGTGATTACAACCTGTTGGTGGGTCGTAATATTTCCTGATTAAATGTGTCCTATAAGTGGGTCCACACTGTGTATATTTAACAATATATTTTTTGAGATATCCAAACAGGATATGGTGCGTGGCGCAGTCTGGGAATGTGATTTTGATTGCGCGCTCTATGTTGGAGTCCACTTTTCGCGAGCCCCCAAGTGTTGGGGCTCGTCGGTTGTTTTTCGCGTCTTGTAATCATGTTTGGGGTCACGCTCGTATGTGCGAGCGACCTCCTATAGTAGTGTGCTATTTTAGTGAAGCCGTGGAGTGCGACTTTAGCTTTCAGGCGACATCCGGTTTTGGCATGGCCCGGATTATCCCTTTGACAGACAGACATTTTCTATTTGGAAAACCAATGACTTGACGACACATATTTTTGGTGTTTCGAAGAATGACCATGATATTTAACTTGCTTTTTTTGAAAAGTGTACATGAGCGTTTTCTGAGATGAGTCTAAGTTTCGACCAAGTTTCAATGTTATTATTTTTTTTTTTGCTTTTTTGGGAGCTAAAGGTGCTTTGGGCTTGATCTTACTTGTAACAGGGCCTCGTTTTTTAGCAACACGGTCTTAAGTCCTTTCTTATTCCGTGTTTTTGTGAAATCTGGGCCTTGGGCTGCATTTTCAGCGCCCAAGCTCAGGCATTAAAAATTTCGGCGCCCAGAGGTGGGCGCTGGAAGTTCTTTCCTGGTAATATTTGATTTTCGGATTTCTAACACGTTTCCGAATGGGATCAGGATGTTTATTGGGTGCGTTCAGCTATATATAGGGGCTAGGTACGTCCTTATTTTCCACCACTCTCAAATTCTTTCTCTCTTTTTTGCTGTGCTCTAATTATTTACTGCTTTTGCCATGTCGATCCCTACTTTCTCACTCCAACGGACTGTTAGGCGTTGGCTACGAGCCCTTACTCCCACAAAAAAAGCTTTGTTAAAAGAATACCACTTAGAGGCACTTTTAGGCTTACAACAAATTAATATTGATTATAATTTTCTGCATGCTGCCCTAAACTTTTGGGACTCCGATCATCATGTTTTTTCCTTTCGGGGCAATGAAATATGTCCTTTGCCTGATGAATTTGCTGCGATCCTTGGTTATCCTACTAATGCTACTCCTGTTACCCCTGGCACTATTGAAGAGGGTAAAACAACCATAAGGGCTTTCCTAGGGCTAGATGATAACATGTTTGCTGAACTCGTTGTAGACGATAAGGTTAACTTGGAAAAACTCGTAAAACATCATTTTAGGCCTAGTAAGAATATGACCGAACAAAAATTGAACATTCGAGCCGTTGTATTTTGCTTGTTGAATCATTATTTGCTGTCGAATAATAATGGTGAGTTCGGTGACATAAGGCTGATCCCCTTGATTAGCCAGATGGAAAGTTGCTATTCTATTATGCCGTTGGTTGTTGCTGAGACTTTGCTGAGTGCGGATGAGCTGAAGAAGGATGCTAAATCCGAAATTTTTAAGGGAAGCCCCCTATTACTGCAGGTAATCTATTTTTTCTTTGCGCACACATACGCCACTTTTATATATTTCTTTTCGCCTGGGGCTGAGTTTCAGCGCCCAGGGCTGGGCGCTGGAATATTCGGCGCCTGGTTCTGGGCGTTGAAACTGCGCCCCATGAACCTTTTTTCTTTCTTTTCATTCTTTTGATTCGATCGTACCTGTTTTTGCAGATTTGGCTTGCGGAACGGCTTAGACTTTTGGAAGCTCCTGCCGATCCTAAACATTATCGCCCTATAGCTTTGGGTAACCGAAAATACTTGCACCAAGGCCAGGACGAGGCCGAATGGACCTCCTTTTTTACTTATGGCATTTGTTCTATTAAGTGGGTGGTACCATGGTGGGGTTTGACTACTATGACAGGGGGGGTCTGATGTATCGGTTTATATTTCTTTGTTGGGGCTATCTTGTCCCATTTATATTTTCCCTTACCGAGTCATGCGTCAATATGGTTTAAGGCAGACTATCCCCTTTTCTGATACGGTACCACCTAAGGTAGCGGCCTTTTCACAAACACGGGTCTTAGCGTGGGCTAGGTATTATGATGGTCTCCTGCGTTGGGCCGTAGCTACAAATGGCTTTGTGGGTCTTTCTGCAAACTATAAGTTGTGGATGAGTTCCGATGACAAGGATGTGAGGACCGAGGCTCGTAATGGGGAGCCGGCTGAGCTTTTGATACCTCGTATTCGTGTTAAGTATGAGGGTCCTGATTCCGCCAGACCTCGTACCTATAGTTTTAAGACTGTGAAAGCTCGTCCTGATCGAAAGCGAAAGGAAGTTCCTCCCCGTTCCAGTGTCAGGCCTAAAAAGATGCCTAACATGAAGGGGCCTGCTGTTGTTAAAAGAAATGCAAGCTCTCGCGGAGATCGTCGCCGGAACAATGTATGGGTTAGGAAGGCTCAGCCGCCTGTAGAAACAGTGGCTAGTCCAGTTGATGATAGTAATCCTTCTCCCACCACTGTTTGTGCCCTTGAGGCTGAGCGGGCTATAACTGAGAATGTTTCTAAAGCTTTGGCATCTTTGGAAGTTAGTGTCCAGGAGCCAGTTCTTATGGAGATTGATATTGGGGCAGCGCAGAAGACTATGGGGGTGGATCCTGCGAACATTGCTCTCTTCAAGACTTTATTTGATGATCCGGAAGAACTAGAGTAGTGTAGTTCTTTGCTAGGGTGTAGGTGCCCTCTATTTATTTCAGTTGTGTTTGTTTTTATTCCTAGCACTTTGTTTTCCTTCTTATTATATTTTAATAAAGGCGTATTTTTAGTTTCAATTCAATTTTGTTTATATGTCTAACACTTTTTTTACACAAAGAATATAATTTTTTATTATTATTTGGACCGAATCCTTGGTAAGGATTGCCTACGTATCTTGTCAGAATCAGGTCGCGCGTAGTTCTTAGCTTTAGAATAAGTTCTAGTATGCCGGATTTCGGTAGATATGTCCCGAAGTGGAAACATATTACTTAATCGGTCAAATGAGTGAAGTATTTGCCATTATTTTCATCTGCCATTTTCCATAGGTTGCGTAAAATTCGACCAATTTGTTGGTAAACCTATTTGGATACGTACTGTACCCCCCAAGTGTTCGTTATTTTTCCGTTGTGTGCGGATAAAATGACGAGCACTTTTCGGAAAAAGGAAAACTTTTGGCAGGCAGAGAGTTTCAACCCCCAGGCTGGGGCGTCAGAAATTTCGGCGCCCAGCCCTGGGCGCTGAAAATAACTTGGGCGGTCAATTTTGACGTTTTTGCTTCACATGTTCTTGCGTTTATTTCTATTTCGTTTTTTGTGCCTTGATATTTTGCTTCGTAATTAAAGTTAATTTTGAGGCTATTTTGGAGGCTTTTTTGGCTGTTAGCGTGAAACGCATTTTTGTCCAGATAAATTTTTTCTATTGGTGACTCAAAACAGTTTTGAAAATGGAGTTAGGGTGCGGAACTTATGAAGATCTTTGTGGAGGGTATGATGGAATCCATGTGAAACAGCTGTTGGTGGATTCTATGTTTTATGAATTTATTTTTTTGGTAACATTTGCATTTGTTTTAAATTTTTGATTTCTTTTTGATTTTGGGTTGCATGGATTGGCTCTCATGATGACATTGGTTGGCTTTTTAGGTTTTGAGGATGGGATAGTGTGGTTTATTTTGTGGGTTTCGGGAACTGGTTCACATGGCATTATTTCAAAACCGAGTGGGCTTTGTTTGTTGGGCCTATAGTGGGCCGCTTCTTTATTTTTTTTATTTTGCAAGTACATTTGGTGTTTATTTAGTATTAGAATAAAAATTTTAGGAGAAATATTACGCCTTTATTGATTTGGAAAGTAAGGAAGACACACTGAAATAAAACTGACCCATATTCTAAAGGGCCTTATGACCGTCTAAAGTCTCTATTATTTTTTCTATCAATCTAAAGAACTATTAATGATGCTCTATATGGCTCAAGCCTGGGGTTTAGTCTCATAAAACTTCGGTCCTTCACCGGTACTCATCTTGAATCCTATTCCTTTTGCGTTGACCCACTGATATGTCTTCACCCATCCGTTCCCGACCTCTTCTAGTGTTGATGCAGGAGAGATTAACCGGGTTGGATCAAAACCTTCATCTTGTAAAGCTAGGGTAGTCATCACAGTCTCGTTCTCCATAGGCCTCGATTCGCTAAACAATGTCCATAGAGCCTGGTTGTCCAATATTTCAGCTGTTTTAGTCTTGGTGAGGTGGGGTGCCTCATCCAAGGTGTGGCAGTCATGGAAATTTTCAAATCCGGGTTTTAGCAAGCCATCCCGAACGAAGGGTTCAAGAAAATCACAGCATGGGTGTTCTTCTCCTTCCCGAACAAACATCCCGTTAAGGGTCCTTTGATATGGGGGAAGGAGGGTGGTTTGTTTGGCTTTGTTAAGGCGTAGCCTAGATAGGCGGTCAGCAATATCTTCCTCCGTTGGTTCATAACCTAAGCCAAAGGGAGTAGATTTGTCGGGAAAAGGATGGAATGTGCATTCCTTCTTCCTTATGCCCAATGGGGTTCCTGGGAAATAACCTTGAGCCAGCAGCATTCTAGGGATGACTCGGGATGCATGCGGGTCTAGGAATGCTGGATCATAATCTTCGATGAACTGGATCGCTTCTTCCATTTGAAACCCATAAGGTCATCTGCAGTTTCGGCCGTTCCAACCATAGTACAACTGACGTCGAAAGGAGGGGCGCGGATTTCTAGTATTACCCCGTTATGGTTAAGTTTAACCATTTGGTGCAAGGTTGAAGCCACACCTCCTAAGTCATGGAGCCAAGGTCGCCCCAAGAGGAGGTTGAAAGTGGGCTTGATGTCGATTATTTAAAACTCCGTGGTGCGTGCCACAGGCCCAGTTTGTATGGTAAGGTTGATTTTTCCCAACACAGGCCTTCGGGAGTTATCATAAGCTCGTACCCCTTGTGAGGAGGTTTGGAAGTCATCGCTTCCTAGCCCCAAGCAATGGGCGGTTCGCAATGGGCAGACATTAACCGCCGAACCATTATCTACGAGCGCTAGGGGGATGTTTTGTCCTTTGCATCCAACCACTAAGTAAAGGGCTTTATTGTGAGCACCCCCCTCTTTGGGTAAGTCTTTATCAGTGAAAACTATGGCCTTTTCTCCGGCATCTCTCGTGACATGGCTAACCAATGAGTCAGGTGTGATATCTGTGGGTACTGAGATGAGGTCAAGTGAGCGAATAAGCTTTTCGCGATGTTCCTTTGAAGTACACATAAGATCCCAGATGGTAATCTCAGCCTTGGTTCTTTTCAGTTGTTTCAGGAGAGGATTTTCAATGACTTCCGCGACGGTGGCGTGCCGCCCGTTCTCAGGAGTTTGCCTAACCGGGATGTCGTCCATAGGAGGTGGGTGAATATCCGGTTGGTATATCCTTCCGGATCGGGTGAGGTTGTCGACCTCGGGCTCCTGAGGGCTGGTGTCAATGAGAGCATACCCGGGCCAAGTTTCAGTGAAGAGGTCCTGGCCTGAGACTTGAGATAGGTAAATATCTTCAGCATCATCGTTCCACACACCGCACACTTCCCCCTCGATTCGATCCATAGGTACCACAGCGAGTGGTGCACCTTGAGGTGTAATATACACCGTGGGGTCGAAATTCTCTGGTTGGTCGAGAGAGATGTGACAAGAGCCGAGTGGGCTCTTGTTGTTGTTGGGTTTGCCAACGTTAGGGAGAGGTTTTACTTCATCCTCTATCATTTCCTGGATCGTATGTTTTAGATGCCAGCAGTTTTCAGTGTCATGCCCATTTCCTTGATGGAATTTGCAGTAAGTACCTTCGACCCAATATTTGTTTTTGACAGGAGGGTCACGGGTGGGGCCTATAGGTCTCAACTTTCCTTTATTGGTTAGTCTTTCAAAGGCTTGTACCAAAGTTGACCCGAGTGGGGCAAACTTTCGGTCTCGGACCCATCTTACAGGGTATCTTCGGGCGGGAGCCTCTTCTACAGCATGGACTTCTTGGGCTTGGGGTGTGTTACCCCGATTATAGGTGTTGGTCTTATATGCAGGTTTGCTCTGTATGGTTTTGGCGAGGTCGTCCTCGATTTTTATTCCCACATCATAAACCCTTTTGATAGTGTCGAGTCCCAGGTACCTAAGGTGTTGTCTGTAAGCCGGGTCCAAGTTGTCAATGAATTTTTGGACCAATTCTGTTTCGGGAGGCCTATTGATTAGTTGGGCCGCCTGGTCCCTCCATCTAGCAAAGTAGGTTTTGAAACCCTCATTTTTCTTTTGGAAGAGAACTTCCAGCTCGCGCATGGTGACTTGGAAATCCATGTTCGACGAGTATTGCTTGATGAAGACATTGACAAAGTCTTCCCAGGTGGGGAAGAGCTTAGGGTCCTGGTGATAGTACCATTTGAGCGGCACAGGTTCCAAGGACAAAGGAAAGGCAGGTAGGTACATGGACTTGTCCACGCCTTTCAAGTTCATGGTATTCACAAAGCTCAGTAGATGATCACGAGGGTTGTCCGTGGCCTTGAACTTTGGTAAGTCAGATGAACTGAACTTTTCTGGTAAATTGCCAGAAAAAGGTTCAGGCTCGAGGGAGAAGTATTTGCTCCCCATGGTTTGCTGTAGGACCATTTTTTCGATCCTCTTCTCGTTTTTGAGGTCATTTTTGGCTTGCGCAGCCGCTAAGGCTTCGTTTTCCATTTTCAGTTGGCCCATGAGTTGGGTCATTTGGACCATCTGGTCTCGCAAATCTTCGATGGACATGTTTGGAGGTGCGAATCGAGGTTGGGGAAGCGGATATCCTTGAAATGAGGGACGACGGACGGAGCTTGGAGTTACTAGACCTGGTGTTGGTGATGTATCTTCGGACGCACTAGCCGTTGATTCCCTGATCGGCACCAAGTGGCAGGACCAGTCCTAGGCATAAGATAAGCTAAAGTTTAGGTTCCCAAAGTTTCAAGCATTACTTAGTCTAGACTTCGACTCTCTAAATTGGTGTTTTCTTTTCGCTCTTTCTTCTGTCGGTACACTTTTTGGGGGTTTTTTTTTATTTTGGTCGTTCTTTGGATTTTCGAAACACTTGCCCGTGTGACATTCATAGTTGTTAGCATGTTCGGTTTTGGTGCCGAGCATTGCCGTCGTAGGAGGCCTAACGACGACACAAAGAGTTATTAATTTTTCGCGAGTCGCCTTTTGAAATCGAGTGCTTTTCTTACGCCCTCGTAGCAATTCTTTTGATGAGCATTTTTTGTGCTACGTACTTTCTTTTTTCTTGGGCACCGAGGCTGCTGCGCCTGACCAGAAAGCCAAGCAGCAACTTCAGCGCCCAGCAGTGGGCGTGAGAAATTTTGGCGCCCAGCCAGGGGCGTTGAAAATGCGTCCCTGGCTGGTTCTCGTATTCTGTTTTCTGTTTATGCGACTTCAATTTGCGTGCTTGCCTAATAACGTCCTTTACGCGTAACAGCGTTTGTGGGATTCGTTACAGGCCATCCCGAGCGCCGCTTATTTTGTGGCGATCATTCGGGTTTGCGGAACACGTGTTTCGGTATAACTCTTTGGCAAATTAGTCTATGAATGTTTGGGCAATTTTTAAGGTCATTGGTTTTCTAGGATAGTTTGTCACACACAATCACATATTTCGCTACACATAACTACAATACAAACATGGATTTGAAAATCAAATATGCCACGTAGTTTATGATAGGCTTCTATGGGTAGTTTATTTGCGCCTGGCTTGGTACCGCTTCTATCGTAGATCCAACACATGCCCCGGTCGAGGTAGTGTCTTCAACAGACGAATTTCGCTCAAGAGGCCAACCCGCAAGTGCAAGCCAAGGGGGCATGCAGGCGAGAGGGACCTAATGAGCGAGCAATTGGGTTCGGGATAGGTGTACTACCTGCACAAGTACCGAGTGGGAAACATGCGCGGCGTATGCACCCCCCTATTGGCGAAAAAAGGTATCCTTAGTCCCAACTCCCGAGGGAGCCGAGATTCGTTATGATGTTCTGCCCGTTCACATTAATATGCTGATTTTCAGATCGTCCCAACTTGATGGGGAAATAAACGCGGGGTAGGATCGTTTCACCCTTCGGCTATTTTGATTACCTACAAGCACGAGTATTTCCTTCACTATCCCCAGCGGAGTCGCCACTGTGAGGGGGTCGAAAAAGCGCGAGGCTAATGCGTGACCTTGTCCCTCGTGGGTGTGACGATTCTTTTTATTCAATCAAGTGTAATTGGATTTCCTGTGAGTATACACCCAATTGACTAGTAATATAGGAGTCGCCATTCAGTTTTTAACAACAATGAGAAAAACTGACAAAACCCGGTTATCGTGACATAAAGGGAGTGCAATTATGTTTGACCACGACGGCCGTAGGTTCCCTTGTGATCCCTGGTGTGGGGATCTCTCAATATACACCCGCAGGGTAGAGATTGAGGGTTCGGGGGACTGTAACTACCGAGAGGAGTAATTCGCTCGTCGATAACTCCAGAGGCAGGATATCCTTACTAGCTCAGCATAAATAATTGAAGGGACATGCGTTAACTGTTAAACTAATCTGAATTGATTTTAGCAATATGCAACATATAATACTAATTCGATCGTGATTATCTGATTTAAATAACATTAAGGGACCTAGCATGATAATCCGATTTCCCAAAAATATTATATTTGTTAGGCGTGATAGAACAATCATATTAGGTTAGTTTAACAGTTCATAAAAAGGGCGAGGAAAGCAGTTAAATCATCGAAAAGGGACACATTACGACGCACCCTTGAGAGGTGCGTCACGGTTCTCAGAAAACTAACCACTTTGACTTTGCTATTTCTCCTTTTTATTTAATGAATCTTGATTATGGGACAAGATACGTTCTGTTCGATTTATGGGTCGATTGCGACAAAACGCGTGAACAGTTTCGCAGCGAGAGGCTTAGGCTAAGGGGTTTAGAGTCAATACTCCGAATATATTATGTGTTGTCGTCTGTTGTTTCACGTCGAAACTAGGGGCCTATTTATAGGGAAGAGTTCGTGGAAAGATAGAATTGCAGAGTTCTAATCCGCAAAGAATTAGGAAAAGAGACGTACCCAAGTACTTTCAGCGCCTAGGCCTGGGCGCCGAAGATTTCGGCGCCCAAAGCCAGGCGTTGAAAATAGGGTCTGGGCAGCTTTGTTTAGTCAGATTCGGATTCCTAAAATCCGTAGAGTTTGAGATTAATTCGAGTCTTTTAGCGCGTATCAATTTTGTGACGGAATGCGTCTGGGCCCGTTACGAACTCTAGGCTCGTTAGGATTTTGATTAATACGTAACTCTTATTTCCGAATCCTATTAGGAATAGGAGTCTCGCGGTTTTCTATCTCATTTAGGATTTATGTTGGAATGCAACACCTAATTCTGACAGGTTTCTATCTTTTATGATTTGCCACTTTTAGACGCTACTTTTTACGATAGTTACTATTTTTAGCAGGTTTCCATAAATAGCAGGTTTCGGGTGAAATGAAATGGGGAATCGAGATTCGTTTATTTTTTATAGGAGATGCGTCGTCAAGTGGAGTTTTTTATGCTTTCATCATCGAACCTTTCCCTTGCGGGAATGGGGACAAAAGTAGGTGTCTACAGTTTTATTTTAAAGAGATGTTTTATGGATCTGCTAGATTAGTCAATGGACTTTATTTATTAGATCACGACAAACAAGTTTATAACATAAATACCAAAAAGGCCAAAAAGGATGATTCAGATCTGACCTATCTGTGGCATTGTCGATTAGGCCATATTAACTTGAAACGCATAGAAAGACTTCAAAAGGAAGGAATTCTAGAACCATTTGACTTAGAGGATTATGGTAAGTGCGAATCATGTTTACTTGGCAAAATGACAAAGCAACCTTTCTCTAAAGTTGGAGAAAGAGCAACTGAACTATTGGGTTTAATCCATACAGATGTATGTGGACCAATGAGTACAACTGCTAGGGGTGGTT
This sequence comes from Spinacia oleracea, assembly GCF_020520425.1. NCBI lineage: Eukaryota > Viridiplantae > Streptophyta > Magnoliopsida > Caryophyllales > Amaranthaceae > Spinacia > Spinacia oleracea. The sequence continues at coordinate 146,002,408 of NC_079490.1, read as the reverse complement.
TCAGCTACTTTATCACTTTCACTGATGACTTTAGTAGATATGGTTATGTCTACCTAATGAAGAATAAGTCTGAATCCTTTGACAAATTCAAGGAATTTCAGAGTGAAGTAGAGAATCAATTAGGCAAGAAGATTAAGGCACTGCGGTCTGATAGAGGCGGTGAATATCTGAGCTATGAATTTGATGACCATCTGAAAGAATGTGGAATTCTATCAGAATTGACTCCTCCTGGAACACCACAATGGAACGGTGTGTCGGAACGGAGGAACAGAACCTTGCTAGGCATGGTTAGATCAATGATGGGTCAGGCCTAACTTCCAATAGAATTTTGGGGACATGCACTAAATACAGCCGCACTCACTATAAAAAGAGCTCCGTCTAAAGCTGTTGAAAAGACTCCATATGAGTTATGGTTTGGAAAGCCTCCAAAAGTGTCTTTTCTTAAGATTTGGGGATGTGAAGTATACGTCAAACGATTAATTTCAGACAAACTTCATCCAAAATCTGACAAATGTATCCTTGTGGGCTATCCAAAGGAAACAAAGGGGTATTACTTCTACAATACATCTGAGAACAAGGTGTTTGTTGCTCGAGATGGTATCTTTTTGGAAAAGGATCACATTTCCAAAATGACAAGTGGGAGAAAAGTAGACCTCGAAGAAATTTGAGTCGAACAACAAACTCTAGAGAATGCTCAAGATGACATTCAGGATGAAACTCAGAGATCTTTAGAAGTTTCTGGTGAGAATCATGGACAATCTAGAGATGTAACCCCGCGTAGATCGCAGAGATATAGATCTCAACCGGAAAGGTACTTAGGTATTTTGACGAACGAGAGCTATGATGTTCTATTACTTGAAAGTGATGAACCTACGACTTACCAACAAGCTATGACGAGCCCTAGCTCCAAGCAATGGCATGAAGCCATGCAATCTGAATTAGACTCCATGTCTGAAAACCAAGTATGGGATCTGGTCGATTTGCCAGATGGCTACCAAGCCATTGGAAGCAAATGGGTTTTCAAACTGAAAAACGACAAGGATGGAAAACTTGAAGTTTTCAAAGCTAGATTGGTTGCAAAAGGTTACAGGCAAGTCCACGGTGTGGATTACGATGAAACCTTTTCACCAGTTGCAATGCTAAAGTCTATTCGGATAATGTTAGCAATCGCTGCATATTACGATTACGAAATATGGCAGATGGATGTCAAAACCGCTACGGCGTTTTAACAGAAACTGTGTTTATGACACAACCTGAGGGTTTTGTGGATCCAAAGAATGCTAAAAAGGTATGCAAGCTAAAGAAATCAATCTACGGATTGAAGCAAGCATCCAGGAGCTGAAATATACGTTTTGATGAAGCAGTCAGTGACTTTGGTTTCATCAAGAACGCAAACGAATCTTGTGTATACAAGAAGGTCAGTGGAAGCAAAATTGCTTTTCTAGTATTATATGTCAACGACATATTACTTATCGGAAATGACATTCCTATGTTGAACTCTGTCAAGATTTGGCTTGGGAAATGTTTTTCGATGAAGGATCTAGGAGAAGCACAGTACATATTGGGTATCAAGATTTACAGAGATAGATCTAAAAAGATGATTGGACTTATTCAAAGCACTTATATCAATAAAGTACTTGATAGGTTCAAGATGGCAGACTCCAAGCGAGGCTACCTACCCATGTCTCATGGAATGACTCTAAGCAAGACTCAGTGCCCAAAAACACTTGATGAGCGTAGACGAATGAATGGGATTCCGTATGCATCATTGATTGGTTCAATAATGTATGCTATGATATGTACACGCCCGGATGTTGCGTATGCACTCAGTGCTACGAGCAGATACCAGTCAAACCCAGGAGAGGCACATTGGACTGCTGCCAAGAATATTCTGAAGTACCTGAAAAGGCACAAAGATGACTTCCTGGTCTATGGTGGAGATTATGAATTAATTGTTAAAGGCTATACGGACGCAAGTTTCCAAACCGACAAAGATGATTTTAGATCACAGTCTGGGTTTGTCTTCTGCCTCAACGGAGGAGCAGTAAGCTGGAAAAGTGCTAAGCAAAGCACCATTGCGGATTCTACAACTGAAGCGGAGTACATTGATGCACATGAAGCAGCAAAGGAAGCAATATGGCTAAGGAAGTTCATAGGTGAACTTGGTGTAGTCCCCTCCATCAAAGGACCAATAGCCCTGTATTGTGATAATAACGGAGCTATTGCACAGGCAAAGGAGCCTAGACACCACCAAAGAGTCAAGCATGTACTTCGTAGATTTCACCTTCTAAATCCTCAATACCTGAGTGATTTGAGATTACTTGTTTGAGAACTGGTTACTTTGACGTTGACCAACCGTCGCACCGTAAAAGGAGGCTATAAAGGCAACGCTCAGGTAATCACCTATCAAACGAAGTCTAATCTCAAGATCGCAAGATTCGGATTGTCCTCCCATAAATCGGGATGAGATGCTTAAAAGTTGTACAAGGCCACTCGGAGAGCTAGAAACTGTAAAATGCATGGCTGTGCTCGGATGAATCATAGGCTATGATTATTTGTTTATTTGATCAGTTGAACTCTGAAACCGAGAAACACCTCTGGACATAATAAGGATGACAACTCTTACCTTATGTTCAAGAGCAAGCATCGAGCGACAAAGGAATTAGGAAATGCACACTTGTCCCTAAGGACAAGTGGGAGACTGAAGGAAATAATGCCCTTGGTCCAAATATGCATTAAATGATAAGTCTAATAAATGCGGTTCAGTATTAATTAACAAGGGTTAATAATTCAGTGAGATCAAGTGAGCTGAATGCCTAGCTAGAGGCCGCTTCAGTTCAAGTGGAATTAATAATATTAATCCACAGCTTACTCTTGACTGAACCCGTAGGGTCACACAAATAGTACGTAAACGGATCAAGTATTTAATGGCATTAAATACTCCATCTATGGATATTCGGAATCGACGGATCTCGGTTTTAGTGGGAGCTAAGATCGTCAAAGGCAAGCAAATGAATACTCCGAAAACGATGATATTGCCGGAAACGTAAATATTGTTCGTATCGGAAATAAATTCCGGAATCGGGAATTTAATCGGAAGTGCATCGTACGAATTAGCATCGGACGAGGCTTGCTAGACGAAGGCCCAGCACGAAGCCAGGCCCGCGCCCAGCAAGCCAAGCGCCCAACACGAAGCTGCCAGAGCCTCGCCAGGCCCAGCAAGGCCATGGGGCGCGCGCGGGCTGATGCTCGTGGGCTGCGAGCAGCGCCTGCTCGTGTGGGCCGTAAGGCCTGCGCGGGTTTGTGCGATGCTCGTAGTCGTGCACGCTCGTGTTCATAACGAATCCTAATCTTATCGGAATTCGTGCATTGATTAAATCCTAATCCTAAAATATTAAATTTATTATTTAGAGTTCTATTAGGATTCTAATTAATAAATCCATATCCTAGTAGGATTATAATTCCTTTCCATAAACTCTATAAATAAGGGCCTAGGGTCACATATTTAACAGACGATTTTGAAGTATTCAAAGGTAAGATTTTTAATCAAAAATCAGCCAAACACTTGCAACCCAAATAGCCGAAAATCCTAGTAACCTTAAGGGCGATTCTAGTTGGTCAAGCTTAAGGCGGATCCGGACGTACTGTGGACTATCTACGGAGGGACGAAACTTGGAGTCCTAAAGACTTGTTCTTGTTCGGTTCGGGCGCAGCTAGGGAGGGCACGCTACAAAGTGTATGCATCTGAATTATGCGAAATGATTATGTGTAAATAATATGTTTCCTGGCTTTATGGTTTTTCCGCATGATTTATGTTTATTCATATGTATCATAACCTAACATAGATTCCGTGCATGCACGGATATTCTAAAATTATTTGACCAATTCTCTAAAACTACTGAATAATTGATAAATCTTAAACATACTCATTTGTAAATTGTAATCATCTATACGAACGATTTGATTAAAATATTATCAAAAAAAATTTAGCAAATTATTATGTGACATATATTATGGGGGGTTTTATTTGACGTCCTATTTCGCTAAAAACACCCTCATTTTAATGGTGAAAGTACATTACTTCCCTTATAAAATTAACCTCCCTCCCTCCCCTTTCACCTCAACCCTTTACCTGTCAAACCCATGCACTGTCATCAACCACCACGGTTGTCAACCACCCCTGCACACACCGCACCACACCTCAACCACCAAAAAATATTAAAAACTTCTTAAATAAATTCACATTATTTTTTAATCGGAATTAATAAATAAACAAATAAATTTTTAAACAAAAAATTCTAACAATTTTATTAATTATTTTTTTCTAAATTTTTTATTAATTATTTTTTTTCTAAAAATTCGTACAACTTTTTTAATTATATTAATTATTTTTTTCTAAAAATTATTAGTTATATTAATTATTCTAAAAAAATATTGTTTTAAAAAAAATTTAATTCAATTTTTTTAAAACACGGGTCGCCCAGAAATGGCGGCCGAATCATGTATGGGCCACTCAGAGATGGCGTCCCGGAACATGTATGGCCGCCCAGAGATGGCGGCCCGAACCATGTCTGGGCCGCCCAGAGATGGCGCCTCGAACCATGGTTTCGATCGCCATCTCTAGGCGGCCCAGACATGGTTTACGACGGTCCAATACTAAAAAAATAAAAAAAAATTAATACCTCCGGCGACGAAACATGCATTATGTCCGACGACTACGACGTTGAAGGAACGTCGTCGTCCATGATGGTGAAGGAGGTGCGGTGGATTATGAGGGCGCGAGACTGTTGTGGTGGTTTGGATGGGGAGGCTTTAGTTAAGCGAGGTGGTGCCGGTGATGGTGGTCAGTAGGGAGCTGGTAATGGTGGTCAGTAGGGAGCCGATGTATGCGGTCAGCAGGGTTCGAGTGGTGGTGGTCAGCAGGGAGCTCCAACGAAATAATGCTACCGGAAACTTGCCGGAATTTTAGGATGGGCTACCGGAATTTTAGAGTGGGCTGCCGGAAAATTGAGATTGAAAACTTGAGGTGAAAAGTGAAAATTTTGGGTGACTTTTATAAGGGTAACATCGTACTTTTACATTAAATTTTAGCGTACGCGGACGTCGAATAACGATACACTATATTATTTCCATAATCTATAAACAATTTTTTTTTTCCATACTTAAACAATAAATAAATACAAAAAAAAGTAGAGATTTTTTAAGAAAAAAGTTTGTGGGAAAATGTTACACCAGGAAGTGACACGTGTCATATCTGGTGTCTGTTTTAGTATAATGTAATACATTGGAATTTAGAATTGGTAGTATTTGACATGACACGACAACATGACCGAAACTGACACGACACGAACATGAAGTTGACACGACACGATGCAAACTAACCCGAACACGACCCATTAGATTAATTTGTCATATTATGCAATTATTTTTACTTTTTAGGTAGTTTTGATAAATTTTATGAACAACACGAAATCGACAAAAGACCAAACATGAATACGATCCGACACGACACATTTGTCTGCTCTAAAATACTTTTGTAGCCCTATAGTCGTTAAGGTGGGCCTTTCCTACAATCTTAAACTACTAGTCTTATATGCACGCTATGCGTGCGAGAATATATAAAAACTAAAAATTGTTTTATGACAACTAATCACAATAAACAATATGCTAGAAAAATTACTCAAAAAATTCATATGAAAAAAATTAGATATAATCTCTAGTTAAAAATATTTACATAGTTAAACAATGTAATAAACATATTATATGACGAAAAAACTAAGTTGTAGTACTAAAGTAAAGGAAATTAACATATAAATAGTGTGTTTCTTAGATAAATTGGAAAAAAAGAATTCGGAAATTGATTGACTTTTTTCTTAGAGAAATTGGAAAACATCGGAAATTAGGTTTTGATAGCGAGTAAAGAAAGAATGTCGTTGAGTGACTGCAGCAATGAACGTTGTTCCACCATTTGGACTGCGGCATATTTTTTATTTTTTTATTATTATGAATTAAAATGGAGAGAATTGAGGGATTATGAATTAAATGGAGAGAAATAAGTGATTTTGTCATCTTTTTCCAAGTCATTAGCAATTTAACATTAACAAACATACATTATGGAGGAGAAAGTTAAGAGGTAATTGATTGGCTTTTTGACTTTTATTTTTATTTTTTATTTTTGTGTCATTACGGTGGGTTAGTTGGTTGTAATTAAGTATCTGGTAAAAAAAATTCCTAATTTAATTCATAACCCTGATTTTGGTGGGTTAAGTTAGTGGTAAGCCTGTAATTAAGTATTTGGTAAAAAAAAAAAAAAAAAAATTCAATTTTGACTTTTTGCCAGTTGTTACTTGTTGTTTTATTAGTGGCGTATTTGTGGTTGGGCCAACGTAATATTTACTGTGATTAAGTTACTTTTTTGTAGTTTTCCTTATTTATTTCCGACTTTCCCCCTTTATGACGTTATTTATTGTGGTTATTGACTGATTTTTTTTTCTTTTTATTGCATTTAATACTTGTTGTTAATATAATTTATGGTTAATAGGGGCAAATTAGTCTTTTAAATAGGGGACACCAAAAGTATATACTAAAATAACCTCATGTGTTCCTTTATATAATAGAGATTGTTTAATTGATTTATTTACTTCCAATCTTGTGATTTGAAGCCTTTATAACGATCTTGTTTTCTTATTCTTATTTTCTTTAGGCTTTTAAATTAATACTAGTTTTTAAACAGTGCGATGCGGGTTACTTGTTTAATACAATGATGTTCATATGAATTTGGTATTTGTAAAAATGTCCATTCAACACTTATATGAAGAAATAACAACTAATAAAATGTCTGCTCTATCTTCCCCTCAAAAAAAAGTCTGAAAGAGTAATAAAAATGTTGATGAAAAGTTGAAGATAATGAAAGGAGGTTATGATACAAAGAGTTTTTTAATCAAAATTTAAGAAAAGGCAATTATTATCTTTATTTTAAAAATAAAAATGAAAATAAATATAATTTTTAAAAGCTGACAAGTGACAGGTAAAATCTTGTGTTTTAAAATATTAGTATAGATATAGATTGGTTGTCCATCCTCCATGACGGGAAATAGTTGACTCGAGTTTAACCGTTTATAGCCAAGCTAAGCTTGACAAGAAATATTTGCATTTCAGGATGGTTCGAGCTTGTGGAATTTAATTAAGCTTATTTGCATTCGAGTATGGTTCAAGCTTGTGGAAATTATTTGAGCTTGGCTCGTCAAATTAGACATTCGTCTAGCTCGGTTTTGCTTGTTTGGGCTCAATATTATGTGGAGATATTGGACTTACAAGTCCTACAGCCTACCTAAGTAACCCAACTACCTACCATTCTTCTTTTGACATACCACCAAATTTGGGTGAATTTATCAGTGAATGATCTGTTACGGTAAAAAAATCAATCTTGGCATAGTATCTCAAACGAAAAGCGATTTTAAATTAAACCTTAATAAAAAGCGGTAACCATTTTTGATTTTTCAATGAATTTGACTAAAAGATACATACATAAATTACTGATAAATAAATCGCAATTTCAGAATCTTCTTGTCGAATGGCTTGTTCTTCCCGTGGTGTAGGTGGGACACACGAGGATCCACAAAAGCGAAGGTAAATCTCATTAGTAGCTTAACATCTTATTAAAACTTGGGTATAAGGTACATACATTTCAAGTAATTACCAAAAATAAGTCTGTTGCATGGCCGTTAATCACATCATTAGGGCCTTGAAACTTGAAATCATAAAATTCAGGTCCTTGATCAACCAACCTCCATTAAATTAAGAAACTTAATCTACATTGATCTCCCCCACTGAATAAGATCTTCTTAGTAAGTGTAGCCCTTGACGAACATATCCTTCTTGGCTTCCTCAGACTCACCTTCACCAGTGTACTTACCGAGCTGAGCCAAAGAGTTGGACTTGGCGCGAAGCAAAAGTGCATCTTGAGCAGCCTTCACATTCTCTGGCCTTCCACCCCAGGTCTTCAAGCAGGTGTTCTGGAGGGCTCTTGCGTAGGAGAAAGATACGTGCCATGGGTTAGGGCTCTGGTTCATGGCATTCAAGTTCAAGGTTGCCTCCACTTCAGATTGTCCACCAGACAAGAACTGTCCACCAAAAGTAGATCAAAATCAAAACTATATCCCCAGGAAATAATCAATAACATACCTTTTCTGTTGTCAAGATGTGGCCTATGATTTTGGGACAGAGGTAGTTTATGGTATTTGACTAAGAAATATGATAATAAATAATTGGACGATTTAGAAATATCACATTAAATTCAACAGTTTAGCATTATGTATAATGAATGCATAGGAACTTGCCATGATTCCAGGGACTGCAGGGGGGATTCTCCTGTGAAGAAGCTTGAGGGTGTAATCAGCAACTTGTTCAGGGGTGGCCCTTTCCTTGCACTCAGCACCTGGGGTAACCATGCTGGGCTTAAGGAGGATACCCTCAAAAAGCACATTGTTCTCTGCCAAGTTAAAGAACACCTCTGCCCAAACCTGCTGAGCAACCTCGAAAGTCCTGTCGATTCCATGCTCACCATCAAGCATAATCTCTGGCTCCACAATTGGGACCAATCCATTGTCCTGAATACAACATCAAGTATAATTTATAAGAACCCAAAACAATGTCAACAAGTTTTAAGCACTTAGATTTCAACAGTCATTTTAGTTTGGGTTGTGGTGTTTCTTTGCTTACTTGGGTGATAGCAGCGTAGCGAGCAAGACCCCAAGCTGCTTCCTTCACAGCAAGGGCAGATGGACCATTGGGAATGCTCACAACAGTACGCCTATAAAATATCAAAAATCCAATATATATATTGTGAGCATTGAGTTCAATCACATTTGAAAATGTCTAACCATGCTCTATATGGGAATCATGTATGTATGTGTGTATGTATGTACCATTTGGCAAAGCGGGCACCCTGCTGGTAGTAAGCAGCAGAGCGGGAAGCAAGACCATCAAGACCTTGGCACCATGACTCATCGTTTGAACCAGCAAGTGGCACCAAACCCTGTAATTTAGTACGTTTCCATATCAGTATTAATTAAAAAATCTTACATTCTTGTTTCAATTTAATTAACATGTAAGAGAGTAGTAACATATATATCCAACCTTGTCAACTTTGATACCGGGAACAATGCCCTGCTCAATGAGGACATCAACCATCTTCTTGCCATCAGTGGTGGATTGGTAAAGAGTCTCCTCAAAAAGGATAGCTCCAGAAACGTACTGACCGAGGCCTGGGGCAGAGATAAGAAGGGTACGGTATGCTTGGCGGTTAGCCTCAGTGTTCTCTAGCCCAATTGAGGCTAGACGTTTCCCACAGGTGGCATTCGACTCATCCATGGCCAAGATTCCACGCCCAGGTGATGCCACAGTTTTCTGCATTTAACCCCCACAAATTAACAATTTTTTTTAACTTCTTCTCTTTCAGGGGACAAGTATTACAACTTAAGCTAGTTTTCGTTCTTTACACCAACAAGGTTTAACTTTTAAGACTATCAGAATCATTGACATCAAAATCACAGAATCCACACTTGGATATTTCTTCCAGTCAGTATATAAGTAAGTATATACTGTTATAATCCACTGAGTTGTAATTTCTACGCTCTAGAAAGATGATAGATTCTACATGGTGTAACATTTATCACTGCCCTTTTTCCCTCTTTTATATGTCATAAAACAATCAAAACATAATGCTTCCTGAAATCAGACACTCTACGCAGTATTCCCCCCTCAAGCCTCAAGCCTCAAGCCTCAAGCAAGAAATAAATTTCTCAAAACAACCATTACATAAACCTAACAGAAGTACCTGAAGAAAAAATGAACTATTTATTCAGTAAAAAGATTTAAAAAAAGAAAAGGCGAAGCTAACATACCGCGGTCTTAACAAGCTCATCAGCATAGGAGCTAGCGCGGACAGTCAGGGATGATGAAGCCGAGGGGGTAAACCTGACACCAGCAACGGAAGGAATGCGGAGGGTCTGTCCCTTGACAAACTCAGACTTGTCAAGAACTGGTGAGGTCTTCAGAAGAGAGGCTGAGGCCATCTTACTTGACTGAACTGTATGCTAAAGAGAACAGAAAAGACTTAGCCAAAAAGATAATGCAAAGTCTTATCCCACCTCTTACCAAGCTCTACCACACAGGATCACCTAATGCTTCAGTACTACAAATTTATAACTCTAGTTTTATGCATGTTATCATAACATGCCTCACTTGAGAGGCTCTCGTGCTTCGTCCAGTGATATTCCGCCATTTGGATGATAAATCATGCTTAGTTGGCATACCCGGGGGCTCAATATGGGAGAAAATTAGAAAGAAAATAAAGCAGAATTTGTTTTGTTATCAGTGAAAGGTGAATATGAGGCTGTTATCCTTCTAAAGGATGTCTTTTAGTATCTTAAAAGATAAATGGTTATAGTTAATCAAGATATACGGTTAATAAAACAGCCAAAGATTATGCTTCAAACCATGTGGATCAACCATCTTCGTTCATCAAGGGTGTGGGCCCCACCTTGAGGTATGACACCATTATCCTCGTCTTTATGTTTCAACTTGAACAAATGGGACTGATCTAGTCACTCACTCTACTCATCACTCATCACTCATCAGTGTGGATATCAGCAGCCGTTCTATCACAACCAAAAACATGTTTGACATATTCTTTCCCACATCAAAATCATACACATCCAAGAAATACAAACTTTTTAAGCACTTACAAGAGTAACGGTAATATGCTAAACCATTGAAAAATCACGCGTTAATATTGATTACCGATCCTGTAATGTCTCGTTTCAGGGGTGAATTGTAGTGTGCTTGGTTGAGGGGATTTGGAGGGAAAGAAAAAGGGATCATTTTTACTTGTTTGGATATGAAGGGAATTGGAGGGAGTCATTTTTCTTCCGGTTTAACACATTATTAATGTTTGTTGTCAGCTTACATAGAAAATCTGATTTACGTCCTTGAAAATCAGTCTTGCTCCATAACTACTAACAAAGATACTCAATTTGTGAGCTACAAAGTACTTTTGATAAAGAAATCCCGAGGAAGTATAGACTTACTCTCGATGAAAGAACATATTCACTTCAACTACAATTGAAATTAGTAAACTTCTGAAGAAGAAAATTTCAATGGAAAACCAGCAAAGTTACCAACAAAGAAGAAAATTTCAATGGAAAACCTCCGACATCTAGGAAAAACAGAACCTAAAATCAGGTTTACAGAAACTTGCCTTTCATAGCGTGAAAAGCCAGATTGTTAAATTACCAGATGTATAAATGACCAAGAACTACACAGAAAGTTTAAAGCAAACGAACTGACTCATGTTGTATTTTGCTTCAGAGATAGATCCCCAATTCCAGCAATGAGATCATCCATAGACACATGCATCGGATCAATCAATGCTGCTGAATCACTGGTACTTGATTGAATCTGTGCAGGAATATTATCATCAAGGGCCTTGTTCAATAGTTTGGCAAAATCATCTTGGTCCTCTGAAACCCCAAGATCCCAAACTTTGAAAATGTCTACAGATGAAGGATACACCTCAGACGTTTTCGAACTCGAGTTTAAATCAGAATCAAGGTTCTCCACTTTTACATCTTCAGAATAATTTGGGCGGAAAACATTACGAACTTTTCCTTTCTTCTGATCCCATTTATTTCTGAATATAAGATCGTCCTCATCATCTTCAGAAACATCAATGCTTTCAATTTCTCCAACATCATTATATATCAGATCTTCGTTTTCATCAGACACACTGCCCAATTCCATACTTGTTAGATCCTCTCTAAAGTGAAGAACATCATCAGCAGCCAGTTGCTGAATACTGCTCTGAACACTTGAAGAATTAGTTGGTGGTTCTTGTTGAGAACTGAGAATCTCCAATAAGGCATCTTTAATAGAACTCCAGTCGGCATCAGCATCTTTGTTCAGACAAGAATCAGCCCAGGCTACAACTTCAGGAGTGAGAGTCTCTTCATCCACATTGGATATTCGAGAGTTCAGAAAGATAGACCAAAGTGAGTCTTCCTTCATGTCATCGTCTACTATGGCCATAGGGACTACAAATAAGCCGTCTACTAAGACAATTAATAATTAATAATAGGTAGAAACTATCCACACCTGCAAGCAGACAAGTAAAAGGAACTATGAGTACTTGAGGAGCATGATCCCACAATTTTCCGACCACTCACTTCAGAACTTTTCCATTACAACCAACTCAAGTAATCAAAACCCAGGAAGTAGGCAAGTACTCCGTATGACTTGAGGCATACAGAGAATATGACAAAAATGAATATTCCCATGGTAGATCAATGAAAAGAAGAAAATCAGACATGATCACTACCAAATTACCAATGTTATAGTTAAAGTTCCCTGGCATAAAAATCATGACCAGGTCTTACTTAAAGAACAAAGCAGTAACTGCCAACAATTCAACCACAACTTAAAGCTCAAACCTCAGAGCCTGTTTCCACTATACTTGACTCTTTCCAACCAAGAAGAGGAAGTGTATATTCACTTCAGTTAAAGCTAAAAATTAAAAATTCATACATCATTCGCAATATCTTCCAAGTGATTCCATTTCAGAACAACTTCTTATCGAAAGCTAGAATAAGTTCCACATAATAAGCCGCACTGATAGAAAATTAACATCATTCCATAACAGTAATGTTTCCTATCTATGAGCACAACAAAACATAACTATTCACAGCTCAATGGACCCTCGTTGGAGAATTTTACATGAACAACACATTTGTCAACATCTACTAGAAAATGATAAAAGCCACACACATGCCAACCCACGTATTTGGATAAACTGTCAAAGTATACCTCATCCTAGACAGATGCAGGAGATGCCATTAACTCACTAATCACCAATTTGCCGCCAACGTACAGCAAAGGATTTTAATACCTTTGAAGTTGAATTGAATCTCAATTTTCTACATATGTTTGATCCTTGAACAAGAAATTACTACATAAACAGCACAGAAATATTCGTACACCAATTTTGTGATTAGTAGTACTATTGGATGCTCAAAACCATGCAACAATAACAACTCATAGTTGGTTAACCACTTCGGGGTACAATGGTACGTCGGTATCTAAAACCTGGAATAAATCCCATCTACATAAACACGAATTTTATCACGACGAATCTAACTTCATCCTATATTAGCGGAATATCGGGTTAAGGTGTAAATATTCGCTAGAATATACTTTGTAGTTTCCTATTCTTGCTAGGTAACCTAGATTTACCCTAATAGCTTGTGCATATTAGCATATAAATATTGTAGCAGCCGTAAACATGAATATACAGAAATACAGAAGTTCTTCTCTTCTTCAATCTTATGTATTATCTTAGCATGGTATCAAGAGCAGGTTATTAAAACTCACCGTTTTTTTTTCCGAATTAGCTTTGTTTAAATCCATTTTCCTTTCTTTGATTTCTTCTTAACCATGGGTGATGAGACAAGCAAAGCTGTTGATGTGAATTCTCCGTATTACCTTCATCCCGCATCGAATACGACCCTTGTTATCTCTCCTGTGGTCTTGCGAGATGAAAATTATGGCGAGTGGGCTCGATCGGTCTACAACGCCTTTAAAGCTAACAACAAAACTGGTTTCATTGATGGCTCGATTGAGCCACCAACGGCTCCTGCAGAATTGGCTCAATGGGTCAAGGTTAATTCCACGCTCGGTGCGTGGATTCACAACACACTCGATGCAGCTATCCGATCAACTGTTCCTCTCACAGACAATGTCAAGGATATGTGGGATGACATTAAGGAGCGTTTCTCGATTGGAAACGGGCCAAGAATCAACGAACTCAAACATCAAATTGCTAATTGCGAGCAACAGGGCGACTCGGTGGTGACTTACTATGGCCGACTCCGAAAGCTTTGGGAAGAATTGGCAGCCTATTTGACTCCACCATGTTCATGCACCTGCACTTGTGGTTCAAAGGCAGCACTTACCAAGGAACGGGAAGATGAAAAAATTCATCAATTTCTCATTGGTTTGGACTCAACCCTTTATGGCAATGTTCAATCTAATATTTTAATGCAAGACCCCCTTCCTTCTCTGAATTCGGTCTTCTCCAAAGCACTAACACAAGAAAGAAAGGATTCTCTTTCTCGCACGACGGAAAAACGGAATGAGGCAATCGGGTTTGCTACACCTGGTACTTCACGCAACAGGGGTGCTATGGCTGGACGAGGAACTGATCGTCCTAGATCAAATTCCACTTGTTCTCATTGTGGTAAATTTGGGCACGACCAAGAAAATTGCTTTGAGTTGCTTGGCTATCCTGACTGGTGGTACTCTGAGAATAGAGCAGCAGCAAGGGGGAAAGGTCGGGGTAGTCGGGGTGGTCGTACAGGAAGCAGCCGTGGTCGTGGCAGCAATGTTGCCAACGCAGCCACAGGGCGTCCTACTGGCAGTAGCACGACAGTACCACCTATCACAGAAAGTGACCGAGCCAGTATTCCTTCAATGAGCAATGAACAGTGGCAACTTTTATTCTCATCAATGATGAATTCTGCTACTGCTAACTCCTCAACGGCAAAACTCGATGGTAAGAGTCTCTCTACTCGCTGGCTTATCGACAGTGGATGCTCCAATCACATGAGTGGCAATAGGAGTATGTTTAGTACTTTGACTGATGCAACTCATTCCCCAGTTGGTTTACCAAATGGTAAACAAGTGATGGCTACAAAGGAAGGCACCGTCATATTAAGCGAAAATTTGACACTATCCAATGTGTTATATGTTCCAGACTTAAAATGCAATTTGATCTCTGTTTCGCAATTACTTGTTAATTCTCATTGTAATGTCACATTCACTAATAAGCTTTGTGTTATCAAGGACCGCAATTCGAGGACCCTGATTGGAGCGGGTGAACAAAGTGACGGGGTTTATTGGTTCAAGCCGCAGCAACCGGTTCATGCATATCAGACGACAGTGTTAGGCAAGCATGAGTTGTGGCATCGCCGACTTGGACATCCTTCTCGGAAAGTTGTGTCTCTTTTACCTTTTTTTTCAACTAGTGATAATAAAGCTCATAGCTCGAGCAAGGATTTTTGTGAGTGTGATGTTTGTTTACGTGCTCATCAAACAAGAAGTGTGTTTCCCTTAAGTGATAGTAAAGCAGACGATTTGTTTTCCCTAATTCATTGTGATATTTGGGGTGATTATAAAGTAGCTTCAAGTTGTGGTGCATATTATTTTCTTACCATTGCTGATGATTTTTCGAGAGCTGTTTGGGTTTATTTGATGACCTCAAAGAGTGAAGTCGGACAAATTATAAAAGATTTTTGTTCTATGGTAAAAACTCAATTTCACAAACAAGTCAAAATTTTAAGAAGTGACAATGGTAGGGAGTTTACATGTTTAAGTCGATTTTATGCTGAAAATGGAATCTTGCTTCAAACTTCGTGTGTCGACACGCCTCAACAGAATGGTAGGGTAGAAAGAAAGCATCAACATATTCTTAATGTGGCCCGAGCCTTACGATTTCAGGCTAATCTACCTATTAGTTTTTGGGGAGAATGTGTTATAACAGCAGCATATGTCATTAATCGTACCCCTACAACACTTCTAGGAAATAAATCTCCTTATGATATTTTGTTTGGAAAAACTCCAAATTTTTCTTAATACGAGTATTTGGGTGCTTATGTTATGCAAATAATCGTCCTCGTGTAAAGGATAAATTCGGCCCCCGATCATGAAAATGCATATTTGTGGGTTATCCTTTCGGTCAAAAAGGATGGAGGTTGTATGATCTAGAAAGGAAGGTGTATTTTGTTTCAAGGGATGTTATTTTTTTCGAAAATAAATTTCCATTTTCTAATATTGATAAAGCTCCAAATGTCCTTGATGGTTATAGACATCAGTTTTCTACTCAAGGTGTTTCATTTATTGATGATGACACTTATGGAAATGAAACAAAAAGTAAGGAAATTGGGGATGCTCATATTCGTAAGTCAACAGTAGGGGAATTAATTGTTCCTGAAACTATTGCTTGGCAGCATAGTCCGCAAGGAGGGAGTGGCATCGAAGCTCCAACCACGGCCTACCCGCAGTCATCTGTTAATGATGGTCAGTCTCCTCCACAGGCTGACCGTGGCACATCTGACCAGCCCACAACCCGGCCGTGGCCCACAGATACTTCCTCACACGAGTTAGTTTCTTCGTCAACTGACATCGGGCAACCTACTACAGAAAATCTAGGTAAAGGGTTCCGTATTCGCAAGCCTTCGTCAAAGCTCAAAGGCTACATTACTAACACTGTCCATACTCAAACCCCCGTTACTCCTATTGATTCACCTCCTCCAAAACGGTCCTCAGGTACACAATTTAATATGTGATAAATTCTATGTGAAACACAAACAATTCTTGGCAGCTATAACAGCAGGTGATGAGCCGACCTCTTTTTCGGAAGCAAATAAAAGTCCAGAATGGCGTCTTGCAATGAAAGAAGAAATTGATGCCCTAGAAAGGAATGGTACATGGACCTTAGAGGATTTGCCTCCAGGAAAAACGGCTCTTGGATGCAAATGGGTTAACAAAATAAAGTTCAATGATGAAGCAACTATCGAGCGATTAAAGGGGAGGTTGGTTGTGTTTGGCAATCGACAAATAGCAGGCATCGATTTTAATGAGACTTTTGCTCCTGTGGCAAAGATGGTCACAGTTAGAATGTTTCTTGTTGTCGCCGTTGCCCGGGATTGGGAACTCCATCAAATGGACGTTCATAATGCCTTCCTCCATGGCGATCTTGAAGAGGAGGTATACATGAAGCTTCCTCCGGGTTTTAATTCTCCGACTCCTGGCAAGGTTTGTAGACTAAGAAAGTCTTTGTATGGACTTCGTCAAGCTCCACGACAATGGTTTGCCAAACTCTCACTAGCCTTGAAGAATTTTGGATTTAAGCAATCCAATGCTGACTACTCTTTGTTTTGCTATACTAAAGAGAATGTGTCCCTTCACGTTCTGGTATATGTTGATGATTTGATAATTGCAGGCTCCTCTAATGCAGAAGTAGTGAAATTCAAGAAGTACCTCAGTGAATGTTTTTACATGAAGGATTTGGGCGCTTTAAAATATTTCCTTGGTCTTGAAGTGGCTCGTGGAAATGAAGGGTTATTTCTATGTCAAAGGAAATACACCCTCGATATTATCAGTGAAGCAGGTCTGTTAGGAGCAAAGCCTGCTACAACTCCCATGGAGCAACATCATCAACTAGCTCGTTGTGAGGGGGAGTTGTTTTCTGAACCCGAGAAGTATAGACGACTTATTGGCCGCCTAATTTATTTGACGATCACTCGACCCGAATTAAGCTACTCTGTGCACACTCTAGCTCAATTTATGGGTGCACCCATGGTTGGTCACTGGGAAGCCGCACTACGCGTGATTCGCTATCTCAAAGGTTGTCCGGGTCAAGGGATCTTGCTACGTAGAAATTGCAATCTACAGATATATGGTTTTTGTGACAGTGATTGGGCAAGTTGTCCTAAGACTCGGCGGTCATTGACAGGTTACTTTGTTTTGCTTGGGTCTTCACCAATTTCATGGAAGACTAAGAAACAACCGACAGTTTCACGATCCTCGGCAGAGGCGGAATATCGATCGATGGCTACTACTACATGTGAGTTGAAATGGTTGAAATCTATCTTGTCTTGTTTGGGCGTTCGACATGAACGGCCTATGAGGTTATATTGTGACAGTCAAGCGGCCCTTCATATAGCCGCGAACCCGGTCTTTCATGAAAGGACGAAACATATTGAGATGGATTGTCATTTCGTCCGAGATGAGATCCAATCTGGGAATATTGGTACATCTCATATTCGAACGGGAAATCAGCTAGCAGATATATTTACCAAGGCACTTGGTAAACCACAATTTTTAATTCTTCTTCGCAAGTTGGGCATTCGGAATCTACATGCTCCAACTTGAGGGGGAGTATTAGCGGAATATCGGGTTAAGGTGTAAATATTCGCTAGAATATACTTTGTAGTTTCCTATTCTTGCTAGGTAACCTAGATTTACCCTAATAGCTTGTGCATATTAGCATATAAATATTGTAGCAGCCGTAAACATGAATATACAGAAATACAGAAGTTCTTCTCTTCTTCAATCTTATGTATTATCTTAGCATCCTAAGAGAGGGAATGAATGTTGACCATGTAATTAAAATCCTGAATATGGTTAATTGACTTAATTTTGCGCAAATTCAAACCCTAAGTTAGGCAACATCTCAAATTAACACCCCAAATAAATTTCAATTGAACAAATAAATTGTAAATCGAAAAAACCAGCATACAAATAATCAACTACTACAGAATAACTTAAATTTAACGTAAATCAAACACACAAGAACAAATAAAAAATAGAATTAAAGAATAAAAATTGAGCACTTTACCAATAATCTGGGCAAAAGGAAAACGAAGAGTGAAAAACTGCGACTTTTGTGTGATTAATAACAAGTTGCCGAAGATTGATTTGAAGAAAATTAGGGGGGAAACGGAATTGAATTTGAGGAGAAATTGACGGATGCGAAGAGAAGGGGTGAAACAAATTTGATTCCAGACGATTGTTTACGCAAGGGATTGGAGATGGAAGAGTATTCGGTACTCCTATTTCCTATTTGGAGAAGATCATCAGAATTAAAAAATTAAAAAATTAAAAAAATTTAAAACATTCCGTTGCCGGGACTTGAACCCGGGTCTCTCGGGTGAGAGCCGAGTATCCTGACCAACTAGACTACAACGGAATCCTTGTCAAATTAAGTATACAACTTTAATATTGGAGGTATTGTATCTTATTTATTTATGGATAATTGATTTTATTGTTGATAAATACTGAAGTAAAAAAATATGGAAAATTTGTGAAAAGTAATCCAAAATTTGACCGTTTTTCTAAAAGCAGTATCATCTTTACAAAAGGTCTTGCGCGCACAAGGTGTACAATAAATTTATTGTACACCAAGATAACTTTAACTATTTTTTTTGTAACTTTAACTTAGTTTTGATTAACTTTTATATTAGTAAAAAAAATTGATAGATAAATATTTTAAAGGGTTAAATTATTAATTTTATACATTATTAGTGATTTTAAAGAAATAAGTTTTACTAAAATGAAAAAATTTATCACTTAAAAATAGATAACTTTTACATATATATGCTTAACTTTTAAGCATTTTGAGTTAACTTTTACTCCGGTGTACAATATTTATTGTACACCCATTGTAAATAAGAATTTGTGTCATCTTTAAATAATCTATTACTCCCTCCATCTCTTTTTGTTCTTTACGTTTTCCTTTTTGGGTGTCCCAAAAATGTTCTTTACATTTCCTTTTATATCATCACATAAATGATTTAATATTTTATCAAATTTGTGTCCGATTATTATTTTAACCAATTAAATCTATTGAGTCATTTAATCTCTCACACTTTTTCATTGGGACATTAACGTTTTCTCATTTTCCTAATATCAGAATTTTGATAAGAAAGAAAATATTATAAATAAAAGTAATTTTCCTTGGTTACATAAAAACTTTAGAAAAATCTCAATGCACATTAATTAGTCGTTAAAAAGCGTGCACAATACCAAACGTAAAAAAACAAAAAGAGACGGAGGGAATACTCTATATACTAAAAGAGACAATTGGAATGACACGTGTCATTTCCTGGTGAAAAATTTTCCCGCCAAAAACTCTTCCCTAAAAGGACATATTTATTTTATTCTTTTTTTTTCTCTCCTTTTGTATAAATGTTTATATATGGAAAAAAATATAGGATTATGGAATATGCCATTATTAAAATTTTGGTAAAATTTTAGTCAAACTGTCATGTCAATAATAGAAAATATTCTTACTCGATATTTTGGTCAAATTAGCATATTAAATACATCAAATATTTTAGTCAGATCATCATATTAAACATATAAAATATATAATACCTAGTATGTTAAAATATGATAAAATGAGTACATTCGAGATTATTAATTACGCAATAGATTTAAAGGATAAATAATTCAATTAAAATTTTTATAAAAAAGATGGTCAAATAATAGTTTTTAAATATCCGTGCGTGCACGGGACCTAATCTTGTTCTGGAATAATCCAAACTTTGAGGTTTATATTCTATAAACAATACATTTTACCTACTCCCTCCGTATCTTTTTAGGAGTCACATGTTGACCGGCAAGTGTATTAAGTAGAGTTATGCTAAACTTTGAGGCCTCACCTTTCCAATTTTTCACCGTTAAGGACCCTCACCTTTCTTTTTCACCGTTAAGGACATATAAATCATTTTCCGGCCAAATTAACTCATAAAATATAATAGTTTAGTCTCTTAGTTAAAAGGTTAGACCCTATGGTTAACTGTACACGTTAGGGATGGCAATTGGGTGGTGCAGGTACGGGAACCCCCTCCTCCGCACCCGCACCCGCCAAAAAATTTCACACCCTCCACCTATCCGCCACCTGCAGCGGGTAATTTTTTTCGTCTTATATTATTATAACCGTACCCGCTCCACCACCCACGTGGGTATCCAACAACCGTTTTTACCCGCCTGCTTAATAATATAATAAAAAATAAAAAATCTTGTTTCTACTTAGCCAATGCATAACAAATGTCATTCCTATCCAAGGATTCAAAGTTCCAATAATACAACATATTTATCAACGTTCTCAAACTAAAAATAAAAGAGTTTTTAGAACATCTATACTATATATTAAAAGGCGTTGATAAGCAAGCCTATGTGCCACGTGGCACTCACACTAATCTCACATCAATGTTCCATCTAATACACAATTATTTAAAAATGATAAATATGTGTGGTACAAGTCTTGAACCCATGACCTCTAATTTGTAAACCAAACAATTAACCACTAATCCAAATCAAATTATATGTCACTTTTTCATAACAAAACATAATAAATGACAATTTAATAATTATGGAGTATTGAATTTATTTAAAATTTGTATCCGTGTATTAACCCGGGGCATCGCCCGAGCCTAAATACTAGTTCTTAATTAAATTAGTACATTACATAAACACAACAAATAACGAAAATTAATAATGTCTCCATAAATTACTTAAAGAAATACACAAATCTCAACCAATACACACAACATCATTTTCATCTTCAACGTCGTCCTCAAGATTATATATTTTCAACACCTTAACGACACCACCACCTGTAAAATTGCATAAATTTATATAATTAGAGTCTAAATTTGATTTTAATATATCATAAATAATTAAATCAAATTAATTTTACCTTTCATGTTTCATGTATTAGCATCAATTTCAAATTTTTATGTTTAGTAATTCTTCCAACAAATAATAGAACTGATAAATAATTATAGAAAAGGAAAAAATCCTACTCCGTAGAATCTACATGCCACTGACTTTTTATCTTCCATCGGTGGCTTTTAAATTCTGAAGAAATCAATAACTCCCCGTGAAAGTTTGGATTAGTTTTAATTAGTCTAAGCTATGAGATAAAGAAGAATAAAATAAACAGATTGTAATGTAATCAAATACTCAAATAGGATGATGTACAGATACACTTGCACAGAAATATCCTGAAGATTGAAGAAATTGTTGGAAATCCTTGTGAGAAATACAAAAGAAAATGAGTGGGAAATGGGAAAATGTGGGAATATGGAAAGTCCCACATGGGAAAAACACCTTCTACATTCATTGTTTATATTTGGGGACTTGATGGAAAGATTTGTTTAAGAAAGCATGAGAGTAGCATGGGTTTGTGGGTCGGGTTATTCTTTTTGGGCAGAAGTGGTTCTAATTAATTCTAACGGTTAGAAGAATTAATCGACCCATTCAATATTGTAACTGCCCACTTATTCCACCCACTAATCATGTAACCAACCACTACTTCCATTATTTATTTTCTAGCCATTTTATGGCGGTTACAGTTCGCAGAAACTCTCAATATATATTTACCACTTCCGTTCTTCAAAAAATACACACAGAAACTGTTAACTAAATTCTCTCTCAATTCTCTTATGTTCTGGGCAAATATTCTGGTCTCCAATCGAGTCTTGTGAGTGCACACAAGTCTTGATGTCGTGTTAACCCTGGAGGGCAACCGCAAGCGTTCTACTGCACCGGGGTAGCGCGGAATTGTCTTTTAGAGCAGTGGTTCGGCCACGGCGCGACAATCGTTCTAATTCGGTCACCTCGTTCATCACGATATTGAGATAAGTTTATTCTAATTATATTCCAATTAAATTATTGTGACAACATTATTACTGGTATTAAATCGCAACAATCTAAAAGACAATTCTAATTGATGTTGCGGTATATAATTTTATGATGTTGCTATACACGTTGATATCTTGAGTTTTTGGGGGTTTTATTATTTAGGTTTGCTAATTAATTTAGTGGATGGAGTGTGTGAGGAATTGGCCGCCAATTTTTAGGAAGAGTACTCAGTACTGCTCTCATTCTAGACTCAACGAAGAATTTCAGATTACCGATGACGAGGAAGATGAAGTTTTCAAGTAGCCGATGAAGACCGCCACAAACATGTCGATTGCGTCAAAATTGACGACAACGATTTGAAATCCCGAAATGTCGCTGCGCTAATTAGGGAAGAAAACGCCTATCAAATTAGCCTCAAACGTTGCGGGTGGAAGGTTATTTTTGCTGGATCATATTCTGGAACAAGGTACGGAATAATATTGTTTGGAAAATCAATAAAGTGCCCGTGACATCTATGCTTCTTGAAGAAAAAGCTTGTCAAGATTCATTCAAGAATGATAAAATAATATAACTCTCCGGATGATTATATTCCACCAGGTTAGTTATTGGAATTAATTTTTATAGTGCCGCTGAAATAAAGGAAATCAATTTCCACCTTTATTATTTAGTCTCTAGTTCTCTACCGACTATTTATATTTTCATGAAATTAGTGAAGTATAAGTACTATGTCCAGATTATGCGGTACTGGGCAATAATCTATTGGACAAATATTCGATCTATGCATGACCTGGATTATTATTTTAGTTGTTCATTGTTAAGAGGTTGTGGCTTAATAAATTTACTTATAATGAGGGATAATACTGTATCTTTATTTGTTTATCGGCTTCTCTGACTGATCCCAAAATAAAGAGGTACTTCATATCAGTTTGTTTGAATTGGCTATAGTAGGAATCTCGTTGTTGTTTAATGTATTTTTTTGTGTATTGTAGTCACATGTACTTTGTGAAATATGTTTGGATCAATTGAAATGCTGAATTTAATTAGAGCGGTTGTCCTCTACGAAGTACCACTTTATTGGAGAAAGAATTATTTATAGTACAAAATACTTTGTTGAGTTCATACTGCCGTGTGATTCATATATTTAGAAGGAAACGTAGTTCCATCTAAGCACCAAGAGTTTTAATTATTTTCCCTAAATAAGTTTAATGACATGCTGCACTACTTGAGTTTAATTACAGGCTGCATTTTTCTTGATGGAGGTGAACTTATTTTTACTTTTCCAATACTGACACAAGCTTTCATACTCATTTCATATATTATTGATATATACAGAATTTTTTATTATGGAAGTTTGTTAAGATTGAAATAAATTACTGCTTGTGTTACTTTTTGGAGATTATTTTTGTTAATTGACTATGTTCAATGCGGCCAGTAGACTTCAAGTGGGCTTTGTAGCTCCATGTTTGCGTAACTATGTTTGATAATAGTCGCGCTAATGCTTCATTGGTGTATTACATGACTATGTTTGTTGAGGATCTTCATTAGCAAGGCCATATATAAGGTTGTTGATTGCGATCGTACAACAATATGAGTTAATTAGGAGCTTGACAAGCATGAGTTAAAAACTTTAATTTTCTATGTTGGTCCTAAGTCATATGTTACATATGTTTTTTTTTAAATAAAAAATTTAAAATAATAATTGCATACGTATTAATTTGGAGATGATTTCTTATTTGTCTATCGTCTAACAAGTATAGAGATTAGTTTTTGTACGTCTGATCTTTTTGTTATTTGTGAAAGTTTAAGAGTTAATTTTTTGAGATTGGTTCACAACTGTATTAAGTGATAGGATGTATTGGATAGTCAAACAGATATTTAGCAATAAATTGTAATTATACATTACATATTATGTTAGCTAGAATTACGGCTATACGTTTGTATGACTGATTGGCCATGTTTATCAATCAAGGAATTACCTCCCAATATTAAGTAATAAAGTATGCAACATGAAACTTGATTTTCATATACTTGATTTTATGCCAAAGTGTAATAGTGGATCAGTGGGTATGTGGACAAGTATTTTCTAATTGTCTTCAACGGTTGACCTTACCGTGCTATTATCTTTGTCTAACATTCAAATTTTGTGGATGATAAATTTGTTTTTGAATGTTGCACTTGTGACTAGTAACATTGTGTAGGTCTGTTAGACTCACAGTTAACACGACTACTTTTATGCAATGCTAGCAACACTAATGAGGTTGCTCATATACTACTTGGCGAACAGGCGCAATGATGGTAGTATATCCATCATACACGTTAGTAGGGAAGTCTCTAATCACTTAATTATATATTTGTCAAATTATTATTTTACGAATATGTTTAGTTTGTGTCCCTTTTATGCACAATATTTATTTCGATGATTTGTTGTGCAATGTGGGGGTGATATAGTGTTTAAGACTAACTGATAAGTTAGTTACAACATGATTTAGTGAGTACACGTATGTGGAGCTACAAAAGGATTATTGCGGGCACCTAAAGTATGTAGTGGTATGAGTAGTTTCTCAAAACTACTATTTATTCTTGGGTTATAATGACTGGATTTATTCCACATACGTGTATAGTTTACATGACTGGCTTTAATGGTGTCCATATGCCTTGTGTTGATCATATGTCGTTGGTTCACACAAACTTTAATACTTTTGTTATGACTAAGTTTTCTTATGTCTTAAGTCAAGATGAAGGTTCGAGGTCGATGAGATTACTTAATTATATGATAGTAGATGCTCTGTTAAGGCTAATGAGTTGGCACAGCCCGATACATTTAATCTTATTCTCGTTATGTAGAGAAATGTTGGGTAATCGTCAAATGCTTATTAGTATAGACTTATTGTGGTCCTAACATACTATTGTTGATAGCTTTTGAGAAAGTTCTCTCAAAATAATATGCTAATGTGCTTGTAAGTCTAATATGGTGATAATTTAATCTTGACTTTATGTTGTTTTGCGGTAAACAACATTTGTTGGTACAATCATAAATCTCTAGTGAGATTAATTTTCTCTGTGTGCTAGTGTAATGTTTTGAGAAAATACAAAACAGAAGTATGTTGCACTATACATTATGAAGTTGAGTTCATAGTATCGAATCTTATATGTAAAGAGACCAAGGTTTGTTAAATTGGTTAAGTCATTATATGGACTTAAGCAAGATTCTAAACAATTGCATGACAGGTTTGACAAGACTATGATTGGTAATGGGTTTCATGTCGATGGAGGTGACTCTTGAGTTTAGTCTAAGCATGATTCTCTTGGTTGTGTGATTATTTATCTTTAAGTAAATAATGTTAATATTGTGATCTAGTTGTCAATCTGAATATGCTAATATTGTTGATAGTGTTATGCATGTTTTGCATGAACTACACTACGTTTGACATTGATTATTCCGTGAGTGAATTGGGCAGGTACACCATATCACAAGTAATGATTATTGGGATTCTATAAGGTGATTGCTTCGGTGCCATGTGGGTACCATGGATTGGAGTTTGCACTACTCCGAATTTACAGAGTGTTGAAGGGATTAAGTGATGCTTAATTGGTATCTGGTTGTCACAAGGTTCACTCCAACAATGGTTATGTCTTCACCCTAGCGGGTGGAGCTGTATATTGGAAATCTTGCAAGCAATCTTGTACTAACTGCTATGAATAATATATAATATGAATTTATTTTTATTAAGTTGGCAGGTTATGAGGCAAAATGGTTGAGGAATGTGCTTGCAAATATTCCAATGTGGGGGAAGCCAACTCCTTCAGTTGCAATCGGTGTTGCAAACAACCTTGCCTATAATGGGAAGAAAGACACATTCGTTTGAGGCATAAGGCCGTCAAAGGTATGTTGTCTATTGGAGTTATAACTTTAGACTGTGTAAAATCTAAAATGAATAGTACGGATCCTTTAACGAAAGGCCTATGTAAGAAACTAGTTTTGGAAACGTCGGAGGGGATGGGCTTGAGGCCCATTGGATGAATGGTAAGGTAATGAACTCCTACTCACCATGAGTTCAAAGGGGAACATTATGTAATAATTCAGAAGCACAAATTTTATTTTTGTCCATCCCTTAGATGTTTATGATGTGCTTGCTATTATTGAACGAGGTTGAGCATATGGCTCTTAATGAACCCATATCCATATTTTTGGTGGTGTGATGTAGCTCACACTTGATGGGATTCACCTACTTAGGTGTGGAAGTGAGGCCGCTTCCTATGAGAATTGCATGGGCTATTCTCTAGAGCACCTATGAGCATCCAGGTTATGGACGTATGGCCAGTATAATGCGTCACTTTTATTGGCGGAGATTCAGAGTATCATACATGTTCAATTGTGTGCTTTGAGTAATGAGTTTCTAACCTCCTATTAAGTTCAATACGAAAGTCACTTGGTAGGAAAGAGATTCTAGCTTGAATGTCACTAAGTGTTAATTCAAGTCGCAAGACATTGACCCCTATTCAATTGTTTGTTTTGCCCAGAAATTCAATTCTTTTATTTCTTTCTTTTTCTTCTCATCTTCGGACCTGTGGGGGATTGTTGGAAATCCTTGTGAGAAATACAAAAAAAAATGAGTGGGAAATGGGAAAATGTGGGAATATGGAAAGTCCCACATGGGAAAAACACCTTCTACATTCATTGTTTATATTTGGGGACTTGATGGAAAGATTTGTTTAAGAAAGCATGAGAGTAGCATGGGTTTGTGGGTCGGGTTATTCTTTTTGGGCAGAAGTGGTTCTAATTAATTCTAACGGTTAGAAGAATTAATCGACCCATTCAATATTGTAACTGCCCACTTATTCCACCCACTAATCATGTAACCAACCACTACTTCCATTATTTATTTTCTAGCCATTTTATGGCGGTTACAGTTCGCAGAAACTCTCAATATATATTTACCACTTCCGTTCTTCAAAAAATACACACAGAAACTGTTAACTAAATTCTCTCTCAATTCTCTTATGTTCTGGGCAAATATTCTGGTCTCCAATCGAGTCTTGTGAGTGCACACAAGTCTTGATGTCGTGTTAACCCTGGAGGGCAACCGCAAGCGTTCTACTGCACCGGGGTAGCGCGGAATTGTCTTTTAGAGCAGTGGTTCGGCCACGGCGCGACAATCGTTCTAATTCGGTCACCTCGTTCATCACGATAATGAGATAAGTTTATTCTAATTATATTCCAATTTAATTATTGTGACAACATTATTACTTTATGGTATTAAATCGCAACAGAAAACACAATATTCTTCAATTCAAAAGACAACACAGAAAAATGACCTTAAGTTTCATGTTAAGGAATAGAGAAACAACATAAGCCACAAGCATCAAGCGGAGAAGCGATGAGTTCAAAAACAGAGTAATCTCTCGCCAATTAAAATATTAGCCTAGACTTGTTAATAAAGGACTAGACTTTAGAATTGATTGAGAAGAAATTTGACCTTGAATAATCAACAACACTTACAACAGAATTATCTTAAGTAAATACATTAAATAATCAACAACACTTCCTTTAATTTGTCGTTAATTAAGCTTTACATTAATAGTTATACCAAATTCCATTATTTTCTGTTTCAAATGATTAAATTCCATACATAATTTCAGATTTTGAATTATTCAATGCAATTAACAAATAACAACTCCCAACAACTAGATTACTACTCCGTATTATAAATCACCATAAAATGAAAGTTGAATTCAAATTGTCTGAATAGGACGTATATAGAAGTAAATAGAGAAAAACAAATTATAAAACTGACCTTGAGCCTTGAGGTATGAAGTGTGGCTCGTCGGAGGTACGAACTACGGAGGTACGGAGGACAAATGAGCAATTGCTGCTCGGCGAGTCGGCGGCTCGACAGAGGCCGGAGGCGTGACTCGGGTGAGACGACTAGGGTTTTGAAAAGTGAAGGGAGTGAGGCCGTGAGGGAGACACTAGTACACAACGGCTGTCTTACTGACACTAGGGTTTTCAATTTTTCATCTAAGGCTCCGCTTGGTAGGACGTAAAACGTTTTTATTGTAAAATGAATTTCCATGAAAAATATTTTTCCAATTCTAAACTAACTTAAAGAAAAATGGAAGAAGATGGTGAAGATTGAGGGGAAGAAAGGAGAGGGAGGTAAAGAGGAAAGAAGAAAAAGTGGTTTCTCTCCCTTTCAAATGGAAAAGTATTTTCCACCTTTGAAGGAGTCATGGAAAATTGTTTTACGTCCCTTATCCAACCAAACAACGTAAAATGATTGAAAAGGGGAAAATTGTTTTCCATGAAAATGTTTTACGCCCTACCAAACGGAGCCTAAATGAGTAATCCTAACACTTCTAAATGCTTGAACTTCACTTACTATTCCTGTAACAGTGAAATTACTATAATACCCTTATTTTTCCATTGTTTTACATTCAGCCCTTAGCCTTAATCTGGTGCCACGTTTCCGTTGCCATCACCTCTCCCTCTCCTCCTCTCTCCCAATCTGG
Source organism: Spinacia oleracea (assembly GCF_020520425.1). Classification (NCBI taxonomy): domain Eukaryota; kingdom Viridiplantae; phylum Streptophyta; class Magnoliopsida; order Caryophyllales; family Amaranthaceae; genus Spinacia; species Spinacia oleracea. The sequence continues at coordinate 145,973,635 of NC_079490.1, read as the reverse complement.
TGCCCTAATTCTTTGTTTTGTTCTTCAGCTCTCCTTCTCCTCTTCTCTCATGTATGGCTACCTTTCTCTTCTTGGATCTTACCTCCCTATCAACTACTACCGGGCCTTTCTCTTTAATCAAACAAATTGTTCTGGTCTCCTCACCCTCTTCAATAATCTTTGTCTGGTTTCTTCACCCCTTGCCCTTCCCTCTCTTGTGAATCTCCTCTGATGATCATCAAAGCGTCGCCGGTAAGGTATCTCTATCTAATTCGCATATCCTATCTTAGTGTCCCTGATTACTCAACTCAATTTATATTATAGCAATTTATATTATACCAGTTTCTCCAACCAAATTAGTTTTTTTTTTTTTGGGTTTTGGTGTTTCAAATTAGGGTTTACAATCAAGCTACTCATTCGTTAGACTTCAAAGGAATTTCAGGTACTTTTCTTCTTATCTTCCTTCAATTTCTGAATTTTTAGAATTTTCTAGGTTTATGTATTTGAATTTTGATTTTTTTAGGGTCTACATAATTCAGACCCCGCCCTCAATTTCTTGAATTGCAACAATATAATTTTGGTATTTTATTTTTCTTTAGTTTATACGATTTATTTCCAGCATTACTTGTTGATATGAATTAGTAGTTTTAATCTACGTTTCTTTGCTATTGGAGATTATAATTTCTTTTATTTATTCAAATTGGAATGCCAAAATGGATTCATTCTGCATCTGGGTATATAATTACCCTAAATTTCCCCCCCTTTCCCCGCCCTGGAAATTGAAATTAAGGCATGTTCACTCATTTTCCATTTCAATTTGTAATAAATTGGCGCTTTTAATAGTTTACTTTTGGGGTTTTTTGTACTGTTGCCTTTATTTTAATTGTGAAAACGTAATTGCTTAAATTAAATTGATCATGGTGTTTTCTTATACTGCATGTCCGGTGAATTTGAGAGCCTCGAAAGAAGAGATCAACTCAGGGATTTGCTAAGGTAAGTATTGATTTTATTTTTATTTTTTATTTGTTAAATTGATTGAATTATCCTGATATTTGATTGTTGATTGTATTAATTTCTATAATGTTTGAAATTGTGGATGTTATAATTAGTTGGAATTTAACTTAGTCAAAAGCAAGCTCGTGGTGATTTGGTTAAAACTATGGCTTTACATGTATACTTTTTATTAAACTTTATTGAGCTATATGATTGTTAGATCAACTACATTACCCTTTTGTTACTATCCCTTAAAGAATCAGATTGCCTCACATATTCTGTATTGTTATTTCTTGATAGTAATGTCCGTTCATTATTGGATCATGCTAATGGCCCCTTTATATGGACAGTACATTGTTGTAATGTTGTTTTTATTCCTGTTTTCTACAGCATGTGCTTGATCTGTTAGGTGTCAATCCCAGGCCTCTGCTGCTCTACAGGTTATGTGCTGAGTGTGTAGGTTAATTTATTGTTGTTTTCTTGACTTGTTATGTGGTCTTGTGTTCTTGATTGTTGAGCACTTTACCGAGTTTTACCATGGACTCTTCTTTCTCGCTCGTCTCTCTTGTGTGTAATGTTTTGGGTTGATTTATTTGCCTGGTGCCTTTTATTCGGTGCTTCCTGCTTTCTAATGATATTTTGCAATGTAGTAGCCATTTAGGTGTATTGTTGATGTAATTGTTCATGTCTATGGTTTAGCTTTTGTTATGCTCTCTGCCTTTAGAGTTTGTTTTCACTTCCTAAAGGCCGATCCCTTAGTTGTTACATATAAACGACTGTTAAGGAAGATTCACCAAATTGGTCATACGACTGATGCATTATCAAGGTTAACTAAATGTTTATTAGTAGCCCGTGTTCCTATAAACATTCCTTTGCCTATGAGGAAGATCTACCAAGTTGGTCATACGACTGATGCATTATCAAGGTTAACTAAATGTATATTAGTAGTTCGTGGTCCTCTATAAAATTCCTTTTGCGATTGGGTACTGGTCCTCCTAGATTAAACTGATGTCTATATGGCTATCGGGAATGCACCGTACATTTATGTGTTCTGCTCGGATTAGCCTCTTGCTTCTACAGTGATTTTCTGTTTTTAAGTTTGCATTTACAAATATTTCGTGCGCTTAGGGTTTGTTTCAACCTCATCTAGGAAGCCTCTTTTACATTAGCTTCCTGATGCTCTTGGTTAGAGTTGCAACTGCATATTTCCTGGCAGTACCCGCCAAGCTGTTTATGGGTAGGGTGTTATCTACATTTCATTTTTCGCAGATTTTATTTGTTAATTTGTTCTTTGTTCTTTCTTTTATATGTTACTGTGCTTATAGTGTTGGTTTTTATTTGGCTTTTTCATTGAATTATTTCAAGAGAATTGTAATTACAACTGAATAATCTAGCTGCATTGATTTTGTTGTATGTCAGAGGGAACAATATACTGGAAATCTAACATGCGAGCCAGTAGCTACTCGTGCTACTGCTACAGAACGACTTTATGGAGATAAGGACAAATGTTTTGAAGTTGTTTGTCATGCATAAAAGGCATGTTCCTCGTGCTACTGCTACAATTGGATCATTGCTGAACATTTTCCAGGCAAGCGTGCACATTTATAATCTTGTTGGTATTTCTTGCAACTCTGCAACTAATCATCCCCTTGTACATGATTTTTGGGATTAACAATAATTATACCAATATTTTTAATTTTGGCATATGTCTATATGGTGAGGAGGCAGAGGAGATTCTTTCATTCTGGTCTTGTTTTTGTTGTTGAAGTTATTGATTGCTATAAATGCAGGCAGGCACCCTTGTCTAGGTGTATTTTGCTGTCAAATGTTTTGTAGGGCTTGAAGGTCATGTTTTCTCTTATCGCCAATGTTGCTTATGTTGGAAGGTATTCTCTATGGTTCCACGCTTTTTACTAGGGATTGTAATATGCTTACTCATCAGCTGCTTAAACTCAGCTCCAAAAGCCTGTCATTAGGCTTGAATATATAAATTATTCACAAAATGAGTTATGATATCATTTAATTGAAACATATTTCGTTTAGTTATGATATGATTTGAGATGTTGTAGTTGTTGAGCAAGGAACTGAGCCTGTAAGTTATGATATCATAGCTCGTACTATTTTAAGGGATGAAAATTAAAGGACAACATATATAGAGAGAGAAGTTAAAAACATGCAATTTAGAGAATTTGTGTGGGTAATCTACTAAGAACAATGGATGCATGGTATTACTATATACTTCGTATATAGAATAATTATGAATGGAGCATGCTTTGCGATATGGTCAAACTTTAGAAGATGAACTTGCATTATTGTGCAACTTGAATTGGTTTCATACATTGTAGTCAACTTTCTAATGTCGGTAGGTAATCGTAAGAATAGCCCGAGTCTCTACTGATAGTACTGATTACAGATAAAGGATATGCAGGGACATATTTTAGTGATAGAGATAATGGTCATGAAATTGGGGGTACTCCATGTAATTTGGGAGAGAACTTAAAGTTGTTAAGAATTTGTCGTGAGTTCGGCTGGGCTCTACGTGAGCTCTTGTTGAGTAAAATGCTAAGCCTGGAATATGTGAGCTCGACACCTGAGAAACATTTATGAGATATTGTGACTTGTGTATAGTTTATATAGTTTATATTTATGTATGTCTACCCCTTGCATCACTACATGTATTTACTCTTAACTAGACTATCATGTTTTTTGGATCTTGGTTGAAGGACCCTGACTTTATTTACTCTTGCTTCTTAGTATTAAGGTTCATTGAGATTGCAAGGAGGGTGAGGGGATGTTGTTGACACTCTCTCTTACTTTTCATTGTGAGTGATGGACGGGATGATTAAAGCGTTATACTATTGTCTGTCTCTATCGTAAACTTTCTCTTACAGATTATTGTATTTCTCTTACTCTCTCTCTATTTCTCATATCGCTCTCTCTCTCTCTCTCTTTCTGTATAACCTGTCTCTCTAATTCTCGTAACACTATTGTTAATATAATAACATGTATGTTTTTTGGTCACATACGAGCAATAACAACTTATGTGTATATAAATTTTAACTATTGATGGCTAATTGGTTTATCATTACAAGAGACAAATAAAGGGACACTTTTATTTCTTTGGGTAAAGATGGTAGTTGGCTGGTTTTTAATTATCTCCACTAGGGTTGATGAAGTTCTTAAAGATGTCTGTCCCCAGTTTTCTATGGAGTATTGGAGTGTATCTTCTAAGTTTTGACTGTTAAATTTTAAACATCAAAGTCTTTTCTTGATTATAGAGTTGCGATATACACTCAATTAAAATTGTATTTCTTATGAATTTTGATGGTCCATTTCCAATAATTCGCATCAATAAGTATACACATACTCAGTTCATATATGTACAAATAGTTTTCTAACACATTTCTTGGTTTTCCTAAAAAGAAATGAAAAAGTTGTACCTTTGCTAATGAATGGTATAACAACATTAAGTCAATTCCCTCATTGATTGTGTGTTTGGTTTTTAGTTATAAGATTAGTTCATTTTATATTTGTTTTTGAGGGTACGTGTGCTCTTTGTTAGCCTCAGTTTTAAAGAAATTCTAGGACATTATAAAATACAGGATGAAATGTTAACTTTTATTAAACAAAGAGGCATTTCCAGGTAAGAGTAGAATTTTCAAAAGACAATAAGCGTATATATATTTGGTATATAATCTAGGAAGTATGTACTTCCCTAAATGGTTTACCAAGTAATCAAGTATTAGTTCACACCTTTTGGATTTCAAGGTTGTAAAATATATATTGATTATTATTGATTCATTTCCTCTTTCGTTTTGCACATTTTGGTTGCTAAAGTGAATTTGAATGTTTCACGCTTATACCTTTGGGCTGGTATGAAATAGTCTTACCTGGTTTTGTTGAGACTCAATGTTGGAGCCCCATTAGAAAGATTTTAATGTATGTCTGTACCATGTACCATGGTTGTTTCTGAAGCATTTGGTGAGTCAGTTTTCAATTTCCATTTGCTAAACTAAATTGCATAGGGATGCATGGTCCAAAAGGAGAGGGGGAGAAGATGAAATATTAACTGAGGGTATGGGGCAGGACAGAAAGGAAGAAGAGACGGGGAGTAAAGAAGCAATTTTTATAGTACTTGTATATATAAGGAAGAGATAGAGTACGTACTGCATTCTTAAGAAAGGGGTAGGGATTATGAAGGGAGATAATGGAGTTAAGGGACAATATAGAAAATTTTGATAAAAGTAAGGTGTGGAGATGAGAATAGACAGAGAAAGAGAATTATAGACATAAATACAAATTAAATGTGTTAGTTTCGCTGAATTTTTCGTATACAGATTCTAATATTAGCAAAAGTTTTTTGTGTACATTTTATTTTATTAGCAATAGTGTGCCTACCCATAAAGAACTTAAATAAGTGGTACCCCATAAGTTTATATAATCAACATGTCTTTTTACAAATTTTATTATTATTAAATAATTATTGCTTACAAAAATAATAAAAATAAAAGCTATATACGTGATACACAATCTGCTATTTTATTCAAATACTCTCCTTTATCATCTTATAATGCCACAGGAACTAATGAAACTAATTTTGTAAGTTTTTGTCCCAATGTACTACCTTAGGAGCTAATGTAACAAAAATTCGAGTTCCTTTAAGATAACTTCTTCATTTCATTTGTAACAATAGCTCAGGTGAACAAAACTAATGGTCACGACAATTTTTTGTTAGAAAAGTCAGGTAGAATAAGTAGTAAAATAGACAATTATAATCCAATACTTGCTTCACTATAAACATTTGTATGAAGTCATTGGTCTTGTATTTAATTCCAAGGTCTGTTTTTCATTGTCAATTTATCAATTTCTCTAAAATAATTCAAATGTGCACAACTTTTTCAAAATGAACAGGAAGGCTTTTGGATTTTGACAACATTGCCAATGAGTTCCTCACCAACCATATTTTGATAACTTGTCTCCAACTTGGACTAGCAACTTCTCTTTCAAGGACATATGGTTAATTTATAAATGAGATTTTAATGTATTATAATTTGGATATTTCATTCATTGACTTTTGAATGTATTGTCATTGCGGTATGGCTTCTGTACGGACAATTTCTATTTGTCTTATGTATGGTATAGCTCAATTATGTATGGACAATATGTAATTCATTTGAAAAACTCATTGGCGTCCTATATGGCTTATTGGCTGTGATCATCTTGGATCAAAATTCTACCACATATGTATTTGGAACTTTAATTATGGCAGGACTTCAACGGCAAAGTATAGTTACATGTCCCAAGTTTCACACACTTCGGTGGACCTCAAGCATGTTGTTCCGGAGGACGAAGATGGTGAATGAATGTACTCTTTCCTCAAGAGATGGTAAATGAATGTAGTTGAACGGTTGATGTCCAACTCTATTAATGCAAGTTATTATATGTATAAATTAGTTTGACAACAGTATTATGTACTTAGGGCTTTTGCGGTAATGCTTCATGTTCTTAGCCCAATACTCTTTGCTTTTTTATCCTTTTGTGGGACTTAGTAATGGTCCCTAACCTTTATTATACAAGTTATACAAATTGTGTACATTAACTCTAAGTAGACCTGGTTATCGGGCGGGGCGGGTCAGGGTCGGTGCGGGTCAAAAGAGGGTCGGGTATTGAAAGGGTCATTTTTAGCGGGTCGATAATGGGCGGGTCAATAGCGGGTCATTAGTGGGCGGGTCAATAAACGAGCAATGAAAAATGAAAAATAAAAGAGTCATGTGCATGTACAAGTAAATACGAATCTATACACGTAATTTTTTGTATCATTGCTATCTTAATTTTCAAAATAATTGTAGTATAAGTTTGACCCTATAATGACCCTGTCCAATAAAGGCCCTGTCCAATAAGAGCCCTGCCCAATAAAAGCCCTATTAACTTGACCCTAACCCTATATCCATTGGACTACCCTGTCCAATAACCAGGTCTAACTCTAAGGTATTGTGGTAACATCTCTCCAATGTAGTATTAAATCTGGATATTGTGGTTGGGGTTTTTGTTAGAGGAACATGGAGGATATTGAAATGTGTGTTCCCACGAAATACCTACACATCTTGGCTTGCTATTGTGTCTCCTACTATCAACGTCACTTACGTAGTATATTGTAAATTTCTTGTTGTCTATTACATGCAAGTTGAACTTTAGCATAGCCTTTTTAGCATTTATCATATTCTTGTATTTACCGAAAATTTATAAATACCCGTTATTTACGTAATATTTTTACGAAATAAATTTGTATAACTTGGGGGACTGTGCGCTCAACAACTAGTAAGACTAAATGTACCTAGTATAAAATCTGGGCTATAGTAGTATAGTGAGTTAAGATAAAGAATGGGGACTCACCTTTCACATTTTTCACCCTTTAGGATCTACACTTTTTTTTTTCACCTTATAGTACCTCAAATTAATTTTCCGGTAAGTTAACTCAAGACTAACTCACCGATAACCACAACATGAATATAAAAAAATAAAAATAGAAAATAAATAAAGAAAAATCCTCCCAAATTAAATAAAATATGACGGTATACAATTCTTAGTCTATAAAACTCGGCTTGCCTTGCTATGATTTTTCATCGAACATCAAAATTAATTAATCGGTGTTCATCAAACACCAAAATTAATTAATCGGTGTTCATCAAACATCCACTTGAATCTGGTCAATCTTTTTGTATAGTACATTTATAGTCACAGTCTCTGAATATCTTGCATCATTAATTCAACAACCTAAGTTTTACTCCGTAATTCGTAGTTCCTTGAAGCTCGACAATAGTTTCATGACATTATTTTATGAAAAAAAAAAACCAAAACTACCTTGAATCACAAAGTTTTTAAACAGCCCATAATTTTTTTCATTCGAATATAGATAAAATGCAAATAAAAAAATCGAACAACTCATTATTTTTTTTAAGAAAAAGAAAAAACACCAGTAATAGCAAGAGAAGGTTTGACAAAATATTGAAACATAAACATTTTATCTAAAATTGTGATTTTTCGATTATAATCTTTTTTTAAAACAGATAAATAGACATTCTGTTCTAGAGATTGGAGTGGAAAGTCCCTTTGTTTTGAGATGCCTTGACATGGGATTTTAAGAACAAAAGACCTTTTTTTATATTTATTTATTTTTGGGTTTAATGGTAGTTTTTATTGGAAAAAAAGGATAATTCTCATTGGCCAATGGGCTTGAATTGTTTAATATGAAAGCAAATCAATAGCCGCCACGTGTATTTTAACCAAGGGAACTAATCTTTTAACCAAAGGGACTAACCTTTAGTTCACCTAGGTTAATATTGACCGGAAAGTGAATAGTAGGTCCTAAACGGTGAAAAAAAAAAGTTATAGGTCCTAAACGGTAAAAAACTTAAAAGGTGAGTCCCCATATGTGTACTTAACTCGTAGTATAGTACTAAAAATTATAAAATGTATACCTACATATAAAAGAGAAAACAACGTTTGGCTCTAAATGTCAATTGTACAGTGTCATCTTTTTAAAAAATTCCATCCATATCCTCTTTTAGCTTTCTTCTTTTTTTTGTTTTTTTGTTTTTTGTTTGTTTGTGGGAGATTAGGATGATGATGTGTTATTATTCTTTTCTTCTTTTTTTTCTAATTTAATAAAAAAAAACCGGAAGCTGTATTTTTATATTTAATTTCTAATTTAATCATTTTCTGTTTGTTTATTGGAATAAAGGTCTTACGGCTTATTTTCTATTGTACTTCGTAATTTCGTATTATGTTTGTGCCGTCTATTTTTCCTTTAATTTTTTAACTTTATAAAATAATTATACTCTGTATTTTATAAATAGACACCTATTTGATATATGTTCGACAAATATTTATGTATATAGAATAGGAAAAAGATAAGAATTCTTTTTCTTTATATTTATTGTTTTAGTTCGTCTTGAATAGATCGTTCCATTACTATAAATACTCACGAGAACTACAACGTTATTCACACGTAACATTCATTTGGTCCCTATCAGTTTTATCTCTTCTCAATGCCATTCAAATAACTCTTAAAATTACATTTTTTGGTGCGTGGGTAAACAATAAGGGACGAAGGGAGTAATTTTCTTTTCTCTTTTGCAAAACTATTTAACCGTGTTGCAAGTATGTTACTTCCGATTTTTTTATAACTTTTCAAAAAAAAACATTTCTTAATATAGAAATGTTTTGTTTTTAATTTTACAAAAAGGTTAAGAAAAAATTAAAGGTAATTAATCTTTTTAGAGTCTCGGCAATGGAAATATAATCTCAAAGTATGCCCCCAACAAATTAGATATTATGACTTAACAATGGAGAAATAAAAGCATTTATGGACAACCTTAATTAGAGGCTCACCAATTGTTATATACTCTCTAATTGAGTTAATAAAATATTCAAAGAAAATGATATGAGAGGAGAGAGTGAGGACCATGGTAGGAGAACTATATTATTAAATGTTAAAACATATAAAAAATGAAATATAAAAAATGAAATATAACTCATACTTCGTATTAAATATGACCGCTAATAGTAATTGTAACTCATATTAAAATACAAAAGGAGTACTATTTTTGGAAAGAAAAACACATTATATAAGAGAATTGGACAAGGGGACAAAGAAATAAAGACAAAAGCACATTTCTAGAGTATGGTAATGCTCTTGGGTCTCTCGTGAGCAAAATCTCTCTCTTCTTTTGCCTGAAAGGTCTAGAATTGTGCTTTCCGCCCCTGAAAATGCTTCATGTACTATGGCAATCCTTCCATCATATTTTATTCTATAAGTGGATAATTCTGCCCCTAATATACTGTCAAAATGCCAATTAATTTTTTTAATATGTTAAATTTATTTTGGAATAAATTAGTCACACTTTCCCATTTAATGGAAAGTATATAAAGCATTTTTATTGGTTGTTAAATTAATTAGTTGATTTAAGTCTTTTTTTTTTCAATAAATAATAAAATTAGTCTAACTTAATCTAAAAATACAATAAACGTTAAATTTTTGATAAAAGTGAAAACATTATTAAAGAACATTGTTTTCATTGTTCAATTAAAATAATAATAATGATGAATCTTTACTAACATTATTACTCTGTGCGTAGTTGTTAAATCGTGTGAATGATAACTTAAAGTTAAAAAAAAGAACGAAAAGAGTAGTTAAAGTTTCTTACATAATTTAAGCTTTTTTTTTAAATTTTTTTTTTTTTTGGTAAGTAGGGTAATGCTTATTAGTTTAAGGCTAACAATTCGGTTAAAGTTTTTATGCAATTCATAATTTTGCATTTGGGTGTATTGTTATTAATTTTTTTTTTAATATCTTTTGGGATTGAGCAATGATATCAATTTTCCTAATTTATTCTATACATTAGTTGTTATTTATATTTTTCATGCAATAATATTTAATTATTATATTTAAAGACATAATACAATTTAATTAAAAGCATACTAATTTATTACAAATTAGTATCTACTTAAATTAGTACTTTGTTTTGTGTACAAGAGATAATTGAAGATGGCGGGGTACATAAAAAGTCAAGATTGCAGAAGAAAAAAGGGTAAGATTAAGATGTATGTCAAGTTAGTGGAAATGAGGTGAACGTTGGAGAAATATGGAAAAGAAGTCGTTTATGTTTGACCAAAGGTTAAGAGTGCAGATGGTTTAATACGAAGTAGCTAGATATAATTGTAGAATTAGTAACATTGTAAGTTAAGATCATCAAACTTATAATTACATCATATCTATATAATTGGACGGGGTTGGGAAGGAGGAGATCGAGGAGGGAAGGGAGGGAGAGTTATCTTTCATACAAGATTATGTATATAAGATAAGGTTATAAGTACGAGAAAATCTTTCATTAAACAAATCTAGATTTATTCTATATTTTCGAGAAAACTCTTTTTACACAAACTTATTTTATTAGATTAGTATTTGACTTTATTATTTATACGAAGCACTACCTCCGTTCTTTAATGTTTTTTACACTTGCTATTCACAAGGACTCCAATGCAATATTTAACAACTAATATATCCAATTTCGTATGTGAAATTTTTTATAAAAAGTTGGTATTCTGGATATAAATACCAAGACCAATCTAATAAGATCATACATGATGACATTTGATGTATATAATGAGTGAAGGAAATAATGCCCTTGGTCCAAGTATGCATTCTATGTTAAGTCTAATAAGTGCGGTTCAGTATTAATTAACAAGTTAATAATTCAGTGAGATCAAGTGAGCTGAATGCCTAGCTAGAGGCCGCTTCAGTTCAAGTGGATCGGAATTAATGATATTAATCCACAGCTTACTCTTGACTGAACCCGTAGGGCCACACAAATAGTACGTAAACGGATCAAGTATTTAATGGCATTAAATACTCTATCTATGGATATTCGGAATCGACGAATCTTGGTTTCAGTGGGAGCTGAGATCGTCACAAGCAAGAAATGAATACTCCGGAAACGATGATATTGCCGGAAACGGAAATATGGATCGTATCGGAAATATAAATATTATCCAAGTCGTAGATGTTGCCGGAAACGGAAACATGGTACGTATCGGAAAATATTATCGGAAATGGAAATATTGCCGGAATCGGAAATATTGCCGGAAACGGAAATATTGTCAGAATCGGAAATATTATCGGAATCGGAAAATAATTCCGGAAACGGAAATATTAAATATTTGTTCGAAACGGAAATTAATTCCGGAATCGGAAATATTAAATATTGTTCGTATCGGAAATGAATTCCGGAACCGGGAATTTAATCGGAAGCGTATCGTACGAATAAGCATCGGACGAGGCCTGTCGGACGAGGGCCCAGCACGAAGCCAGGCCATCGCCCAGCAAGCCAAGCGCGCCACACGAACAACCAAGGCCACGCCAGGCCCAGCGCAAGGCCAGGCCCAGCAGGCCATGGCAGCGCGCGCAGCGCGCGCAGCAATGGGCTGCGAGCTGTGCTACTGCTCGCGTGGGCTTGCGGCTCGCGTGGGCCGAGCAGCCGTGTGGGCTGTGCGCGGGCATGGCCTGCACGCTCGTGGGTCATGCTCGTGTAGAGTTTGTGTTCACATACGAAACCTAAATTGTGTAGGATTTGTTTGATGATTAAATTCCTAATCCTAAAAGGATAAAATTAATTAGTTAGAGTCCTACTAGGATTCTAGTTTAATTAATTAGTATCCTAATAAGATTCCAGTTCCTTTTCCATACCTCTATAAATAAGGGCCTAGGATCATTATTTGTAGGAACGATTGAAGTATTCAAAGGGTAAGTTTTTGAAAGAAAATTCAGCCACTCTCTTGCACTAATAGCCGAAAATTCCTAAGCACCTTAAGGGCGATTCTAGTTGGTCAATCTTGAGGCGGATCCGGACGTACTGTGGACTATCTACGGAGGGACGACACTTGGAGTTCTAAAGACTTGTTCTTGTTCGGTTCGGGCGCCGCTAGGGAAGGCACGCTACAAAGTGTATGCATCTATACTATGCTAAATGATTATGTGTAAATAATATGCTTTCCTGGCTTTATGGTTTTTCCGCATGATTTATGTATTGTCATATGTATCATAACCTAACAATGGTATCACGAGCCTCTTATTATTTTCATAATCTACATTGCATAAACATGGTTAAATATTACAAATTTGCAAGAATTAAAAAGGGGTGATTAATTTTCGTAATTGTTAATTAATTGCAAATTGCGTTTATTTAATTATACGTACGCAGTTTTTCAGCAGTTTCTTCGTTACTCATCCAAATCGAGTGATTTTTGTGTCAATTCCGCATGTAAAAGGCATTCTAAAATTTTGACAAAAAAAAGTAGTTTTCGGCCGAACCCAGAATTCTCAAATTCGAAGCCTAACTATGACTTTTCGGAGGTTTTAGTTTTTCGAATGCAAAATTTCGTAAATTTAAGATGTTAAATTAAATATTTGCGATTCTTGTTGATAAATCTTGAATTTTTTATTGACCTACTGTATATGTTTAACAAGTTTGAATGCCTAGCCTTGTTAATTATGCAATCTAATTTGTAATTATGATTAATTTGTTGAAAATTGGAATAATTTAGAATTAATTTGATTTTCATAATTAGTTATAATTTAATTAGATACCTATGATTAAAAACCACCATAAAAATTGTAAATTTGTGTTAAATTTTAAATTTTTATGACCTAGACTTGAATCCATGTTAATCGGAAATCAATTAAATAATAAATTTTCGATTTTTCGCCCTAAAATTATGAAATTAATATTATTTATTAATTTGTCATTAATTTTGAATATAAATTTTAATTTTTATGCGACTCGCTCATATAACTTGCACGCACAAAGCAATGGACGCTACGTGTTACCCTTAAGGGGTGTTGTATAGTGCGGGCATGCGACGACGAGCAAGGGAGCTCGTCGCCCATGCGGTACGAATGCAGCGAGCAAGGGCATGGTGCACGAGCACAAGGCAGTAGCCCTGCCTTGTGTCGTGGGCTGTGAGCAATGGGCGTGTGGGCAGGGGCGAGAGCAAGGCACGAGCAGTCGCGTGTGGGCAGCAAGCGTGCTGCGCCACAGCGCGCACTGCCTCGCGCAAGCATGCGGAGCCTCGCGCGCAGCGAGCGCAAGCTCGCGTGCCACGAGCGCTACGCACAGCGTCGATGGCTCGCGCGCAGCGAGCGCCAGCTCGCATACTGCTGCCTCGTGCGATGAGCGCAAGCTCGCGTGCGGGAAAGGCAGGCGCGCAGCGAGCAATGGCTCGCATAAATCGAGCGCTGGGGTGCGCAGCGAGCGATGGCTCGCGTACATCGAGCGCTGGCGCGCGCAGCGAGCACCAACTCGCGTGTTCGATTGATGCCTTGCGATGGGGAGCAGCAGCGATGCGACGCAGCGCATGGGCTGCGCGCACATGGCCAGCGATGGCTGTGTGCGTGTGGCCCATGGGGGTGCGTTGCGTGGGATTGTTGCGTTGCGATTAGATCGTTTTGAAATTTTAATTTGAGATTTTCAGTTTACGTAATTTTAATTAATTTTAAAATTAATAATTTAAATTATTTTCTTGGATTTTAATTTTGAATATTGTAATTATAATAAATTTTATTTATTCTAATTATTTTACTAAAATTAAAATCATGAATTAATTTAAATACGACTGAAATTAAATTAAATTTATGGATTCAATTATAAATTTATATGAGCTTTAAATTTTAATTAAATTTGTATGTTTCCGGTTAGACTAGAAATACATTTTAATGTTTAAATTTAGTAAAACATATGAATTTATTGGTTTAAGTGGGAGCCCCATTTAGTCATAAACTCTTGATTAGGTCTACAAATCCTTAAGGTTAAAACAACTTGATTAGAATTAATAAGGACTGAATAATTTGTAGATTATTGGTGCCCTTGATTAATTGCTGCAAATGTTTATGTGATGCATAATGTGTTTTACTAACCAGCTATGTGGGCCATTCATGATAATGAATGGGTGAATGGTATATATTGTATATGTACTGTTTTGCAGGTTATGAAGTGACTAGTATGGCCCAAATAGGATAGAAAATATGGTCTGCGTACCATTAATTTGAATGTAATTGGTCTAAAGTACCAAAATTGTTTTTCAATTCAAATATGGTCTGCGTACCATCAAATAGTTGTAATTAGTTTTAATTATAGCTTATCCTATTTGAAGAAAATGGTGCCTCCCACGGAGATTTTCAAGATGGACTTTGAAGTTAAAACTTCAAGATGAAGTCGGGCCATACTAGATCACATTTATTTTATGCATGTTTTAAGTTATTTATTGCTTTTAAATATGTCTTAAAATGCATGAGATCAAAGCTTGATTATGTTGCATGATTAAGGATTTTAGTTCACTTAAAATCTAACCAACATAGTAAGAGCCTTAAGTTCCAAACTTAAAAATTGAGTTAAAAGGTGCCATGCCAAAATATACACTTGCTTGGATATCCTTTACATCAATCTAGTAATAGTTTTCGCTCAGCGAGGTGTTACTTATTGGTCCTAAAGGGGCAAGGTACACAAATAATTGTGAGTACATGTTAGTTTTGGTGAAACTCAACGATATAAGTAAGGAGTCCTTTTATGTCGTGGCAAAATCGATAGGTTTACCTAATAAGTTCTTAGACGTACCTATCAACCAAGAATAGTTTCTAGACTATTAGCAAAAGGCTTTTGCTTACCTAAGATGTTTTAGAATTGAGTCGACAAACTGTGCTTAGTTCTTCAATGATTTTAGGATCTTGGAATCATTTTATTCACACCTGCCGGAACAATAAATTCGAATAAAATGCTAATAACTTGTTGAAATTGCATGATTGCTTTAATTTTCAAGTTATTACTCATGATAAATGTTTAGACTTTGCATGCTTCAATGTATGTTTTAATTATTGTTTATAATTAAATATCTTGCACTGCAATAAATCCTTTTAGAAAGGTAACAGTAAATTTCCTCGATTGGTAGTGAATCCAAGAACGATTCACGGAAATGAGAGAAAATGAGCAATTTAAAATGTACGTTTCTTTTAGCGACTTTTATGGTTGTTTTCGAATATCAAAATCGAATGGCAAACCAATTGGTGCTTGTGAATTCAAAATACAATGTAGTTTTGAGATCATAAAGCATTGAGTTTAAACGCTCAGCTTTACCAATGGTTAACAACCTAAAATATTTTTTCCATTTAATTCTCGAATGAGTCTAGTCCCTAGACATTCGAGTAGATCGATGCTTAGAGAACTTTAGAAGCTTCTAGTAAGATCATCTAGTTGAAACAAAATATTCAACATAAATTAAAATGGTAAAGAACCTTGTTGGTGACATTGGACATGTCTAACAAAGTATAAAAGTCAACACTAAAGAATTCAATTCTTAAGACTATAAGAAAGGGTACAAGAAATAGGAAAACAAAGGAACAGATGACAGGAATTTACAATTCCGTTTCTACCTATAAGTTTATGTTTAAAGAGAAGTGACCTAGGAATCAAACTTCCTTGGTATCATATACCGCTTGAGGTTCTTACTTCGGTAATAACTCAAATAATGGAAGCTAGGCTACACTAATGGCCTACAAGTGGGAAATGAAGCATGGCAATGCTACATTAGCTGTAGGGTCATCTAGGTTGTTTTAAGTCCTTTCAAAGGCTGGAACTTAATGGATATTTTGTTCCATGATCAACATACCTAAATTTCTGTTTTCAAACACAGAAAGACTCACATTCAAGGAAAACGAAAAACAATGTTTGTTTGTTTATTTGAATGAAATGGTCAATTACAGGTTGAGTCAATATGCTTGATTAAAACAAACAACTCTTTAAAGAACTTTACTAGGTTCAAATCAACCCCTTGATTTGAGTTCCACTAAATCTTTGGCATTGTTGCTTAGACCATATCAACAAGTTAACATTCAAAAGCTCTATTTTGATAGACTTTTGAAAGTTGATTGATTTCTAGATCAATTTAAGACAACTAGTCTTACTTGTTGAAAGTAACAAAAGATATGAACTATTGTTAGAACGCCTAGACAATAGAGTTCAAAGCTAAAGAAAGATTTTATGACTTTATGGATTTGAGTGAATATAGGTTTATTTACTCAAATGTGATATAAGTTGAATCTGTTTAGCTAGTTCAAAGATTCAGAAGTATAAAATCCACTTGGCAAGAAATCATAAAGATCTAGGTTAGATCATGTTGATGATTACTTAAGTCAAGAATGATCATCAATGATTGTGTGAAATAAAATTCACAATCTAGCTCCATAAGATATGGCATATCTTAGTTGGAATAATCGAAGTCAATTAGTACTTGATTCGATCAATGATGAATCATAAAGACTTTTCCTATAATTTCTAAAACAAAATGCTCAACTACCACCAAACTAAACCAAATTCGTCAAACCTATTGAAAAGTAATTTCAGAATATCTTTTCATAATATATCTAAAGTGTTCCTAAACTCAGTGGGAGCTTAGTGTTTGTTATTCAACAAACTAAGGCCCCAAGTATAGATATATGTTTCATTGTGATTTATTCAAATGAGACACAAGGGTATTGTTTCTACCACGAATTTTTGAGAACATAATGTTTGTTTGCTCGAAATGATGTCCTTTTGGAGATTCGTTTCCAAAATGACAAGTGGGAGAAAATAGACCTCGAAAGTCTTCGAGGCGAACAACAAACATAGAAGGACATTCCGGAGGCTTTTCGAAGTTCTTTAGAAAATCCGAACACGTATTCTTTAAGGACTTTAGAAGTGGCTTTTAAAGAATAGACATCTCTTAGAAGACTTTACAAGTGCTTCAAGGAGAACAGAATATTCAAAGGACTTTCAAGTGGCTATTGATATTCTATTGTTTGATGTTCTATACCCAAGTAGGCATAGAGTTCAAGTCACTGAAACTATGAGATTCTTCTATTAGATAGTGAAGAAACATGGAGTTCAGGTCACTGAAGCTATGCAATTCTTCTATTAGATAGTAAAGAAACCTACAACTTGCAGTCAAACTGTAACGCCCCGACCTCTAATTACATTATTTAAAGCATAATTAGCAGCGGAATTAACCTAATTGGTCAGGGAATTACCTGCCGTAACTCCCTCTTGGGAATTACAAGGCAACCATCAATCATAAGATATTAAATCCCAAAAATTAATATAATAATCTTTAATATTACCAAAATAAAGGTGCATAAATTACTAAAAGTCTTTAATTAAACTATTAAAACTTAAGGCATAAACTAGGTGGGAATTATTAAAGTGAAATCCTCGCCACTACTCGTTCCCATCGTTCCCAGCGGTACCTAAAACAGAAAACAAAATAACGCTGAGCCGAAGACTCAGTAACGAACTATTCTAGCAACGTAAATTCATTTCAATTCATTTTATTTAATAACACAGGGAGAATGGAATAATGTAAAGCATTTTATAAAGTCCTTTATTTAATTCATTTTCAACTTTTAGGGTGCACATGCTAGTCGTGGCAAGTATGACATGGTGGAACGTCTTCCACGATGGACCGCTGTCCATAAACATGGGGCCTTGGCCCGAAAACATGAGAGCCTTGGCTCAATGGGCGGATGCCCCATGGGTACATGCATGACCGAGAATCGTAACCTGTGAACATATACTGCCAAACGGACTAGGAATTTCACTTTCATTTATCATGTTTCGTTTAATTTTACATTTTAGCCTTTTTACTTCAGTAGAAGTAACATAATTCCTTTAGATCATGAGATCATGATAAAACATCATTTAGATCCTGGGATCCATAAAATATCATTTCTTTCCTGGCATCATAGAGACATCATTTCATTCATGGTTTCTTATAAAGATCGTTTTATAAGAATTTCAATCAATCATATTATAGTAAATAATTCAATCAAATCACATTTCATTTCCCGCAATTCATAAAACATGTCAAAGCATTCAATTCATAAATAAATCATAACATTGTATTTTCATAAACGCATTTATAAGGGAATTGCGGGTACTAGCAATAGCCGTTACCTCAACCGTAGTTTTTATAGTCCCTGTCTGATGGATCGTCCTTCCTGAGCCCCGAGTCCAATTTCTTTCAACATATCGAATTATTGAATTAGTATTAAATTAATAAATACTTAAAAATAATAATAAATTTATAGTTAGTGAAATTTTTGAAATAATGAATTTAATAACAGTATAATTTTATAAATTATTGAAAATATTATTAAACGAAATTTCAATCAAAGTTTCATAAATCGATTTACATGAAACATTATTTAATTTTATCAATTAACGAAAATATTATTTAAATCCAATTTTCAGTCCAAAATATAAATCTGAATTTATCATTTAAATTTCATTTAAAACAAATAATAATTGATTAACATGAGTGCTTTAGAGAGAATGGAGCTTACTTTAGGATATTGGGCCTAAGACAAGAGTTGGGCCATAATGTGAAAAATGAAAGAACCAAGTTCCAATTACTGGAACTCGTTCTCTCCTCTTTTGAAACTGACGCGAAGAACAGGGGAGGGCCGAGACAGGGGAACACGAAAGGGATGAGGAGAGGAAGAAGGTGGCGGCGGGGGATCGGGTTTCTCGGTGTCGTTGGATGGTACCGGAACCTCGCCTGGAAGGAGTCGGAGGTGGGGTGGTTCCGAGGCGGCGGAACAACAAGGGGAGGGGAGAGGAAGGTCGAACAAGGCAGGGGATGTTGAGGGTGTTTCTGGGCCGTTCTGGGCGGCGGCTCGCCGGTTATTGGGGACGGAGGTGGGTTCACACAGTGGAGAGGGTGGCTGGGAGCGGTGGTGCGACGCTGGTGGTGCCGCAAGAGAAGAAAGGAGGAGGGAACAGGGGAGTGGGTGGCTGCGGGAAGGGAAGAGGAATTAGGGAGGTGTTGCGGTGGTGATCCAACGGAGCAGCTAGGTGGTGGAGTTGGGTGGTTGACAGTAGAGAATGGTGGTGGCAGCCACCGGCGATGGTGGTGGTTCGAACAAACAGGAAACAAAAAGGGGAGTAAAATTGGTTTCTAGTTATTGAAATTCAACTTGAAATTGGAGTTGATTGAATGAAGAATTGGGGCAGACTTTGATCTGATTTATAGTTTTAAGTGGAGTGAAAGAGAAGCTTAGGTCCTTGGGGAGCAAGGCATGAACATGGACTGAATTCAGGGAAGAGAGAAATGAAGAAATTCTTCATTCTTGCTTGGTACGTGGAGAGCAAGGAAAGAAAGGGAAATGGAATTTTTGGTGCTCCAAGGGCATTTTCGTAATTTCACATTATTAGGCCAAAATTCAGAAAATTGATTTCTATTATTAGGAAATTAATTGGAATAGAAATGGTTAAAAATAAGTTTCGAAATAATCTCTTTTAAAAAAAATATCGTTAACGAAAAATAAATTTAGTTTACGAATAAAATAAGAACTTTTCGAAATTATCAAAAATCCGAAAATAATTAAGATTTAAAAAGGTCGTTAAGCTCGTAAATAAAAAAGAAAAATTATATTATAAAATCCGAAAAGTAAATCGTGTAACAAATCTTAGAATGTCAAGAGAAATAAAACTTCGTAATTTAAAAAATAAAGTTCGAAATTAGGATTTAAAACGATTTTAAGCTAAATAAAAATACTTAAGCCTAATTAATCGAGTTTTAAAAATTCGGGGTATTACATTCTTACCCCCTTAGAAAAAGTTTCGTCCTCGAAACTTGAAAATTAGATTTATAAAATGATTGTTGAAAATTGAAAATGCTCGAATAAGAGTATGATGTTTTATTTTAAAACCAAGATCTCACAATTTAAATCCCGACAATGTCTAGCCTTCATTCCGCCATCATCTTTTAGGATTCCGCTTCAACTCGAGACCTAGAATTGAAGAGTAAAGAATACAAAAGGGGCAAAATTATATTGATCCTTAATCGTCATTAAGGTCAATTACATTCCGCCATCGTCTTTCGTATCTCCACTTTACTTCATAAAATAGGATCGAGGAGCAAGGAACATAAAAGGGGCAAACTTGTTAGCATAGACTAGGCTCCTATTTTACTCTGTGATATCTTGTTTGAAAATATTTTCTCCCGAAAATAGTAACTTTTAATGCAAAATTATAGTTCTGAAAATATATGTATATGTAATGAAAATAAATATTTATCTACCAATTTCAATACTCAAATAATTTGTAAAAGTCATTTATTATATCAATCTCGTACTCTGAGCTCAGGAGAACTTCCATCGGAGACGGCTTCCATGTTTAACAATTAGACTACTAGTACAATCATGCCATGTCAGCATAAACATAATCCATATCATAGAGACATAATTCATGTGAACATTTCAAATTCAACATAAGCATAACATCTAACACACGAGCATGGTTGACCATAACATAATCATTCATAGAAAACATAGTAATTCATACATCATATCGTTCATGGAAAAATAATTAGAGACATTTCACTTTCATTTGCTATTGGCCTCTTTGTTGCAGGAATGTTGTCGTTGACTTTTGTTATTCGATTCGTTTTGATTCCGACCTTCGATCTTTTCTTATACGCCAAACAACTTCGTTGACTACGTTCGTTGCGGGGGTTTGAGTCCAATCGCGTGACTAGAAATATATCGTTAGTCATATGACTTCGTTACTTATCCTTAGGTCGAAAAAAAATCTCATATTTTGCGAAGAATGCTAAGCCATCAAACATGCCTTTATCATAAACAATCTAGCTTCTAGAAAACTTAGTTCATCCTACCTGGTTTTACAAACATGTCATTTTGTCAATTTCTATTCTCAACTCCATTTCATTCCTTAATCATTCATAACTCTTTTCGAATTTCATAACATTCATTAATATCATCAACCTGATAGACGGAATTCTTGATAACTTATTTCAATGCTTTATATGCAACCTCAATTTCATGTCCTCGCCATAAATCGTACTTTTCCTCAGAACATTTTTGCAAAACCTTACATTCTCTAGTTCAACTTCCTTTATGGAGATTATCAAGTATCCTTTTAAATAAATACACAAAAATACTCCTTATTAAAGGCGCGAAAAGGTAAACCAAGAATACCATCAACGTAACTGACATACTAATTCCTGATTACTTGTTTTGGTATAATTCTCAGAACTTCATGTGTACAATCAAATTCCTCTCTTCACCATAAATCATATTCTTTCATAACTTTTAAAAGTTCCAGCTTAGCTTCCTTAACATATATGAATACACACTTAGGTACCTACAACCACAAAACAATCATTATGAAGGGTGCGGAAAAGTAACTCATAAATCAATCATAACTTGAACGCTTTAAACCTTGAATAACCTTAATTTAATTGGTGATTCGCCACTTATAAACATACAAAATCATGCTCTTTCGGTAATCTATCCTTTAACCTTATTGACAGACTAATTCTTGATAGCTTTATTTTGGTAAAATCCTCAAGATCTTATTTATGTGTCAACTCAAATAGGTCTTTTATCATAACTTATGTTGGGTTCATAACTTTTCTGTATAACTCCTTAGCTTCCTTAATAGAGGCATAAGGCATACCAATCATCTTCTAGATAATAGACTTTAGTACTTATAAACATTAATGTATTCGTCATGACTAACACGGGGAGGTAACCCTAGAATCAATATCATTCATAACTTTGAACACTTTAAACCTAAAATAACCTCAACTTAATTAGTGATCCATCACTCATGAAATACATCCTTGGTCTCGTTGAAGGAAATAATGCCCTTGGTCCAAGTATGCATTCTATGTTAAGTCTAATAAATGCGGTTCAGTATTAATTAACAAGTTAATAATTCAGTGAGATCAAGTGAGCTGAATGCCTAGCTAGAGGCCGCTTCAGTTCAAGTGGAATTAATGATATTAATCCACAGCTTACTCTTGACTGAACCCGTAGGGTCACACAAATAGTACGTAAACGGATCAAGTATCTAATGGCATTAGATACTCTATCTATGAATATTCGGAACCGACGGATCTTGGTTTCAGTGGGAGCTAAGATCGTCACAGGCAAGAAATGAATACTCCGGAAACGATGATATTGCCGGAAACGGAAATATGGATCGTATCGGAAATATAAATATTATCCAAGTCGTAGATGTTGCCGGAAACGGAAACATGGTACGTATCGGAAAATATTATCGGAAATGGAAATATTGCCAGAATCGGAAATATTGCCGGAAACGGAAATATTGTCAGAATCGGAAATATTACCGGAATCGGAAAATAATTCCGGAAACGGAAATATTAAATATTTGTTCGAAACGGAAATTAATTCCGGAATCGGAAATATTAAATATTGTTCGTATCGGAAATGAATTCCGGAATCGGAAAATTTAATCGGAAGCGCATCGTACGAATAAGCATCGGACGAGGCCTGCCGGACGAGGCCCAGCACGAAGCCAGGCCATCGCCCAGCAAGCCAAGCGCGCCGCACAAACAGCAAGGCCAGGCCCAGCAGGCTGCGCGCAGCGCGCAGCGCGCACAGCGCGCACAGCACGCGCAGCGCACAGCGCGCGCAGCGCGCAGCGCGCGCGGGCGCTGAGTGGGCTGCTGCTCGCGCGCACGCATGAGGCCCATCGTGGCTGTCGTGCGTGTGTGTGCAAGTGTTTGTGTTCGTGCACGTTTCCTAAAACATGCAGAGTTCGGTTAATGATTAAATTCCTAATTCTATTTGATAAATTAATTAAATTAGAGTTCTTGTAGGATTCTAGGTTTGATTAATTTGTATCTGAATAGGATTACGATTCCCTTTCCATACCGCTATAAATATGAGGCTAGGGCTCACAATTTATAACACAAGTTTAAAAGTATTCAAAGTGAGTTTTTGAGAGAAAAAATTCAGTCACACATTTGCCTATAAAGTGCCGAAAATAATAGTACCTTAAGGGCGATTCTAGTTGGTCAATCTTAAGGCGGATCCGGACGTACTGTGGACTATCTACGGAGGGACGACACTTGGAGTCCTAAAGACTTGTTCTTGTTCGGTTCGGGCGCAGCTAGGGAAGGCACGCAACAAAGAGTATGCATCTAATCTATGCTAAATGATTATGTGTAAATAATATGTATTCCTGGGTTTATGGTTTTTCCGCATGATTTATGAATTATCATATGTATCATAACCTAACACTCGTTTGGTACTATAATATTTATTCTATCCTTAAAGATTTCATAACCATGAAAATTCCTCAAAACAATTCATATCCACAAAATCTTTGAGTTCGCACCGTGCTTAACTTAACTTCTTCAAAGGAAATGCTTAAACTTTGCCTAGTTTATCTAAGATAGAAAAACTCATAACATGACATGTGACGGTAAACATAAAATCCAGGGAAGTTCGATTCTAAAGCGAGAGAGAGCTAAATCAAAATAATATCGGCGTTGGCGTCATCTTTGTCCTTTATCATGTAATCTCTTACGTATGTTGACGAGCGTGATGGATTTAGCATTGTTGTTGTTCATGATTGGTCGAGGTTG
This sequence comes from Spinacia oleracea, assembly GCF_020520425.1. Lineage (NCBI taxonomy): Eukaryota > Viridiplantae > Streptophyta > Magnoliopsida > Caryophyllales > Amaranthaceae > Spinacia > Spinacia oleracea. Next base: position 145,949,662 of record NC_079490.1, on the reverse strand, counting down.
ATGTTCCGATATTCGTTGGAGGTGGTTTAGGACATTCTTTAACGAAATAATCTTTTCCTTGACATAAATAAAAAGTATTCGTTTTAGCACAATATTCAATTCCATTTGTTAGAGTATTTTGAAAATCTCGAGTAGTTGATCCATATGATTGACCTAGTCTTCAAATTCTCAAATTCGAAGCCTAACTATGACTTTTCGAAGGTTTTAGTTTTTCGAATGCAAAATTTCGTAAATTTAAGATGTTAAATTAAATATTTGCGATTCTTGTTGATAAATCTTGAATTTTTGATTGACCTACTGCATATGTTTAACAAGTTTGAATGCCTAGTCTTGTTAATTATGCAATCTAATTTGTAATTATGATTAATTTGTTGAAAATTAGAATAATTTAGAATTAATTTGATTTTCATAATTAATTGTAATTTAATTAGAAACCTATGATTAAAAACCACCATAAAAATTGTAAATTTACGATAAATTTTAAATTTTTATGACCTAGACTTGAATCCATAACAATCGGAAATCAATTGGATAATAAATTTTCGATTTTTCGCCCTAAAATTATGAAATTAATATTATTTATTAATTTGTCATTAATTTTAAATATAAATTTTAAATTTATGCGATTCGTTCATATAACTTGCACGCACGAAGCAATGGACGCTTCGTGTTACCCTTAAAGGGTGTTGTATAAAGCGGGCATGCGACGACGAGCAAGGGAGCTCGTCGCCCGTGCGGCACGAATGCAATGAGCAAGGGCGTAGTGCACGAGCACAAGGCAGCAGCCCTGCCTTGTGTTGTGTGCCACGACCAATGGACGAATGGGCATGGGCGTAGGGCGAACCAAGGCAGTCGCGTGTGGGCAGCAAGCAAGCTGCGCCACAACGCGCGCTGCCTCGCACAAGAGCGCGCAGCCTCGCGCGCAGCGAGCGCAAGCTCGCGTGCCACGAGCGCTGCGCCTAGCATTGCTCGCGCGCACAGCGAGCGATGTCGCCCGCCCAGCGAGCGATGTCGCGCGCCCAGCGAGCGATGGCTCGCGCGCCCAGCGAGCGATGTCGCGCGCCCAGCGAGCGATGTCGCGCGCGCACTGCGAGCGATAGCCCGCGTGCGATGAGCGCTGGCGCGCGCAGCGAGCACCAATGCTTGCGGAGGCTTGCGATAGGGATGCAGCAGCTATGCGACGAGCGCATGGGCTGCGCGCACATGGCCAGCAATGGCTGTGTGCGTGCGGCCCATGGGCGTGCTACGCGTAGGGTGTTTGCGTTACGATTAGATCGTTTTGAATGTTTAATTTGAAAATTTCAGTTCACGTAATTTTAATTAATTTTAAAATTAATAATTTAAATTATTTTCTTGGATTTTAATTTTGAATATTATAATTATAATAAATGTTATTTATTCTAATTATTTTACTAAAATTAAAATCATGAATTAATTTAAATGCGACTGAAATTAAATTAAATTTTTGGATTCAATTATAAATTTATATGAGCTTTAAATTTTAATTAAATTTGTATGTTTCCGGTTAGACTAGAAATACATTTTTATGTTTAAAATTAGTAAAGCATATGAATTTATTGGTTTGAGTGGGAGCGCTTTTAGTCATAAACTCTTGATTAGGTCTACAAATCCTTAAGGTTAAAACAACTTGATTAGAATTAATAAGGACTGAATAATTGGTAGATTATTGGTGCCCTTGATTAATTGCTGCAAATGTTTACGTGATGCATAATGTGTTTTACTAACCAGCTATGTGGGCCATTCATGATAATGAATGGGTGAATGGTATATATTGTATATGTACTGTTTTGCAGGTTATGAAGTGACTAGTATGGCCCAAATAGGATAGAAAATATGGTCTGCGTACCATTAATTTGAATGTAATTGGTCTAAAGTACCAAAGTTATTTTTCAATTCAAATATGGTCTGCGTACCATCAAATAGTTGTAATTAGTTATAGCTTATCCTATTTGAAGAAAATGGTGCCTCCCACGGAGATTTTCAAGACGGACTTTGAAGTCAAAGCTTCAAGATGAAGTCGGGCCATACTAGATCACAAATATCTTATGCATGTTTTAAGTTATTTATTGTTTTAAATATGTCTTAAAATGCATGAGATCAAAAGCTTGATTATGTTGCATGATTAAGGATTTTAGTTCACTTAAAATCTAACCAACATAGTAAGAGCCTTAAGTTCCAAACTTAAAAATTGAGTTAAAAGGTGCCATGCCAAAATATACACTTGCTTGGATATCCTTTACATCAATCTAGTAATAGTTTTCGCTCAGCGAGGTGTTACTTATTGGTCCTAAAGGGGCAAGGTTCACAAATAATTGTGAGTACATGTTAGTTTTGGTGAAACTCAACGATATAAGTAAGGAGTCCTTTTATGTCGTGGCAAAATCGATAGGTTTACCTAATAAGTTCTTAGACGTACCTATCAACCAAGAGTAGTTTCTAGACTATTAGCAAAAGGCTTTTGCTTACCTAAGATGTTTTAGAATTGAGTCGACAAACTGTGCTTAATTCTTCAATGGTTTTAGGGTCTTGGAATCATTTTATTCACACCTGCCGGAACAATAAAATCGAATAAAATGCTAATAACTTGTTTGAATTGCATGGTTGCTTTAATTTCAAGTTATTATTCATGATAAATGTTTAGACTTTGCATGCTTCAATGTATGTTTTAATTATTGTTTATAATTAAATATCTTGCACTGCAGTAAATCCTTTTAGAAAGGTAACAGTAAATTTCCTCGATTGGTAGTGAATCCAAGAACGATTCACGGAAAAAGAGAGAAAGTGAGCAATTTAAAATGTACATTTCTTATATCGACTTTTATGGTTGTTTTCGAATATCAAAATCGAATGGCAAACCAATTGGTGCTTGTGAATTCAAAATACATTGTAGTTTTGAGATCATAAAGCATTGAGCTTAAACGCTCAGCTTTACCAATGGTTAACAACCTAATATCTTTGTCCATTTAATTCTCGAATGAGTCTAGTCCCTAGACATTCGAATAGATCGATGCTTAGAGAACTTTAGAAGCTTCTGGTAAGATCATCTAGTTGAAACTTAATATTCAACATAAATTAAATGTTAAGAACCTTGTTGGGGTGACATTGGACATGTCTAACAAAGTATAAAAGTCAACACTAAAGAATTCAATTCTTAAGACTATAAGAAAGGGTACAAGAAATAGGAAAGCGAGGAACAAATGAAAGGAATTTACGATTCCGTTTCTACCTATAAGTTTATGTTTAAAGAGAAGTGACCTAGCAATCAAACTTCCTTGGTATCATATACCGCTTGAGGTTCTTACTTCGGTAAAAACTCAAACAATGGAAGCTAGGCTACACTAATGACCTACAAGTGGGAAATGAAGCATGGCAATGCTACATTAGCTGTAGGGTCATCTAGTCTGTTTTAAGTCCTTTCAAAGGCTGGAACTTAATGGCTATTTTGTTCCATAATCAGCATACCTAAATTTCTGCTTCAAACACAGAAAGACTCACATTCAAGAAAAACAAAAACAATGTTTGTTTGTTTATTTGAATAAAATGGTCAATTACAGGTTGAGTCAATATGCTTGATTAAAACAAACAACTCTTTAAAGAACTTTACTAGGTTCAAATCAACCCCTTGATTTGAGTTCCACAAATCTTTGGCATTGTTGCTTAGACCATATCAACAAGTTAACATTCATAAGCTCTATTTTGATGGACTTTTGAAAGTTGATTGATTTCTAGATCATTTTAAGACAACTAGTCTTACTTGTTGAAAGTAACAAAGAATATGAATTATTGTTAGAACGCCTAGACGATAGAGTTCAAAGCTAAAGAAAGGTTTTATGACTTTATTATTTCACATGGATTTGAGTGAATGTAGGTTTATTTACTCAAATGTGATATAAGTTGAATCTGTTTGGCTAGTTCAAAGATTCAGAAGTATAAAATCCACTTGGCAAGAAATCATAAAGATCTAGGTTAGATCATGTTGATGATTACTTGAGACCAAATATGATCATCAATGATTGTGTGGTGTAATTTCACAATCTAGGTCCATAAGATATGGCATATCTAACTTGGAATGATCGAAGTCGATTAGTACTTGATTCGATCAATGATGGATCATAAAGACTTTTCCTTTAATTTCTAAAACAAAATGCTCAACTACCACCAAACTAAACCAAATTCGTCAAAGCTATTGAAAAGTAATTTCAGAATAACTTTTCATAAAATATATCTAGAGAGTTGCAAAACTCAGTGGGAGCTTAGTGTTTGTCATTCGACAAACTAAGGCTCAAGTATAGATATATGTTTCATTATGATTTATTCAAATGAAACACAAGGGTATTGTTTCTACCACGAATTTTTTGAGAACATAATGTTTGTTTGCTCGAAATAATGTCCTTTTGGAGATTCGTTTCCAAAATGACAAGTGGGAGAAAATAGACCTCGAAAGTCTTCGAGGCGAACAACAAACATAAACGGACATTCCGGAGGCTTTTCGAAGTGCTTCAGAAAATCCGAACTTATTCTTTAAGGACTTTAGAAGTGGCTTTAAAGAATAGATATCTCCTAGAAGACTTTACAAGTGCTTCAAGGAGAACAGAATATTCAAAGGACTTTCAAGTGGCTATTGATATTCTATTGTTTGATGTTCTATACCCAAGTAGGCATAGAATTCAAGTCACTGAAACTATGAGATTCTTCTATTAGATAGTGAAGAAACATAGAGATCAGGTCAATGAAACTATGAGATTCTTCTATTAAATAGTGAAGAAACCTACAACTTGCAGTCAAACTATTATCACGTAGATTAATGAGTTTGTGACTTGTAAGAAAGCTATGACGAAACCTAGATTCCCTAAAATGGTTAGAGGCCATATATAGACTCAAATGTTTTAAATGGCTAGAGGCCATAAAACATACTCAATGTTTTGATGACAAAATTGAAATTTTGTTGATTTGCAAGAATAGGTTCACACCTATTGGTTGCAAGTTTGTTTTAAGGATAAAAACCATCAAACATGAATTGTGTTCACACACAAAGCTAGATTAGTTGCTAAAAGTTACAAGCAAATTCACGATGTGGATTGTGTTGAAACCTCATGCATAATCGTAATGCTCAAGTCTATAATTCAAGCAATGATTGCATATTGGTACATATAGCAATTGGATGACAAAACGTATTCCTCAATCAAATGTTGGAATAAACTATGTACATGGTATGTCATAGGATTTGTGGATCCAAATAAATGCTTGAAAAAGAAAGCTAGCTTATGAAATCTAAGTACAGATTTAAGCAAGCAATTGGGAATTAGAAATGTATTTTAGTGAAGCTAATAAGTATTTTAGTTTCATAAAATGTACATGATTCTTATAGATATATAAGAAGTTTAGTGGGAGTACATAAAACTTAATTGGTCCTATGTGTATCACACACATATCTCTCTATTGTAAAATAACATTCAAATGCTAATGACTTAGATTTGAAATTATTCATCAATGATGGACCATGGCGAAACTTAGTACATACTGGGTATTAAGATCTATTTACAAAGATCTTATAATATTGTTTTAGATTAAGTAATGGCATTTACTAAATCAAACACGAAAGTCTCCATTGGAGATATTCGACCCATGTGAATAAATCTAAGTAAAGAATGTTTGAACTATGTATAAGCATTTACTAAGTTAAACATCAAAGAGTCTAAATAAGATTCTAAACCTATATTATATGTCAAAGAATTTAGCTGGATTTAGTATCTACTGAAACTAGATGAGCTGAAGTTACATGAATAGAATTCAATTGGGAATTATTCTGCAAAAGAATTTATCATGTATGATATAATATGAGGATCGCCAAAAACGTATCGTATGACTTTAGGCATGACGAACATATACCAATCTCTATTGATCTAAGTGAAGATCAACTAGATTGAGATCAAGAATACTTATGGTACTTGAAAAGGTACATAGGAATAGTTCTTGATTCAAGGAAATAAAGATATGCTAAATATTGATGCTACACGCATAAACACTGGCAAAGGATCAAGCAAGACCCTTTGGAGTTAACCATTGATAAGGACGAGCTATAGAGCATCGTGTTTTGAAATGGCAACATGGATTGGAGACCATGAGTTGTTGCGTGGGAAATTAAAATATTAATTTATATGTTCTAAGATATAGTTGGAGAGTCTTCCACATATCTATGAACTGCTTGGATAGGTAAATCCAAACAAAGCATCACTAGCAACCTATACAGTTGAAGTAAAAGTGATTATTGCCTAAGAAGCAATAAAACAGGGTTGTTTAAAGTTCTTCACTGAACTTGGGTAGATCACCTATCTGCTGGCTTGATGGTTCTTCATTGAAAAATGCGTAGAACCACTCTTGAAGCAAGAAAAACGTCTGCTAACTTGATGGTTCTTCATTGCAAAATGAGTAAAACCACCATCGAAGTAAGAAAGACTAGATCGCATAATAAACAAACTCGAAAAGATCTTATCATCATATCTCGAAGAACATTCGATGAAAAGGATATTAAGATTGGCAAAGCATGATAACTAAACCTATGCAACAAGTGAGAAGCAACACTCACATTGTCGCACTGGAAATCAAGCATAGCTTTGAATTCCATGAATTATTTTAGAAGATGGGTTTGAGGCCCATGGTTATAAAACATTGGGGTTGAACATTTATCATATATGAAATGTATTTTCATATTCCATTTAATCTTGGTTTAGTATTAAATGATGAGTCCCTTCAAATTTGACGATATATTCAAGATAGACTGTCAGGACCAGTCCTGTGACTAAGAAATGTCTATCAAGTGAACTTGAATGTCAAAGGTTGAAAATGGTCCCTAGTCGGAGTTTTCTATAAAATTGGACGCATAGAAAACGTTAGACGATTAGAATGCAAGATGACTAGTAGTTCTGTTTCTTGAACTATGTGGACATGGCAATGTCATAATCATTTGCATAGATACTTACTTTGGGAAGACTAGTATCGGACGAGACCTATGAAACTTTACTGTAAGAGATGAAAGTCTGTCATAAGTAAATTTCATTAAATTATTAGACACTAAATCCTCAATACCTGAGTGATTTGAGATTACTTGTTTGAGAACTGGTTGCTTTGACGTTGACCAACCGTCGCACCGTAAAAGGAGGCTATAAAGGCAACGCTCAGGTAATCACCTATCAAACGAAGTCTAATCTCAAGATCGCAAGATTGGGATTGTCCTCCCATAAATCGGGATGAGATGCTTAAAAGTTGTACAAGGCCACTCGGAGAGCTAGAAACTGTGAAATGCATGGCCGTGCTCGGATGAATCATAGGCTATGATTATCTGTTTATTTGATCAGTTGAACTCTGAAACCGAGGAACACCTCTGGACATAATAAGGATGACAACTCTTACCTTATGTTCAAGAGCAAGCATCGAGCGACAAAGGAATTAGGAAATGCACACTTGTCCCTAAGGACAAGTGGGAGACTGAAGGAAATAATGCCCTTGGTCCAAGTATGCATTCTATGTTAAGTCTAATAAATGCGGTTCAGTACTAATTAACAAGTTAATAATTCAGTGAGATCAAGTGAGCTGAATGCCTAGCTAGAGGCCGCTTCAGTTCAAGTGGAATTAATGATATTAATCCACAGCTTACTCTTGACTGAACCCGTAGGGTCACACAAATAGTACGTAAACGGATCAAGTATCTAATGGCATTAGATACTCTATCTATGAATATTCGGAACCGACGGATCTTGGTTTCAGTGGGAGCTAAGATCGTCACAGGCAAGAAATGAATACTCCGGAAACGATGATATTGCCGGAAACGGAAATATGGATCGTATCGGAAATATAAATATTATCCAAGTCGTAGATGTTGCCGGAAACGGAAACATGGTACGTATCGGAAAATATTATCGGAAATGGAAATATTGCCAGAATCGGAAATATTGCCGGAAACGGAAATATTGTCAGAATCGGAAATATTACCGGAATCGGAAAATAATTCCGGAAACGGAAATATTAAATATTTGTTCGAAACGGAAATTAATTCCGGAATCGGAAATATTAAATATTGTTCGTATCGGAAATGAATTCCGGAATCGGAAAATTTAATCGGAAGCGCATCGTACGAATAAGCATCGGACGAGGCCTGCCGGACGAGGCCCAGCACGAAGCCAGGCCATCGCCCAGCAAGCCAAGCGCGCCGCACAAACAGCAAGGCCAGGCCCAGCAGGCTGCGCGCAGCGCGCACAGCGCGCACAGCACGCGCAGCGCACAGCGCGCACAGCGCGCGCAGCGCGCAGCGCGCGCGGGCGCTGAGTGGGCTGCTGCTCGCGCGCACGCATGAGGCCCATCGTGGCTGTCGTGCGTGTGTGTGCAAGTGTTTGTGTTCGTGCACGTTTCCTAAAACATGCAGAGTTCGGTTAATGATTAAATTCCTAATTCTATTTGATAAATTAATTAAATTAGAGTTCTTGTAGGATTCTAGGTTTGATTAATTTGTATCTGAATAGGATTACGATTCCCTTTCCATACCGCTATAAATATGAGGCTAGGGCTCACAATTTATAACACAAGTTTAAAAGTATTCAAAGTGAGTTTTTGAGAGAAAAAATTCAGTCACACATTTGCCTATAAAGTGCCGAAAATAATAGTACCTTAAGGGCGATTCTAGTTGGTCAATCTTAAGGCGGATCCGGACGTACTGTGGACTATCTACGGAGGGACGACACTTGGAGTCCTAAAGACTTGTTCTTGTTCGGTTCGGGCGCAGCTAGGGAAGGCACGCAACAAAGAGTATGCATCTAATCTATGCTAAATGATTATGTGTAAATAATATGTATTCCTGGGTTTATGGTTTTTCCGCATGATTTATGAATTATCATATGTATCATAACCTAACACTCGTTTGGTACTATAATATTTATTCTATCCTTAAAGATTTCATAACCATGAAAATTCCTCAAAACAATTCATATCCACAAAATCTTTGAGTTCGCACCGTGCTTAACTTAACTTCTTCAAAGGAAATGCTTAAACTTTGCCTAGTTTATCTAAGATAGAAAAACTCATAACATGACATGTGACGGTAAACATAAAATCCAGGGAAGTTCGATTCTAAAGCGAGAGAGAGCTAAATCAAAATAATATCGGCGTTGGCGTCATCTTTGTCCTTTATCATGTAATCTCTTACGTATGTTGACGAGCGTGATGGATTTAGCATTGTTGTTGTTCATGATTGGTCGAGGTTGATGTTCCGATATTCGTTGGAGGTGGTTTAGGACATTCTTTAACGAAATAATCTTTTCCTTGACATAAATAAAAAGTATTCGTTTTAGCACAATATTCAATTCCATTTGTTAGAGTATTTTGAAAATCTCGAGTAGTTGATCCATATGATTGACCTAGTCTTCAAGTTCCATTGAATTGGCTTGCGATCATAGATTGGTGGATTCGAGGGTGATTAGTGACGCAATTTCGTTTGCATTAGTGACTTTCGTTTTTCGAGAATCTTGACCACTTCAGCTGACAACGTACTTGCAGTTCTTAATCGTTCCATCATCTCCTTGGGGTCTACTATAGATTGCTCGTCATAGAAATCAACGTAGGAAACCTCATTGTGAGCGACGTTATCGTGAATGTTGCGCTTTGTTGTGAGCTTCGTTCGTGGCATCGTTGGTAAGTTCGATAATCGATATTTCGCATAACATATTTAATCAAGAAAACATCAATAACATAAGAAATGAATCCCTTTTATCCCGTGCGTTCCTACGCTCACACTCATTTCATTTTAACTTGACTTGATTTTAACATATTCTTTTTAACTTATTCCTTAAAACTCTTTGCTTAAAGCCTATTGAATTCTACTATGCGCAAAAACCCGTAAGGTTTAGCACTTATGGTCCAGAACCTTTGCTCTGAATACCAAACTGTAACGCCCCGACCTCTAATTACATTATTTAAAGCATAATTAGCAGCGGAATTAACCTAATTGGTCAGGGCATTACCTGCCGTAACTCCCTCTTGGGAATTACAAGGCAACCATCAATCATAAGATATTAAATCCCAAAAATTAATATAATAATCTTTAATATTACCAAAATAAAGGTGCATAAATTACTAAAAGTCTTTAATTAAACTATTAAAACTTAAGGCATAAACTAGGTGGGAATTATTAAAGTGAAATCCTCGCCACTACTCGTTCCCATCGTTCCCAGCGGTACCTAAAACAGAAAACAAAATAACGGTGAGCCGAAGACTCAGTAACGAACTATTCTAGCAACGTAAATTCATTTCAATTCATTTTATTTAATAACACAGGGAGAATGGAATAATGTAAAGCATTTTATAAAGTCCTTTATTTAATTCATTTTCAACTTTTAGGGTGCACATGCTAGTCGTGGCAAGTATGACATGGTGGAACGTCTTCCACGATGGACCGCTGTCCATAAACATGGGGCCTTGGCCCGAAAACATGAGAGCCTTGGCTCAATGGGCGGATGCCCCATGGGTACATGCATGACCGAGAATCGTAACCTGTGAACATATACTGCCAAACGGACTAGGAATTTCACTTTCATTTATCATGTTTCGTTTAATTTTACATTTTAGCCTTTTTACTTCAGTAGAAGTAACATAATTCCTTTAGATCATGAGATCATGATAAAACATCATTTAGATCCTGGGATCCATAAAATATCATTTCTTTCCTGGCATCATAGAGACATCATTTCATTCATGGTTTCTTATAAAGATCGTTTTATAAGAATTTCAATCAATCATATTATAGTAAATAATTCAATCAAATCACATTTCATTTCCCGCAATTCATAAAACATGTCAAAGCATTCAATTCATAAATAAATCATAACATTGTATTTTCATAAACGCATTTATAAGGGAATTGCGGGTACTAGCAATAGCCGTTACCTCAACCGTAGTTTTTATAGTCCCTGTCTGATGGATCGTCCTTCCTGAGCCCCGAGTCCAATTTCTTTCAACATATCGAATTATTGAATTAGTATTAAATTAATAAATACTTAAAAATAATAATAAATTTATAGTTAGTGAAATTTTTGAAATAATGAATTTAATAACAGTATAATTTTATAAATTATTGAAAATATTATTAAACGAAATTTCAATCAAAGTTTCATAAATCGATTTACATGAAACATTATTTAATTTTATCAATTAACGAAAATATTATTTAAATCCAATTTTCAGTCCAAAATATAAATCTGAATTTATCATTTAAATTTCATTTAAAACAAATAATAATTGATTAACATGAGTGCTTTAGAGAGAATGGAGCTTACTTTAGGATATTGGGCCTAAGACAAGAGTTGGGCCATAATGTGAAAAATGAAAGAACCAAGTTCCAATTACTGGAACTCGTTCTCTCCTCTTTTGAAACTGACGCGAAGAACAGGGGAGGGCCGAGACAGGGGAACACGAAAGGGATGAGGAGAGGAAGAAGGTGGCGGCGGGGGATCGGGTTTCTCGGTGTCGTTGGGTGGTACCGGAACCTCGCCTGGAAGGAGTCGGAGGTGGGGTGGTTCCGAGGCGGCGGAACAACAAGGGGAGAGGAGAGGAAGGTCGAACAAGGCAGGGGATGTTGAGGGTGTTTCTGGGCCGTTCTGGGCGGCGGCTCGCCGGTTATTGGGGACGGAGGTGGGTTCACACAGTGGAGAGGGTGGTTGGGAGCGGTGGTGCGACGCTGGTGGTGCCGCAAGAGAAGAAAGGAGGAGGGAACAGGGGAGTGGGTGGCTGCGGGAAGGGAAGAGGAATTAGGGAGGTGTTGCGGTGGTGATCCAACGGAGCAGCTAGGTGGTGGAGTTGGGTGGTTGACAGTAGACAATGGTGGTGGCAGCCACCGGCGATGGTGGTGGTTCGAACAAACAGGAAACAAAAAGGGGAGTAAAATTGGTTTCTAGTTATTGAAATTCAACTTGAAATTGGAGTTGATTGAATGAAGAATTGGGGCAGACTTTGATCTGATTTATAGTTTTAAGTGGAGTGAAAGAGAAGCTTAGGTCCTTGGGGAGCAAGGAATGAACATGGACTGAATTCAGGGAAGAGAGAAATGAAGAAATTCTTCATTCTTGCTTGGTACGTGGAGAGCAAGGAAAGAAAGGGAAATGGAATTTTTGGTGCTCCAAGGGCATTTTCGTAATTTCACATTATTAGGCCAAAATTCAGAAAATTGATTTCTATTATTAGGAAATTAATTGGAATAGAAATGGTTAAAAATAAGTTTCGAAATAATCTCTTTTAAAAAAAATATCGTTAACGAAAAATAAATTTAGTTTTCGAATAAAATAAGAACTTTTCGAAATTATCAAAAATCCGAAAATAATTAAGATTTAAAAAGGTCGTTAAGCTCGTAAATAAAAAAGAAAAATTATATTATAAAATCCGAAAAGTAAATCGTGTAACAAATCTTAGAATGTCAAGAGAAATAAAACTTCGTAATTTAAAAAATAAAGTTCGAAATTAGGATTTAAAACGATTTTAAGCTAAATAAAAATACTTAAGCCTAATTAATCGAGTTTTAAAAATTCGGGGTATTACACAAACTATTAATGAGTTTGTGACCTGTAAGAAAGCTATGACGAAACCCAGATTCCCTAAAATGGTTAGAGGCCATATATAGACTCAAATGTTTTAAATGGTTAGAGGCCATAAAACATACTCAATGTTTTGATGACAAAATTGAAATTTTGTTGATTTGCAAGAATAGTTTCACACCTATTGGTTGCAAGTTTGTTTTAAGGATAAAAACCATCAAACATGAAATTGTGTTCACACACAAAGCTAGATTAGTTGCTAAAGGTTACAAGCAAATTCATGGCATGGATTGTGTTGAAACCTTATGCATAATCTTAATGCTCAAGTCTATAAATCAAGCAATAATTACATATTGGTACATATGACTATTGGATGACAAAACGTATTCCTCAATCAAATGTTGGAAGAAACTATGTACTTGGTATGTCATAGGATTTGTGGATCCAAATAAATGCTTGAAAAAGAAAGCTAGCTTATGAAATCTAAGTACAGATTTAAGCAAGCAATTGGGAATTAGAAATGTATTTTATGAAGCTAATAAGTATTTTAGTTTCATAAAATGTACATGATTCTTATAGATATATAAGAAGTTTAGTGGGAGTACGTAAAACTTAATTGGTCCTATGTGTATCATACACATATCTCTCTATTGTGAAATAACATTCAAATGCTAATGACTTAGATTTGAGATTACTCATCAATGATGGACCATGGCGGAACTTAGTACATACTGGGTATTAAGATCTATTTACAAAGATTTTATATTATTGTTTTGGATTAAGTAATGGCATTTACTAAATCAAACACGAAATACTCCATTGGAGATATTCGACCCATGTGAATAAATCTAAGTAAAGAATGTTTGAACTATGTATAAGAATTTACTAAGTTAAACATCAAAGGATCTGAGTAAGATTCTTAACCTATATTATATGTCAAAGAATTTAGCTGGATTTAGTATCTACTGAAACTAGATGAGCTAAAGTTACATGAATAGAATTCGATTGGAATTATTCTGCAAAAGAATTTATCATGTATGATATAATATGAGGATCGCCAAAAACGTATCGTATGACTTTAGGCATGACGAACATATACCAATCTCTATTGATCTAAGTAAAGATCAACTAGATTGAGATCAAGAATACTTATGGTACTTGAAAAGGTACATAGGAATAGTTCTTGATTCAAGGAAATAAAGATATGCTAAATATTGATGCTACACGCATAAACACTGGCAAAGGATCAAGCAAGACCCTTTGGAGTTAACCATTGACAAGAACGAGCTAAAGAGCATCGTGTTTTGAAATGGCAACATGGATTGAAGACCATGAGTTGTTGCGTGGGAAATTAAAATAATAATTTCTATGTTCTAAGATATAGTTGGAGAGTCTTCCACATATCTGTGAACTGCTTGGATAAGTAGATCCAAACAAAGCATCACTAGCAACCTATACAGTTGAAGTAAAAGTAATTATTGCCTAAGAAGCAATAAAATAGAGTTGTTTATATGAGTTCTTCATTGAACTTGGGAAGATCACATGTCTGTTGACTTAATGGTTCTTCATTGCAAAATGCGTAGAACCACTAATGTAGCAAGAAAGACTAGATCACAAAATAAACATACTCAAAAGTTCTTATCATCATATCTCGAAGAACATTCGATGAAAAGGATGTTAAGATTGGCAAAGCGTGATAACTAAACCTATGCAACAAGTGAGAAGCAACACTCACGTTGTAGCACTGGAAATCAAGCATAGCTTTGAATTCCATGAACTGTTTTAAAGATGGGTTTGAGGCCCATGGTTGTAAAACAATGGGGTTGAACATTTATCATATATGAAATGTATTTTCATATTCCATTTAATCTTGGTTTAGTATTAAATGATGAGTCCCTTCAATTTGACGATATATTCAAGATAGACTGTCAGGACCAGTCCTGTGACTAAGAAATGTCTATCAAGTGAACTTGAATGTCAAAGGTTGAAAATGGTCCCTAGTCGGAGTTTTCTATAAAATTGGACGCATAGAAAACGTTAGACGATTAGAATGCAAGATGACTAGTAGTTCTGTTTCTTGAACTATGTGGACATGTCAATGTCATAATCATTTGCATAGATACTTACTTTGGGAAGACTAGTATCGGACAAGACCTATGAAACTTTACTGTAAGAGATGAAAATCTGTCATAAGTAAATTTCATTAAAATTATTAGACACTAAATCCTCAATACCTGAGTGATTTGAGATTACTTGTTTGAGAACTGGTTACTTTGACGTTGACCAACCGTCGCACCGTAAAAGGAGGCTATAAAGGCAACGCTCAGGTAATCACCTATCAAACGAAGTCTAATCTCAAGATCGCAAGATTGGGATTGTCCTCCCATAAATCGGGATGAGATGCTTAAAAGTTGTACAAGGCCACTCGGAGAGCTAGAAACTGTGAAATGCATGGCCGTGCTCGGATGAATCATAGGCTATGATTATCTGTTTATTTGATCAGTTGAACTCTGAAACCGAGGAACACCTCTGGACATAATAAGGATGACAACTCTTACCTTATGTTCAAGAGCAAGCATCGAGCGACAAAGGAATTAGGAAATGCACACTTGTCCCTAAGGACAAGTGGGAGACTGAAGGAAATAATGCCCTTGGTCCAAGTATGCATTCTATGTTAAGTCTAATAAGTGCGGTTCAGTATTAATTAACAAGTTAATAATTCAGTGAGATCAAGTGAGCTGAATGCCTAGCTAGAGGCCGCTTCAGTTCAAGTGGAATTAATGATATTAATCCACAACTTACTCTTGACTGAACCCGTAGGGTCACACAAATAGTACGTAAACGGATCAAGTATTTAATGGCATTAAATACTCTATCTATGGATATTCGGAATCGACGGATCTTGGTTTCAGTGGGAGCTGAGATCGTCACAAGCAAGAAATGAATACTCCGGAAACGATGATATTGCCGGAAACGGAAATATGGATCGTATCGGAAATATAAATATTATTCAAGTCGTAGATGTTGCCGGAAACGGAAACATGGTACGTATCGGAAAATATTATCGGAAATGGAAATATTGCCGGAATCGGAAATATTGCCGGAAACGGAAATATTGTCAGAATCGGAAATATTATCGGAATCGGAAAATAATTCCGGAAACGGAAATATTAAATATTTGTTCGAAACGGAAATTAATTCCGGAATCGGAAATATTAAATATTGTTCGTATCGGAAATGAATTCCGGAACCGGGAATTTAATCGGAAGCGTATCGTACGAATAAGCATCGGACGAGGCATGCCGGACGAGGGCCCAGCACGAAGCCAGGCCATCGCCCAGCAAGCCAAGCGCGCCACACGAACAACCAAGGCCACGCCAGGCCCAGCGCAAGGCCAGGCCTTGCAGGCCATGGCAGCGCGCGCAACGCGCACATCAATGGGCTGCGAGCTGTGCTGCTGCTCGCGTGGGCTTGCGGCTCGCGTGGGCCGAGCAGCCGTGTGGGCTGTGCGCGGGCATGGCCTGCACGCTCTTGGGTCATGCTCATGTAGAGTTTGTGTTCACATACGAAACCTAAATTGTGTAGGATTTGTTTGATGATTAAATTCCTAATCCTAAAAGGATAAAATTAATTAGTTAGAGTCCTACTAGGATTCTAGTTTAACTAATTAGTATCCTAATAAGATTCCAGTTCCTTTTCCATACCTCTATAAATAAGGGCTTAGGGTCATTATTTGCAGGAACGATTGAAGTATTCAAAGGGTAAGTTTTTGAAAGAAAATTCAGCCACTCTCTTGCACTAATAGCCGAAAATTCCTAAGCACCTTAAGGGCGATTCTAGTTGGTCAATCTTGAGGCGGATCCGGACGTACTGTGGACTATCTACGGAGGGACGACACTTGGAGTCCTAAAGACCTGTTCTTGTTCGGTTCGGGCGCAGCTAGGGAAGGCACGCTACAAAGTGTATGTATCTATACTATGCTAAATGATTATGTGTAAACAATATGCTTTCCTGGCTTTATGGTTTTTCCGCATGATTTATGTATTGTCATATGTATCATTACCTAACAATGAGAATTTACGGTTAAAGTTTCATACATTAGAAATATATTTTAAGACGTAAAAAACTTTCAGAATTGGTGGTAGTATATGATTGTTACTATTATATTAATCTCTATATATTGATTTTTATCTCCACCGAGACTTCATTTATGTTAGGATTTACTTCAACAATATAGTTACTGCGTACATGAAATTAACTTAATTGTGTTGAAGTCGACTTACTTTTACCGAATATTTATTTGTGAAGGTGAAAAGATCAAACCCTAATATGGAAGAACTCAAGGGAAGAACATTATTAAGTATTTAACTTAAAGAAAAATAAGTTGTTTTTTGTAGATAGTTTGAATTAATTAGGTTTAGGAAATATAAATTCAAATATGTACGTCGATTAAGTTTAGGAAAATGAATTAACTTCACGATTAAGGGGCTCCCTAAGCTCTATTCATAACTAATATATAAGTTTCAATAAGTTTAGATATATTCTTAAGTTCAGATAGGTAAATCAAGTATAATTCTTTTGATAAGGATGCACAAATACACCCTAAGAAAACATGTGGATAATTGAAAGGTAAGTAAAATAGATTAAAGTATGTTTAGATATATTGAAAATTTAATAAACCTTAACCTTACCCCCCCCCCCAAAAAAACTTCAAATTAGGACAAGAAGTAAGACAAGTTTCATTATTATCAAACATTGAGAAAAGATAAACTATAACCAACTCTAAAAAACATGCAAAAATTAAGTATTTAACTCAAAAGAAAAAAAGTAACACACGTAATATATTTTTATCACATAATACCAAGTTGACCGCACGCGGTTGTTCAACTAGTAAAATTAAAAGAATGTGGGTAGGAAGCGGGCAGGCGGGTAGGAGGGGGGGCGGGGCAGGCGGGTATGGAGGGGGTTTGACCTTAAATCCACTACCTACCCACTACCCATGGCGGGTATAGATTTTCATACCCACACTCGCCTACTACCCGCCAAAGTTGTACCAATCCCCGCCACAAATGAGGCGGGTGCGGTGCGGTATCCACAAATTTTCACACACCAGCCATCCCGAATACATGTGTCAACATATTATTTGTGGGGCGATAAACAAGGGTACTGAATTAGCCAATGAGAATTAAATGACTTAAGCCAAAGGTTGGGGGTCTAACCTTTTACATTTTTCACCGTTTGGGACCTATACTTTTTTTTCACCTTTCAAGACCTACTATTCAATTTCCAGTCAAATTTAACCAAACATAGATAAAGGTTAATCCCTCTAGTTAAAAGTTTAGGTCCTTGAATTAAAATTAACTTGGTTTGGTTTTCAGAGTATGTCCATTGAAAAAAAGGAAATTGAATTACTTAATTTACTTTTTGGGAAAATTAAGAAATTAAATGAATTGTACCTAATTAATGAGGTCAAAGATTTAAATTAAAGAAAGAATTAAAAACTACTCGTACATAGTAGGTAAAATCACCACCTGTTCGTTACATTTTTCCATCACTCTATTATGGCCAGTTTAGTTGATAATCTCCTTCTATGAAATCTAGTCCATAGGTTATTTGACTCTGTATAAACCGTGGTTTATTTTATTTTCAATTTCGATACATCCCACGATTGAAATGATCATATTTGTAAGAAAATTGTCAAAATATGAAAAATCTAACGTATTACTACGTACGAAGTATATGTTAGTATATTTTTTTAGTGACTTTAAAGCGCTACGTACATATATAAGATCACTCTATGGCTAAATAAATTAATGTGTTATTTCTAATTTAATAATAATAATAATAATAATAATAATAATAATTATAATAATAATAATAAAAAAAATAATAATAATAATAATAATTTCATTTATTTTCAACAATTAGAGTTCTTAAGATAATAAACATTTATATTAACATAAGATTTTTTCACAAGCACGCCACTAAATACTTTTGGGTAATTTTGATATGGTTATCGCTTATTTTTCTTTTGAATTTACTAATTTGCTTATCATTTTTTATGTAGAAGAAGATTAGAACTATTTTACTATGTGTTGCATTACTGCTAGAGTCAAGAAACATGGCATGATGGCAACCTAATGTTACTATCGGAATCCATTAGTTCAATAGTACTTGTACTCCGTATGTTCTAACCATCAATCATACTGAAACAAAGCAATACTATCCACCTGGGCCATTATTTTTTCATTAATATTTATGTTTGCATTTTTTTTATTGTTATTATAATATTTCTCCTTCAGTTAGTAGGTTAGACTATGGTTAACTCACCGAAATTTGTCTTTAAGGTCCCAAAAGGTGAAAAAAAAAGATGTAGGTCCTCAAATGTGAATATTGTGAAAGGTTGGACCCTGGTCTTTAGCTTAACTCTTTTTGGGACTATTTTATTCAATTTAAACTTTTCAGATTTTAATTAAATGTTTTAAATTGTTATCTTATTTTATTTTATTTTATTTTATTTTATTTATTTATGTTGTGGTTAAAGGTGAGTTAACGGTGAGTTAACTTGCCAGAAAATAAAGTTGAGGTCCCAAAGGTGAAATAAAGAGTACAGGTCCCAAATGGTGAAAAACTCAAAAGGCGAGACCCCATTTATTATCTTAACTCGTATTAAGTAAGGAGAGTTGAATCTAATAAAAATAACTCAAAGAAAGGGAGTGGGGACCATAATAATTTGGAAGGGTGGGAAGATGAGTCTAATGAAAATAATGGTTTAATGTAGTTGTAGTCCCTAGAGGAAATTAGATGTACTAAATAATTAGTTCTTGTTGTGAGAAGAAAGAGGGTGGTCTTGGCTTCAGAGATATTCTGACATGGAATACTGCAGCTATTGGTAAGTATGTGTGGGCTGTGGCCACAAAGCAAGATAGTATATGGATCAAATGGGTAAGCTCTGTATATGTCAAGGATGGGGAATGGTGGGAGTACCAGCCTAACAATTCTGCAAGCTGGTACTGGAGAAAGATTTGTGAAACAAAAGAAGTCCTGAAGCAATACTACACTATTGCTGAATTTAGTAGTATGTCCTGTTATTCTGTGAAAGATGTGTATCAAAAACTTATAGGTCCAAAACCCTTGGTGCACTGGGATCATATGGTTTGGAATAGATTGAATACACCCAAGCACAAGTTCATCTGTTGGATGGCTGTTCAGGATAGGTTACAGACAGCTGCAAGATTAGCCAGAATTGGTGTTTGCTCCTCCCCAAACTGTCTGTTGTGTGATCAGCAAGAAGAGGTCCATGACCATCTGTTTTTTGCTTGCCCCTATAGCAAGAGGTGTGTTGAGGAGATCAAGAGTTGGGTTGGCTTTCACACTACTCACAGTGGGCTTCAGATTCTCATTAGCAGAATTGGTAATAGTCATCAAACCAAATTTCGAAGGCAAGTCTGGTATGCTGCTTTAGCAGCAACTGTGTATTCTGTATGGAGGAGTAGGAATGGCAGTTTATGGGATAAGTGTATCCCAACTGTGCAT
The DNA here is from genome assembly GCF_020520425.1 of Spinacia oleracea. NCBI lineage: Eukaryota > Viridiplantae > Streptophyta > Magnoliopsida > Caryophyllales > Amaranthaceae > Spinacia > Spinacia oleracea. Next base: position 145,929,533 of record NC_079490.1, on the reverse strand, counting down.
AGCACTGTTACTAGAATCAAGCAGATTGTGAGAGATCGAATTAGGAGTGTAATGCCTAGAAAAGTAAGTCGAAAGGATAGCTTATGGTTTTTAACTCTTTAAGAGTTGTTTAGTTGTTTTGCTTTCTCCTTTGTGAAAGGGTCCAACCTAGTTGGTTCGTTTCCTTTGGAGTTAGCCTAGCTTGTAATCTGTTTTGGTGATTAATATTATCCTTTCTTACTTAGCAAAAAAAAATAATTAGTAGGTGAAATAGAAAAGTTACTAAAAATGGTCGGAAATGTTAACCCTAAAAAAAGACGGCCAAATAGTATATGTGACACGGAGTAAAACCTTTAATAGCATGTCAATTTTTTTAAAAGGATAAATATGCCACAAGTCTCTCTTTAATTGGTCTACTTATTTTTATATTTATCTTAATTATTAAAAAAAAATCATCTATCTCCTTCCTCCATTGTCGTCCTCTCACCAACAAACACCCTAAACTCTAACTCCCTCATGCTCCTTTCCCTTTCACTCTTTATCCTTCTCCTCCTACTCCACAACACCAGCGCTACCACTACCTCCGCCGCTAGTATAACCACTACCCCGATTTCTTCCCCACCACTCTCTATCCTTCTAACAATTCACTGCTATGATCCTGCATGTCCACTTATTCCTTACACCCGACCCCACTCCTCCTGCTAATATGCATTTCTTGGGTTTATGCAGGTGGGTGAGAGAAGTAGGAAGTAGAGAGATAGAAAGAGAATGAGGAGGAGAGAGAGAATATCAGTGGAGGAAGGAGGGATGAGGGTGAGACATGGTGGTGGTGGGGTTTTGGGGGGGGGGGGGGGTGGGGTGGGGTGGCCTGGGTTGTGCAACAGGGGAAGAAGGAGAGAGTAAGGTAAGCAGGTGTTTTTTTTTAAAATAATTATATTTTTTTAGAAATTAAAAGGATTTTCTGATTAAATTAAAATTAAATAAATTAAGAGAGAGACATGTGTTATGTTTGCCAATTTTGTTGGTCATTAACCGGTCAAAGATTGTTTGTGGAAGATAAACTCCAAAACTTGGAAAATTCCAGAATTACTCAAAGATTATATTATTTTTAAAAGAGTGGTCAAAGGTTGGATTATCTTTTACATATTTTCCAAAATTATATTGATTATCAATTGTAAGTATAATATTTATACTTTTTTCTTTTTAGTAGAAGTAGTAGAACATACTGAGATATGTCCATAACATTATAATTCTAAGTTCCATAAATCTCAACTTTTCGGAAATATATTGACTTGTAATTGGGGTTATTGTTCTATCTTGTTTAGAGTTTAGAGTTTTTTTTTTATATATAATCAAATGAATTTATTGATAAAAAGTTACACGACATCTACATTAAGATATGAATCTAACAAATACATAATAATTGAATCAAATAAAAACTTTCTTTCACCATAGCTATTATCGTGGTATATCGAACATTCTGCATACCCTCTTTTATATCGCTGTGATTTACAGCTTTTTTTGGAGAGGGGATCTATAGATCTGTTGTAGCCACGATAAATAACCTCCTTTTCAATGCCGCACAAATCTTTACCAAAGAAACAACCTGAACAAAACTAAACGTACGCACAAAACTTAACTAGAATCAAACCCTCCATAGGGGTACTTACTACACTTACTATGTACTTTTATTGAAATCAAATGCAAAAAAGAAAACTTAATTGAAGAGAAAGGACCGGAAATAACCAAATTTCTTCTGGTCTAAAAAAAACTCTAATTTTTTTAAACCTTAAAGAGAGGAGGGGAGAGAGAGAGAGAGAGAGAGAGAGAGAGAGAGAGTTTGTTATCTCTTTTTCAATTAACATGTTTCGTTGAGAGAGTGAGTTCAGAGTTTGTTATCTCTTTTTCAATTAACATGTTTCGTTGATCCAAATTTATGGATAACGCAATGATAAGTGGTAGTTTTTTTAAAAGGTAAAATATGACACACGTCTCTCTTTAATTGGTTTACATTATTTTTATATTTATCTTAATTATTAAAAAAAATATCATCTACCTCCTCCCTCCACTGTCATCCTTTCACTAACAAACACCCTAAACTCTAGCTCCCTCCTGCTCCCTCCTGCTCCTTTCCTCTTTCACTCTTTATCCTTTTCCTCCTACTCAACAACACCACCACTACCACTACCTCCACCGCTAGTAGAACCACTATCTCGCTTTCTTCTCCACCACTCTCTCTCCTTCCGCACAATTCAATGCTATGATTCTGCTTGTCGACTTGTTCCTTACACCCGAGCCCACTCCTCTTGCTGGTATGCATTTCTTGGGTTTATGCAGGTGGGTGAGAGAAGCAGGAAGTAGAGAGATAGAAAGAAAACGAGGAGGGGAGAGAGAATATCAATGGGGGAAGGAGGGAGGAAGGTGAGACATGGTGGTGGTGAGGGTTTTTTTGGGGGTGGGGGGTGGGGGTGGGGAAGAAAGAGAGAGTAAGGTAAAAATATGTTTTTTAAAAATTAATTATATTTTCTTAGAAATTAAAAGGTATTTCTGATTAAATTAAAATTATATAAATTAAGAGAGAGACACGTGTTATGTTTGCCAATTTTGTTGGTCACTAACCTGTCAAAGACTGTTTGTGGAAGATAAACCCCAAATCTTGAAAAATTCCAGAATTACTCAAAGATTATATTATTGTTAGAAGAGTGGTCAACGGTTTGATTATCTTTTACATATTTTTCAAAATTATATTGATTATCAATTGTAAGTATAATATTTATACTTTTTTCTTTTTAATAGAAGTAGTAGAACATACTGAGATACGTCCATAACATTATAATTATAAGTTCCATAAATCTCAACTTTTCGAAAATATATTGACTTATAATTGGGGTTTTTGTTCTATCTTTTAGAGAGTTTAGAGTTTTTTTTATACATAATCAAATGAATTTATTGATAAAAATTACACGACATCTACATTAAGGTATGAATCTAACAAATACATTACATTTGAATAAAATAAAAACTTTATTTCACCATAGCTATGATCGTGGTATATCGAACATTCTTTATAACCTCTTTTATATCGATGTGATTTACAGCTTTCTTTGGCGAGGGGATCTATAGATCTGTTGTAGCCGCGATAAATATGATTTTCGTCTGATTGTAGTCGAATGATTGACTTCCTTTTCAATGTCGCACAAATCTTTACCAAAGAAACAACCTGAACAAAACTAAACGTACACACAAAACTTAAAAATAGAATCAAACCCACCATAGAGGTACTTACTACACTTACTATGTAGTTTTAAGGAAATCAAATGCAAAAAAGAAAACAAAATTGAAGAGAAAGGGCTGGAAATAGCCAAATTTCTTCTGGCCTAAAAAAATCCTGATTTTTTTAAACCTGAGAGAGATAGAGAGAGAGAGAGAGAGAGAGAGAGATAGAGAGAGCTTTTAGAGTTTGTTTTCTCTTTTTCAGTTAACATGTTTCGTTGATCGAAATTTATGGATAATGCAATGATAAATGGTAGTTTGTCAACTATTAAGTGCTTATTTTCTCTCATTTTTATCATTTTTCCATCCACATTATGCATTTATTTCTAGCTTATTTTCCTTAATTTGGATAATTGTTATAGTTATAGGCCTTTTGTAAATTTTAGTTAACTTTGTCACTTTTCTATGATTTGATACTTCTCCCTTGTGTTTAATGTTATAGGTTTGCACCTTGAATGTTTCATGCCACGCACAAAATATGGAAGGGTAGTGGAGCGAAATAAAGCAATTTGGAAGAATTTTGCAAGACTTGTGCACAATGATCAAACTAAAACGATTATAACTATTTTATACTCAATATTTTCATATGTTTAAAGTTGGAGATTAAAGCTTAGTCAGAAATCTTTCCAACGAATGGTCACACGCCTTTTTTCTACGAGTAACAAAGTAGTTATGGTTGTTTGAAGCTGTCTATGTCAGAAACTCCGCGCGCCTCTTCCTGGTCGGCCGCGATATCTCCATCCCCGCCACGAAGGCTTCCTCGGCCTCGACCTATTTTATCCCGGGCCAAAATTTAGATACTGGAATATTCTGCCTCTATGCCCAGTTTTCCTATCGCGGCGGCGCTACTTCACCCTGGCCGCGACCACCTGTTCAGCGAACTCTTGTTTTGACGGAGATTATTGTGTTGCTTGGTACAAGTACCCCATTGTACGAAATTTTCAAGGGGGAGAGTAATGTATTAGTTAGTTTTTATCTTAGGATTTTTAGAGTGATATACTCTCATTTTCTAGAGATAGAAAGTGAGAGAAACTTGTTGAATGCTTGAATTTTGAAGAATCTAAGAAGGAAACTTGAAGATTTTGAGACTTTTTGCAATATCAATGAGAATTTCTTACCCCATCTCTTGTTTTATTGTTTAATTAACTTATTTTTGAATTATTTCACTTTTAATTACTTGTTTGTCTTAGATTAGTGTTGATTTCATGTTATTAGTTGTAGTATCTTTGTTCTTACTTTTTAGAATGAATTGTGAGTAGTTGTTTTACTTCGGAATGGGTTGAAGCCATTGATGAGCTTATGAATCTATAAATTGAACATGGGGTTTTCACTTGGGATGAATTTGGTTAATTGATTTGATATTTCATGAATGTTTGCGTGATTGGCCATCATAATGGCATTATTTAGGTACTCTTAGTGAAGGATCGGTGAAGTTAAGGGGTTGCCTCAAATTGATCATTAGGCTTAGAGGACCATAAAAATAGGGACTACATAGTCTAGGGGAATTTATTTGATTTTTATGTTCATTATATTTATGGGTATGCTTAGTTGAATGTCTTAGCCATGAAAATAGGTATTTGGTTGGAGATTAAGACATTATCTAACTAGCTTGAAAGAGTAGTTAGAGTACCCAGTGGATGAATGATTCCCTTTAATTGATCTCGTTGTTTCTTTCTCATTTTGATTGCTCGGTTTCTGAATTATGTAATTGGTGGATACCCTTTTCCAAGGTCCTTTTTAATTGTTGTTCATTTTAACCCAAAAATCATCATCCCAAAAATAGACTTGGCCTAACTTATCATATGCCAGTATTTTAATAGTGCTTCCCTTACTCCTCGTGGATCGACCCTTGCTTTTCCTTTCTACCCATTAGAGAGACCAAGTTATGTTATTATTTGATAGGTTGGCAGCACTCTATCACGCAACCGAGGTTAAATCTTAGTCTATGATAAATTGAATTAGAGCATATAATTCAACAGATTGTTAAACCCCCTTGTAGAAGGTTGTATCAAATAATGCTATAAAAGAGGGTATGTAGAATTGTCAAATCTCGTCCATAACAATCGTAGTTTTACCGCCATGGGGTTTTTATTTGTTTAAATATGATATTTCATTGTTAATTTTTTTACTTTTTTGTAGATGGCGCGTGATTGTTTATTATTAATGTAACTAGTCTTTTTTTGTTTATGCAAGCTAGGAACGAATATTAAAATTTCAAAAGAAAAATACAAAGTTTAGAGTCTATGGAGGCCTTGTTGGGGTTTACGGTTAAATACATAAATGAAAGAGAAATACCCCCAAAGTCAGGAAGCATATATGAACTACAAATTAAACAATACATACGTTTGTAGCATGTTTCCACTTATGTCAACGAACATGGACAATAACTCTAATTGTAGTTCCTCTACTTGGTTCACCAACAGTGCAGATCCGCCTTGATTGTTGATAGCTTAGATATTGATCAGGTTTGAATCTTTTGGGAAATACTCAACAATGGAGGCAAAAGAGAAATTAGGGTTTTCCTTTTTCGTAGGGTTGTGAGTAATCTGAATTGTGTGTTGGAAAACATGTACATAGGTATTAAAATAACCTAGTAACATTAGCAAGCTAATCGGCCAAGTCATAAGGCCACTGGCCGGCCAGCAAGCCCACGAGGGGTGCAGGCACGCACATCATCGAGCTGGGCCGTGGGCCATGGCTGCTGCTTGCTATCTTGTGCTTTGTTCCGCGCGCGCCACACGACCAAGGCCTTTGTGCCAGCGCTGCATTTCCATACGCGCTGCGCCCATGGGCCTTGCGCTTGTACGCTCCGGCTCGTGGGTTGCTTTCGTGTTGCGATTAAGTTGTCCTTCGACAATTTATTTATCGTTTCGTACTTGACGATCCAATGTCGTATGATACAATTTTTCGACAATTTATTTATCGTTTCGTACTTGACGATCCAATGTCGTATGTTACAATTATTCATTTCGCCTAGCTTACGAATATATGCAATACGATATGCAATTTCACGATCCAATATTAAATGGTATAATTATGTTTTCCGGACTAATTTCCCGAAAAGCCATTAAATGAATTTCCAATTTATTTAATCCGCCGATCTGTTTCCTGTCGTTGGTGTGGCTTTGAAGGTTCAGTCAAGAGTAAGATGTGACCCTAATAAGGATTAGAACTCACTGATTGAAAGCGTTGCTCCAGCTAGCTATTCTGATCACTTGATCTTACTGAATTAGTTATTCGTAATTAATCTGAACCTTGGTATTAGACTAATGCACCTTGGGCGAAGGACATACTTACTTCAGTCTCCCACTTGTCCTTTAGACAAGTGTGCATTCACATTCCTTTGTCGCTTAATGTTACTTGCTGAACATATGGCAAGCTCCAAGCCATCCTTATTAGGTCCATAAATGTTTCTCGGATCACTGAGTTCAACTGTTAAACTTTTACAGAAGGTTAAGCCTTAAGCATTCTGAGCACGGCCATGCAATTTCACAGTATCTAACTCTTCGAGAGGCCTTGTTACACAACAACACCATGTCCTATCAAAGATAGGAGGACAATCCAATCTTGCAATCTATTAACCCTCACTTTGATTCATAATCCGCCTGAATACTGCTTTTATAATCTCCTTTTACGGTGCGACGTTTAGCGAGCATTAAAGCGAACTAATCTTCAAACGAGTAACCATAATTACTCATGTTTTGAGGAATGGTTCTAATCACCATCAATGAGAACAACTTATGACATGAATTTAATCTCTTAAAGTGTTCTCATGGTCAATCCGATACGAGATCCAATAAGTATCTATGCAAAAGATTTCTAACATACCATGTCCATCTAGTTCAAGAAACTGAAATATAAATCTACTTGCAATCTAATCTTCATTAGTCATTGGTCGTCCAACATTTCGATGACCTGGATTAGGGATCCTTTTGTTACTTCAATATTCAAGTTCACTTATGGGTGTTTCTTTGTCAAAGAATCCATCTTGACATCCCATTTGAATGTTTTGAATCACTTGGGCTTTATCATTTACTACTAAACAAAAATTAAATGAATATGAAATAAGGAATTTCATAAATATGAAATGGTTAAACCAATTGTTTTAAACACAGATCCAACAAATGTTTTAAAATAAAACATAGAAAATCAAATCCATTCTCCAACATGCTTGATTCCCATGGTTGCTACATGTGTGTTGTGCTTCACTTGTGGCAACAGTTTAGTCAATGGATCCGCGACGTTGTCGTCAAATCTAACCTTGTGAATCTCGATTTCTTTCCATTCAACGATTTCTCGAAGTATGTGAAATCCCCGTAGTACGTACGTGCCTGGGAAATGGCTCCACTATTATCACAAAGCTATTGGTCCCTTTATAGAGGGGACAACTCCAAGTTCTTCAATGAAATTCTGAATCCAAAGAGCTTCCTTAAGTTTGCTACTTCTGAGGCAACAATGTACTCGACTTCAGTAGAATCCGCAATAGTGCTTTGTTTAGCACTTTTCCAGCTTACTACTCCGCCATTAAGGTAAAACACAAAACCAGAATATGATCCGAAATCATCTTGTTGGTTTGAAAGCTTGCATCCGTGTAACCCTTAACAATCAACTCATCTGTACCACCATATACCAGAAATTGATCCTTTGTCCTTTTCAGGTACTTTAGGATATTCTTGGCAGCAGTCAAATGCTCCTCTCCTGAGTCTGACTGGTACCTTCTCGTTGCACTGAGTGCGAACGAAACATCCGGCCTTGTACAAATCATATCATACATGATAGATCCAATAGCCGAAGAATATGGAATTCCACTCATCTTTCTACGCTCATCAGATGTCTTGGGACATTGAGTCTTGCTTAGATTATGCCATGTGACATGGGTAGATGGCCTCTCTTGGCTTCCATCATATTGAACCGAGCTAACACTTTGTCAATGTAAGTGCTTTGGCTTAGTCCAATCATCCTCTTAGATCTATCCCTATAGATCTTGATGCCCAATATGTATTGTGCCTCTCCTAAGTCCTTTATTGAGAAACACTTTCCAAGCCCAGTCTTTACAGACTCCAACATAGGAATGTCGTTTCCACTAAGTAGTATGTAGTTAACATACAAGACTAGGAATGCAATTTTACTCCCACTGACTTTCTTGTATACACAAGATTCATCCTGATTCTTGATGAAGACAAATTCATTGACTGCTTCATCAAATCATATATTCCAACTCCTTGATGCTTGCTTCAATCCATAAATGGATTTCTTAAGATTTCATACCTTTCCTTGATTCTTTAGATCAACAAAACCCTCCGACTGCGTCATAAACACAGTCTCTTCAAGAACACCAATCAAGAAGGTCGTTTTGACATCCATTTGCCATATTTCATAGTCATGAAATGCGGCAATCGTAAGGATTATCCAAATAGACTTAAGCATTACAACTAGAGAAAAGGTTTCATCGTAGTCAACGCCAGGAACTTGTCTGTAACCTTTTGCTACCAATCTAGCTTTGTACATGTATACAATTTTGTCTTTGTCTTTCTTCAATGTGAATACCCATTTGCTTCCGATAGGTGTAAACCCATCCGGCAAATCAAGAAGATCCCATACTTGATTTTCAGACATGGAGTCTATTTCAGATTTCATGGCGTCTAACCATTTTCTGGAGCTTGGTCTCCTCATAGCTTGCTTGTAGGACATAGGTTCATCACTATCCAATATGAGAACTTCTAAGTTTTCAGTCAAGAGGACACATGTCCATCTATCCGGCTGAACCTTAGTTCTATGCGATCTACGAGGGGAAACCACGTCTTGAGGAAATACTCCCACTGGCTCTTCCAAAGGCCTTGGAGGTTCTTCATCTTGAACTGCTTCTAAAGAGTTCTTGATTCATTGTTCGTCTTGAATCTCTTAGAGGTCTATCATTCTCCCATTTGTCAATTTGAAAATGTGATATCTTTCCAAAAAGACACTGTCACGAGCAATGAATACTTTGTTCTATGACTTGTTGTAGAAGTAATACCCCTTAATTTCTTTTGGATACCCAACAAAGAAACATTTGTCAGATTTTGGTGCTAGCTTGTCCGAAATTAATCGCTTGACATATGCTTCGCAACCCCAAATATTCAGAAAAGACAACTTTGGAAGTTTCCCAGTCCATAATTCATATGGAGTCTTTTCAACATCTTTTGACGGAGCACGATTCAGTGTGAGTACAGATGTTTGCAACCCATGTCCCCAAAATTGTAAAGGAAGTTCAGGTTGACCCATCATTGACCTGACCATGTCTAGTAAGGTCCTGTTTATCAGTTTTGACACTCCATTACATTGACGTGTCCCTGGAGCGGTCAATGCAGAAAGAATACCGCATTCTTTTGATGGTCTTCAAACTCGTGGCTAAGATATTCACCTCCTCAATCTGATCTTAGAGCTTTGATTTTCTTGCCATGTTGATTCTGTACTTCATTTTGAAATTCTCGGAATTTATCAAACGATTCAGACTTGTGTTTCATTAAGTAAATATAGCAATATCTACGAAATCGTCCATAAACGTTATGAAATATTTGAAATCACCTCTAGATTTCTTACTCATAGGCCCACATACGTCCGTATGTATTAGCCCTAGTAGTTCACTTGCTCTTTCTCCCACTTTTGAGAAAGGTCGCTTTGCCATTTTTCCAAGTAAACCAGATTCTCAATGATCAATCTTCTCCAAGTCGAATGATTCTAGAATGACCTTCTTTTGAAGTGTTTCCTTTCGTTTTGTGTTTATATGGCCTAATCGACAATGCCACAGATATGTGAGATCCGAATCACCAAGTTTAGCCTTTTGGTATTAATGTTATAGATTTGTTTGCTTGTATCTAGCACATATAGACCATTTTCTTGTTGTGCTGAAGCATAAAACATTCCATTCAAAGAAAAAGAACAACTATTGTCTTTAAATTGAAAAATAAAACTTTTAGAATTATAAATTGAAACGGAAATGATGTTTATGGTGATACTAGGAACATAGTAACAGTTTTCTAGTTCCAAAACAAAACCACTAGGCAAAGATATAAAATAAGATCCTACGACTAACGCAGCAATCTGTGCTCTATTTCCCATGCGTAGATCCATCTCGCCTTTATCAACCTTTCTACTTCTCCTTAGTCCATGTGAATTGGAACATAAGTGTCAGCCACAACCAGTATCTAATACGCAAGAAGTAGAATTAGCGAGATTACAATGTATAACATACATACCTGAAGGAGAAGCAACGTTTTCGTCCTTCTCATCTTCCTTTTACTTAGGACAATCTCTCTTGTAATGACCAATTTCATTACAATAGAAGCATTGCACCATAGAAGGAGAAGTATTATTCTTCATATTTCTCTTAGAAGGCGCCTCTTTCCCTCCGGGAGTGGATGAAGATGCAGCCTTGTCTTTCTTCCCCTTGCTTACTTTCTTGAATTTTGTGCACCTCATTTTCAATGGGTCATGTTTGAACTTTAGGATTTTCTCGAATTTCTCAAGCATTTCCATAAGTTCACTCAATGTGTTCTCTTTCTGATTAAAGATATAGTGCATCTCGAATCTCTCATACTCCTTATGAAGAGAGTTTAGCACAAGGGCTATAACTATTGGCTCTTTGATGGAAACACCAAGTCTCTCAATTGTGAAGAATAATCTAATCATCTCATTCACATGAGACAGAATTGGTGTATTATTGTCCATCTTAGCCTTGTAAATGCGCTTTTGTGCCTTTAGAAGCTCAACTTCCAGACACGATTCACGTGGGGTAATGAGTTTGAGATTACTCAATGAATTAGCCAATTCATCAACCTCGTTGCCAATAAATTTTCCATTGGGTTGATACCTTACACGACACCTATCCCTTAGATGACTTAGGAGTGCATGAGGCTCATAGGTAATGAACCTCCTTCTCCAATTTCCAGGGACAGATTTTAGGATAAGTTCAGAGACAAGATACTTGTGAAGCACCCAACTTCTGTACCTTTTTGGAGTCATATCCTCGCATAATAGCTAAGGAAAAGATGCTTGACAACATAGCCCATGTCGTTAGCATTTAAATCCTTGATAAGTTTCCTTTCCCATTCAAGAAAGTTAGTCAAGTTTAGACATCCAAAAATTTCTGATGCTTTGATTGTTATTTTAGACATTCTACAATTGAAAAGAATTTGCAATAAATAACCATTCATAATCCTTTAATAAATTTGAAATAAAATCAATCATGCAATAATTAAATCTATTAAACATTTCATTCATGCATAATAAAACATGGTCCATAATGAATGAAACGAATCCAAGACCCTAAAAGTCTCTAAGTCTTAAGCATTCTTTGAGCCTTTAAGATTTTAGGTAAGCAAAAACCAATTGCTAGTATTATTCAAACTACTCTTGGTTAATAAATTAATGCCATAATTTATTCCATTGCCACAACATGTACTAATATTGTTTGAGTTGAAACCAGAATCAACGTGTTCCATTGGGATACCTTACCATCTAGAAATACTACAATAGCATCTCGCTTTGGCGGAAACCTACTATCTTAGGTTCAAAGATTTTTGTAAGTGCTTGATTTGGAAGGCAATTTTTAAACTCAAAATTCCTTGGACCTAGTTGTTTCTACGTTGGTTTGATTATTTATGAACTAAATCCTTAATCAAACATACAAAAAATGAATTCATGCATAATATACATTCATCAATATATAATAGCATAAATTATTTTAGTGAACTAGTATGGCCCAAAAAACTTGGTCTTGAAACATTCAATCTTCCCTCCACCATGTTAGCTTGACACCATCTTGAACTCTATTCAAACAGCTAACTTATAATTTTAAATAAACTAGAAGAAATTGAACTTAATAATCTAATTATTACATCAAAACTTCATGGTACGCAGACCATATTTCAAACTTTACATTCAAAGATAAAACGGTACGCATACCGTATTTAACTATCCTAGTTTGGCTATACTAGTCACCTTCAATATCTAAAATACATAATAATAATATATATGCATTCACCCATACGTATCATAAAACGGATTGCCCAAGTAAATTTTTCAAGTATTTACATGATTAATTAAAATCACGTTCATGTAAACACGTCCGAAGAGATTAATCAATTCCAAATTATTAATCCTTAGAATTACTTTAATCAAAAATTAATTTAATTAAAATAAAATGTCCTACAAAAAATTAATTTAAATAATTAATATAAATAATTTCATTTTAACGGCTCCCACTTAAACCAATATTTAATTTGGACCTTTTAATTTTAAATATTCAAACTCGCGGCCCGACCCAAGTCAAATAAAATAAAATACCCCCTTGTCCCAGATTAGTTGTTACAATATCTTTTTCGTCCGTCCCAGATTAGTTGTTACACTTCTAAATTAGGAATGACCCCACAATTATTATATTGTCTTTCTCTTCCAACTAAATTTTTCTTTTTCACCACACCCTCTCTCATTCAATTAAAAAAAGTACCCACTAACTCATTTCACATCCACTTTTTTAATAAAATATCAATTTGATAATCAAACAACCACTATCACCTAAAAGTTCGTGCAAAGTTAAGTGAAAAAGTTTAATCTAGGACGGAGGAAGTAATGAAAAAGTCCACCATTAGCCCCTTCATGCAAAAATAAGCTCAAAGCCCAAAATTAGGCCTCGAAAGTCAAATCGAAGCAAAAATCTCAAAATTGTGTAACATGGGCTAGGCTTGCGCTCAACCAATTGATGCGCATGTGCATCGTGTGCCACACGATGACAGGAGCAACGCCCCATCCTGGCACAACAACACGCACAACCATCACAACCCAATGCTGCTTCTGCTCCCTGCTTCGAGTGCCATGCCAACGCGCGCTGGCTCTCCAGCTCTCCAGCTCTCTCGCTGGGTCGCGTGTCGCTGCGCCTAGGCCTTGGGGCTGCTGCACGCAAGAGCTACGCCCAGCTCTCCGTATTGTCGCATCCCCTTGTTTCGTATCCTTGGTGCGTGATACACGCACCCTCGTCCAACGAATTTAAAATTTTAATTTTAAGCTACGAAATATTATTTGCATGAAATGTATTTTTCATATTGTTAACAAGTCCAATCGATTTAATTACGAAAAATAACAAAGTGGGTGATTTAATAAAATCTCAAACAATCCAACTTATGAAACTTATAAATCTAGGGTAACTATTATTCAAATTCAACGAACGATGAACACCAACAAAAAATTGAATAACTTTGATAATTCAATCCAAACATTTAAATCATTCAAAACATTTAAATTTAAGATTTTATCAAAGTTTGTTTAGATGAACGATTAAAATTAACGAATCCAATCAAAATTTTAATCCTTGAATTTTTAAATAAGCCATTTAAACATGAAATCATATTCCCCTTCTCACCTAAATAAATTTTTCGATCTAACCAATTAATAAAATTAATTTTTGATCTAAAATCCATTAATCTAGGTTAAATAAGGATTAGGGTTTATAATTAAAATTTATGAACGAAAACGTTACCATATGTTCATAATATTATTAAACAACAGTAGGACAAAATTTCAATTAATTATAAGTTGATTGGGTCGTATAATTAATTGAAAAACGTATTAAAATTAATGATTTAATTCATTAAACTACAAAAATGCCCAAAAATCCAACTTGGAGGCCTGTTTTTTGATATTCTGTTCCCATTATATGATTTTAAAACGCCGTTTTCAATCAGATTAGGGTCAGAAAAGTCGAAATTCCGACACTTTATGAATACAACACCTTTTCAATGATTCATCCAATAATCAAGAGAAACATTCGAAAAGTCACGAAAAAATTCGAAAATATCACAAACATATAAACATGCTAAAAATACTTAATTACATGAAGCTCATGATACCACTGTTGGGAATTACAGTTAAATACATAACATGATAGCGGAATAACCCCAAAGCCAGGAAGCATGTATAAAGTACAGATTAAGCAATACATAAGTTTCTAGCGTGTTTTCCACTTAAGTCAACGAACACGAACAAGAAATCCAATCGTAGTTCCTCTACTTGGTTCACCGAAAGTGCAGATCCGCCTTGATTGTTGATAGCTTAGATCTTGATCAATGTTTGAAGGTTTTGGGAAATACTCAACAATGGAGGGAAACGAGAAATTAGGGTTTTCACTTTTCTTAGGGTTGTGAGTAATCTGAATTGTGTGTTGGAAAACATGTACATAGGTTATTAAAATAACATAGTAACATTAGCAAGTAAACCAACCAAGGCCTAGGCCATTGGCCAGCCACCAAGCCCACGAGGGGCGCAGACACACATAGCAGCAAGCTGGGCCGTGGGCCGTGGCTGCTGCTTGCTGCCTTGTTCTTTGTTCCGCACGCCACACGGCGTTGGGCTAGTGTTGCATTGCCATACGCGCTGTGCCCATGGGCCTTGTGCGCTTCTGCTCATGGGTTGCTTTCGTGTTGCGATTAAATTGTCCTTCGACAATTTATTTATCGTTTCGTACTTGACGATCCAATGTCGTAAGATACAATTATTCGTTTTTCCTAGCTTACGAATATACAATATACGATATACGATTTCACGATCCAATGTTAAATCGTATAATTATATTTTCCGGACTGATTTCCCGAAAAGCCATTAAATGAAATTCCGATTTATTTAATCCGCCGATCTGTTTCCTGTCATTGGTGTGACCTTGTAGGTTCAGTCAAGAGTAAGTTGTGACCCTAATAAGGATTAGAACTCACTGATCGGAAGCATTGCTCTAGCTAGATATTCCGATCACTTGATCTTACTGAATTAATTATTCGTAATTAATCTGAACCTTGGTATTAGACTAATGCACCTCGGGTGAAGGACATATTTCCTTCAGGCCTAGCCTCCAATAACACATCCACCAAAAACCTAAGGGTAAATCAAGAGTAACTAAATCATAATTATGTGTTACATTAGTTCTACAATTTTGGCTATTCTATTTGTCACTTTGTTAGGTACTTTTCGGAGCAAACTCAAGCTTAATTTCAGTCTGCTGCGGAAGAAGCTCCCTGCATTGGTTAACCAAAAGAAGATTAACATCAGTAATGCTTCCATCTTGAACTCTATTGACAACTTTCTTTGAGTCAGTATGTATGAGGGTGTAGTCCCATCCTTTCTCCACAATGATCTGCAAACCCACAGTGATGGCCAACAACTCCCCCATCAGGGCCGATTGAGCCTTGCATTTTTGGTGAACCCAATCACCTGCATGATTACGAAAGATACCTGCCATACTTGCATCATCCCCCATTTTAATGAAAGACGAATCACAATTCAGTTTTAGGGCAATGAGTTGAGGAGGTTCCCAACGAGGTGTAGACAAAGTAGGTAAAGGGGTGTATAAGCTGTAATTTCTAGAAGTGTAAAACTCCTAAGCTCAAGCTTGGGCTTTTAGAATACACTTAAACACTAAGGATTGAAGATTAATGGTTGAAAGTAAAAGAGTTCCGCCTCTTCCATATGGACCAAAGAAGAGAGGGGAAGAGTCGCGTCTCTTCTAAGTTAAGGTAATCTGGTTTTAGGAAGGGACAATTTGTGAGTTAAGTTTGAGTGTAGCCACTGCTATAACGGGTCAGAAAATAAAGAGGAATTCAGCCTAAAAGTGCTTCATATATGTTTAGCTTGGGGGAAATTTGTAAGAACATGAATGGTATCTTCTGAAGAATCTTGACACCAATTACAAAGATCCAAAGTAGACATGTGCCTCACAAATAGAGTTCTTTTATGAGGAAGACGATCAAGGAAGCAAGCCATTTAAAAAAAATTGATTTTCAGAATGGTGTCACACTTCCAAAACCAACTCCAACAGAGGGAATGTGACTGATCCTTTTGATTACAGATTTTCAAATATTTTTAAAAATAAAATCTCATGTCATTAGAAACATTAGAAAACAAAAAATCCTCGGAAAGAGAAAGCTGGTTAGGAAAAGGGACAGACCTACATTGATTGCTAACACTCTCATGCAACAAAAAAGATAATGAAGAGAAATCCCAAGGACCATTGTTCAACAAATTACTAACAACCAAATTTTCATCCCCCAGATTTAACGGGCCAACAATAAGGTTCTAAGAAAGCAATCCCCTACCCATTTATCCTCCCACACATTAACCTTAGATTCCATATGAATACCCCACAATAGATTTTCCTTAAACATATCCTAAACCCTACCCATCGCCTTCCATAAATGGGAACCATAAGAAAAGAAACAGAAAAGGGAATTTGACTTGGTATATTTATCTTTAATAACTCTAACTTCCAGATTGTCCTCTTGATGTAGGATTCTCCACCAGAGCTTAAAAATGTAAGCTTTATTAAGAGCTTTCACACAGCGAATCCCCAACCCACCTTCCTCTTTAGGAGAAGAAATCTTACCCCAACTAAGTAAGTGGATGCCTCTTTGATCTTTGTCCTTACCCCACAAAAATTTAGCCATATAACTATTAATTCTTTTAACAATTGACTCGGGAAGAAGGAGGCATTGCAAATAGTAGTTAGGCATAATATTAAGGACCGAGGACATTATGCATAGTCTTCTTGCTTTGGATAAAAAATTGGTTTCCCATGAGGACAATTTTCCTAAAATTTTGTTCATTATGAATTGGATTGAAGCCTTAGTGGGGCGAGTGCCTGAAATAGGAAATCCAATATAGGGGTTAATATTAACCACTTCTTTGATGGATAAATCATTATAAATCAGAATCCTACCATTTGGGGGAGTGTTTTGGGAAAAAAACACTATGCTTTTCTCAAAGCTAATAATCTGGCCCGAGAGGCTGCAGAAAGAATCAAGGGTGGTCTGAAGGGCATCAAGGGTACCTGGGTCGACTTTTCCAAAGAGAAGAATATCATCAACAAAGAGAAAATGGGAGATGGCACCCTTTTCCTACTCATTTTGAATGAAGTTTAGGAAAGTTTTTCTGTGGCACGATGAATCATTTGGGAGAGGACTTCCATACACATGATCAAACTGTAGGGGGAGAGGGGGTCCCCTTCACGAATACCCCTAGTAGGAGAGAACGACTATGTAGGAATACCATTAACAAGGATAGAGGATGACACTGAGGCGTAATGCAACTCATGATAAGCTGAATAGAGAGGTCATCAAGACCATAAAGGATAAGAGAATTCTAATAAAACTCCACTCAAGCATGTCATAGGCTTTTTCCAAATCAAGTTTAAGAATAAACCAACCCCTTTTCCCATTCCTAGATCTCATAGAATGAAGAACTTCATGTAAGATAATGTTTTTCCGTGATCTCTATTGATTGTGTAATCATCAATATATACCAACTAATATTGTGAATGAGAGCATAATCTTAGACTAAATTAGGGGACTAATTAGCTGTAAACAAGGGATATTATACACTTGCTATAATTAGATTATGTGCTAATATTTAATTTAACTATTTCATAGTCTATTACACCCCCGCAGTCAAAGCGGGAGGTGGTCGTACGCTTAGATTGTCCCTGAAATCATCAAAAAGTACGCGCGGAAGACCTTTAGTGAAAATATCTGCAATCTGGTAGCGAGACGAGACATGAAGAACACGAACTTCTCCACGTGCGACTTTCTCCGTACGAAGTGAATATCCATTTCTATATTTTTAGTGCGTTGGTGTTGAACTGGATTTTCGAAAAGATAAATAACACTTACATTGTCGCAATAAACTAATGTAGCTTTCTTGATAGGACAACGGAGTTCCAATAGTAGGTTTTGGAGCCAACATGATTCAGATACTACATTAGCAACGCCTCTATATTCAGCTTCAGCACTTGATTTAGATAGAGTAGGTTGGCGTTTAGACGAACAAGAAAGTAAGTTATCACCAAGAAACACACAGTAACTGAAGGTGGATCATCGAGTGTATGGGCATCCACCCTAATCTGTATCTGTATAGGAGACAAGAGAAACAATGGTTGACTTATACAGATGGAGTACCTTAAATATAGCGCACAATGCGCTTGAGAGCATTCATGTGCTCGACTTTCGGGTCGTGCATGTGGAGGCACACCTGTTGAATAACATTAGAGATGTCTGGCCGTGTGAAGGTGAGATACTGTAATGCGCCGACTAGGGCACGATAATGAGATGGATCATCATAAGAGTTCCCACGCGAGGAGCCAAGTTTGGCCTTTGTGTCAATTGGAGTGTAGTTGGGTTTGCAGTTACTCATGCCTGCACACTCAATTATATCTTCCGCATAGTTTTCCGACAAAGGAACATGCCACCTGGAGTACGGGTGACGCCGATACCCAAAAAATAGCTAAAAGGACACAAGTCCTTCATTGTAAATTCTGCGCTGAGCAAGGACATGCGTGATAATTTGAGAGCATATGAAGAATCTGTAATAATTATATCATCAACATGGAACAGATATAGGCCTTGTCAATACCATGACAATAAATAAAGAGAGAGTGATCGGAGCGGCTATGAGAGAAACCAATGGTGTGAACAAATTCAGGAAATCGTTGGTACCATGCCCGTGGGGCTTGTTTAAGGCCATACAACGACTTTTTCAAGAGACAAACATAATCCGGATGAGTTGGATCCTTGAATCCGATTGGTTGATGCATATAAACTGTCTCTTGAAGATTGCCATGAAGAAAAGAATTTTTCACATCCAACTGATGGATAGGCCAAGAATGTGATAATACAATGCTCAAGACAACCCGAATAGTAGCCGATTTGACAACCAGACTAAATGTCTTGTCACAATCAATGCCAACCTGTTGAGACCTGCCATCACCTGCAAGATGGGATTTGTGCCTCTCAACAGACCCGTCAGATTTCTTTTTATGTCTAAAAATCCACATAGAACAAATGAGATTAACATTATTAGGACGGGGCACCAATTCCCCCATCTTATTTTTAATAAGAGCATCATATTCATCAACCATGGAAGCCTTCAAGTTCGGATCATTTAAATCACTTACGGGATTTCACGGAATGGGCTACATATAAGTGGTGGAAGTGCTCAAATTAAATGGGATTTTTGGGCTTATGAATCCCATGTTGGCTTCTAGTGGTCATGCGGGTGGACTGCTGAATTGGTTGGGCTAAGGGGGTGGGTGGTCCAGTAGTATGGGGAGTCATAGGTTGGGCTTGACTTGGTGGAGGGGTGCGAACTGGCAGTGGGATTTGCACCATGGGTTGAACTGGCGAGGAGAAGCCAGGAGCATGCTGGCCAGGCGAGGAAGCTGTGGTGGACTGGGGTAGCTGGGCATCAGGGGTGTTGGGCTGAGCTGCAGTATCAGCGTGGGTTGGGCCTGGATTTGGGGAAGACAAGTATTGTATAAGATAGGGTGATAATTTATTGTCCAAAAATTCATAAGAATTGGAATTTGGTGTATGAGTTTTGGAGAATGAAAATTGTTCCTCATCAAATATGACGTGCCTTGAGATTATTATTTTCTTGCTTGAAAAGTCATAACATTTATACCCCTTATGATTGGATGGATACCCCAAAAAGACACAAGGTGTGGAACGTGCTTGTCACTTATTAATAGTTGTGGACGGAAAGAGAGGATAACACAAATACCCAAAATCTCGTAGATGATAATAGGAAGGGGTCTTATGATAGAGGATTTGAGTTGGAGATTTGAAGCATAAGAGTTTGGTGGGGAGAATATTTAGAAGATAGGTAGCCATTTGAAGAGCATGATGCCAAAATGTGGGAGGCATGGAGGCGCGGGCAAGAAATGTACGCACAATGTTGTTAATGGATTTAATTTTTCGTTCCGCCTAACCATTTTGAGGGGAGGTATGTGGACATCAAAAAAGAAAATTCAAACCATTAGTGGTGCAAAAGGATTGAAAAGGTCCATTATCAAATTCCCGCCCATTATCACATTGAATGTTTTTTATATCTCTTTCGAATTGAGTTCATATGAATGCCTTAAAGGATAGGAAAATTGGGTAAACTTGGGACTTGGTGGAGATAGGAAAAGTCCACAAATAATTACTATAATTATCCAAGAAAAATACATAATAACGATGCCCATTAGAACTCAAAATGGGAGATGTCCACAAAGTGAATTATATCAAATGGCATAGCAGTAAAAGACATAGAATCGTGAAATGGAAGTTTAATGTGTTTTCCCAAAGGACAAGAATGACAAAATAAAGTTCGAGTTTTATTACATTGAATCAAATCATTGTTCCAAAGAGAATTAAGAATGGCATGTCCCAGATGCCCAAGTCGAGAATACCATAAATTTTGAGAAGCAACTAAGAAGGTGGATGGTGGTGTGGCTTTGTGGATGGCAGTAAGTGGATATAGTTCCCGAGTGCTCTCACATCTCATGAGACGGCTCCCCGTCCGTAAATCCTTCACAGAAAACCCAAGAGGATCAAAATCAACCGAAACATTATTCTCATTAGTGAATTTACGAACGGAAACAAGGTTTTTGATGAGTTTAGGTGTCTGTAATACATTTTTAAGATGCAAAGGGGGGTTAGGAGGGGTGAGGGAAGTATGACCATAGCCACGAATTGGAATCTTGCTACCATTTTCAACAACAATACAAGTATTTTTTCTCAAATTAAAATAAGACGTGAGAGTACCTGGATTTGCTGTCATGTGAGAGGTAGCTCCAGTATCCATATACCAATCATCATCCGGTTGGTGAAGAGAAAGAGTGTGCGTTGCGGCTTCAATATCGGTTGGTGCATAACCAGAAAATGGGGGAGCCTGCATTGCATAAGCCTGATGAGACCTTGGAGGTAGGCCTAGCACTCCCTGACCAGAATTGGGCCTTGGAGGTCGTTGATCCCCCTATACCCAAGAAGATGTTGGATATGGGCAGGGGGCAACGCCCATGGCTGGTACGCCCAACTTGGCCAGGCGGGGTAGGGCCACTGTGCCACAGTGGGTAGGGGTGGCAATGGATCGGATTTGGATCGGGTGAAGCTCAATCCGCATCCATCCATGACATTTCATCCGTCATCCAACCCATCCATCATCCGTAAAATTCTTCATCTACATCCGACCCATCCATCATCCACGGGTGATTCGGGTGGGTCGGGTGAGAATGGGGTGAAATAAATTTGAAGATATATAACAACTTAAAGTGACACATATTGCAATTAGGAATAATTAGTCCACATATAGTCCACATGACTATTTTTCTTTTTGAAAAACCATTGTGTAACTTTTACAAAGCTTTAGATTTATTTTTGTGTTATCCTAGTAAGGGAACACAATATTTTGTATTACACTTATGTCTAGTATAGTTTTATTTACAATAATAAATATATTATGAAAGTAAATTATGATAAATTAAAGCATACAACTAATGTAATAGATTGATGGATCGGGTGGTGGGTTGGATGCACCTTCATCCATATCCGACCCACCCGTCATCCGATCAATCCATCATCCGTCAACCATCCACTTATTTTCGGGTTTTCGTCCGTATAATTTGGATCGGGTGGATGGATATCCATCGGATTCGGTTGAAATTGCCAGCTCTAACGGTGGGTGTGGCTGGCTGATCCACCGTAGGTTGGTGGTTGCTGGTCTCACCACCGCCGCGGCCGGCTGGTCGGCCACGGTTGTTGTTGTTGGTATTATTTCCTTTGCCACGATTATAATTATTCTTCCTGCCACGGTTATGATTATTATTATTATGAGAATTACGACCATTGGAATTAGAATTACCTCCATGATTGTGAGTTGGAGGTTGTGACGGAGGATCATCGTCCATGTGAAGAGCGGTCGTGGACCCGGCGTCACGAGTGCGTTCTTTGGCAGCGGTGTCCTATAGCTTTAACCGAGAACAAATCTTCATGAAGGAAGGCATAGTTTTCTTCTGCTGTATATTGGTGAGAAAATAGGAATAGGCTTCAGGCAGTCCCGCAAGAGTGCGTAGCACTAGTTGTTGATCAGAGACAGGAGATCCAACGTTGGCCAATTGGTCTGCAAGAGACTTTAGGCGATTGCAGTAGGCAACCACCGAGGAGTCCACCATCTTTGTGTTGGTCAATTTCGTTTTGAGGAAAGCAACTCTATAATTCTGGTTGTCCTGAAAAATCTGATGAACGAGTTTCCAGGAATTTTCAGCAAGATCGTCATCAATGAGGATGGAGGGGAGAATTTCTGGAGAGACGGTGGCGTAAATCCACTGGAGGACCATGGAATCTAGTCGTTTCTATAGGGCAAGTCAGCATCTTTGGCGGCGACGGAGGCGACAAGCTCTTCTTCATCCGTAGGAGGGATGATGTGATCAAGGACAAAGTGCACCGTTTCTTGTACCTTGAAAAGTGTTACCCATTCGTGATATTGGCCGGTTTCTAGGTCAAGTGTGATAGAGATGAGAGACTTGACATTGGTAACAATAAGGGCAGAATGGAACCCAACTTGCTCGGCCATGAATGGGGTATCACGAAGAAAGAAGAAGAGAAGGGACGGCTAGGGTAGAGGTTTATAGGAAGGTAACCAGCTCTGATACCATGTAAGATAAGGTTTTTCCGTGATCTCTATTGATTGTGTAATCATCAATATATACAAACTAATATTGTAACTAATAGCATAATCTTAGGCTAAATTAGGGGACTAATTAGTTATACACAAGGGATATTATACATTTACTATAATTATATTATTTGCTAATATTTACATTTAACTATTTCATAGTCTATCACTTCATTAGAAATTATAACGTTAGTCTATGTACTTCTTCCCGGTATTGGGAGGGAAGATCTAAGCCTATTTTCAATGTTTTTGGTGATGATTTTGTAGACCGTATTAAAAAGGCTAATGGGGCGAAATTGAGAAATTGAAGAGGGATCATCACATTTGGGAATGATAGCAATCAATGTTACGTTGATCTCACCAGGAATCCTATGATTAGAGAAGGAAGGGACTAGATAAAAGGGATAAGATCCGGCTTGATGGTTTCCCAAAATTTCTTATAAAAGAAGGGATGATAACCATCACACATAGCAAAAGGGCGGATCCGGCTACATATTTTTGATCATAATCACACACATCTTAGACACCACATTCCAGATTTCACACTCAACTAGATTTCCACAAATGGAAATGGGATCCCCCTTGCCAAATTCCACAAAGGGAGGAGGGTTCCAAATAGCAGAAGAGGAAATAAAAGTGGTGGTTAAAAGCTTATGAAAATAAATCTTAATATGCTCACACAACATTTTTGGGTCAAAAATTTCCTCACCCACCTCAGATGTAAGTGAAAGAATTCTGCTTTTCTTTCTCCAAACCAAAACTGATTTGTGGAAATAAGGAGTGTTTTTATCCCCATGGACTAACTAGATAACTCGAGATTTCATCATCCAAAGAATTTCTTCTTGATGAAGAATCGATAGTAATTCTTCCTGGACATTTAATATGAGATCGAAAAGGAATTAAGGTTGAGAAACCAGAAATTCCTTGAGATTTTTGAATTCCCTCTAATCTGGCTAATAACCTTGATTTCTTTTTAAAAACATTTCCAAAAGAATTTTTATTCAATCGCTGATGAAAAGTAAATAAAAAAAGTACATATCTAATAAACTCAATAAACTATAATTGTTATGATTGTAATAATTGTGATTTTTTTTTTAAATATGTGGTATACATATCTATTTTATCATTGTAGATATCGTACATCTAATTATATATTAATGATATTGTTCTTCCCAAAATGTTCACACAATTCCTAAGAAATAAATGATGACTTTTGCTTGCTTTTGTGTGATTATGATCAATAATATGTAGCAATAATTTTTATTAGAGAATTTATGGGGGCATGAGCAGAAAGTAAGATTATTTTAATTTCTCTTGAACAATTTTTTCCATAATTAATTTTGTCATATGCGTATTATTTTGGATTGAGATCAATTGAATTGCAAATTGAGAGAGATTGTACAGAATATTAAAGGAAATATTGATCTTTTAATTTGATTGATTTTGCATAATTATATATCAGTTGATGTAAGATATTTTCTTCTTATACGAATTACAATTTTCTCCCTATAATTGCAGCTTCCTTATTTGTAATTTTTTATTTTGTCGTTTTTTGATCACCTTCCTTGAGTAATTTACCTTTCGGTGTTTTGCAATTAAAAACTCACTATATTTTACAATTAATAGGGGCATTTATAGACTATTAATAAGAAAAATACCAAAAAGGTCATTTACTGTAATCACCTTTGGAGTTCACGAGTAGAATAGAGATTATATTTAATTTCAACAAAAACAAATCTCATTTTATTGACTTTTAGCAATGTATGATTTTATTCCAAATTATACTATATCCAAATACAATGTGGAACTTTTCCCAATAAAGAAATAAATCATGAATGTTAAGGAAAGAAAATCAAGGATGAATGAAATTTTTGAAATTCGTTGTATATATAAGTAGAGATCGATCACCCTTAATGCGATCACATCCACACATAGAACTACTTGCAATCCACACCATGGCAAATTCTACATGGTTTTCGTCTATGGTCCTCTTGTTTCTAGTCGTCTCCATGATTTCCTTCGACGTTTCAATGGTATATTAGTATATACTACATACTACGTATCAATTAAAATTAATACTCCGTATATATAAATCTCATTTTTAAAAACATACATTTATCAATTCATTATTAATATTATTATTATTATTATTATTATTATTATTATTATTATTATTATTATTATTATTATTATTAGTAGTACTACCGAGTACACTGAAGATTGAATTACGATTGTTGAATAGATCTTACAATATGAAATGATTTGAATTACTTGATTATTTGATCCTTTTAACTTGAATTACTCCGTAATGTCTTGTATTGTTGGAATTAATTTAATTCAATTAATATATATTTCTTTACATATATATTGTGCATATCGTTGCTTTACATATAATGATATTCTATCATTATGTAGCAGTAGCTTTTATTTTGTTATTTGGTTGCTTGTAAATGGATGGGTAATTTTGTGGCCCATCCTTTTATAGATTTGTCGCTACTTTATGTCGTTTGAAGTAAAATAAATTTGGGAGAATTGTTGTCCTACATAAATCTACCCGTATGTATTCTTTGATATATTTCTCGTGATTAATGCAAAATCTCGCTTTCTCAAAAAAAAAATATGTAAGTGTAGAAATTACAAATGGATTTTATTTTATTTTTAATTTGGAGAATATACAACTAATATATGCCGATTTTTTAATAATTGACATATACAGGCTGGTGGAGAGGGATCACTAACCAAAAGACGTAAGTTAAAACATATACTTTCTTGCAATATTATATACTATTGAAATTTATTTATGATAAGTAGATATTTATTTCTGAAATAATTTAATTAGTGATTAAATTTGTTAATAATGTGAATAATTTTGAGCAGAATGTCCGGCAGCATGTGCATCTCGTTGTTCTTCATTGACATTCGGAAAGATGTTTTGTAAGTGGTCTTGTAACAAATGTTGTGCCAAGTGTTTGTGCGTACCTTCGGGCACCTCTGGACACAGAGATGAATGTCCGTGTTATGGCGATTGGTACCGTAGTGCCGGTCCTCCTATGTGTCCTTGAGAGTTGAGACCGTCAAATAATAATATTATATGGAGTATTCTGTTATTCAGATAATTTCAATGGTTGGATTATGTTTTTTCTCAAGTATAAATAAAATTAGAACTGTGTTTTGTCCTGAAATATTTTAGTTGCACTTTGCAAAAACATGAATAAAGTTGTTATGTACGTATTATTGGTTTCAACAATGATAATGCTCGGTACCTTGATGTTACGGTTCTCGTTTCAACTTTTAGGAACCGTTCTGATACCAAGTCCCAATTTAAGGATCCCGAAATTGGTTCTAAAACGTTAAAATTTGGTCGGGTATCCCGTTCTTTTGATATCTTTAGGATATACCAAATATTTTTATTTTAGGAAAATATATCTCACTATAAGTTTGTTCTTTTTTCTAAAGTAAAATTAATTCATTTATAAAGAGTCATACGTAGTATGACATATAGAAGAGAAATATGAAGTATAGATAAAACAAAATACTACATCCGTTTTATAATGATATTTACCGCTATAAATACATACCAAATTGGATTTTTGATTAAGGTTTCCTTCATACTATCTAGCACTTTCCATAAGTGTTTGTTTTTATTAGGATCTTATAGCTTTTATAAGTACGCAAATATGTATAAGTAATATGAACAATAAATTTAAACCTATCAGGGTGCGTTTTATTGATCACCTGATGTTTACTTACTTTTTATGAACGTATATGAATTTAACTGAACTTTTTAGAACTTATCAAAAATTATTTTTGTTATAAATTATACTTGGATAGACTTAACTTATCTGAATTTAATTATCCGAACTAATTTGACATGAAATAAAGTGAACATAACAGTTACATAAACAAGTAATTCAAACCCTAAGTCCTAAGTCCTAACCTAAATCTGTATTTTATAAGTGAAGAGCTAGTGGCTTTTTGGTAATCCCACTTTTGGTGTCCCCCAAGTAAAAGACTAAAATAACTTTCACCCTCTTACAATTTAGTTCAATTACAAAGTTGATTGACTGCAATAACATACCAGGAAAACGCCCAAATTCCTTCGCCGTAAAACCTGTTCACTCCCTCATTTTAAACTTCGCCACTTTCTCTCTCATAATTTCTCTCTCCTCCTGTTACTCGGTTGTTTGCCGATCACCGTCGTCGCCACCATCATTCTGGTCGACCTTCCATCACTTCCCATCGTCTCGCGCTTCCGATCTCTACTGATCACTACCGTCGCTACCATCAGGTTGGTTGAGTTTTTCTTGCTGTTAATTTCTCTGTTATTCTTCCTTAATTTATTCATTTTTCTATACCAGTAATACAAAACAACCAACGTATTGGATGCTTGTTTTTTTGTTTTATGGTTTGCTATATTCTTGCGGTTTCAATTTCTTCTAGATTTGACAATGAATTTTCTTCAATTTATTCGTGTTACTTTTTTTTTGAATATGAACCTTATTAAGAATTTGGGATTTTTGTTGTTCATCGGTTCAGATGTGTATTAACTTCTTTAGAAGCCTCAAATTTGGTTATTTCGATTTCACCCAAATTTCAGTTTGACTAAAATTAAAGGTGCCTTTTGTTTTAATTTACTATTGAAAAAATAGGCTCAAATATGGGTTATAAATGATCGATTTATTTGAATTTTTTAGCTGATAGATTTATTGGGATCTTCTACTTTTCCTTCCATTTTTGTAATCCTCTGTTTATTTTAATATTAATTTACTATGCTTCGTTGGATTGGAGATCCCGAGGGCATAGACGTCAAGAACGCCGACGATTCGGCAAACGATGTCATCTAGCATCCATATACGACAGTTCTCTCAAGAGCTGAAAGCGGAGGTCAGTAAGGCAAAGCAGTCGATCTCAGTGCAGTTGACTAAGCGCTTCT
Source organism: Spinacia oleracea (assembly GCF_020520425.1). Taxonomy (NCBI): domain Eukaryota; kingdom Viridiplantae; phylum Streptophyta; class Magnoliopsida; order Caryophyllales; family Amaranthaceae; genus Spinacia; species Spinacia oleracea. The sequence goes on along the minus strand of NC_079490.1, from coordinate 145,901,845 downwards.
CTGGAAAGTTCTTGAACTACACGCCGTCCATGAAAGGGTCTGACACAGTGGTTGACCCGGCGATTGCGGCGAAGAATCGTAGAAAACAGTTGGCACAACTCAATGGAACTGGGTCTGGCGTGCACAGAGCTCTCAAGGGGCTTAGATTTATCAGCAACAATCAAATGGTATGACATCTTAACTAATTTCATATTAAAATTTAGCACCCACTATTTAGATCTTATTAGATTTTCGTGTAATATTTCGTCTTTCGATAGGATTTTGAAACCTGTAATGGCATTGAGGAAGTTGCTGCAATTATTAGAGACAAACAAGTTGATGAAAATCTCAGGTAAATTGGATTCTTGCATCCATTAATTATCAAGAGCTTTCTCTCTTTATTTCTTTCACAATGAATTCAGGGCCCTTTGATTATATCGGCATATCTTTCCTTTTATTGTGATTGTCAGGAAGACGTAGGATAACCTTTGTTATTTTGGGTGCTTCATATGTAACCATTGTTAGCTTATGAAAAATCCAATGTCATGCGGAATAAACCATAAATGCTAGAATTCAAATTAATTTCACTTAGTTAATTAGCATAATTTAGTACACATACTTTGTGATGCGTGTCTTCCCTAGATGCTCCCGAATCGAACAAGAACAAGTTATAAAGCCAAACGTCGTCCCTCCGTAGTAAGTCCAAAGTACGTTCGGATCTGCCTTAGATCATAACCAACTAGGATATAAACTAAGGTTTATGATTCCGAGTTTCTCACTTTAGGTGATAGGCAAAGTGTATTCATTGATGTGTAAAGTTCATGACAATATGCGATGTATTGATAGAAAATTTGAAAAAACCCTAGAAGCCAAAACCCTTGAGTAATTTAGGCAATTTTAGGAAAATCCCAAAACCCTAAACACCCTTAGGGAAGCCGACTACTTTGCTTGAATAGCAAGCAGGCTTGGCCTTGGCCTGCACGCAAGGCACCATCATCGTTGGCCCAAACTCTAGGCACAGCTACGCTAGCTCATGCTCTAGACACACCAGCGTTGGCCAGTCTGTTGTTGCCATGCACGTTTGCCCAGCAGCGCTGGCCGTGCACGCTGGCGCGTGGCCCAGCTTGCTGTGGCTGCTGCTACGGCCCATCGAGCTATAGGCTATTGTTCGTACGATGGCTCGTCGCTCGTTTCGTGCTTCCGATTCGTTTTCCGATTTCGGAAAATATTTTCGTTTGGAACAATATTTACGTTTCCGATATGGAATCTTAGAATGTTGTTTTGTTGATATGGTCGTATGACATTTCCAAAGATATGTGGAACACAAATCAAAATGTTTGATTTGAACCTTCTGAAGTTTGAGTGTGAAGAGATTCGTTTGTTTATTAATCAATCATATGACTTAACCCTTAAATGACCATTTCATTCAAATAAACACTCAACGAATGTTTTTGTTTACTTTGAATGTGAGTCTTTCTGTTCTCCAAATAGAAATTGTTTATGATGATTACTGGAACATAATACCATTAAGTTCCATCCATTAGAAGGACTTTTAAAACAAACATGATGAACCTACATTTAATGTAGCACAACTTTGCTTCATTTCCCACTTGTAGGTCAATAACCAGACTTAGCTCCCGGAATTTGAGCTCTTAACAGGAGTTAGAACCTCAAGCGGTAATCTAATACCATAGGAGTTTATTTGCTAAGTCATTTCTCTTTAACGCAAACTTTTAGGTAGAAATAGAATATCTAAATTCATTTCTTTTGTTCCTGTTTCCTATCCTTTCTAGCACCTTTTCTTATAGTCCAAAAGATTTTACTCATTGCTTGATATTCTTACTTTGTTATGCTTAGAAAGTCCCTTTCTTTTATTCAATTTGAATGACAACATCCAATGAGTCTAGTTTATTTATCGAATCAAAATAAAATTGGTTGTTAACCATTGGTTATAGATGAGCCTTTAACTCAATACCTCATTATTCCAAAACTACCCAGTATTCTGAATATATGAGGTCCAATTGGTCTACCATTCAAATTTTAGTTTGAAAACAACCATGAAGATCACTATAAGAAAATAGCATTCAAGATACGCTCTCATTTCCTTTTCTTTGACAATCGCTCTCAAAATTAGTTACCAATCGATCGAGGAAATATCGCAGTTATATTATCCGAACGCAATAAAGTTGAAGATTTACAATTCTACATAATGAACTAGCAAAGAAAACATTTATCATACTTTAATAACTTGAAATAAAAGCATTCATGCAATCATTAAAGTTATTAAACATTTCATTCATGTAAAAATAAAACATGGTCCATAATGAATGAAACGATTCCAAGACCCTAAAAGTCCTAAATCCTTAAGCAGCTTTGGCATGTCTTAAGTCTTTTAAGATTCTAGGTAAGCAAAACTTATTGCTAGTAATCTCCAAATTACTCTTGGTTAATAAATTAATACCATAATTTATCCCATTGCCACAACATATGCCATTGTTGTTTGAGTTACAACCACAATCAACGTGCTCCTTTGGGACACCATACCATCTAAGTCAACTAAAATAGCACCTCGCTTTGGCGGAAACCTACTACCTTAGATCCCTAGATTTTTGTAAGTGCTTGATTTGGAAGGCAATTTTTAAACTCAATATTACTTTGGACCTAGTTGTTTCTATGTTGGTTCTATTATTTAGTGAACTAAATCTAATCGAGCATACAAACAACGCATTCATGCATAAAATATTCATACATTCACAATATATAATGCATAAATAAAATTGGTGAACTAGTATGGCCCAGAGCTCTTGTACGTCTTGAAGCATCTAATCTTCTTCACCATCCTGTTAGCTTGGCATCGTCTTGAATCTTCATTCAATGCTAACTTAAAGTTCTAAACTTAGAAATACTTGAAATAATAAAATTACATCAAAATTTCAATGGTACGCAGACCATATTTAAAACTTTACATTCAAAGATAAAACGGTTCGCATACCGTATTTAACTCTCCTAGATTGGCCATACTAGTCACTTGGAGTACCTGCATTACATAAAATATACATTCTATGCATTCACCCATTCGTATCCTAAAACGAATGGCCCAATTAAATATGCAAGTATTTACGTGAATTATTTAAAATTCACGTTCACATAAACGCGTCCTAAAAGATTAATCAATTTCAAATTATTAATCCTTAAAATTTATTCTAATTAAAATTTAATTTAATCAAAATAAAGCGTCCTACGAAAATAATTAAAATAATTATTTCATTTTAATTTCATTAAGCGGCTCCCACTCAAACCAATATTTATTCCGGATGATTAAAAATTTAAATAATAAATTAAACTCACGGCCCGACGCAAGTTAAATAAAATGATTAATTAATTATCCCGTTAGCCATTTTAATGCAAATATCAAATTTTAAAGCCCAACGAAACGAAAAATGCCAAAATTGTGCAATGCGGGCTAGGCTTGCGCCCAGCCCAGCACTGCCTCGTGCTGTGTGGCCTACGAGGCCATGAGCTCGTCGCCCATGCCCCGCAACCATCGCACACACACACCACAGCCTTGCGCTGCTCGTGGCACTGTTGTGTCGCTGTTGTGATGCTCGACGCTGAGCGTAAGGCAAGGCAGCCTTGCCCTTGCTTTCTAGCAGCTCGCAAGCCAAGGCTCGCTGCCTTGCTCGCTCACTCGCCCCAGCGCGCACGGCACGCAGCTCGCTTGCTGCTGCTCGCGTTGTTGTGGCTCTGCTATGGGGAGGCAGCCCGCGTGGCTACGACGAGCCACACGTCGACACACCCCTTGTGTTCGTGCCTTTGGTTCGTGCAAACGGACCAACTAATTAAAAAAAATCAATTTCACGAGCATATTTGCATTTAGTTATTTTTCACAAAATTAATAATTTTTATTTTCGAAAAATAACAACTTTACGATTTAATTAATTTTTAACAACAATCCGATTTTGTTAAATTTATTAAATTTAGGCTAACTTTATTCAAATTTTAATGAATGAACAATGTCAAAAAATTTGAACGTTTTGATAATCAAATCTAAAACTTTAAAACGTTCTAAACATTTAAATTTCATATTTTTACCAATTTGGTTTAAGTGTTGATTAAAATTAACGAATCTAATCAAAATTTTAATCCAATAACTTTTTAAATCTGCCACTTTACATGAAATTATATTCTCTTTCCCAATTCACCAAATTTGCAGATCTAAATTATTGAAAAAATCAATTAGCGATCTAAATTTTACGAATTTGGGAAAAGAAAAATTAGAGTTTATACTTTACATTTATGGCCGAAATTTTACCCTAATTTTAAAATATACTCAAAAGCATTAGGTAAAAATTTCAATCAATTCCGAGTAGTTTAGGTCGACCAATTAATTGAAAAACTTTCTGAATTTGTTAATTTTAATTCGTTAATTAACAAAAACGCCCAAAAACTCATACTTCGAGGCCTGTTTTTGCAATTCCGTTCCCATGAACTAATCTTAGAAAATCGTTTTTAATCAGATTAGGGTCAGAAAAGTCGAAATTTCGAAACTTTTTGAATTCAGAACTTATTATACATTCATCCAATAATCCATAATAATTCGAAAAATTCAACCAAAAATCCGAAAAATTCGACAGCATACAAAAACAAAAAAATCATGCTAAAAAATGCTTTGAATACATAAGGCTCATGATACCACTGTAGGGTAATACTGTTAAATACATATAACATGTGCGGAAGATCCCCAAAGCCAGGAAACAGGTATAAAGCACAGATTAAGCATACTTACATTCGAAGCGTGTTTTCCCGAGTTTAGTATCAACGAACACGAACAAAGAACTCCAATTGTCGTTCCTCTATTTGGTTCACCGACACAAACAAAGAACTCCAAATGGCATAACCTTGTAACAATACAACCCTTATTCTATGACAAAGGAAGTTTTCCTTTGATCTTCAGGCCACAAAGGGATTTGATGAAAACTAGAATATGCATCCATAAAACTCAACATAGTGTGACCGGAAGTAGAATCTACCAGCCGATATGAAAATTGTCCTTTGGGCAAGCTTTGTTCAGATCAGTGTAATCAACACACATTCTCCATGTTCCATTTAGCTTAGGGACAAGGACCACATTGGCCACCCAATCATGGTACTGACGTAGATGAATAAAGTCGTCTTCCATTAGCTTATGTACCTTGGTCGCGGCGCCTTGGTTTCTGGTTTTGCCATGGTTTCTTTTCTTCTGGCAAACTGGCTTCATTGTGGTGTCCACATTTAGCTTGTGTACCGCCACGATTGGGCAAATACCGGGAATTTCTTCTACTGTGCAGACAAAAATTTCTTTATATTCTTGTAATAGGCAAACCAACTCTGCGGCCATTGGATCATCTGGAGGGATCCCTATCGAAAAAGTTCGAGACGGTCTTTCAAGATCTAGTACCACATCATAATGTGCTCCCACGGGCTCAGGCCATTTATCTGCACTGTGGGCCGTGGGCAGTTCCACAGGTGTCCGCTCTTTCTTGGTTCTTTGAGGGTCTTTGTGTCAGGCCTTTTTTTTGGTAGCACCCCAGGCTATCGGGTCTAGCAATGTGAGATAGCAATCTCTAGCTAGCTTTTGATTCACATAAATGGTGCCAACGGCCCCGTTGTCTCCCACAAACTTCAGTAGTAATAAGTGGGGGATGTGTAATACCCCGGATTTTTAAAACTCGATTAATTATGCTTAATTTTTTTTATTATTTAGTTAAAATCGTTTAAAATCCTAATCTCGAACCTTATTTTAATTAACGAAATCTTATTTCTCTTGAATTTTTTAATATTGTTACACGATTTATAATTTTTCAGATTCTATGATTTAATTCCAAATTTACGAGCTTAAACTACTTTTTAAATATTAGTTATTTCGTAATTGATTTCGGATTTTTAGTAATTTCGAAACGTTCTTATTTTTTCGAAAACTAAATTTATTTTTCATTAACAATATTTTTATAAAGAAGTATTTGAAAACTTAATTTTAATTAAACATTACTATTCAAATTAATTTCCTAAAATAGAAATCAATTTTCAGAATTCTTGCCTAACGACGTGAAATGTCCAAAATGCCCTTGGGAGTAAGAGTTTTACTTCTCTTCTTTTCTCCTGCTTTTCACGTGAACCAGAGGAAGAAATCAACTTCTTCCTTCCTTCTTCTTTTCCCTCAATCTGATCCATGTTCATTGCAAAGTTCAAATTGAATTCTTCATTCTCTTCCTTTACAAATCCAACAACCAGAAATCCAAATTCTGAACCAAAAATCAAAATCAATCAAAAACCTTAATTTCACTCCCTTGTGATTTGAACCACCACAACAAACACCACTGCCACCACCGTCTGCCACCACTTCTACCGGCTGCCTAACACCACCACAACCACCTTCGCCCCTAGCACCACCACACACGCCACCGTCTTCCCTCGCTTCCCTCTCGTCACACTCCCCTGCCCCCTCCCCTGTCTATCCCCTTTCCCGCCTCGCTGCATCACCAACACCACACACCACCACTCCCAATTCTCACCACCGCCTTGACAACCAATCTCCGACTCCCTATTTCCGGCAAACCATCCTCCTCTTCCCCCAAAACCGGTCGAAAAACCCACCAAAACTCCCCTGGTTATTCGCCACCTCGTGCCCCTTTCTCTGTCTCCCTCGTCGTCCCGCCGCCACCAATCGCCTGTCACCACCGCCTCCCTCCGGATCGAGCAGCCGCGACGTTGAGCCACCCAGCCACCTCCCTCTTCCTCCCTCCTCCTCTTCGTGTTCCTTCCCCTCTCCCTGTTTCGAGCCCTGCTTCCAGAAACCAAAATCAATTTTTGGTTTTTGGTTTTATTTTCCTTAAAACCCACAAATTTAGTTGGGCCATTCTAAGTTGGGCTTTTGGGTAAGAAACTAATTTTTTATTTCAGAGTTTCTAAATTATTAATTTTCATGCTTTAAATCTTATGAAATAATTATTTACTAATAAATTGTTTATTATTTTCAGGTTTAATTATTGATTTTACAAAAAAAAAAATTATTAGCTTTATTTAGCAAAAACCTAATTTATATAATATTTTCATGAAAATCGATTTATGAAATATAAAATATAATTCTATTGAAATTTCGATTAATAATATTTCCATTAAATTTTGAAATTATACTATTTATTAAAATTCGTTATACATTCCTTACTTATAAAATTTATTATTTATAAAATATTAATTCTAAATCATTTATCGTTGTAGTACTAATTCAATGATTTAATATTTTGAAAGAAATTGGACTTGGAGTTCAGGAAGAACGGTCCATCAACGGGAAGTATAAATCTACGGTTGAGGTAACGGCTATTGCTAGTACCCGCAATCCCCTTATAAATATGATTTATGAAATTATGACGTTATGAGTGAATTTATGAATTAAATGTTTTGATGTGTTTTATGGATTGTGGGATGAAATATGATTTGTTTGAATTGTTTCTTATAATATGATTTGATTGAGTTTTCTCATAAAATGATGTTTATATGATGCCATGAAAGAAATGATGTTTTTATTGATCCCAGGATCAAATGATGTTTTATGAGCTAAATGAGTTATGTTATTCCAACTGAATATAAAAGCCAAGGCTTAATTAAAAATACATAAAACATGATAAATGAAAGTGAAAGACCTGGTTTGTCTGGCGGTATATAAACTACCATCTTCCTATCTATCGGTCATGCATGCACCATAGACACCTGTCCACCCATGGATTACGAGCCCAGGCTCCCATGGTTTATGAGCCCATGCTCAGGGCCCAGGCCCATGTTACGATGATGAGCCCAGGCTCTTATGGGCCCAGGCCCAGTGGAGAATTCCTTCACGGTTCGTACTTGCCGACAAATAGCATGTTAATTAAAAAGTTATGAATGAATTAAATATGATGTTTTATTAAATATTTTACTTGTTCTATTCTCCCTGTGTTATTAAATGAAATGAATTGAAATGAATTTACGTTGCTAGGGTAGTCATTACTGAGTCTTCGGCTCACCGTTTTGTTTTCCATTTTAGGTACTGCGGGGAACGATGGAAACAAGTAGTGGCGAGGAATTTCACTTTAATATTACTCACCTAGTTTATGCGTAATGTTTTAACAGTTTAATTATTGACTTCTAGTAAGTTATGTACTTTTACTTTGGGAATATAAAGGATTGCTATATTAATTTGGAGTTCAATAGCTTATGTTATGATAGTTGCCTTGTAATTCCCAAGAGGGAGTTACGGCGTGTAATGCCTCGACCGAATTAGGTTAATTCCGCTGCTAAGTATGCTTTAATACTTGAATTAGAGGTTGAGGCATTACAGGATGATTATGGCTCTCGTGTTGTTAAGGTTTGGTCGGCCTAGTATAATGTTGAATGCGGTAAGATCTTGCACAATCACAAAGCGGACGTCGTCCTTCTTAATCAGCGGGGGTTCCCCAATTAGGACAGAAAGAGAAATGACACCTATGGGACGAATGACACTTCCCCCAAAACTCACCAGCGGATCATGGACGTCTTCTATCGTTTTAGGATAATGTCGTAGCTTTTGTAGACACTGAAGAATAATTATTTCGGACAAGCTCCCTGTGTCAACCAGAACTCTTTTTACTTTTAGATTTGCCCCCCTGATTTCTACTACCAATGGGTCGGCGTCATACGTGGTTGACGACCTGCGGTAATCATCTTCTGATATCTCCATCCGAGACATATTCTTATGTTTCTTGGCTTCTTCCCAACTAGAACTCTGCGCATAGGTTTGACGCCCTTGGTTTGTAAGCCCTCCGGACGCTAACCCCCGTGAGATGACGGCTACAAAATCCCCGTCTGAAGGAATATCCTCATCGTCGGGAAGGGATACCAGTGACTTTGCCTGTCTTCTAACACTATCATTGTCTGGCAGGCGAAGTTATTTTTTTAGATAGCCTCTAGCTGCAAAATTGTCCAAGGCTCTCTTCAGCTTTCGGCAATCTTGGGTGTCATGCCCTATTTCTTCGTGGAATTTGCAAAATAATCCAGGACTTAAGCTTTCTATAGGTGACTCAATTGGAAACGGTCTCTCTATCCGCAATTTGGGTCCTTCTTTCATTAGGATGGTACCGAGATCAATGTTGTATTCAAACGTGCTACTGTCTGCTGGACTTTCTCTTTTCAACCTGTGTGGTTCTGGCATTTCTTCATTCATGGCCTAGATATTACTAGCTCGGGCCGCAAAGTTATCTCTCTTGAATTTGGAAGGCTCACTGAGTCTTGTGATCTTCACGTCATGCGGGTGGCTACAAATTTCCCCCGCGTGTAATTATGAAGGCTTCAGCTTCGTCCAGTACGTGCATCTGCCATGTTCTTCACATTTTTCTTTATTAAGTCAAATTTGAAAGATCCCTCTTTAACCCACGTATAAAGTTATCGAGAGTTGTCCCGTCAAGCAAGTCTGGGATTTGACCAGCTTCCATGTTGAATTTCTTCACATAGCTTCTAAGCGTTTCGTCTGGCCCTTGCTGTAGGCGTCCTAAGTGCATACTTGTCTCTCTATCTTCCTTTTGAGCCCTAAATCAGGAGGAAACGAGAGCTTCTAACTCTCCAAAGGAAGTTATATACCCACCTGGCAACCTCTCAAACCATTTAGCCGCAGCTCCTTTCAACGTGGCAGGGAAATACTTGCACCAAGTGGCTTCATTAGTCCCTTGTACATACATATGATGCCGGTATGCTATTAAGTGCATGTCAGGATCAAAGGTGCCATCGTAAGCGTCCATGAGTGGATCTTTTACCTTCGGCTCTTTTGGTGCATATATGATGCTGACACAGAAGGGGGATGTATATCTTTGTCGTGCGGGTAAGATCCCTTGTTGGATATGATGTACTAATTTCATCCGCCGCCGTAGGCACTCCTCCCTCACATGGTAGATGAGAGTCTCATTTGAATGAGTCACCTTGGGCGTAGAGCCGGCATCCGACACTTCGTCTGCGATCTGACTTCCGTCGTGGAGGCCAAGAAGCAATACATCTTCGTCGCTCTTCTTCTCTAGGGAGGACGTCTTGTCTTGTCCCATCATTAGGCCATCTTCGTTAAAAGACCTTGTAATCTCTTCTTGAAGGGTGTGTTGAAGTTGCATCTGCCACCTTGCCATGATGTCTTGGTGGAGTCCATGCAGCATTTGTTGTAGTGATCTTGCTGAAGCAGGTCGGCTTGCTGCTGCGTTGTGAGGCGTCATGGTTTCCCGTCTTATGGTTAGCGCTGCACCCCTTGCAGTAGACTGAAGATCTTTGTAAGGAGCCAGTGAGGGGCACTTCTCGTGCAGACGTCTTTCTCTTGAGTTTCCCTCATGTCCCTTACCTTCATATTGTAGATCTACCTTGATATTGTACCTCCCCACATACGGCGCCAAATGTTGTGGTAACTTTGTTGGTGATGATGTGTCACCCTTTCCACGGACGTATCAAGTATGCGCTGGCACGATCTTCCTGCAGCCTGCAAAATAAGAATATTCTTGTAGGAATATTCCCTCCAATGCCTAAGTAAGTATTTGCTAGAGAGGGAAAGTAATTTCTAGAGAGAAGGCATAGCAGAATAATTAAGGTAGGTGGGAATGAATTGATCGCTCTTTACCTTGGGATCTAAACTATTTATAAGGCTAGGGTTTTGGGATTTGTTCCAAAACTCTAGCTATCTGATTGGCTAATCCCAGAGATGGGGACATGTGTCATCATCAAGCATTTTGGATAGAGGGCTTAGTATGCCTCTTGATACTGGGATTTTAAGTAGTTGGACCTCTTTGTTTCTCTTTAGGAAAAGTCCATTAAATATTAGAGCATCTTCCTAGTAAGCATGGGAGTGCCACGTGTTATTTTATGGTAGATCCAAGGTGGACTTCCTATTTAGGCCACATCAAAATCGTTGCCACAAGTGAAGCACAACGCACATGTAGCAACCATGGAAATCAAGCATGTTGTAGAATGTCTTTGATTTTCTATGTTTTGTTTTAGAACATTTGTTGGATCTATGTTTAAAAAAATTGGTTTAACCATTTCATATTTATGAAATTCTTTATTTAATATTCATTTAATTTTGTTTTAGTATTAAATGATAAAGTCCAAGTGATTCAAAACATTCAAATGAGATGTCAAGATGGATTCTTTGACAAAGAATCTCCCATAAGAGAACTTGAATATTGAAGTCACAAAGGATCCATAATCCAGGTCATTTAAAGGTTGGAAGACCAATGACAAATGAAGATTAGATTGCAAGTAGATTTATAGTTCAGTTTCTTAAACTAGATGGACATTATATGTCAGAAATGTTTTGTATAGATACTTATTGGATCTTGTATTTGATTGGCCATGAGAAAACTTTAAGAGATTAAAGTCATGTCATAAGTAGTTCTCATTAATGGTGATTAGAACCATTCCTCAACACATGAGTAATTATGATTGCTCGTTTGAAGATTAGTTTGCTTTGATGCTCGCTAAACGTCGCACTATAAAAGGAGACTATAAAAGCAGTTATTGGGCGTACTATGAATCAAAGTGAGTATTCATAGATTACAAGATTGGATTGTCCTCCTATCTTTGATAGAATATGGTGTTGTTGTGTAACAAGCTCTCTCGAAGAGTTAGACATTGTGAAAATGCATGGCCTTGCTCAGAATGATTAAGGCTTAAACTTCTGTAAAAGTTTAAAAGTTGAACTTAGTAATTCGAGAAACACTTCTGGACCTAATAAGGATGGCTTGGAGCTTACCATATATTCAGCAAGTAACATTAAGCGACAAAGGAATGTGAATGCTTACTTGTCTCAAGGACAAGTGGGTGACTGAAGAAAATGTGTCCTTCACCCAATGTGCATTAGTCTAATACCAAAGGTTCAAATTAATTACGAACAATTAGTTCAGTGAGATCAAGTGATCTGAACAGCTGGTGGAGCAATGCTTCCGATCAGTGAGTTCTAATCCTAACTAGGCTCAAAGCTTACTCTTGACTTCACCTATAAGGTCACACCATTGCCATGTAACAGATCACCGGATTAAATGAATCGGAAATTCATTCAATAGCTTTTCTGGAAATTAGTTCAGAAAACATAAATATACGATTTAACATTGGATCGTAAAATCGTATATCTTGTTGCATATATTCGTAAGCTAGGAAAAATGAATAATCGTAGCGTACCACATTGGATCGTCAAATACGAAACGATATATAAATTGTCGAAGGATAGTTTAATCGCAAACACGAAAGCAAACCCACGAGACAAGAAAATGAGGCACAAGGCCCATGGGCGCAGCGCCCATGCTCATAGCGCTGGCCCATGGCCTTGGCTGCTTGGATGCGCGCACAAGAAGGCGGCAGCAGCAGCTGCACTTTGGCCCGCGGTCCAGCAGCGAGCTGGTTGCGTTGCTTGCACTCCTCGTAGGCCTTGTTGGCCTGTTGAGCCTTGTACTTGGCTGGTTGGCTTAGCTTGTTAAAATGGTTGTTTTAATAACCTATTCTACATGTTTTTTAACTTAACCTAAGGCAATAGAGAACCCTAGTTCTATCTGTGCCTCCACTAGAGTGTTCTTCCCAAAAGCAAACTATCTGGAAGGAGATCTAAGCTATCAATCTCAAGACGAATCTGAACGTGTCGGTGAACCAAGTAGAGGAACGACATTTAGAGTTCTTGTTCGTGTTCGTATTCGTTGAACTAAGAGAAAACACGCTACAAACGTAAGTTATGCTTAATATGTACTTTATACATGCTTCCTAGCATTGGGGTTATTCTGCTATCATGTTATGTATTTTACTGTAAACCCCTATAATCCCAAACTTGGTTTTAAAACATGGAGTCTATTTCAGATTTCATGGCTTCTAGCCATTGCTTATAGCTAGGGCTTGTTATAGCTTGTTTGTAAGTCGTAGTGACATCGCTTTCCAGCAATATAATTTCATGGCTCTCAGACATTAAAATACTTACATATCTTTCTGGCTGAGACCTATACCTTTCAATCTACGCGGGGCAACAATTCCAGGTGGTTCTTGAACCTCACCAGATGCTTCTAAAGATCTATGAGTTTCAACTTGAATATCATCTTGATTATTATCTAGAGTTTGTTGTTCGACTGGAAGTTCTTCGAGGTCTACTTTTCTCTCACTTGTCATTTTGGAAATAAGTTGTCTTTCCAAAAAGATACCATCTCGAGCAACAAACACCTTGTTCTCAGATGTATTGTAGAAGTAATACCCATTTGTTTCCTTTGGGTAGCCCACTAGAATATATTGTCAGATTTTGGTTGAATTTTATTTGAAATTAATCGTTTGACGTATACTTCACAACCCAAATCTTAAGAAAGACACTTTTGGAGGCTTTCCGGTCCATAGTTCATATGGAGTCTTTTCGACAGCTTTTGACGAGGCTCTATTTAGTGTGAGTGCAGCTGTGTTTAGTGTATGTCCCCAAAATTCAATTGGAAATTCGGCCTGACCCATCGTTGAACGAACCATGTCTAGCGAGGTCCTATTCCTCCGTTCCGACACACCATTATATAGTGGTGTTTCAGGAGGAGTCAATTCTGACAAGATTCCATAATCTTTCAGATGGTCATCAAATTCGTAGCTCATATATTCACCGCCTCTATCAGACCAAAGTGCTTTAATCTTCTTGCCTAGTTGATTCTCTACTTCACTCTGAAATTCCTTGAATTTATTAAAGGGTTCAGACTTGTGCTTCATTACGTATATATATCCATATCTACTAAAGTCGTCAGTAAAAGTGATAAAGTAGTTGAAACCACCTCTAGAATTTGAACTCATTGGTCCACATACATCTGTATGGATTAATCCCAATAGATTTCTTTCTCTTTCTCCAACTTTAGAGAAAGGTTGCTTTGTCATTTTTCCAAGTAAGCATGATTCGCATTCACCAAAATCCTCTAAGCCAAATGGTTCTAGAATTCCTTCTTTCTGAAGCTTTTCCATGCGCTTCATGTTGATATGGCCTAATCGACAATGCCACAGATAGGTGAGATCTGAATCATTTGTTTGTTTTGGTCCTTTTGGTATTTATGTTATAAATTTCTTTGTCGTGATCTAGCACATAGAGTCCATTGACTAATTTTGCAGATCCATAAAACCTTTCTTTAAAATAAAATGAGCAACTATTGTCTTTTATTTCAAAGTTAAAGCCCTTAGCATCCAAGCAAGAAACATAAATAATGTTTTTAGTAATACTTGGAACATGGAAGCAATCTTCCAGTTCCAAAACTAGCCCTGAGGGAAACGACAAATGATAAGTGTCTACAGCTAATGCGACAATCCTTGCTCCATTTCCCACTCGTAGGTCGACTTCTCCCTTGCTAAGCCTTCTACTTTTTCTTAGTCCCTGTGGATTGGAAAATAAGTGTGAGCCATAACCTGTATCTAATACCCAAAAAGTTGAATTAGCAAGTTTACGGTCTATAATGAAAATACCTGAAGATGGAACGACATTTTCGTTCTTCTGATCTTCTTCATATTTGGGAGACACACTTTTGTAATGGCCAATTCCATGACAGTAGAGACAACTTGATGTGGATTTGTCCTGCTTTGTCTTCCTTTTGGGAACTGATTAAAACAATTTTCCGATTCATAAACTTTAGGGATTAAAATTAGGGTTCATAAAATTCACTAATTAAAACAATTTTCCGATTCATAAACTTTAGGGATTAAAATTAGGGTTCGTAAAATTTTAAAGATCCAAACTATAACAAATTTTAGGTGGTCTTTAATCAATAGATCCCAATTAAATTATCAATTAATTATGAAAAATCAAAATAAAATTCCAAATATTTGAAAATTCAATAAATTAATTATAGTTACAAATTAGGTAGCATAGTTAACGACATTAAATCTTGAAATTGTTAATCATATGCAGTAGGTCATTTATTAATTCAATATTATTAAACAAGATTCGCAAATATTAATTTTACCATCATTAAAATTACAAATTTTGCATCCGAAAAACTAAAACCTCCGAAAAGTCAGCAATACACTATAAAAACATAAGATTCCCGATCATTATTGACAAAACTGCCGAAAATCCTGCGGACATATAATTAAATAATCGCGTGAATTTGCAATTAATTACACCAAATTAATTCGCCCCTTTAATTCTTTGCAAATTTATAAAATTTAATCCATGTTAATGTAATTGATTAAGAAATTAATTAGAGGCTTGTGATACCACTGTTAAGTTATGAACAATCCAATTTCATGCGGAATAAACCATAAATGACAGAACAAAATTAATTGCACTTAGTCAATTAGCATAATTTAGTACACATACTTTGTGATGCGTGTCTTCCCTATATGTTCCCGAACCGAACAAGAACAAGTTAGAATGCCAAACGTCGTCCCTCCATAGTAAGTCCACAATACATTCAGATCCGCCTTGGATCGTACAAACTAGGATATAAACTAAGGTTTATGATTTTGGGTTTCTCACTTTTAGGTGATAGGTAAAGTGTATTGATTGATGTGTAAAATTCATGACAATATGCCATGTATTTATAGGAAAATAGGAAAACCGTAGAAGCCAAAACCCTGGAGTAATTTAGGCAGTTTTAGGAAAATCCCACGACTCTAAACACCCTTAGGGCAGCCAGCTACTTTGCTTGCGTAGCAAGCAAGCTTGGCCTTGGCCTGCACGCAAGGAAGAAGCAGCGCTGGCCCAAGCGCTAGGCATAGTTGCGCTGGCCCATGCGCTAGGCACAGCAACGCTAGCCAGCTTGTTGCTGCCATGCGCGCTGGCTGGCCATGCATGCTGGCGCGCTGGAACATCTTGTTGTGAATGCTGCTATGGCCCATCGAGTGATGGGCCATTGCTCGTACGAAGGCTCGTCACTCGTTTCGTGCTTCCGATTCAAACAATATTTACATTTCCGATAATATTTCCGATTCTGACAATATTTTCGATTTCGATAATATTTTCGATTCCGGTAATACTTCTGTTTTCGGTAATATTTCCGATTCCGGTAATATTTCTATTTCCAAAAATATTTCCTATACGAACCATATTTCCGTTTACGGCAATATCTTCGACTTAGATAATATTTATATTTCCGTTATGAACCACATTTCCGTTTCCGGTAATATCTTCATTTCCGGGAAATATTCTTTATTTGCCATTTGACGGTTTGTTTAGCTCCTACTGAAACTAACCTCCATCATTTTTTAATATCCATATTAGAGTATTTAATGAATATAATATTCACCTAAATACTTGATCCGTTCACGTACTATTTGTGTGACCCCACGGGTTCAGTCAAAAGTAAGTTGTGGCATTAATAATATTAATTCCACTTGAACTGGAGCGGCCTCTAGCTAGGCATTCAGATCACTTGATCTCACTGAATAATTAACTTGCTTAATTAATATTGAACCGCATTCATTAGACTTAGCATTAAAAGCATTAAATGAAAACTTGGACCAAAGGAATTATTTCCTTCAACCATATCTCACTTGGATGTTGGATAATCTTTATTTTTTGGTTGTTTCTGGTTGTTACGTAGTCTTTGCGCGCTTTGATCAGTTGGAAAGTGTATATATTCCTGCTTGTTGAATGCTTAATTCAATTATGGATGCAAAGTTATGGTTGTTTTAGAAGTAAAATTTGCAAGTGCCTTGGGGTATGAGAGTAAAACCGTTTATTTCAGTTCCCGAATAGACTTCGAACCATTACAATGTAATATGATTTGTTTATATCTCATTGTAATATTTCTTTACTTTGCCTAGTAGTATTACAATGCAATATGATTTGTTTGCAGATTGTTTCTATTGGTGAGATAATAGAATTGTTCATGAAGCTTCAGACTTTTGATGATAGGATTTTGAGGAAATTGGCATACTCACGTGTCATTCGATCTATTCAACGAATGAATAAATAACACAAGGATGAGTCTAAGAATAAGCCTCTTCATTCGTTACTTGCTTGGTCTATATCTCAAAGAAAAGGCCATCAGCTATACGTAAGTACTTGTTGATAGTTGGCTCAGATTCGTGTTTAAACCCATGTATAGCCTATAATTCCCCGATATCCCCCTTATGTTTAAGACGCGCAGATTCAACAAAGACAAAAAAATCCCCTATTGTCAGCTCTCACAAATGCGCATTTCAGCCACGGAGAACTTCACCCATGTTCAGGTTCGTCCATTCTTCAGATATTATTCTTAAATTGCAAGTGATTGTTAAGCATGTCCTCTTCCCCCTTCCACCCAAATACTAAAGTCTAAAAATGTAAAATTGAGTAACAAAAATCCAAGGGTTGAATTAACAATGTACTTTGTATATGATGCAAGTATATGTTTATGGTTAGGTTAACCCGTTTTCCCAACCCCTTAATACTTTGTCATCCTAGAAATGGACATGCCAAATTCCCAACACGATTGTCTAGACCCTCAAAAAAGGACAATGATGTATACTGGATTGTACATAGGTGGGGTCTATATATGTCAGTGCTTGATGGTCTCTGGTAGAGTTTGCTTCACATGTTGTTTGTTAATAATAAGTTAAAGTTCCTTGCTTGAATATAATATGTTTTATCACTCCTTGGATGCTCATGAGTTTTCTTTGTTTGTTTACAGGGGTACTTGATGTTGCGGTAGGTTAAAACAAAGAAAAAGCAAAAAGAAGAGCCGAAAAGCTATGTTGAACCTGGGGATGAAGCCTATCACTGGTGTCAGGCTGTCAGCAGAGTCATTGTGAAGAAGAGCAAGAACATTAGTCTCTTTGCATTGGTGTAGTCATTTTCAATTATGTTGGTTACCTTTTTCTAATTATGATCTCTTTATCGAATCAGATTTTGTTTGTCATCTCAAAGCCTGATGTCTTTAAGAGCCCAACATTAGATACATATGTTATACTTGGTGAAGCAAAGATTGAAGATTTTAGCTCACAACTTCAAACTCAGGCCGCATAGCAGTTCAAGGCTCCGGACTTGACCAATGTCATCTCCAAGAATGAAAATTCATTGAAATAGATTCATAGATTTGACAGGGAAATGATTTGTTTGATGAACCTGTTGAACATTTTCCATTTATGAATTCGATTTGTTGGAACAATTGCAAACATTTTCCACTTCAGTAATGAAATTTTGATTTTTCGTTGTGATATATTAGTTGTAACCACACAATTTTAAGTTTTTTAATAATTTCGCACGGATCGTATGCATACAAGACTAGTTTGTCATACCTGGACAAGTTATGGTAAAAGTTTGACCGGATAACCGGTTATGCTCTCCCTACTTGAAAATGTAGAGAGTAGAATCACTAAAAAAAGGTTGATAAAAATATCCTCTTTGTCACGTGAGCAGTCTAAATTATACTTCCCGGCCTACTATACGCATACATGCATGATTCCCGGCCTAAGTGTTTTAAACCAACGCGCGGATGGTGCAGGGGCCTGCACGTAGATCTACGTGCACCTGCACCAAAACGCAAAAACATTAAAAGAAAACGAAAAAGAACATAACAAACTAAACAGAAAGAACATAATAAAGTAAACGAAAAGAACATTAACTAAAACCTGAAAAGAACACTAATGCTAAAAAACTAAAGAAAATATACAAAAATGAAAATAACATATTCTCTCTCCTGATAAACTATAAAAAGAACAATTATTTTTCAAAAAGAACATCGTGTGAAAAATACAACAGAAAAACAAAAAAAAAATATTATCGATAATGTTATTAAATATTAAAAAACATAAATAAGTTAAAAAGAACACAAAATAATTAAAAAAAGAACAACAACTTTTATACAAAACAGAAGAAAAAAGAACAAAACACATGGAAAAGAACAACATTTTCTTTTTCCTTATCAAACAAAAGAACAGAATGAAAGGGACGAAAAGAACAACAAATCTATGTTCTTTTATTAGTTGTATTTGTTCTTTTCAAACCACTTAGTGTTCTAATTAAAAAGACGAAAACGACGATATTTTGATGCACTTAAAACTAGATCTATATTTTTATTTAAATGTATTTTTGTTCTTATCCCACGCATCAGAACTATGTTCTTTTATTAAGTGTTATTTGTTCTATTCAAACGATTTTATGTTCTAATTAAAAAGACGAAACGAAGATTTTTTGATGCACTTAAAACTAAATCTATATTTTTTTAAAAAGTATTTTTTTGTTCTTTTACCACAAATCGGACTATGTTCTTTTTTAAGTGTTATTTGTTCTTTTCAAACCATTATATGTTCTTTTTTAACAATCTATGTACGTTGATATAAAAGAACAAACTATGTTGATTTAAAAGAACAAACTATGTTGATGACACAGTAAAAGTAAAGTTGTGAAAAGAACATAACAACTTGAAAAAGAACATTAGAGGAAAGAACAAGGAAACGTACCTTAATCACTTGATCAACATGTATCAGGAACATCAATATCTTTTAATAAATCTTAAAAAACTGATCTCAATCCTCGGAAAATATCACGCTCTCCAGAGATTCTCTTGCTTCGAAAACTAACCAAATTGAACTAGTGTTTTTTCTTAATTCACTCATTTTCAACAAACAAGAAACATTCAGAAGGAATTTTAGAGAGAGAATAAGGAGAAAATGTTTTTTTACTCTATCACTCACCATCTAACTCTTTCTCTTTCAAAAAATCTCTCTTATGTTGAGAGAATATAAATCATCTTCTCTTTCTCTCTCTAAAATGTATTTATAAAATGACTAATGGTTATGACTCATAAGTACAATTATTATATATATATAGTTGCTGAAAATTTGAAAATGAACAAATAGGAAGTAGAATCAAATAATTGAAGAACAAAGAAGGAGAAAGGAAAAATTGTTAAAGAGCTAGTGCATAATGAGAACTGTGCACGTGTTTTTATTTTGTTATTTTAACAGAGTATTATAAAAATAACAAATGAAAAGACTAAAAGAACAAATATAGAGACTAAGAGGAACAAGTCAAGTACTTTGTCCCACAATAACATATGATTCGGAATCATCATTTTCATCATTCTGTTATGAATTATCAAGCACATTATTCTTAATATCTGAAAAAAATAATAGGTTAACATGTATAAAAACAAGAAAAAGAACGCAATCAAAGAAACAAAGGATAAATAAAAAGTAACAAGAAAAATAACACAATAAAATAAAAAGAACAAGTTATGAAACGCAAATAAAATTGAAAATAATAAAAAAGAAGAACACAGTAAAATAAAAGAACAAATTATGAAACGCAAATGGTCTGTTTTTCTACTATAATGAAACTGTTCTTTTAATACGAGCATAATGAAACTGTTCTTTTAATACGAACATATGTTCCTTTAATAGGTAAAAATGTTCTTTTCTGGGAAAAAAATCGTAATTACGTAATCAAAATCTTCAAAATCAACGATTTCAACAAAATCAGCGTGTTATTACATAATTTGATTCATTAAAATCATCAAATTCATCAAAACACGATTATTACACAATCAAAATCACCAACATAGTCAAAATCATCAAAAACACAATTATTACAAAATCAAAATCATCAAAACATACCATTTATTATTACAAAATTGAAAAATTACCTCCCAAAATCAGATTACCAGCTGCAGAATTCAGGTTAATTTGAAGAAGAAAAATCAATTTAATTTGATGTTGAAGCAGAAAAATCAACGAATTTTTGGGGATTTTCATTACTTTCTCTCTCTAAAACCCATTTAAGAAAACCTAGTTCACACTTTCTCTCTCCTCTTCATAGTTTGAATTCAAAATATAAAACCCAGAAGAATATATATCGCAAAAATAATAACGAATCAAATAAAAACGCGATAAACATAGCTGAAAAGAACAGAGCCTTTAATGTTCTTTTGTTTAGGGGAATTGTTCTTTTGTTCAAGGGCATTGTTCTTTTTTCTGGGAATTTAATAAAAACGCGCGTTTTATGTTTAATGTTGGTCGTTTTGATCCCGGTGCACCTAGAGCTACGTGCACACGCCTGTACCATCCAATTTGCGGTTTTAAACTGTTAACCATTGGATCAGATTTTCATTGGTAAAATTCGCCAGCTTTTAAAAGCGTTGTAGCATGAAGGAATTCATGAAGTACGTTTTTTTCCTTTCTTTGCCCCCCCCCACCCCCCATGAGACCACGACTCTATCAAATGTAGTTAATTCACTCTGTCAGTCAGACCAATGTAGACTAAATATCTCACCTCTCTTAAAGTTGTACAATATATAAAAAAAAAATTATAAAACTGAAACATTGCTATATTTACGTAATTGATGACTAAATAAAATCCATAGTTTATGTACAGTAATGTAATAGATGTTAATTCACATAGTACTATATCGTTCCACTAAAATTCAGAAGATACATGTAAAATATTAATATAAAATCTTTTCACACATTTGGTTGTTGTATAGTATATGAATTGAACGATTATAAACAACATTTGTCTTTGTATTGCATAGTTTGTGTTGGAATTGAATAAACGTGGATAAGTTGATGAAACGTAAGCCATCATCGCTTGTTCAATTCATGGTGTGGTAGTTGGTAATTTCCCTTTGTCGTTGGGACACAACGTTTGATCCAAGGTGTGGTAGTTGACATAATGGCTAGGGGCGGAATTGTGTCGAAACCTCTTTGGTAGACAATCTTCCAACTCCTTACCGGTGAACCCATTTGGAGGGACGGGCGCCCCAATTATTGGTCGTGGAAGAAATGACACGGATTTATCCTTGAAACTCGAAGTTATTAGCGGCCTTATGGCCTCGACAAGCCCCAAGGACGGCGAAGACGAGAAAGGAGAAAGGAAGAGGAATAGGATGAAGAATGTTAATATTGACATTTTGTGAATACGAAGTGTAGTATAATGTATTGTGAGATTTATAAGAGGGTGGAGAAAGGAGAAAAAAGAGCCATAAATAAACATATGACTTGTGATTTACAACAAAACAACAGCTCATTGCTTGACTGACTAAACACTAAAGCATGCAAACTTACTGTACGTAGTACGTACGTACTACTAGTCTACTACAATTGGGGATAGTTGGGGATCTGTTTTAGCCTTTTGGTAACGTAGACAAGATCTTACCCGTGCCCTCCATTACTATGCCATATGGGTCAGTAATTATACTCTACTATTCCTACAAATATCAACGTAATCCCCCAACTTTTTCCACTAACTATTTGGTCAACGTTTTCTTTCAATTAATTGAACCACTTGTCATGAATCATCTGACCAAAATCCGATTTCAACCGAACTCAGTAGAAATTTACGGAGAAGTATATCATAATTTACAATTTAAGTAGGGATTGAAATGTAGATCCATAAGTTGAGATTGACCGACTCAAATTTTACCCACGTGTGTTCTCTCCATTTTGTAAAAATAAGTTTCGGGTTTAATAAGTTTAAAAAAGTTCTAATTAGGCAAAATCATGTATTGTCTAACAGGCCCGGCCCTAGGGGGTAAGCGAGGAGTGCGACCGCCTAGGGTTCAAGGCAGAAAGGAGTCCAAAATAATTGTCTATCATGTTATTTAGTACTAGTAATAAGCAACGCATTAAATAAACATGTTATTTTCTTGGCTCATTGGTTGAAAGTAGGATCTCAAGTTTTGATATCTACTAGAGGTCTAGGGTTCGACTCTCCTTACTAACTCTTTTATTTTTCTGTTTTACGTTGAGTTTATAATACGTAATATTTGACTTTTAGTACTCAGTTCTAATTGATATAACTATATGTGAGAAAAAAATGCTTATTTGATGGACTATGGGTTTATAAGTTTTAAAATAGATAAGCATTTTAATGAAGACAAAATTAACTGATATTTTTATATGCTCAAAATGAACCTTTATTTTCAAAAAAATATCTCTATACGCATATTAATTATCTTGTAATTAAGTGAGTATTTATTTTATTGAAATATATCAAGAAATCGACTAGAGCCGGATTTTGAAATTCTAGGATCCTGCAAAGGAGATATAGTAAGTTTTAATTGATTTGAATTCAACAATATAATGGATTTCACACAAAAAAAAAAATTCAGTTAAAGACGTAGTATTTTGGAAGGGGCCCAAATCCCTTATTTCGCCTAGGGCCCTCAAAATGTCAGGACTGTGCCTGTTGTCTAATAATGTGTATTAGTAAGGTCTAATAAGATTCAATCAAGTGTAATACCATGTAAGTTTCATTCATGTCCAATAAATTTCAACCAGATTCAATCAAGTCTAATATGTTTGGTACGAGATGATTTTAGATAAAGAGAACGCACCGACATGAACCTTTTTCCAATAATCTTGAATCAAAAAATATATTTTGATACTCCCTCCGTTTTAAAATAATGGAGACAGTTTACCTTTCACGCTTGTCAATATAAATATTCGGATTTTAATATCTCTAATTTTGTATTCCTAAAAATTATAAAAAGTTGATATTTCAAAAGTACATATCGAGACGAATTAAACAAGAATTCACACGGCAATATTTTTCTTTAACCATAAATAATAAAAGATAGTCAAATTAAAATTTATGAATAGTGTTAAAAAAATGTCCTTATTATTTCGAAACGAGGGAATATGTTAAAAGAGTTGCAGAGAAGCTAGATGGGCTTCGACAACGATGAAGGTTTATGATCAATTTTAATAACAAATATTTATATATTTAAAAGTTAGCTGAAAGGTTAGGTGAATTTTGACAAAATTCACTACAAGAAATTGTACTATTATCGACGGGAAATCCCGTCGCGAAAGGCCAATAATCGTTGATTAATGACGGGATTTCCTGTCGCGAACCCGTCATAAAAGGGGGCCGTCGTTAATAGAAAATCCCGTCGTAAAAGACATTTGCGACGGTTATTCCCGTCATTGTTTGGTTGTTAGCCCCGTCGCAAAAGGATTTTACGACGGGATTTTAGACCCGTCGTAATTAGGTTGTCGTTAAAGATACAAATTTTTGTAGTGATATAAAGATATCATATTATCAATAGGAGGTTTTTTGGGAGACAACTCCCCCCACCCTCCGGCGTAAGTGGATGTGGATGGAGATAAATTATTCGATGTATTCACCACGGGTGACGGGGCGATTATGACGAATTTTAGACTGAACATGTCTTCCATCGTTTATCCTTCATCTAATTGATTATGAATATATCAATATTTTTTTCACTAATAACTTACATATTATAATATTTTCTTTATTTACTTGATTTTTCTAATCAGACAACCAAAATTTTGAATACTCTATAATAGAGTTTCAAACTTAATTCAAAACTACTCTACTAACAAAAGGTCTATGTCTTGGTCTGAGACGAGTGTCATGGAGCGGTTTGGGATAAATTTTATTAGGCAAGGAGTGGGATGAGGATGAGTAGCGTACCTATCGTGGTGGTTTAGAATGAAGATGAGAATTTTAGGCGGATGGAAAGTGTGGAGGGGTCATCCTCCATACCAGGCCCACCACGACTCGAAATCATATAGCTGAATAAATACACGAGGGCAAGTCTTAAATGATCGGGTAATGATGTAGATTGTGGGATCATGTGAATATTGTCCATTGAAGTAAAGAAAGGATGATTATAACTTTATATTTGACATGTGTAATGATCTATCCAGGCATATTTTGATGCTAATTGTATATAAATATAGGTCAGAAGTCATACAAATTTGATATTTAGATTATAAATCGTGCATCGCACAGGTACTATATTAATTATTAACTTAATTTAAAATACACATACGGAGTTATCTTAATGTAAATTTAATAATCTTAATTTTTACTTATGTGAGCGTATCTTAACTTACTACTATTGGCTTCTTATGATAGAAATAAGGAGTACATGTTGTGTAAGTTTGGATAAATAAACTGCGTACACGTAATTGAACATATGAAGTATTATTTTAGCATTTCACGTAATTGAACATGCACCTCAAAAGTTTTATTTTAGCATTTCACAAATTCTTATTTATATAGGGGCTCTTAATGTATTATTCATCTTACCTTTCAAAATAAAATAAAATATGCATGCTTAGAAAAATCTACTATGTATAATGATTGTACATACGCTGGTTAATAGTAGATGATTAACATTGATCATAATTCACCATATACGAATACTACACCAAAAATCTACTATGTATATTTGACTATGACATACTTCGGTTACTGCACTCGTATCACTCATATTAATTATATTGGAGACCATTGTTTTATCTTATAATATATGATAAACGACATTAATAAAGAAATTGTCCGCCAATATAAAAACTCTTCGATTGTATTAATATGTTACTTGATTACATAAGCCGTGAAATTGGAAATGCAATCCGTAACATATTAAGTAACATATATAATTTCCAATTTCACGGCTTATGTAATCAAGTAACATATTAACATTTTATTCTTTGCAAGTTAATTTCCTTAATTTATTACGCAGTATATAATAGCGTAGATAATCGAAATATTCGTGCAATAATTACTTAAGCTTCTGATTACGTGCATAAATATATGTCCATATATTTTACATAGCTAAGTCAAAATTATATAATGACATGAATATTTTTGTAATTAAATAACATATAATCAGTTTTTTAGGTTTAGGAAAGAATATTTAGCATAATATATGAATGTTTAAGAATGGAATATTCAACAAATCTTTTAGTTTTATAATGGCAATCAATAATATCTTCTCTGATTCTTACTGAATAAGACAAAATAAATTTAGACTAATAATTATTTTTTAAAATTAAAAGAGAGGCCAATCTATGAGTGACATTTGTCATCACCACATTGATTTCCTCTCTTTTAGTATATTATATAGATAGATAGTGTGATCTGTATTCAGAACGAGATGATCTCAACAGAATAGCAATTTTAGAACGAGTCTTTTATATCTCCTCCCACAGTTCCATGTTTATCTTATATTTATTACTTAGTATTTCGTACATTTGTTGCTTAAAACATTTACTTCTACTTGATGCCATGAATTTTTTTTATTGTTCCTATAGAAGCATAATACCATTTAATATTTTACAATTAAATACAAGAAGAGAAAGTTAGACACACGTTAAAGGAGTATGGGAACCTTGAAGGGGTTGTTTTAATGCAAAATTTTCCAACTACAGAGGATTTTCATTCCCTCTTCTCTCTATTTTCGCCGAGAAAGGGGTCATAAGTTGTGTGGAACTGCGAACAAAAGTTTCAGTCTTGAGGTCTTGACTGGTTCAAAAGGAAAACTTAGCTGCTAACGTATTTGCTTTATAATCAAGACAACCTTTATTTGATCAATTAAAGGAGTTATACTCATTGCGCAAGGGATTTGAGCTCATCTGTAGACGAGCCTATTGAAAAACACTATATTATCTGATGGCAGCAAGCAACAACGAAATTTTCTATTTTAAAGATATATATATATATATATATATGTAATCTGTTTGAAAGTCATAATATGTGTTTTTAGCTCATATAGTCATACTTGTGCTACATCTCGTGTAAGCCACTGTTTATCGGTTTAGGTTTGACTAGATACTTTTAGGTGATTTTGGAGATATATTCCCTTGCACTGCACTATTGAGAAACAATTTTGTAAACTTGTATCTTTTTTTGATGGAAATGGTTTGTAAACTTCGGTAGTGGAACTGTGGCTTAAGGTACTTATTTATCTTTATTAGGCTTGGGAAAGCCTCAGAGCTAGCTGTTTAATACTTTGGATTGAATTTTATTAGGGATTTAGTGGGTAATTATTAGGATAACTTTGGGAAATTAGTGATTTTTTCTCTTCAAAGTACAGATCAACTACTGACCTTTCTCAATTTGAATAATGGTAACACGCGTATAAAGGAGTTTTGAAGGAGGGGTGGGGCTTAACTTGGCATTAGTTAGGATTATATGCTCTATAAAGTTTTTGATGGAATTGTTTGCTGAGGGTAGGTTCTCTTCAGGGAATGAACTACCATCATCAGATTTTACCATATAATTTTTACATTTCAACATGAAGATAAGAATTGATTGAAATAGTTGGTTCAATTTTTTTGATGTAATATGGTTGGTTAAAGCCCTAAAGATAGGCAGAGTGGCAGACTCACGTTGAGGAAGGGGGGGAAGTTGGAAGGTGTTGTTAGTTTTAATGCAATTTTGGCTGATTACAGAGGATTTAATTCCCGTCTTCTCTCCTCTTTTGGGCCGGGAAAGGGGTCCTAGGTTGTGTGGAACTGCAAATAAAGGTTTCAATCTTGAGCTCTTGAGTCTTGAGTCTTGAGTCTTGACTGGAGCAAAAGGAAAACTTTGCTGCTAATGTATTTGATTTATAGTTAAGACAACCCTTATTTTCCATTAGATTGCACTTGGAGTTGCCTTAAAAATACTGTTAAGTTTAAAATACTGGGTTATGTTTGTTTCACTGCCCGTCTCCCTTTTGATCCACTATTTGTCATGCACAAATAGTTTGTTTAACATGTTTTGAGTATTTCTTTGACCCTATAATCTTCTAAGGGTAAGAAAAATGCTTTGGTTCTATATTTCTGCTTTCAGTATCTTTTTCTTCTCTATGCCCACCCCCAATACAGAAATTGAGGTTCTTTTGCATGTTTTCCCACACAGTTATTTGCGTTTTATATTGGTTAGGACAATTGTAATACCTCGTATTTTTCTATTATTATAAATATATTTTTATTATATTTATAAAGCATTTCGTTGTATTTTTACAAGTAATTTCATTTAATGAGAATTAAATGCGCTTTTTATTTTTAATTAATTTAAATATTAATTATTTCGAAAACCGTATTTTATTAAATAAATTCAAGGAATTTATTTTGTCGGGAATTGTTGGGTCGTATTTCAAAAACGAATTTAATAAACTTAAAGCCCGGTCGTTTTGTTTTAATTAAACCCAACAAAGCTTGCAAGGAAATTAAATTCAACTAAGCCCAAAAAGCAAGCCCAACCTTAAACCCTAATACCTAACCCATGAAGGGAGGAGAACCTATAAATACCCCTCCCCTTCATGAGATCCCCAACCTAAAATTTCTGAATTTTCTCTCCTCCCTCTCTCTTGTTCGTCCGCCCTTGCTTTAGCCCCAAGGCACGAGTGCCTTGCTCGTGTCCTTGCGCTCCTGTGCCCATCCGCGTCTCACTCGCACCGCACACCCCTTGCTCTCTCGCTCGCCCTCTTCGCAGCCCGCAGCGTGTAGCACTCGTTCCTGTTGCTGATGTGCGCGCACCTCGTATGCCCTCTCTCTCTTGCCCAGCGCACCTCGCGTTTCCTCGCCCCCGCCCAGGCCTCATCGCTGCCCTCGCGCGCGCTGCTGTGCCGTGCGCTGCGGTGCCGTGTGTGTTGTTGTTGCTCGACGCCCCACACACACAACACATCAATTGTTGTGTGTGTGTGTGGTTTTGATTGGTGATAATCAATTGTATACTTTTTTAAAACTTTGATTTCAGTTTTAAATTGTTTTAATTATAGTGATTAAATTTAATTATTGGATTGTTTAGATTAATTAAAACGGTTATGAACACCGTCTTGGGTTAGTATTGTGTTTTAATTAAAGAGATTGGTTTTGATGATTTAAATTATGATTTTCAGATTTAATATGTTTATAAAGTGTGGATTTTTGAAGTCAAAACCTATTTTCGGATTAAACTATTGCTAGGGTTTTGGTTCCAAATTGATTAAGCAATTGATTTACATAATTTAATGACAATTTAAATTATGGGAATCAATCAAAATTTTCAGAATGTTTATTAGCTTTAAAAGGATGGTTTTAAAGAGTTTTAAAGCTAAAAAGTCAATGTTTTTATGCTAGGACTTGAGTTGACTATTTGAGACTATTAAATTACCAATTAATGAATGAATTTTAATTAAACTAAGGGTTTTAGTTTCTTAAATAGTTGCTCGAAATTTAGTAAACATGGATAATAATTTAGTTCTCTTATTTTGTTTTATAGGAGTTGATTTCTAGTGAGTCGTGATTCGCACAGTGGCCCCCGTACTTAGGTATTCCAAGTACGTACAAGACTAGGGTGACCACCCATCCCTTGAGGACTTTGTGAAGTGTATTGAATGCGAATCATGTGAACTTATATGATGTTATGAATTCATGTTTGATGATTGGGAATGAATATGTTATTATGAATTCATGTTTAATGTTGAGAACAAGCATGTTATTATTATTGTTGAATCTATGTGAACGAGCATGTTATGAATTGAATTATGCTTTATAGATTCTATTGAACTATCATGTTATGGACTTTTATAATCATTGAATTATGTCAAGCATGTTGTTCAAGTTGGTTTGCATGTATGGGTAGTGCGCATGCAAGTTATTATTATTATGCTATAGTACGGGATGTCTAGCATATATATTGAGCCTGTCGAATATTGCCGGAGAGCAATATATATATTCTACCAAGGGGTAGAATATGTTAGAGAGTCTATGTGAATTGAATTAAGGACAATTCGTGCTAAGGGCACACCCCGCTTGTTAATAGGCAATGTCGGGTTATCTCAAACAGTGTTTTTGAGAAGGAACAATGGGAGTAATTTCACTTGAGTCTTGTTTGATCACAAGTCCTAAAGAAGTAAAATATTAAAGAGTCATTGGTTACTTGTTTAATTGTTCGATTGTTTGTATGTTGTGTCTTGAGTCGCCTTGAACATAATATACTAATTAACGTAAAGTGTAACCCAAAGAGTTTCAAAACTCTTGGAACGTATATACCTTGAGTATGAACAATGGGGGAGTCTTGCCGGAAAACTTGTACTCCTAGAATGATACAAGACGTTGTTTCATTCTCTTTTATGCCGTTGTGCATTGGAATTCCTGTCGGTATGGCCCGACTGTCGGTAGTAGCCCGACTTATTTTTGGTGTATGGTTGGCTCCCATCACCCTTTCTTTCCTTTTGAGGATACTTTACTTTACCCGTTCGAAGCTACTTTTTATTAAACTGTGAGTCAAGAGTCGTGTCTCATGTCGAGTCTTGTCTCCATGTTTACTTGTTTATTTTATGGCTTTTGCATGTGGATTATTTAATTGTCGAGTGAAGCATGTTAGGATAGAATGTTATTCTAGCTTGTCCGTACTCAGCTTTCGCTGACTTCGTGCTTCATGCATGCCGCGCGAGAATTGAACGGGATGGGGGAGATGAGGCGAGAACACCACACACCGGCGAAGACAGCGACGCAGGGCTGAGCAACGCTTGGGTTCGACGGCGACGCAGGGCTGAGTTCGACGGCGACGCAGGGCTGAGTTCGACGGCTGAGTTCGATGGCTTGTTTGGATATTTGTTTAAGGGAAAAAGCTTGGAGCTAGCAGAGAAGGAACAACGTACGTTTGAGCCCGCTCGTTTGAGCGCGGTTTGTTGCAACCTAGGAAAGTAAAAATTTTTGAAACGCGGACTTGTTGCAGCGGGAAATAACATGTACGCTGCAATAAAGTCGGGTTGTTGCTGCGGGCTTTTATTTTGTACGCTGCAACAAACACATTTGTTGCGAACAACTAAAATGTACGCTGCGATAACCCTTTAAAGGGTTTGACCCGCGTTGACCGACTGGTTGTTGAAGCGTATTTATACATGTACGCTGCAACAAGGGGGGTGCAACAGGGGTTTTTTCTACTAGTGATGTCTTCTGGTCATGGCCTTTGCCTTAATGACCCTATGATGACCCATCAATTGCATTTGCGTTGTTGGGGAGTAGATTTTCAATAAAGCAGGTTTGTAGAGATAACTTGCGGGAGAAGTTATCATGGGATTCGAGTTGAGAGTTTTATGCTTCCGTAATTTATAAACTCTTCATTTTATTTAAAGTCATGACTACTACTATTTTCAGTTAATGGATCTCAAACGGTTTGTTTTAGTTTGGGCCTCAACGGTTCCAACTTGTTTTAATAACCATTAACTATTTATTTAATATGTTTTAAAAGTTAGTTAATTCCGCTGCGTAATTCTGGTAAATAGCCTTAGCCGTTATCACGGTGGCGGTAATATCTTGGTAATTCCTGTGTTTTAAGTCGGAAAATGTTTTATAAAAAGCAAGGAATTATTAGGGTGTTACAAAGTGGTATTTGCAGAGCTCTAGTTTGAGAGTTGCTTTGCATTAATTAATAGTGCAAAGTGGTAAATCCTTAAACTACGATTGCAGAACTTTAGGATTTTCGAAAACTATTTTCCTAAAGTCAAAACGTTATTTATGAGTACTCAAAATTTTGAAAAGCCAAATACCAATTATTTCTAGTGTTTGAAAATTATTTTAAATTTCGAATTATTCCTCGAATTTCCGAAATATTTTCGGATTTTCAAAAAAAACAAAAAAAAAAAAAATTTAGTTTTCTTTCGGATTTTCCGATTTTTCGAAAAAAAATAAAAAAAATAATAATGTATTCTTTCGAAAATTCCGAATTAATTATTTAATTATTTATTTAATTCTTTTAAAGTATTTTTGAAAATAATCGAATTAATTAAATTATTCGATTAATTATTTTAAATTTTCGATTTTTATTTCTAATAATTTCGCGTATATTTGAAGTTATTTATTTAAATTAATTTCGAAATTTTTTAAATTCTTTTCTAAGTGAGGAATGGGTAGAATAAGAAGGGTTAATTAGTCTAAGTATGTGTTGTCTAAGTATGCCTTTCTAATCAAGTGCTTATGTGTTTATGCCTTGATGTTATGATCTTTTAATTAAAGTTTGATCATGTTTTGGTTGCTTTATGTGATTAATTGCATCACGAATCATGATTAAGCATGTACTTGTGCATTGAAAATTGTATGGCTCAACGAACTTACTTTGTTTTGGAACACTTTTAGTAAGACTTTGTAGTTGTTAACTTTCAGGATTAAGATGTTGATTTCAAAGTACGCAAATCTAGGAAACCTAGAGAAGCTAGACTGTGAGACCCCACACATTTATGTCAAGAAGATTGAGTTTGCCTGCAATTACTTTGCTTCAGTGCAGAACCTACCTGAGTTGAGAAAGAAAGATGTTATGGCAGAGATGGTTATTCATTGCTTACCTTCCAAGAACCCATACATAGAGCTTAAGAACCGATTTCGGGATATGCATATGGAAAATGGTATCCCTAATTACTACAAGTATGGTACTCCAGATGGTAGATGGAGATATGATTTGGAGATTATAACTACAATTATAGAACTTGCGGAAGAATGCTTTGATGATGGTAAGACGGTAGAGAACATCAACCTTACAGGATTAGATCATGATACAAAGACTCAGATGGATGAGGACAGTGATGATGATGTTGTTGAGATTGAGAACCCTTATCCTATCATTCCTGAACCCACTATTGAGATCTCCAGTGACACAGAAATTGAACTTGAAGTCGACAATGATGAGGTAAACAGTGTGCAACAGCAAAACAATGAGGATATGGAGTATGAGTCTGATCCAGAGGAAGACTTTGATGACTTTGAGGACCATGACCCCTCTTCACCTGTTTGTAAGGGTGGCTGGATAGTTGAGTAGCATTTTAAGCTTTGTAATAGCTAGTGCCTAGATTTAGTGAAGCAATAAAGTAGTACACTACTATTTATGGTTTTAGTAGTTCAGTTTTGTGGTTTTCCGAATAAAGTACGGTCCAAAGGATGTATTATTTTTCCATCGAAGCAATAAAATCTAGAATTCCTTCTTGAATCCTTAATTCTAAGTCTATACTATCTTTGAGCGATAATCGCGAAAGGAATTTTATGCATTTCTTCAATGAAATTGTACTTGCAAGGTGGTCCAATCCTTCACCGCCTGAATTTTGTGATGTGGACTAAGGGAAAAGCGACCCATAAATAGGCGCCTATCCGGCCTAGGGTCCGAAAATTTTATGTATGTGCACCAATTGAATGACTAGCTAGTGCAATGTGTTAGTAAGGCAGTGTCCAACCTCAGTTGTTAAAGTTAGTCTTTTGTTTTATTCAGGAGAAGGGAAATGACTACCCAAGGAATTGCTGACGTGGTCAGGCAACTAGCTGAAGTAGTGCAGAACTTAACATAGGATAGGAATAACCAGGGAGTTGATCCAGCTGGTGAGATGTTTAAGAAGGTGGCCCAAAGTAAGCCTCCTTTGTACCAAGGGGAGATAGACCCAACTGTACTTGAGAACTGGCTAAGGGAGTTCGATAAGCTTATCGTAGCTGTCAATTGCCCAGAGAACCTTAGGGTTAATAGTGTTGTTTATTTCCTTAGGGGAGAAGCAGATCTATGGTGGCAAAGATGTGAGAATGCTTTGAGAGCTACACCTGGATTTGGATGGGAATCATTCAAAGTAGCCTTAAGAAACAAGTTTTACCCACCATATCTGAAGAAGCAGAAAGCTCAAGAGTTCATCGAGTTGAAAATGGATGGTATGTCTGTAACAGAGTATTATTCGAAGTTCATCGAGTTGTCTAGGTTTGCACCGGAAGTGGTGGCAACGGAGGAGCTTAGAGCCCAGAGATTTGAGAGTGGATTGACTATGGACTTGCAACTAATGCTTGCTGGAGAAACCTTTACATCTCTTGACACCCTATATGGAAAAGCTGCCCATCTGTATGGCCTGCAACAAAGAAAGAATGGGATTGGTGAAAAGAGGAAGGATGTTGGCAACCATAACCAAGGTGGTGGTCAGCAAAACCAAGGGAATTTTAAGAAAAACAAGGGAAACAACCATTTCCAGTTCAAGGGAAACCATGGTGGAAATAGGAACAATTTCCACAATAACAATGGAGATAAGAATCAGTCTGCAGGGAATGGAACGAGAGTCTATGAGTGTAGACGTTGCCATACTAATCACCCAGGTCGAGACTGTAATGGAAACCAAGTTGTCTGTAGGTTTTGTGAGAAGCTAGGTCATAGAGAATTTGAGTGTTGGGCCAAGAATGGGAAACCCAACCAAGGTAACCAAGGTAACCGCCAGAACAACAACCGGAATAACCAAAACCGGAGTGGAGGAAATAATGGTGGAAACCAACGGGGTAACCAGAATGGTAACAATGGCAATAATGGCCAGGGTAATGGAAAGCCCGGAGGGAACTATCAGCAAAATGGGAACCGAAATGCCAATGGAAGTGGCTATAACAAGGGAGTTGCCCAAGGGAAGCTGAATGTGATCACTAGGCAGGAAGCCGAAAACTCGTCTGACGTCATAGCTGGTACTTTTTCTATTAACTCCGTTTTAGTTAAAGTACTATTTGATTCTGGTGCGACTTACTCGTTTATATCAAAGGTTATCTTAGAGAAGTTAGAGCTGAAAGAACCTGAAGAAATAGAAGTACCCATAGTGATACCAACAGGTGAGATCGTGAAATGCACTAAGATCCATAGGAATGTACCTCTAACCATAGCCAACACCATATTCTTGTCTAGCCTAATTGAGTTTGAGTTAGGAGATTTAGATGTGATTTTGGGAATGGACTGGTTGGCCATGTTTAAAGCTAAGATTGACTGTGAGAAGCAGAAGATTCACTTGAAGTCTGGTCTGGGAAAGGTGGTATCGTATCGCCGTTTTGGGAAGCCTAGGAGTGTAGGAATCGTCACGGCAATGGAGCTCGTGAAATTAATACACAAAGGAAACCCTGTCTTCTTATGTAATGTGAGAGGCCTAGACCATGTAATGAAAGAGAAACCAGGGGATATTGCAGTGGTGAGTGAATTCTTGGACATGTTTCCGGAGGAGATGCCGGGAATGCCGCCCAATCGACCAATCGATTTTACCATAGATTTAGCACTCGAAACTGCACCCATCTCGAAAGCCCCATACCGAATGGCTCCGGCAGAAATGAGTGAGTTGAAAGGTCAACTTGAGGAATTGCTAGATAAAGGTTATATTAGACCAAGTGCATCGCCTTGGGGAGCGCCAGTCTTGTTTGTGAAGAAGAAGGACGGTAGCATGAGACTCTGTATAGACTACAGGGAACTCAATAAGGTCACAATCAAGAATAAGTATCCTTTGCCTAGGATATATGATCTATTTGACCAGTTGAAAGGAGCATGAATGTTTTCGAAGATTGACTTGAGGTCAGGTTATCATCAATTGAGAATCGCAGATCACGATATACCAAAGACTGCATTTAGGACTAGATACGGTCATTATGAGTTCACAGTTATGCCTTTTGGGTTAACCAATGCACCTGCAATCTTTATGGACTTAATGAACCGAGTATTCCATGCATTCTCGGACAAGTTTGTAGTGGTTTTCATAGATGATATTCTGGTCTACTCTAAGAATGAGGAGGATCATGCTGAACACTTAAGGTCAGTGTTGAGTACCCTTAGAGACAATCAGTTGTATGCCTAATTCTCGAAGTATGAATTCTGGCTAGACAGAGTTGTGTTCTTAGGACATTTTGTATCTAAGGAAGTAGTCGAAGTGGACCCTGCAAAGATAAAAGCTGTCAGTGAGTAGCCTACACCTAAGAGTGTCACCGATATTCGAAGTTTTCTTGGTTTAGCGGGTTATTATAGACGTTTTGTGCATGACTTTTCTAGAATCGCCAAACCAATGACAACCTTGATGAAGAAAGAAGCGAAGTTTGAATGGAATGACCAGTGTGAGGAAGCGTTCCAAGCCTTAAAGACGCGATTGACAACCGCGCCAGTGTTAACTTTGCCAGATGAGAGCGGTACTTATGATGTGTATAGTGATGCCTCTAAAAATGGTTTAGGGTGTGTGTTGATGCAGAACGGGAAAGTGATTGCGTATGCATCGAGGCAGTTGAAGCCATATGAATCCAATTACCCTACCCATGATTTAGAGTTAGCAGCCATAGTGTTTGCATTGAAGATATGGAGACACTATCTGTATGGTGTGAAATGTAGGATATTTACGGATCATAAGAGCTTAAAGTACATTTTCACACAGAAGGACTTAAATATGCGCCAACGAAGGTGGTTGGAATTGATCAAGGACTATGATCTGGATATTCAGTACCATGAGGAAAAAGCCAATGTAGTTGCAGATGCCTTGAGTAGGAAATCAAGTCATGGTGTGAATGCGTTAGTAGTTGCTAACGAGCTGTGTAAGGACATGCAGCGACTGAATCTAGAAATAGTGAGTGGTGAATGCCTTGAGAGTATGATGAATGCCTTAACCATCCAGTCGTCAGTATTTGATGAAATCAGGGAGAATCAGGCTGGTGATGTTAAGCTAGAGCGGATCAAGGAAAAGATTTCGCAAGGAAAGGAGGTTGATTTTAAGATCCACGAGGATGGAAGTTTGAGGTATAAAGGACGTTGGTGTGTACCTCAAAAGTGTGATGAATTAAAGGAGAAGTTGATGAGAGAAGGTCACAATACGTCATATTCTGTTCACCCGGGAGGTGACAAGTTGTATAAGGATCCGAAAAAGGTCTATTGGTGGCCAAGGATGAAAAACGAAGTGGCTGAATTCGTGGCAAGGTGTTTGACTTGTCAGAAGGTTAAAATTGAGCATAGGAGACCTCAGGGAAAGGTCCAACCTTTAGAAATTCCGAGTTGGAAGTGGGACTGTATCTCAATGGACTTTGTCAGTTGTTTACCCAAGTCGAAAAGTGGAAATGACACCATTTGGGTAGTGGTCGATAGGTTGACTAAGTCAGCAGTGTTCATACCAATGAAAGAAACCTGAAAAATGGAACAACTTGCCAAAGCTTACATCAAACATGTAGTGAGATTACATGGAGTTCCTAAGGATATCGTATCAGATAGAGATTCTAGGTTCCTTTCGAATTTCTGGAAAAGTGTGCAGAAGAACTTTGGCACCACATTGAAAATGAGTACAGCGTTCCACCCAGCCACAGATGGACAAATCGAAAGAACTATTCAAACCTTAGAAGATATGCTAAGAGCTTGTGTGATTGATTTCCAAGGAGGATGGGAAGATAGCCTAGATTTAATTGAGTTTTCATACAACAATAGCTATCATGCCAGTATTGAAATGGCACCATTCGAAGCCCTGTATGGACGAAAATGTAGAAGTCCACTATGTTGGAGTGACATTAGTGAAACCGTTGTACTAGGTCCCCAATTGATAGAGGACACTATGAATCAGGTTAGAACTATTCAATCCAAAATCCAAGCCGCGCAAGATCGCCAAAAGAGCTACGCAGATTTAAAGCGTAGGGATGAAGAGTTCCAAGTAGGTGACAAAGTGTTGTTAAGGGTTTCACAAATGAAAGGATTTATGAGATTTGGGAAGAAGGGAAAGCTTAGCCCAAAATATATAGGCCCATATGAAATCTTAGAACGGATAGGGAAGGTAGCATATAGACTAGCCTTGCCCATGTGTAGACACCTACTTTTGTCCCCGTTCCCGCAAGGGAAAGGT
Organism: Spinacia oleracea; assembly: GCF_020520425.1. Taxonomy (NCBI): domain Eukaryota; kingdom Viridiplantae; phylum Streptophyta; class Magnoliopsida; order Caryophyllales; family Amaranthaceae; genus Spinacia; species Spinacia oleracea. The sequence continues at coordinate 145,864,592 of NC_079490.1, read as the reverse complement.
TCGATGATGAAAGCATAAAACTCCACTTGACAACGCATCTCCTATAAAATAAACGAATCTCGATTCCCTGTTTCATTTCACCCGAAACCTGCTTTTATGGAAACCTGCTAAAAATAGTAACTGCCGTAAAAGGTAGCGTCTAAAAGTGGCAAATCATAAAAGATAGAAACCTGTCAGAATTAGGTGTTGCACTTCAACATAAATCCTAAATGAGATAGAAAACCGCGAGAATCCTATTCCTAATAGGATTCGGAAATAAGAGTTACGTATTAATCAAAATCCTAACGAGCCTAGAGTTCGTAACGGGCCCAGACGCATTCCGTCATGAAATTGATACGCGCTAAAAGACTCGAATGAATCTCAAACTCTACGGATTTTAGGAATCCGAATCTGACTAAACAAAACTGCCCAGATCCTATTTTCAACGCCTGGCTCTGGGCGCCGAAATCTTCGGCGCCCAGGCCTGGGCGCTGAAAGTACCTGGGTACGTCTCTTTTCCTAATTCTTTGCGGATTAGAACTCTGCAATTCTATCTTTCCACGAACTCTTCCCTATAAATAGGCCCCTAGTTTCGACGTGAAACAACACACAACAACACATAATATATTCTGAGTATTGACTCTAAACCCCTTAGCCTAAGCCTCTCGCTGCGAAACTGTTCACGCGTTCTGTCGCAATCGATCCATAAATCGAACAGAACGTATCCTGTCCCATAATCGAGATTCGTTAAATAAAAAGAAGAAATAGCAAAGTCAAAGTGGTTAGTTTTCTGAGAACCGTGACGCACCTCTCAAGGGTGCGTCGTAATGTGTCCCTTTTCGATGATTTAACCGTTTTCCTCGACCTTTTTATGAACTGTTAAACTAACCTAATTTGAATGTTCTATCGCGCCTAACAAATATAATATTTTTGGGAAACCGGATTATCATGCTAGGTCCCTTAATGTTATTTAAATCAGATAATCACGATCGAATTAGTATTATATGTTGCATATTGCTAAAATCAATTCAGATTAGTTTAATAGTTAACGCATGTCCTTTCAATTATTTATGCTGAGCTAGTAAGGATATCCTGCCTCTGGAGTTATCGACGAGCGAATTACTCCTCTCGGTAGTTACAGTCCCCCGAACCCTCAATCTCTACCTTGCGGGTGTATACTGAGAGATCCCCACACCAGGGATCACAAGGGAACCTACGGCCGTCGTGGTCAAACATAATTGCACTCCCTTTATGTCACGATAACCGGGTTTTGTCAGTTTTTCTCATTGTTGTTAAAAACTGAATGGCGACTCCTATATTACTAGTCAATTGGGTGTATACTCACAGGAAATCCAATTACACTTGATTGAATAAAAATAATCGTCACACCCACGAGGGACAAGGTCACGCATTAGCCTCGCGCTTTTTCGACCCCCTCACAGTGGCGACTCCGCTGGGGATAGTGAAGGAAATACTCGTGCTTGTAGGTAATCAAAATAGCCGAAGGGTGAAACGATCCTACCCCGCGTTTATTTCCCCATCAAGTTGGGACGACCTGAAAATCAGCATATTAATGTGAACGGGCAGAACATCATAACGAATCTCGGCTCCCTCGGGAGTTGGGACTAAGGATACCTTTTTTCGCCAATAGGGGGGTGCATACGCCGCGCATGTTTCCCACTCGGTACTTGTGCAGGTAGTACACCTATCCCGAACCCATTCACTCGCCCATTAGGTCCCTCTCGCCTGCATGCCCCCTTGGCTTGCACTTGCGGGTTGGCCTCTTGAGCGAAATTCGTCTGTTGAAGACACTACCTCGACCGGGGCATGTGTTGGATCTACGATAGAAGCGGTACCAAGCCAGGCGCAAATAAACTACCCATAGAAGCCTATCATAAACTACGTGGCATATTTAATTTTCAAATCCATGTTTGTAATGTAGTTATGTGTAGCGAAATATGTGATTGTGTTGACAAACTATCCTAGAAAACCAACGACCTTAAAAACTGCCCTAACATTCATAGACTAATTTGCCAAAGATTTATACCGAAACACGTGTTCCGCAAACTCGAATGATCGCCACAAAATAAGCGACGCTCGGGATGGCCTGTAACGAATCCCACAAACGCTGTTACGCGTAAAGGACGTTATAAGGCAAGCACGCAAAATTAAAGTCGCAAAAACAAAAGTAGACGAAAACTGAAAACGAGTACCAGTCAGGGGCGCATTTTCAGCGCCCCTGGCTGGGCGCCAAAATTTCTCACGCCCACTTCTGGGCGCCGAAGTTGCTGCCTGGCCTTTTGGTCAGGCACAGCAGCCTCGGTGCACGCGCATAAAAAAATATGTACGTAGCAAAAAAAAGACTTTTCGAAAAATTGCTATGAGGGCGTAAGAAAAGCACTCGATTTCAAAAAGCGACTCGTAAAAAATTAATAACTCTTTGCGTCGTTGTTAGGCCTCCTACGACGACAATGCTCGGCACTAAAAATCGAACATGCTAATAATTATGAATGTCACATGGGCAAAGTATTCAAAAAATAATGTTCAAATAGAGTCTTCAAGAAAAAAAAATGTTCAAATAAATCCGAGTCTAGACTAGGCTATGCCAAAGTACAATCTAAATCCTAAGTCTTAGTTGTCTTATCCATAGAATCGGTCCCAATGCTTGGTGTCGTTCTGCAAGTTAAAAGGTTAAACCATATTGAGTCTCCCCTCCTAACATTTAAATCAATAAGCACCCATATGTAATTGTCATCCCTTGCTAAGAATCCACGGCCTCAATACTCTCTCACCAATAAAAAGAATATACTATAGTATTTGCAAAATGGAAACAGTCACATTCTGGAAATCATCCCCCATAGTCGCACAACCCCAAAGTGAACCTAAGGTGTCAATACCATTGGCAAGAAAAATTAATGGCCTCAAGGCTTATAATCACATTGGGTCACGACTATCATAGTCCTCTCGAGTCACTCGCTCCTTGAAATACTACTAAGTACGGACTAAAAGATTTTCCATGAATGCAACATGACCAACCATGAAAATACCCAAATCGGCATACCATAAGGCTACCATTAGGGTAAAGCAATACACACTAAGAGAGAAGCCGCACTAATGATTCTAGTCTTACAAAAATAAAAATTCGATCTCCCCAATTAACTACCTTGCCAACCTTAAGCAAAATGGCGCATGAAAAATGAACACCCAAAGGTTAAAATCTAAAGTGTCAACCAACGAAAGTTATGGTCCAATTAACCTAAGTCTGAGAGTCGCTTGGTCAAGTACTATAGGCTTACGCCACGTCATTATTTTGAGTCTAGGCCACCTCCTTATATTCCTACACGGGTTATAATCAAAAAGATTAATGAGAGTTTGAGTCTAAATCACAACTTCCAATTAAATCCCAGAAACTAGAATATGAAAAGAAGCAAAAAATTATTTTCGACGTAATTCTTTCGTTAAAATTCAATAAGGCAAAAACAACATTTTGAATCTACGCTATTTGCACATTTTAAGAAACGACTAAATACGCTTGCAAAGTAAGAAAATTTAAAGGTCCACCCTAGGCCTACTAAAATTAAAGGTCCACCATAGGCCTACCAAACGAGGCTCACTCAGTCTTGCCTCGTGACTCAAAGACCACAACCATCTACCTTTTAGCCCAAATAAAAAAATTTATGTTGAGGGGAGAAATCCCGAGCAAAAGGAAAAAATAGAAAGAGAAAAAGGGAGAGCGAAAAGAACGAGCCATGAAATACTTAGCCCGTACCTCCCAAAGTGCGAAATCTACCCAAGTAAACAAAGGAAAAGAATTGAGTCAACCAATCCAAATCATAAAATTCTACGATGTCTACCCTTTCCAATCCTTATTCTCTTAGACGCCTTCGCTCTGGGGTCCCTGTTCAGATCATTTAACCCATCCGTGTTCTCATTGCCATAAACCAAGAAACCATTACCTCAACTCTTGTTTTTGAACTTGTTATCAACCGCAAACCACGCACGGCCATTGACACGTGCGTCATGCCCATCATTTCCAAAGTCCAAACCTGCTCTTACACCACCATTAGTATAATGACCATATAACTTGTGTGGATACATACTGTTGATATACCCTTAAGCCGTCCCCATACTACTCATTGACCTTGGTTAATTTAAACTCGTGACACTAGCACGAAGCTGCAAATTGTGAGTCCTAGCAGATATAATCCTCATGCTTGACCAATACCTATACAAATCATCCTATCTCATTCAACCCATCTTTCAAACCGTCTTGAGTCACGAGTAAAAAAGAAAGACAAATGAAAAGTACAAAAAAATAATAAATAATAAAAAAGCAAACTTTGCAAAGCGCCTTTAAAAGTTCGTCTAAAAAGAAAAAGAAGCATTTAGCGCACCAAAAAAGATCCTCCCAGAAGTCATTTTAAGCGCCCATAGCTGGGCGCCGAAATCTTTAGCGCCCCAGCCTGGGCGCTGAATCTCTCTGCTCGCCAAATTTTGTCCAGAAGTGCTCGTCATTTTATCCGCACATGCACGGAAAAATAACGAACACTTGGAGGGGTACAACACGTATTCAGACATACGTACCACCAAAAAATACATGTACTCAAAAAATATATAAAACAAATTTTTGGCTTACGGCAAAGCAGTAGATTAAAATAATAATAAACTTCACTTATTCTACCGTTTCAAATAATATGTTTCCACCTCAGAACATACTTATCAAATTCGGCATTCTAAGAAACCATTTTCTAGGCTAAGAACTACGCAAGACCTGATTCCAAATTAAATCTATTTAAGGCGGATACGTAGGCAATCCATGATTCGGTCCAACCAATTTGCAAAAATATTAAAACCTATAGAAAAAAACAAGAATAAAAAAATAGAAGTCCCTTATTGAAATTTAATAACTTGCAATCCAAGTCGAAAGAAAAATTTAAATCAAAGGAAGAATCCAAGTCACCAAGATGCCAAAACGAGCATACATCGAAAAATAATAAGGGCACGTACCCTTGCCAGAAGGAGCACTCACACTCCTAGGCACTTAGCCAAGACTCAAAAGATCGCTTTGCCTCAATTGAATTGGGGCTAGCGCAAGCGTCCATGACCTCTAAAGTACTCGACTTGACCCTCCCTAAAGCGAACTAACTCACTTAAAGACCTTCTTTCACCACTAGACACAGTCATGATCGCCAACAAGTAGTAAGGGCAGTAAGCTTGCAATAAAGAGGATTGCTCTACGGCATCGCCCCATCGTTCCTTCGAACTCAGGGCACCCGTTCATGGTAATTCAAATGCTTGCTAATCCGCTTTGAAAAAAAAATCAGACATTGTCAATAGGACTTGGCACTTAACCAAGGCTCACCCCACTCAGGAATATGACATGGGCATCTAAAATCGAAATCTGAAAGCATCATTAATGGGAAGACATAACAGCAACTGGGGGCTAAAAAATTGAAATGAAAGAGCTAGGGAAAGAACTAAGTATACCTTGACCTTTTGTGCAGACATACACCAAGTAAATCTAAGTCAATTTGAAAACGGTTTATATTCCCGCAATTCTGGAAAAGATGGCCCTAAAAGCTTAAAAGCATATGCCAAACGGGCACAAGTATATCTTGACGCCTGCACCCTGGCTTCCAGCAAATCCTTAGACAGCATTCTAAAAATCGTAACAGTATTTTGATTCACTCATGTAATCCTGTACGAACCCTTCTATAAGTTAACTTACTTAGGACACCTCGAATTGTACACAGTAGGACTCGGATTTTAAATAATTTTCAAATAATTTTCAAAGACTTTTTCGAACATAATAAAGTGTCGTTGGTTTAAGCTACGTATGCGTTTATCTCGATGTTGCAAGTGAGTCAAAAGATTTCTAAATACGATTATGGGTAAAAGAAAGGCACCTAGCTTTTGGTCAAGGCACACTTCGACATGTGACTACCTTGACCATGGCAATGTCGCACGATACGACATTTACAAGAGAAGTAGCAAAATCACTACTCGAACATACCTCGCACTAAACGAGTCTGGTTCAAACTATTCATGATCCGTGTCACCATGAATGCATAAAAACGTATGCAAAGCATTATAGCACCAAGCCAATCCCGTAGCTACAATTGGGGGCTTGAGAAAAACACTCTAAAAATGCTCGAAATGACGATTTTATCGCAAATTCTCGACACTAATACTATACATACATCATATGGGCACAACCCTAAGCTTTAATCGTGTAAAACGAACCTTAGAATGGCTACAACCCCTCCCGAATTCTAAGCACTACTTAGAATATATAAAGTCGCTCCACTAACAAGGGTAACTGAAAATCGCGAGTCACCAAAACTCCAATCAAACCACTGCACATAACGCTCGCCCTATAAAGCGCCCGTTACACAGTCTACATCGTTCCAAAAAAAAAAAAATCAAAAAAACTGTCAAAGTTCTGCCCAGAAATCATTTTCAACGCCCAGAGCTGGGCGCCGATATCTTTAACGCCCCAGCCTGGGCGCTGAATATCTCTGCTTGCTAAATCTTGCCCTGATATAAAAACAAGAAAGAAACACCTATGAATCCTCGCATCGAACGAAGTAATAAGCCGTGCAAACCCACGCAGAAGGTGCTACACTTATTCGAGCACCTGAACAAGGCATGATGAAGTACTCCAAATAATGATATCCCAACACTTGGAGGAATGTTCTAAGACACGCCGTTAGGCCACACAAGCCCGCGTTGCACCGTAATCCCACAGTACAAGTCTAAAAAAGGGTAAGGCACATTGCACTAATGCAAGCACGACCAAGAGTAAGAGGCAAAGACTACTTATCGCCCAAATGCAAGCCACACGACTTCTACATTAAGGATTAAAGGTAGCAAAATATTACCTACCACGGAAGGGATAGCTCGCACCTAGACGAGCGGAACCCCAAGGCATCTTTCTGGAAAGAACCTACAAAAATCGTACGCCAAAAGGAAAGCATCCCAACATGCACACTTGGGGGCTCCAAGCTACGAAACGACCATAGCAAAATAAAAAAAACTCGAAGCAAATGTTTGAACGATCAAGAAAGGCACGATGCTTGAGCCCACTTCATGAATGGACCTGACCCCTATCAAGCTTCTAAGCAAACTATTCAAAATCAGTCATTGCTCAAAAAAAAATGATTCAAGCAAACTGATTAATGGACCGCACACAACGGCCATTCTATGAACGCTCGTTCGCACATACATATCATCATTCACGAACGCGTTCAAAAAATATAAGAGCGATCAAAGTCCTACACCTCAAGGTATGTTCCTCGGGCCATATAGACTCGCCCAACTATTGCAATAATTGTACGCCTTAAGAGCAACAGTTCCTTAAAATAATCGCCCCAAAGCGACAAGCACCGTAGTCCACCAATCGGCTACGGCTTCTCAAAGAAAATCATCACGTTCTAAAAACAAAGAAAAAAAACAAAAGAAAAGAGAATACATAGAACTTCCAAGTGAAATAAACGAATGAACAAGAGGCCAACTGTGTCATCAAAAGACCAGCCCAAACAACACTTTCAACGCCCCACCTGGGCGTGAATTATTTCAACGCCCAAGCCTGGGCGCCGAAAATGAATCCAGGCTCAAAAGGCCCTAACTTCTATTGGGCCCTGCCATATTCATTCGACTTGAAAATTGCAGATTTCTTCACTGAAAGTCGCACCTCAAGGCTTTGTTAAGAGTAGCACACTACTATAGGAGGTCGCTCGCACATACGAGCGTGACCCCAAACATGATTACAAGAAGCGAAAAACAACCGACGAGCCCCAACGCTTGGGGGCTCGCAAAAAGTGGACTCCAACAAGGAGCGCGCAATCAAAATCACATTCCCAGACTGCGCCACACACCATATCATGTTTGGATATCTCAAAAAAAATATTGTTAAAAAATATACACAGTGTGGACCCACTTATAGGACACATCTAATCAGGAAATATTACGACCCACCAACAGGTTGTAATCACAAAAGCCCTTCTACATAGGCAAAATAAGAAATTCAAAATGGGCTCGCCCACCCTCAGCAGGCGGGGTCTGCATCACTAACCACGCAGGTCCTCAGTTTTCGAAAAATAAAGTCTTCAAATTTAAAATAGGCTCGCCATCTTCAGCCGGCGGGGTCTACGGCGCAAACCACGTAGGTCCTTATTTTCAAAAAAAACAAAATAAAATTTCAAAACAGATTCGTCCACTTCTATCGGACGGGGGGTCCACCCTCAGCGGACAGGCTCGCCATCTTCAGCCGGCGGGGTCTACGTCACAAACCGCGTAGGTCCTTATTTTCATAAAACATCAAAACAGATTCGTCCACTTCTATCGGACGGGGGGTCCACCCTCAGCGGACAGGCTCGCCCACCTTCAGCGGGCGGGGTCTGCGTCACTAACAGCGCAGGTCCTTAGTCGCTGCAGCGATAACTTTTATCAGTTTTCCCTTTTTCCGAAAATTAAAGGATCGGCTTTCCCTTTTCCGAAAATTAAAGGATCGGTTTTCCCTTTTTCCGAAAATCAAAGGATCGGTTTTCCCTTTTTCCGAAAATCAAAGGATCGGTTTTCCCTTTTTCCGAAAATCAAAGGATTGGTTTTCCCTTTTTCCAAAAATTAAAGGATTGATTTTTCGTTTTTCCAAAAAAGAACGATGTGCTGGATTTTCCTTCGTTTTACGTCCTATAAAAACAAGGGGGTTTTCTCGTTTAGCTAGCCCTGAAAATGAGAATCTTTAAAAACGTTTTACCTCGTGATTGGGCTTGGCCAGGCCCAATTACACTTTACATCTTTAATTTCGAAAACATTTGTAGCTACTCCCAATGACAAAGTGAGGGAGTTTCTACGCATCTTTAGATCCTTCCAATGACAAAGTGAGGAAGTTTCTATACTATCAGTTGACAAATCTCAATGACAAGTGAGGGATATGTCGACGCTTCAAGTGATGACCCTTAAGTCAAATGTTATCACTCGGGGGCTCGTGAGACCCTCGCAAAACAGGTCACATACACCATGGCTTGTGTGACGCACTCCGTCTAATACTTTGACCATCGTCTTACTCCAAGACTCAGTCAAAGTGGGGGCTAACTGTAGACACTTACTTTTGTCCCCGTTCCCGCAAGGGAAAGGTTCGATGATGAAAGCATAAAAACTCCACTTGACAACGCATCTCCTATAAAATAAACGAATCTCGATTTCCTGTTTCATTTCACCCGAAACCTGCTATTTATGGAAACCTGCTAAAAATAGTAACTGCCGTAAAAGGTAGCGTCTAAAAGTGGCAAATCATAAAAGATAGAAACCTGTCAGAATTAGGTGTTGCACTTCAACATAAATCCTAAATGAGATAGAAAACCGCGAGAATCCTATTCCTAATAGGATTCGGAAATAAGAGTTACGTATTAATCAAAATCCTAACGAGCCTAGAGTTCGTAACGGGCCCAGACGCATTCCGTCATGAAATTGATACGCGCTAAAAGACTCGAATTAATCTCAAACTCTACGGATTTTAGGAATCCGAATCTGACTAAACAAAACTGCCCAGATCCTATTTTCAACGCCTGGCTCTGGGCGCCGAAATCTTCGGCGCCCAGGCCTGGGCGCTGAAAGTACCTGGGTACGTCTCTTTTCCTAATTCTTTGCGGATTAGAACTCTGCAATTCTATCTTTCCACGAACTCTTCCCTATAAATAGGCCCCTAGTTTCGACGTGAAACAACACACAACAACACATAATATATTCTGAGTATTGACTCTAAACCCCTTAGCCTAAGCCTCTCGCTGCGAAACTGTTCACGCGTTCTGTCGCAATCGATCCATAAATCGAACAGAACGTATCCTGTCCCATAATCGAGATTCGTTAAATAAAAAGGAGAAATAGCAAAGTCAAAGTGGTTAGTTTTCTGAGAACTGTGACGCACCTCTCAAGGGTGCGTCGTAATGTGTCCCTTTCCGATGATTTAACCGTTTTCCTCGCCCTTTTTATGAACTGTTAAACTAACCTAATTTGAATGTTCTATCGCGCCTAACAAATATAATATTTTTGGGAAATCGGATTATCATGCTAGGTCCCTTAATGTTATTTAAATAAGATAATCACGATCGAATTAGTATTATATGTTGCATATTGCTAAAATCAATTCAGATTAGTTTAATAGTTAACGCATTTCCTTTCAATTATTTATGCTGAGCTAGTAAGGATATCCTGCCTCTGGAGTTATCGACGAGCGAATTACTCCTCTCGGTAGTTACAGTCCCCCGAACCCTCAATCTCTACCTTGCGGGTGTATATTGAGAGATCCCCACACCAGGGATCACAAGGGAACCTACGGCCGTCGTGGTCAAACATAATTGCACTCCCTTTATGTCACGATAACCGGGTTTTGTCAGTTTTTCTCATTGTTTTTAAAAACTGAATGGCGACTCCTATATTACTAGTCAATTGGGTGTATACTCACAGGAAATCCAATTACACTTGATTGAATAAAAATAATCGTCACACCCACGAGGGACAAGGTCACGCATTAGCCTCGCGCTTTTTCGACCCCCTCACACCATGGATTTGCATATAGTGCATAATGTGTTTCATGTGTCCCAATTGAGGAAGTATGTCCCGGATAAGTCTCATGTACTGCAACCGGAGACCATAGAGTTAGACCAAAGTTTGACCTTCGAGGAAAGACCTGTCAAGATACTTGATAGTAAGGTGCGTAGCACTCGAACTAAGGATGTTAAGATCGTAAAAGTGTTGTGGTCTAACCAAGAGTCTGAGGAAGCTACCTGGGAAGGGGAGGAGGAAATGAGAAAGAAATATCCCGAGCTTTTTCCCGAGGTTAGTTGAGTTACGGGGCCGTAACTCGTTTTCTTTAAGGGGGGTAGAGTGCGGTAGAATTTCGCGCTTTTTACCTTATTTACCCAATTTACCCTTAAGAATATGCTTGAATCGTTGCTTTCAGTGAAATTTCACTGTTTATTGTCATGTTGAATTACTTAAAGAGTACAACAACTAAAACTTTTTGCAAAGAAAACGCACTAAAGTCTCAAAATAGTCTCAAGTTTAGTTTTAAAATCGTGATTTCCGTGCCCAAGTTTCGGGACGAAACTTCTTTTAAGGAGGGTAGACTATAATACCTCGTATTTTTCTATTATTATAAATATATTTTATTATATTTATAAAGCATTTCGTTGTATTTTTACAAGTAATTTCATTTAATGAGAATTAAATGCGCTTTTTATTTTTAATTAATTTAAATATTAATTATTTCGAAAAACCGTATTTTATAAAATAAATTCAAGGAATTTATTTTGTCGGGAATTGTTGGGTCGTATTTCAAAAACGAATTTAATAAACGTAAAAGCCCGGTCGTTTTGTTTTAATTAAACCCAACAAAGCTTGCAAGGAAATTAAATTCAACTAAGCCCAAAAAGCAAGCCCAACCTTAAACCCTAATACCTAACCCATGAAGGGATAAGAACCTATAAATACCCCTCCCCTTCATGAGATCCCCAACCTAAAATTTCTGAATTTTCTATCCTCCCTCTCTCTTGTTCGTCCGCCCTTGCTTCAGCCCCAAGGCACGAGTGCCTTGCTCGTGTCCTTGCGCTCGTGTGCCCAGCCGCGCCTCACGCGCACCGCACACCCCTTGCTCTCTCGCTCGCCCTCGTCGAAGCCCGCAGCGTGTAGCACTCGTTGCTGCTGCTGCTGTGCGCGCACCTCGCGTGCCCTCTCTCTCTTGCCCAGTGCACCTCGCGTTCCCTCGCCCTCGCGCGCGCTGCTGTGCCGTGCGCTGCTGTGCCGTGCGCTGCGGTGCCGTGTGTGTTGTTGTTGCTCGACGCCCCACACACACAACACATCAATTGTTGTGTGTGTGTGTGTGTGTTGTTGATTGGTGATAATCAATTGTATACTTTTTTTAAACTTTGATTTCAGGTTTAAATTGTTTTAATTGTAGTGATTAAATTTAATTATTGGATTGTTTAGATTAATTAAAACGGTTATGAACACCGTCTTGGGTTAGTATTGTGTTTTAATTAAAGAGATTGGTTTTGATGATTTAAATTATGATTTTCAGATTTAATATGTTTATAAAGTGTGGATTTTTGAAGTCAAAACCTGTTTTCGGATTAAACTATTGCTAGGGTTTTGGTTCCAAATTGATTAAGCAATTGATTTACATAATTTAATGACAATTTAAATTATGGGAATCAATCAAAATTTTCAAAATGTTTATTAGCTTTAAAAGGATGGTTTTAAAGAGTTTTAAAGCTAAAAAGTCAATGTTTTTATGCTAGGACTTGAGTTGACTATTTGAGACTATTAAATTACCAATTAATGAATGAATTTTAATTAAACTAAGGGTTTTAGTTTCTTAAATAGTTTCTGGAAATTTAGTAAACATGGATAATAATTTAGTTCTCTTATTTTGTTATATAGGAGTTAATTTCTAGTGAGTCGTGATTCGCACAGTGGCCCCCGTACTTAGGTATTCCAGGTACGTACAAGACTAGGGTGACCACCCATCCCTTGAGGACTTTGTGAAGTGTATTGAATGCGAATCATGTGAACTTATATGATGTTATGAATTCATGTTTGATGATTGGGAATGAATATGTTATTATGAATTCATGTTTAATGTTGAGAACAAGCATGTTATTATTATTGTTGAATCTATGTGAACGAGCATGTTATGAATTGAATTATGCCTTATAGATTCTTTTGAACTATCATGTTATGGACTTTTATAATCATTGAATTATGTCAAGCATGTTGTTCAAGTTGGTTTGCATGTATGGGTAGTGCGCATGCAAGTTATTATTATTATGCTATAGTACGGGATGTCTAGCATATATATTGAGCCTGTCGAATATTGCCGGAGAGCAATATATATTCTACCAAGGGGTAGAATATGTTAGAGAGTCTATGTGAATTGAATTAAGGACAATTCGTGCTAAGGGCACACCCCGCTTGTTAATAGTCAATGTCGGATTATCTCAAACAGTGTTTTTGAGAAGGAACAATGGGAGTAATTTCACTTGAGTCTTGTTTGATCACAAGTCCTAAAGAAGTAAAATATTAAAGAGTCATTGGTTACTTGTTTAATTGTTCGATTGTTTGTATGTTGTGTCTTGAGTCGCCTTGAACATAATATACTAATTAACGTAAAGTGTAACCAAAGAGCTTCAAAACTCTTGGAACGTATATACCTTGAGTATGAACAATGGGGGGAGTCTTGCCGGAAAACTTGTACTCCTAGAATGATACAAGAAGTTGTTTCATTCTCTTTTATGCCGTTGTGCATTGGAATTCCTGTCGGTATGGCCCGACTGTCGGTAGTAGCCCGACTTATTTTTGGTGTATGGTTGGCTCCCATCACCCTTTCTTTCCTTTTTGAGGATACTTTACTTTACCCGTTCGAAGCTACTTTTTATTAAACTGTGAGTCAAGAGTCGTGTCTCATGTCGAGTCTTGTATCCATGTTTACTTGTTTATTTTATGGCTTTTGCATGTGGATTATTTAATTGTCGAGTGAAGCATGTTAGGATAGAATGTTATTCTAGCTTGTCCGTACTCAGCTTTCACTGACTTCGTGCTTCATGTCTTCTGGTCATGGCCTTTGCCTTAATGACCCTATGATGATCCATCAATTGCATTTGCGTTGTTGGGGAGTAGATTTTCAATAAAGCAGGTTTGTAGAGATAACTTGCGGGAGAAGTTATCATGGGATTCGAGTTGAGAGTTTTATGCTTCCGTAATTTATAAACTCTTCATTTTATTTAAAGTCATGACTACTACTATTTTCAGTTAATGGATTTCAAACGGTTTGTTTTAGTTTGGGCCTCAACGGTTCCAACTTGTTTTAATAACCATTAACTATTTATTTAATATGTTTTGAAAGTTAGTTAATTCCGCTGCGTAATTCTGGTAAATAGCCTTAGCCGTTATCACGGTGGCGGTAATATCTTGGTAATTTCTGTGTTTTAAGTCGGAAAATGTTTTATAAAAAGCAAGGAATTATTAGGGTGTTACAACAATAGGATAAATTAGTGTTTTTTTAGTTTTTTGTCTTTCTTGAAGCATAACCCTTATGGTGTTATGTTTAATTGTTTAGTATGAAACATTGGATGATATGATATCCCATAAGTCTAGGGAGTTAATCTTTTGTATTTACCATTTCCAGTTGAATTTGGGATGAAACCTCATATAGTCATATGGGATTGTAGAGGAAGAGGATAGCTGGTTGATTCTCTCCTTCAATCAGTCCAAGAAAAGAGGAAACTTGGAAGAGAAGAAAGAGAATAGAAGAGAGAAAAATAGCTCTTTAAATGTGAGGAAAAATGAGGGATTCCCAAGGGTATTTATAGTGTGAGAAATCTTAAGGATTGAGGTTGAGGAAGTTTCCTAGAAACTTCAATTAACTAAGGTTGAGTTTCTTTAATGCTAGTGAGGTGTCCTTGAGGATAAGATCAAGGAAGTTTCTTGGAAATTCCTACATGTTGAGTTGGGTTTTTGAATTGGACTTGAGTTTCATTATAATATGTTTCTTGCATTCTTCTAATCATTTTAATTCCAAAACCCAAATAAATATTCAACTTGAAAACTAAATTAATTAAAATAATAATTACTTTTAATTAATTAAATATATATAATTATCTTATTTAAATGCGACTTAAATTCACAAAGTCCCAAAATGCTTAATAAATATAATAAAATATATTTATAATTACTCAAAAATACGAGGTATTACATTGATGTTCTCCAAATTAGTCTTGCTATAAACTTTTCTAAATTTCTTTTTGACTTGGAAAATATTTACTTTATAAGTTAAATCAAATTTATCAAAAAGAAAGAATCATTTGGGCTCAAAAAGTTAAGACTAACTGACGTAAGTTTGCAAATTGGAATACCAAATATTTTCTGATTAACTTGCGTAAGTTTTCAGATTGGAATACCAAATATTTTCATACTCTTGTTAAAATCAGGAAAATCAAGCTTTTGTCCACTAGCGAACTTGAGCAGTAGATCCAACTTCACGTTGGATCGGATCCTCAGAGGCCTACTTATCACACCATGATTAATTGCTTGACCCGACCTTATACCCTACTAATTAGTAATTTCGATAATTTAATAATCGTACGGTAACAATATGTCAATGGTACGTATGTAGTCAATCAATGCATGTAGTTCTGTAGATCGACAGGGATCAAATGCCAACTTCCATATCTTTTTCTATCAAAATTTATAATCAAATGCCAAACTTTTTTAATTCTCTGCTTTTTTTCATAGATTTTTATATACACTTCAACTGCCATCTCCGTTTTAAAATAATTTTTACATTTTCCGTTTTATTCAATTTCATAATATGTTTTACATTGTACTTTATATTATTTTTAGACATGATAATTTACTAGCACACCCTTCTTATTCCACGAGATTTACAATTTACCACTCAATTTCTCTTATTTTATTCACTTTTTTCCTTTCACCCGCTCACATTTTTACAAATATCTCTTACTTTATCCATATTTTATTAATTATATGCATTCATTCTACCCGAAGTTTTAATATTTGTGTAAATAGTAACTGTAAAGATTAATTTGAAACGGAGATAGCACGAAACATCTATAAATTCCATATATTATGCAATTATTTTCCGGATGCACTATTTTTTGTGTCATTATCAAATTAAATGTCTCAACATTTTGTCGAAACACGCGAATAATACACGGGTTCCACATCGGCCGGCCGGTCACCAATTTAATTGACCTATTTGATAATTTTTCGTTCATTCTATTGCCATACCCTACTTATTCATTGTGCATGAAGTGCTTTGTGATTTTTGACCATACTAGCTATATTTGAATATTAATGTCTTAGTTACGGAAACTAACTATATTTCAATTTAGTTGAAAAACTTATTGGGAAATGATCATGTCGGCTTCTATGTAAAGTAATTTGTATGTAATACTCCCTCTGTATTTATTTAAGAGATACACTTGGTCCGGTACGGGTATTATGAAAAACAATTGAATGAAATAAAATAATAAAGTAAGTGAGGTTGGGTAGATATTTTAATACTCCCTCCGTCCCAAAATTACTGTTCTGTTTTCTAAATAGTCATGTTTCTAATTTTGTCTACTAAGATCCCCACTTTTTCATGTACTATATTAATTAAAAATGTATTGAAAATCTCACCCATGTACTATATTCCACTTTCTTATGTACTATATTCTCTTTCACATGTACTTTATTCCACTTTTCCATACAACTCAATCATCATTTGTACTTTATTCCACTTTTTCATGTACTACATTCCATTTTTCTTAAAATCTATGTTTTTGGTCAAACGAGACTATAATTATGGGACGAAGGGAGTAAGTAAATAAGTGAGGACCATGTCATTTTGAGGGGGTGGGAGGTGGGGTGGGTTTCTGAAATTATTTGTTTATTAGGATGGTGGGTCATAGGGTAAATTAGATGTATTATTTAATTAGATGGTGGGGTTGATAAGTTACTAAATATGACAAGTGTATCTCTTAAATAAATACGGCCGGAAAAGGTAAGTGTATCCCTTAAATAAATACGGAGGATTAGGTGAGTAATATTTTTTTTAATGTAAGATGAATGACCCTAGTGGGGGGTATTTCCAGTCAATTTTGCATGTCAGACTTATTGGAAATTAGGGGGGATTATTGGGAAAATCCTCACTTCCAAAGAGCCCCTAGTGAAGTTTGATCACTAGGCCAAGCATTACTTGGTAATTGGTGCGTAATACTAGATTACTATGTACGTGGCAGCTAGAGCTGGTTGTACATTAAATACACATTACTACTACCACGTAGAGCTGTCAAAAACTGACCCGACCCGAAAATCCGACCTGAACCGACCGAACCCGTAACCGACCATGACCCGAAATTACGGTAAAACAGGTAACCCGAAACCCGACCTGTACCCGACCCGAAAAAACCGATAACCGATTTTAACCCGATGTTGTAACACCCGAACCCGAACCCGACATCCGACCCGAAAATGACCGATAACCGAACTGACCCGACCGAACAATGACCCGAACCCGATTTGATACCCGACCCGATGTCAACCCGAAACCGATTGTAACTCGATGAAACCTGCTATAGACCCGACCTGTGAGAACCCGCTACTCGATTTACCCGAGTTATCAATGACACGACCAAATATTAACTTCATTGATATATCTATTTTAATTATTTATTGCTAAATATTGAAAAATTTAACTCTAAAATAAGTTAAACAAAAATTTTTAGCATATAAAATCCTTAAAATGTATAGGTTAATTATCAGACCCGAGTTTGACCCGTCCCTGAGAGTGACCCGATCTGAATTCTATTTGATCTGGTTATTATCCGATCCAAACTAAGATCCGAACCCGAAAATAACTGTGTTGCAAACCGACTTAAACCCGACTCGATAAGACCCGAACTCGAAATTATCTGCTACAAATCGACTTAAACCCGACCCGATAAGACCCTAACCCGAAATCAAACCTGACCGAAATGTGACCCGACTCGAACCCGACCTGAACCCGGGATAGGAAAAAACCCAATATGACCCGACCTGAAATCGACCCGACCGAACCCGAACTCAACCCGAATGAAATATTAACCCGACACGACCCGGCCTGATCATGACCCGAAACCCGAGATGACCCGACCCAAACCCGACCCGATGACCTGTTTTGACAGCTCTACTACCACGTATAAGTGTAAGTATAGGCCCTCACTTATTAGTTTTGCTCATAGGAATGATAACGAAAATAGTATTTCGTAGTTATAACATGCAAACGTTATAGAGTACAATGGAAATTGTCAATATAATTGGTTGTATCATGCAAACGTACGTTATAGAAGTATAGATTCTCAATACAATTGAAATAACCGAATTAATTAAAGATGGCCCCTAAAAATGATTGCTAAGTATAAATTTTTATTGAAGAAAATGCATGATTTCTCTTTTCAATCATTCGTTGTTTGTTTTGGGAAAGGGTGGAAAACATCATCACTTTCAAGCTATATATGGTGAAAATCATTTTCCATTTGAAAGGAAAGGAAACCTGTAGAAGTTCTACACTTAGAACTATATTTGAGAGAGGGAAAGAAGAAGTTTTATTGATCACAAAAATCAGTGATTATTGTTACAAAGAAATGCAGTAATACATTGTTCTTTTATACTAGTGTGCTAGTATGTAAGAAGAGGAAACACAACAATCTCAGTTAGTTATAACTAACTCTTGCATCCTGTAACAACCTATGACAAGTCATCAATCTGTGTGCAGCACTGACAAGTCAGCAATCCGTGTACTATGATCTTCTAGTGTTAGCAAATAAGTCAGCAGTGCAGTGATCAACTGAGCTTTGTTGTTGGCTTGGTCTTGATCTTGTGTGCTGCTGAGTTGGTTCTGAACTTGTACTCCAATAAAACCCTTTTTCCTCCTTACTTTCCTCTTCTTTCTTCCCCTAAGGGTGAGTTTATCCCTAGTCTTGAAGGGAGTCTTGAGGTGAGTCTCAAGCCTAAATCTTGGGATAATGTGGTAAAAGACTACACCAAGTCTTGAAATGAGTTTGAAAATCCAAGACTCGTTCAAGACTTACTTAATACCCCACTTTTTTCTTCCTCCAATCAAATCATGCCAAATCATCAAACTTATCTTATTTCACCCAATTAAATTATTGATGGTTTATGTATTATTTTGTTTCATTTGCCTTTAAATTTATGTTCTAGATCTTTTGAATTTAATATGTTGTATTATTGTTTCTAATTTGTACGGAATATATGTCAATTTCGAGATTAACATTTTCTGTTTTTTTTCTCGCATTATAAATTTACTTTGTTTTAGAGCTGATCAACATGGGCCCGACCCGACCAAGGTCCGAAAATTACCGGGTTTTCTGACCCGATTTTTTTTAAAAATTTGCGGGCTTTGGACAACGCAAAACAACAATTTTAGTTATAAATTTGTTCTGGTCCGAAATTGGTCCGAAATTGGTCCGAAAAGCCCGCTATTTTTGGCCCGAAATAGCGGGTTTTGGGTATACAAAATTGGCCCGAAGCTTGGCCCGACCCGACCGACCTACATAATGGACGGACTTTTATGCCTTCGGCCCGACCCGAACCCGGCCCGGCCCGCATGTTGATCAGGTCTACTTTGTTTGTATATAAGAAAACATAGTTTCAATATTATTTAGATAATGTACCAAAAAAGAGATATATACATAAGATATTATTTTAAGAGTTAGGTGAGTCTGAGGTGAGTCTGGAGATAATGTGTAAAAATAAGGTGAGTTTTGTGTGAGTCTAGATAATGAAAAAGTTAGTGAAAAGCTGATGTGGCAGAGTCTGAAGATTGAAAGTGAGTTTGGGGATAAACTCACCCTAAGTCCTCACCTATCCAATCCCTTGATTATTCTAGTAAAGAACTAAATAAAGGAAAATTAGCATGAAATTGTGATTTTACCTTGAAAAATGTTTCCATAGAAAATTTGAAAGGAAGAAATCACCAGCTACAAACAATAATAGGTACGAAAATGATAAATGTTTATGCCAAAATTCGTATGGGGGCGACTTTCGGCTAGGGTCGACACTAACTAAGCAAAGAATCAACGACACAAATAAAGAGACACGACACAGAGGAGTGTTGACGCGGAAAACCCAGGAATAAGGTAAAAAACCGCGGATAGCTATGAGGCTATCAATCCACTAAGTATTCTATATGATTGTTTATGCTTTTCTTTCTGAGAATCGATATCAAAAATCTCAAGTACAATAATGAATACTGAAACAGTTTATTGCTTAAGAGTTTTAGTGCTTGAGTGAACGTGCTTTGCTTGTCATTATCTTCGTCCTTTTATAGGATATTCTCAACGGTCTAATCGTTTGAGAAAATCCCACAAAGATAGGAGTATCTTTGTCACACGTTTCTTCAGTCTTCAACTGGTTCCGCGCTTCTCGCGTGTGTCTTGGACTCGTTCTTGCTAGCTTGACGGCGCTGCCTATCATGGGCTTTAGGTCAACTTATCTTCATCACCCGTTTCTCGATGACGCGTCTCAGTTGCCTGTACTTTGTCGCCTGTCCTTCGTCGGTTATACCTCATCGTACGATGCTACGTCGGACGTATCTCCCTGGAGCTGTGTTTACCTGCGACACGACAGGACCTGGCTGACACGACATGATCAAACGTTAGAACGGTTATGTCGTCAGTCAAAAAAGTGGGATAACAGTTTGCCCCCAATTGTGAATTTGCGGAGTCACACAGAGCAAAAGAAACAATTCAAATAAAAAACCGTCTCCAACTGCCTAGTTCGTGGGATAAAACCGTTCAAAATTCTAGAGTAATAAATACCAATTCACGACATGCAATAAAGTTCTTCACACCAAGTTTTTCAAAAAATTTCTAGATCCGAAAGCAGGAGAGAGAAGAGGGAGAAAGCGAAGTCGATTTTCGCACTGAGTTTGTTCGATTTCAGGTAAAATTTGCTTTCTTTTTCGATTTCCTTGTAGATTTTTGTAAGTGAGATGGGTAGATCTAAGTCGGTTGTAGCGAGAGGAAAGGGGGAGTCGGGTTCCATTCGGGTTAAGTCCCTTAACCCGATATATTCTACTGTGGTGGATCCGGCGGCTTTTGTTGAACTTGCTGGTTTGCCGCCGTCGGCGGAAGTGAAGATTCCCGGCTCGGATGAGGAAGCCTTTGACTGTCCAGAGGGGTATGTGGTTATGTATGAGTATCCGTTCACAATTGGCTTCAAATTTCCTTTCACTCCTCTAGTTAGGTCCTTTATCGAGGTTTTCCATTTGAGCCCGGGTCAGTTGATGCCCCAGATATGGCGGGTTTTTACGGTGGTGCACGGAGTTACTGCGAACTGGCGTACGCCGTTTGACCTGTCTGATTTGATGTACACTTACGACCTAGCACTGCAGAAGTGTTGTAGGTATACCTTGGTTACGAAGAAGGGGAAGACGAACTTAGGTGTTGGTTTAGGTGTGAACGACAGGGGTTGGCAGAGTCGTTTTGTCTTTGTAGGCAAAGATTCTCTGGGAGATAAAGGGCGGTTTCTGGTCGAGGGATGGACGATGGAAGGTAAATGTGTCGTTTTATCTTTGTTTCTCGTCGTTTTACTGAACGTCGCCTTACTTGGTTTTGTTTTGCAGTCGTCAAGGCGTCGTCATTGACTGAGTTGAACGCTGATTCTGAGGATAAGTATCGGAAGTTCTTGGGTTATTCTGTCGAGGATAGGTCTTTCAGTCGCGACGGAGAGTTTTTAGACGAGCAGGAGGTGGACCGGTCAGGCGACGTCGCCGAGGAGGAGGAAATAGACGAGGAATCAGGTCAACTGACTCGTCGTCGGAAAAGGTTGGATTTGCTTGAGGAGGTAGTGGCAAACTCATCGTCCGCCGAAGGTGAAGTAGGTGATATGGCTGACAACTCAGGTATTTGTCGTTTGTTTATTTCGGGGTTTGTATATATTTTTGTTTTTGCTTTGGATAATGTTTGACCTTTATTTTTTGTATTGGGTGTAGAGCATACTCTTTCGTCTCGGCCTGTGTCGAGGATGTCTCAGAGCGAGATTCAGGAGCGTGCAAGGAAGCGACTGAGGTCGTCCTCTACTTCTGGTGGACGAGGTATGACGGTCGTACCTCGGTTTTCTGCGATAGGTTCGTCGGCCGAGACGCCTGTCGTCATAGGAGCCGAAGGCTTTCATCCGATTGCTTCGTCGTCGCCTCCACAGCCGTTCAAGGCGTCGTCTGCTGCTGTCGACGTTAGTAAAGTGTCTACTTCGTCGGCCAAGAAGCGTCCTGTCGAGACGGATCCTGTCGAGGATACGGTTATCACTTTGCCCCCAAGCTTCTTGGGTGATGAAGAGGCGTCGGTTATATGGCCTTTCGCTGATCGCTTGATCTTGCCTACGACGTATCGACGATATCACGAGGTTGATCCTCTTCCTGTCGCGTCGGACGCCGCTGAGCTTAGTCTGCGGGTGAGTTTTATTTAGTTTTTTCTTCTTTTTTGTTTGCGAAAGATGTATGTTGTGTAAATCTGTTTTGGCATTGGTTTTGCGCAGGCGTCGCAGGCTACCTTGGCTGTACGTAGGCAGTGTTCGTTGCTGTGCGACGAGGTGACGAATGCAAGGCAGCTGACAGCGACGGCGAAGAAGGCGACCGCGTCGTGGGAAGCGAAGTGGAAAGCTGCTGAGAAGAAGGTCGTGGATCTTGCTGCGGTGGTTAAGGCCAAGGGTGATCAATTGAAAGGTAAGGATAAGCAGTTAGCCGACGTGGCTAAAGATCTGGAGAAATTGAAGGAGGAGTTGACCTCGACGATGGAGGAGTTGGATGGATTGAGGAGCTTGTACGACGCCCTGCAGGAGGAGGCGAAGGACGTCGAGGCTCTCGCCATATGGAGGACGCGGGCGCAGATGATGTATTCCTGCCTGATTGGGGAGACTAGCCTTTGGCCGTGTCAAAAGGAGGTGGATGACTATCTGGCTAATGGCGGTACCATGGCTGACCTGTCAGTGCCTGTGGTGGATTCGGAGGAGTTGGCGAAGACGGCTGACACTGCTAGTACTGAGGCGACGGAGGTGGATGCGGCTTTGTTGGTGGTGAGTGCGCCTGTTCCGGACCAAGAGGGGGAGGTTTTAGCTGTTGGGTGCGAAGAGGAGGCCCTCGTCGTCGTTTCTCAAGACGAGACGTTGGACGTGGCGTCGGTGGAGGTGCCAGTCGTGCCCCCAGAGCAGGAGCCGGAGCAGGAAGTCGTGGTCTCTACTCAGGAAGAAGGGATGTAATAGTTTGTAGTTTTCGAATTTCTGTTGGTTTTTGTGTTTTGTTGGTGAACTTCTTTACTCGTCGTCGATGGCGACGACGAGGTGGTTTGGATGACTTGTGTTTTGTTTTTGTGTTTGGAATGTTTTTATTCGTCGTCGGTAGTGGCGACGCGGTGTTTGGATAATGTTTACTGTTTGGATTTCGGAAGTCGTGGCCTTAGGGGTCGCGCGTCGTGTGTGTTAAGTTTGTTTTTCTTTTCCTTAGTCGTTTGTTTGTTATGGTTATCCCGTTGCGTTTTGATGTCTTAGTTTCGTGTAGCAGATGCTTTGCAAGTAATAAGTATTGAACCGACTGATGTGTAAAATCATACCTGCGTTGTTAGTTCGTTGTCTCTTGCGATCTCGTTCTGAGGTACGTTGTTGCTTATGGATGTCATTCGTCGTGCGTCTTGCATTCTGCAAAAGAAAACAGGGGTCGCTAGGAGGATTGGCCGTTGGGGATGCCAACGGCCCTCCGATGCCTAAGTCAGTAATGGTTTTTTAAAATAAAACGATAAAGAAAAGTAAAGACGACGATACGACGACTGATAAAATTGGTTACGACGAGATTTCAAAAATGGTAGAGTTTAAGATGTGTTGCGTTCCAGCTTCGGGGGACCGACTTGCCATCTTTGGTAATGAGTCTGTATGCCCCCTTTCCGACGATTTTGTCGATCAAGTACGGTCCTTCCCAAGCTGGTGCTAGCTTACCCGCGTTTAATTCTTTCGTGTTTTGAAATACTCTGCGCAGTACCCAATCTCCTTCTTTGAACATTTTCGCTTTGACATTTTTGTTGAAGCATCTTGCCACGATTTGTTGTTGTGACGCCATCCTTATCAATGCTGCTTCCCTGAGATCTTCTGTGTTGTCGAGGTTTTCGCTGAGTTCTACGTCGTTTTGCTCTGGCGTCATGAGTCCATATCGTGCACTGGGCAGCGTCACTTCAGGGGGAAGTACCGCTTCGCACCCGTAAACGAGTGAGAAGGGAGTCTGTCCCGTCGCCGTCCTAGGCGTCGTCCTGTTGGCCCATAGGATGGATGGCAATTCTTCTGCCCATCGCCCCTTCTTGTCGTCCAACCGCTTTTTCAGCGACGCGATGATCGTTTTGTTGCTGGATTCCGCCTGTCCGTTTGCTTGGGGGTATCTGGGCGTCGACGTCTTTAGCTCGATGTTCCATGTTTTGCAGAAAGCTCTTGTCTTGTCGCTGATGAATTGTGATCCGTTGTCGCAGATGATTTCTGACGGTATTCCGAACCTGCATATTATGTTAGTCCATATGAACGAGCATACCTCTTTGTCCCTTACTTGTTGGAATGCACCTGCTTCTATCCACTTGGAAAAATAATCTGTTAGGGCTAACATGAAGACCTTTTGTCCTGGGGCGACGGGCAATTTGCCAACGATGTCCATCCCCCATTTCATGAAAGGCCACGGAGTTAGGGTTGGATGCAAGAATTCGGATGGTTTATGTGTCATACCTGCGTGTCGTTGGCACTTGTCGCACTTGGATACGTACCTCATGGCGTCCTTAAGCATTGTTGGCCAATAGTATCCATTTCTTTTGATTCTGGTTGATAAGCTTCGTCCTCCTTCGTGTCCTCCGCATTCTCCTTCGTGGTATTGTTTCAATAGTGTTTCCCATTCGATCTCTTCGGCACATCGCATCAACATTCCGTTTGCTGATCGCTTAAATAGTACGTCCTGCAAAATAACATATCGTGAAGCTTTGAAAAGTATCTTTCTGGCGTCTAGCTTGTCGTCGGGTAGAGTTTCGTGCTTTAGGTAATCGAAGATGGGTTTGGTCCAACTGTCTGTGTTTAAGGTTGACAGGACGAGGCTGGCGTCTTGTGGTATGTCTTTTTCGACGGCGGGCGACAGTAGGTGTACTAGAGGTATGGTCGAGAATGGTGATTTTCTGAGTGCGGATCCTAGGTTGGCAAGGGCGTCGGCTTGCGTGTTTAGGTCTCTTGGGACTTGTTTGATGGAGAAGGGTTTGAATTTGGAAGTTAACTCTTTTGCTTTCTCGAGATACAAGGTCATTTTTAGGTCTTTAGCTTCGTAGTCGCCGTTAATCTGGTTGACGATTAGTTGTGAGTCGCTGAAGATGTTGAGTCCGCTTGCCCCTAATTCCATAGCTAATGTCATTCCGGCGATTAGCGCCTCGTATTCTGCTTCGTTGTTAGTTGCCTTGAAATCGCAGCAGATTGCCTGTGCTATCATGTCCCCTTGTGGTGACTTTAGTACGACGCCTAAACCTGCACCACGAAAGTTAGATGAGCCGTCGACGAAGAGTGTCCATATTCCTTCTATGTTGTTGATGAGTTTGACTTCGTCGTCTGCTATCCTCTCTAAGTCGGGGCTGAAGTCTGCCACAAAATCTGCTAGGGCCTGTGATTTTACAGCCGTCCTTGGTTGATACTTGATGTCGAACCTTCCTAGTGCCATTGTCCACTTCTCCATTCGACCTGTCAGTTCTGGCCTACGCATCACGGACTTGATTGGATAGTTAGTCATCACCACTATTTGGTGAGTTTCAAAATAATGCCTTAGTTTTTTGGCTGCGGTAACGAGTGCTAAAACGAGTTTTTCGAGGGAAGAATACCTGGTCTCTGCTTCCAGTAGTGACTTACTGATGTAATAAATGGGTAGTTGTTGTGCTTCGTCTTCTCGAGCTAGGACCGCGTTCACTGCCGTCGAGCTAACGGCTAAATAGAGTTGTAAGACTTCTCCTTCTTTTGGCTTGGATAGGAGGGGCGGCGACATCATGTATTTTTTGAGGTTCTGCAGGGCTGCTTCGTGGTCGTCGGACCAGTTAAACCCCTTGTTTTTGCGCAGGACGTCGTAAAATAATCGACACTTGTCCGACGACCGTGATATAAAACGGTTCAGTGCCGCCACTCTCCCTGTCAAGCGTTGTACCTCTTTTATGTTCCGCGGGGATTGAATGTTGATGATCGCGCGCACTTGGTCGGGGTTGGCCTCGATTCCTCGTTGGGTGACGATGTAACCTAAGAATTTTCCTGCGGACACTCCGAAAGAACATTTAGTCGGGTTAAGTTTCATACCATACTTTTTTAGTATGTCGAAGGATTGTCGTAAGTGTTCCACGTGATCGTCAGCCTTCCTCGATTTCACCAGCATGTCGTCAATGTATACCTCCATTGTGTCTCCGAGTTGGTCTTTAAACATCTTGTTGACTAATCTTTGGTACGTCGCACCTGCATTTTTAAGACCAAAAGGCATGACTTTATAACAATAAATTCCTCTATCCGTTACAAAAGAAGTTTTTTCCTGGTCGTCTGGGTGCATAAGGATTTGGTTGTATCCTGAGTAGGCGTCCATGAATGTGAGTAGCTCGTGTCCGGCTGTGGCGTCGACCAGGGCGTCGATGTGCGGCAAAGGGAATGGGTCCTTGGGGCAAGCTTTGTTGATATCTGTGAAGTCGATGCAGACTCTCCATTTTCCGTTCTTTTTGCTGACGACGACGACGTTTGCTAACCAGTCTGGATATTTGACCTCTCTGATCTTCCCTGAATCTATCAGGTTTTGGACTTCTTCGTCTATGATTTTATTCCTTTCGGGTGCGAACTTACGTCGTTTCTGTTTTACCGGTCTGAAGCTGGGGTCGACATTGAGCTTGTGGGTAATCACGTCTGGGCTGATTCCTGTCATGTCCTCGTGCGACCAAGCGAAACAGTCCGAGTTTTCTCTTAGAAACGACACTATCTGACTTTTGATGTTGTCAGGCAGTGAGGCTCCGATCCTTATGACTTGGTCTGGCTTTGTCTGGTCTAGTACTATCTCGTCGATTTGTTGGTCGTCGGGGTCGTCCGACGTCGACCCTGGCTGTAATTGCTAGATGGGTGACTTGGATGGTTTCAGTGCTGTCTCGTAACATTTCTTCGCATCCCTTTGCTGCCCTTTGATTTCCATGACCCCCCACTTGGTTGGAAATTTGATTGATTGGTGATATGTTGATGGCACTGCCTTCATTTTGTGGATCCATGGTCGTCCTAGGATGACGTTGTACGCTGATGGACAATCGACGACGTTGAACTTGGTCATCATGTTGACGCCTTCTGCGTATGTAGGCAGCGATATCTCTCCTACCGTCCGTAGTGCTTCTCCACTGAACCCTACCAGAACTGTTGATCTCCTTACTATGTTTTTCTCTTCTAATCCCATTTCTTGTAGTGCTTCCAAGAACAGTACGTTGGCTGAGCTTCCGTTGTCGACCAGTATCCTTCTGATCAATGCGTTCCCTATTGGGAGCGATATTACCAACCCGTCGTGGTGCTCCCGCTGTGTATCTACAGAATCTGAATCGTCGAAAGTGATAGCCATTGCGGTCAGGGACCTGTGTAGTGCGACCTCGTCGTCGGTTTGTCCCTCTTCTACGGTCTCAGATTCTCCCCTGTTAATTTTTTTAGCTGCAGAAGAGGTTAGTCCACAAATATCTGAACCACCGGAAATAACATTTACCACTTTACTGAATGGTGGTGGGTCTGGTCGCTCGCTGCTTGTCGCTGGGCCGGGCAGGGTGGTTTGCTCTTTGGAAAATGTTTCTTTTCCCTTGTCGCTCAACAGTTCCTTTAGATGCCCCCGTTTCAGGAGGTATGCGACTTCCTTTCGGAGGGAGATGCACTCCTCGGTTGTGTGTCCGTTGTCGCGGTGGAAGTCGCACCATTTGCTCATGTCCTTCGTGGAGTCCGGTCTGTCTTTCTTCCGGGGCCATCTGACTGTTCCACCTACATTTTGAAGGGCGTTCACCACACCTCCAATGTCGACGTTGAAGCCGTAGTCGGAGATGTTAGGGTGTTCGACCCGCTCGTTCCTGTAAACATTGTTAGTATCATAATACTGATTGACACTTTGTACCTGGTTTTGCCGAACATATGGTTGGTGTCGCCAATTGTTGTTCCTTGGGGTGTACGATCTTCTGTCGCTGCTGCCCCCTATTGATCGTTGAGATGCTGTTCGGATAACCTCGTCGTCTTCGATTCGCATCTGGGCGGTGGCCCTTGATCGCACCTCTTCGAAAGTTGCACAGGGGTATTTGGTTATTTCCCGGTATAGCTCCGAATTGGGGATGAGGCCTCTCTTGAACGCCTCAATAGCAGTCCTGACATTACAATTTTTTATACCAATTTTTTCACAATTAAAACGGTTAAAATAATCGCGTACCGACTCGGTTGGCCCTTGAACCAACCGATAGAGATCACTGGTTTGTTTTTCTAACTGGCGACTGCTGGCGAATTGTTGATAGAAGGCGTTGATGAGGTCGGACAAACAGGAGATGGATCTGGGAGGGACGTTCGTGAGCCATTCCAAAGCTGCTCCATCAAGGGTGCCGCCGAATGATTTGCACATAACAGGTTCCACTAGGTCGTGCGGAATCCCGATCTGCCACATGCGCTGCTTGTAGAAGTTGACGTGCCTATAGGGGTCGGATGTCCCGTCGTACAGGGTGGTCCAGGTTGGGAGCCGGAGTGTGTGCGGAACCGTCACTCTAGCGATCGCTTCGCAGAACGGCGACGCGGCATACCCGTCGGTCGGCTCGGTCTCCACTGGTGTAGGTGCCCCGGGGAACCTGGTCATCAACTTCATCAGGCGGGAATAGTGCTTTGTCATGCGTGCATCCATCTTGTTCAGGCGTTGGGTCACCGGATCGGGAGCTTCTTTGTCTTCTTCCTCACGGGTTTCCTCCTCATCGTCGGTCACATCTTCAAAGTCATCGGGCATCTCGAACGTTAGCTTTTTTGGCTTCCCACCTTTGTAGCGGGACTGGTGCTTGTTGCTCTTTACAGATTCGAGCTCTTTCTGGAGGGTTTCATTGGATGCCCTCTCTTGGGCTAGCTCGGCTTGGGCTTTCTCGTAAGCCGCCTTCATCTCTGCGATCGTCATCTCTCCAGTAGTCATGGTGAAAGGGGTGCTCTTGTGTAAAACCTAGTTAATGTCCCCACAGACGGCGCCAAACTGTTTATGCCAAAATTCGTATGGGGGCGACTTTCGGCTAGGGTCGACACTAACTAAGCAAAGAATCAACGACACAAATAAAGAGACACGACACAGAGGAGTGTTGACGCGGAAAACCCAGGAATAAGGTAAAAAACCGCGGATAGCTATGAGGCTATCAATCCACTAAGTATTCTATATGATTGTTTATGCTTTTCTTTCTGAGAATCGATATCAAAAATCTCAAGTACAATAATGAATACTGAAACAGTTTATTGCTTAAGAGTTTTAGTGCTTGAGTGAACGTGCTTTGCTTGTCATTATCTTCGTCCTTTTATAGGATATTCTCAACGGTCTAATCGTTTGAGAAAATCCCACAAAGATAGGAGTATCTTTGTCACACGTTTCTTCAGTCTTCAACTGGTTCCGCGCTTCTCGCGTGTGTCTTGGACTCGTTCTTGCTAGCTTGACGGCTCTGCCTATCATGGGCTTTAGGTCAACTTATCTTCATCACCCGTTTCTCGAGGACGCGTCTCAGTTGCCTGTACTTTGTCGCCTGTCCTTCGTCGGTTATACCTCATCGTACGATGCTACGTCGGACGTATCTCCCTGGAGCTGTGTTTACCTGCGACACGACAGGACCTGGCTGACACGACATGATCAAACGTTAGAACGGTTATGTCGTTAGTCAAAAAAGTGGGATAACAATAAAGGTCGCAACATGCGACCTTTAAGCTATGTCACAATGATGACATGGCATGCTTATGTGTCAGATTTAAATTGGAAACTAAAATATATAACTTATATAATATATTATACATGTTTCAAAAAAAGGTTGGAAAATCTTAATATTTTAATTTGTTTCCTTATTTATATCGTCTACCTTATTTACATATTTTCATAGTAAAAATATTGAATTGATAGTAAAAGTATTCTGATGACACATAGCCTAAGTGGCGCCTATATATACCAATTAAACTGCGACACGTAAGATTGTGACAACTAAATGTTGTCGCAACTTGCGACCTTTATCATCACCCTAATAGGTATTGATTATGTAGGGAAGCAAATCCAATAGAGAAAGATTGAAAGACGATAAGAATATAAGATGATGAAGTGCATAAGGGACACAAAATCTTTAGTGAGATCACCAATCTTAATTAGTATGTCGATCACCAATCAGAAATTCTCTCTCGTCTAGTTTTTATAATTTTTTCTTCAATAAGAAATTGTGTTACGAAGGGAAATCCCGTCGTTAAAGGTCAATAATGGTTGATTAACGACGGGCTTTTTCGTCGTGAACCCGTCATAAAAGGGGGCCATCGTTAATGAAAAATCCCGTCATTAACCCGTCGTTGTTCCCGTCTTTGTTAGGTTGTTATATCCCCGCCGCAAAAGCCCTTTTACGACGAGATTTTCACCCCTCGTTATTAGGTTGTCATAAAAGATACAATTTTTTTTAGTGCTATAAGAGAAAGAAAATTCATTAATAATAAGTCATA
Source organism: Spinacia oleracea (assembly GCF_020520425.1). NCBI lineage: Eukaryota > Viridiplantae > Streptophyta > Magnoliopsida > Caryophyllales > Amaranthaceae > Spinacia > Spinacia oleracea. The sequence continues at coordinate 145,834,319 of NC_079490.1, read as the reverse complement.
CGTCATCTATAAAGTTTGTCAACGTACGTAAATTACATAATTAGAGAAATAACGATTAATCTTAAGGGTATTCGAGTTAAGAAAAATAACGATTAATCTTAAGGGTATTCGAGTATAACTCCAACTCCGCCGTATCAAAGTTAACGTGAGCTGCTCGTCAAAAAAAAAAATAGTTAACGTGAGCTGTGTTATGCCAAGTATCATCACCTAGTTCATTTGTCTTCTTATAGGTCATACGAAGTACGTACTAAACAATGATGTCTTCTTATAGGTCATTTTTATTATGGGTATCTTTTAAGTTGTTTATGATTTTTGTGTGTACATGAATGTCTTTTGAGTTTTCTCTATTTTAATACACTACAAGAATTTGTACCTTTAATGACAACCTAATTACGACGGGTCAAAATCTCATCGCAAAAAGGCTTTTGCGACGGGGCTAACAACCAACCAAAGACGGGAACAACCGTCGCAAATGTCTTTTATGACGGATTAACTACGGGATTTCACATTAACGACGGCCCCCTTTTATGACGGGTTTGCGACATGAAATCCCGTCATTAATCAACGATTATTGGCCTTTAGTGACGGGATTTCCCGTCGTTAATGGTACAATTTCTTGTAGTGATACAAGTATTAATACTGAATTAACATTAAAATGAGTCAAACAAAAAAAAGAAACAAATGAAAAATAGGATGAAGATAATGAATAATGTGACACATGTCAGTGGTGTAACTATGGTTTGCCCCTCAAAAAAAAAAAATGTAACTATAGTTTGAGTTATTAAATACTACTATGTATAAACTAGGTCCGTATAGATAGGTATAGATATGTATAGATTTGTATGCAAGGGAGTGGCAAATCGATTAATGGTCCTGTGTAGTTTTATAAAAATGGGGTCCTCATTTAAAATATATATTGACGGTATATAAACAAAAAGACTTACTTGAATAATTCAAATATTCAAAGTTTATGGTAAAATATAATACAATAAACTCCATATTTCACCATCTAACGTAAAAAGTGTAGAAATTCTAGTTTGATTGCCTATTTTAATATGGAAATAAAAAATAAAAATAAAAACATTCAAATCCTTTTTTTTTTAAAAAAAATTACAAGTATTGTTATTTACCAAGAAACAATTATTTAAAATAAAAATATACGTAGTCCACCAAAGAAATTAACTGAAAACTTGGAAAAGGGAAAAAATGTTAAAGCATGATAGTTGTATGCCTGTATAGAGTAATAACAACTTCATTTGAAAAAATAAAACCTTCTAAGATTCGCTCTCGGATCTATTGTGCAGCATAAAATGCACTAAACCACCGAACCAAACGAGGAAGTCTTTGTCACAAGTGACTTGTGTCCATATTGGACACAAGTGACTTGTGTCCATATTGGACACAAGTGAGTACCAATACAGAATTTGGAGTACCAATACAGAATATGTTAGTACCAATACAAATTATGTGAATACCAATAATAACACATATGACTTATATTGGTGGTATTTCTAAGCAATTTTGCATTTTGGTACTGACATATTATGTGTTGGTACTCAAGATGATTGTATTTGGATCACTTGTGTCCACATGGACACAAGTCACTTGAGGTTTAGAAACCCTCCGAACCAAACATACTCATTACAAAAAATATCAACATAATCCCTCCGATGTCCGTGTTTGTATGAAGTGTACGTATATTTATTAATTTCGTTGGATGCATTATTTCATTTTCTTGGGATGTATAAAGGTTTGGCTCGTTAAGTCGGTAAGTCCTAAACAACTTTGTAAACAAAGTTGTGGTGACAATTAAGGGTTGATAAGCAAAGGTCTTACCATTCATGTCGCTTAGTCACTTGTTTTAATTTGTTGTGTAAGGTGTAAGGGGTCTTAATAGTCTATTAGTTTACTCCATTTTAGTTGAAGTTTTCATATGTAACTTTTGTTTTTATTAATGCAAATTAAGTCTATTTAGAAAAATAAAATGTACAAGACAGGATGACTATTATTAAAAGAGTACTAACATATATAAATATTATATTCTTGTATCTTACTTTTGTCATAGCAACGCCAATTTATAAGTGTTGGCAACTTGACATCACTATTACATTTACATCAAATGCAAACCAAATTTGATTACACTAAACAATAATGCAAGATCACAATGATTTTTTGTGACTTGTAAGAAGATTTCCATTCCTCACAAACACTCAAAGAGGAGATTTAATTTCATCTCTTCCGAAAAACAAAACGACGGAAAACAAAAAAATGTATGAGCCTCTTCCTTCTTGGCTTCTCACACAAGATGAGAGACACTTTCCCATGTACATTTTTTCTTATAATTAAAAAAAAAAAAAAAAAAAAAAAATAGTATTGGGGATTTCTATACAAAAAGTAATTAGCAGGCCATAATCAGCTAAAGTGGGCTTGGATTAGCATTAAAATAAGCAAGGGCCCCAACAAATGGAGCATTAATATAGGTAGTGGGCTCGGACTTTCTAAAATCAGCCCGATTATCGTCGTACAAGTCATCCTCCCCGGGTCCGCCCACAACAGCTCCGATGTGAACATTTGGGTTGGGCTGGCTAGAGTTAAAATAAGTGGACCCTTGTTTGCATGCAATCGGCTGAGGGTGGTCTTTAATGGATGGTAAGGATGAACCTCTATGGTGTATTTTTTGAGGGTACTTAAGGCTGTATCCTACCATGTAGGACATCCCCATGGGGTTCTCACCCAATATGTAGTTAACCTGCCTTTGAGCTATCCGCCGGAGCGTGGCGGCCCCGACACTAACGGCACCGCAATTCACAGTTTGTGACGTTCTATCGAGGTACTTAGCGTAAACTAGTAGTAGGAAAGAAATGGTGGTGGCGTGTTGGAGATTGCTGCCCCCTGGCCGGTAGATTAGGCCACCGGGGGTGTAATCTATGTGGAATGAAGAGGTTTCGGGGATTAATGTGCACATGAAACTATCTGCTGAGGATTTGTAGAGTTGAAGAGAGTATGTACTTCCTTCTAACACTTCCTGCAACATTTAAATAAAAATTGTGTTCATTACTAGAACAAAATTGACCGAATACATACTCCCTACTTTGTTTATTACTTTCTAGAAAGATTTAAACATACACAACTTTATTTATTGTCATTTCAGCTAGTTTTCTATCAGGCCGTATGACAAGTTCAAGTAAATTCAATTGCTTTTGATCAGTCACTCCAAAAAAGTTTAACACGTAGAGACATCACTCTAAGGGTGTTACGCATTATGCAACCTAGTAATAAATGTACAAGAAGGGAAGAGAGAGACTGTACAAAACATGTTCCCTAAGACCCTAAGAATAGGCTTTCTAATTTTAGTTATGGGTGTAGACCCCAACTAAAAGCAAATTAAGATACATTATGTGATGTATAATTGCATTTTGCATGGCCCAACATTTAGAGGATTGGACTTCTCTCCTACATCAATATACAATTATATTTGCATGTAAAAAAAATAACACATGAGGATAAAGACACCGCTCTGAGTAAATCAAGTTCCGCCAATGTAAAAATATATTGGTGAATAAAACCGAATCCCAAAACAATATAAATGTCTCATAATTTGACATGATTTCAAGTTTAAGAACACATTATTTGGAAATATAATTTGAAGGCAAGGGGTTAGAAAAAGTGACCAACCTTGGAGACTAGCACATTAAGACCAGCATGTTTATTGTCCCACCCAAATTCATTGATGTTATCATCAGCCCCAAGAGTGTGGGCATTACTTTCTACGTAATTAAGGTATGTGTCATCTTCTGTAGCTCTTCTCAGCCATGCTGCTCCCCAAAGTAGCTCATCCTGCACAAAACAAATTTAACCAGAATTAGTAATTGTTCAATTTAATAGAGCAATAAGACAGTTTCTGATAACTGTAAAAAAAATCAGATGAATAGAACACTCCTACAGTTACCCACCAAGTAATATATTAGTAAATGGGGTTATTATGAAAGTTACTTGCCTGATATCCATCAAAGTCACAATAAAAGGGGCAGGCACCACCTCTAACATCTAAATTGTCACTATAAGCTCCTCTATAGTTATCTGCAAACTGGAATGCAGAAACAGCATTTCGTAACAAGGTTTCCGAGTACCCACGATCAGCTGACCGGAAAGCCATTGAAGCGGCAGCCAGGGCGGCTGCAGTCTCACCAGCAACATCGGAAGCCGGATTTGGTGCATCAACTACATAGACTGTCCTTTTAGTGTCCATATCCTCTGGTCTTTCCCAACAATTATGGTCACTAATTGGATCACCTACCTGCATGTAACACAAAGTACATAACGTCACATTGTTACTTTTTAAGTTCGGAACAAGAATGTCGGTATCATAAATATAAAGTTAAAAACAAATTCAGAATTCATTGTAAAATACATATATGAATGCTTTTTCTAGCTAAAGCAATACTCCCTCCGTTCCGTTGTACTTGCTCCATTTAACCATTTTATGTGAGATATTTTGGGGTCAAAATGAAGCAACTAAAATGAGAATGGAGGAGTATTTGTTACAACGCCGAAATTTTATTTGGTAATACAATATTGAAGGGTGATGATAAAGGTCGCAAGTTGTGACAATATTTAGTTGTCGCAATCTTACGTGTCGGAGTTTAATTGGTACATATAGGCGCCACGTAGACTATGCGTCATCATAATATTTTTACTATCAATGCAATATTTTTACTATGAAAATATGTAAATAAAATAGTCTATCTAAAAAAGGAAACAAATTAGAATATTAAGATTTTCATGTTTTTTTTGTAACATTTATAATAGGTTAAGTTAAATATTTAAGTTTCCAATTTAAATCATGATATATAAGCATGCCATGTCATCATTGTGACACGGCTTAAAGGTCGCATGTTACGACCTTTATCATTTTCGTACAATATTACTCCATGTCACAATATGGTGGCGAATCCAAAAACTATAAGGAGTGGAGTCACTACTTAAAAATTAATGAAAATTAACCGAAATTAATTATAAAAAAAATAAATTAAAAAGGGTGTGACCCACTTAAAACCCTCCCTCCGCCACTGGCACAGTAGCATGTGCATAATTGAAACATTGTTAAGATTAGTCGTACAATTAGAAGGACATGAAATAGTATACAGTATACTAATTAAAATCTGTCACTAACAAATTAAAATTCAAACATGATTAACTTATTTATGAAAAATTATAAGGCCCCAACAAAATATGGGGTGACCCTTGTGAAGTTGTGGTTGTAGGAATGGGCCGAATGGCTTATCAATGCTTTGGCAAATGGAACAAAAGAAAAATAAAAATGCAAGACTATGTCCCATATTGCATTGAGGAAGCCGGTGATAGATTCATGCATCTAATTAAAACCAAACTAATTAACCACAATATATAATGAAACATCTTACGGCCGATTTGATGGACAGTAATAAATGACTGAAATATTAACAAATTTACGTGTAATGTCGTAAAGAATGTGTCGTGTCATTGTGTCAATATCCATAATATATTGATCGAAGCTACTCCGTAAAATTATGCGTTTCCGGCCAAACTCATTTGTCTACACGAGACATTCCTACAATTAGTATATGTCCATCTCAACTTCTGTGCACTTTGTCTTTTGGAGTTTGGACCACTGTAAATTCTTATTACCAAATACCAATACATGACTTTCTAGTAATAAGAAAATCAACCACATACTCGTAATAGAGTTATCTGAATGAGTTATAACGACATTGTAAATTACATTTGAGAATGTGGGATTAAAATCTGTGACTTATCGAGTACAAACATAGACAGTAAGACACTAAATTAAGATCTCCATGGTACTCCATAATATGCAATTTTATTGTATGATTATGTCTCTCTTTTTTTGATAGAAATATGATTCTAGCTTTGGATTCCTTTTCAACCAGGCGAAATTTTGTTGTCCTGTTCTTACCAATTGACTCATTGCATTGATTATATTGGTTACAAACACAGGTGAGTTTTTTATCTTAGCAAATTAAAGGGAGTTGAAAATTTTAAATGTATGACCCACCAATTCAACCATTTTGGTTAATAACCCTTAGAAATGGTTTGTTAGGATAATCTCACTTATTAATGATTCCTAAGTGCAAACCTACAAAATTCCAAATCAAAATTACAAAATCTCCATGGAAATTGATTGTTGCATACTTTTATGTGAGTAGAGTACCTAGAATAGTATACGTTCGCACAGTTGATGTGCCAAAATCCATAACAATAATCGAATATTAACCCATAATTTTGGCTAAGATGGAGTACAAAAAGTTTAAGATGTACACAGTCTTACCCTTTTAATCGCGGGAACTATTAGAGTCTTAGGGGAAATGATGTTTCCAAAAATGGCCATGCATACTAACCAATAAAAAATCAAAAAAGATAAAAATAAAAAGAATTACCTGAACATAAATCCTATTGGGCTTAGAAACGGTTTTGAGGAGATAATCAGTGGCCCATTTAATAGCAACCAAACAACTCCTCAACTCAGTAGGAGGCATCAAGTCCCCAAACTCCACCACACTCCATGCCAACATTGTAGTGGTGAAAGCCATGGGGAAGTTAAACTTTACATTATCCCCGGCATCATAGTACCCGCCCGTAAGGTCCAAACCGTGGTCGGAACCGTCCCCTAGACCCGAATGAGCTCGCCAACCAACCCGTTGATCTTGAGGCAAGTAGCCCGATCTTTGGCCCTCAAAGAAAAGAATGGACTTTATTAGTGCTTCATTGTAATCATGGTAACACAACACAAGATGTGGCATTTTAGCAAGGGCTAGTGCTATAAGTGTGACTAAGAAATGAGAAAATGAGGGTTTCATTTTTTTCATTATTTCTTAGTTTAGTTTTAGTGGTTAAGTTAGTTTTTTTTTTTTTGTTGGTTGGGAGTTAGTTTTGAGAGGAGGAAAGGGTGGGTTTTTATTGCCAAATTAAGGAAGGAGGGGTGGTTGCGTGTCACTTTTTGATTGGATATGGGTTTACTCTTTTGTTAATCACGAGAGTGGGAGAAGTGGAGGTAGGGAAGGTGTTGTAATAACCGACAATAAGATGGGTAAATTTATTTTGGAAGATCGATCACATGCATACTATACCAAAGATATGAGTCACAAAAACTTTGATAAATATATTAAGGCTATAGTTTTAAGTTTTTATATGTGTAGGTCCAATTAATATTAACCAAAAAGTTGGAGGAGGTTAGAAGTGTGATTGTCTCTTTTCTCTTTATTATTATTATTATTATTCCCCCCTCTTGTATTTTATTATTCACCTTATTTATGATTTTATACTCATTGTACATTGTTTACATTAGACTAGTACAAAGTGTTAAACAGCTGAAAATGAAAGGAAGTTGTATAGAATCCGTTTTATCATATGAATTATAAGATGCTAAAACATTTAAGTGAAATGAATTGTACGTATTTAACGGTAAGGTATTATTATTTTTGTTTGTGCGGATAAAACACCAAAAAAATGCTTTAGTGATAGACCGGATAGTATACTAGATGTCTCACTTTCTTTCCATCTTGAAAAACAAGTAGTCCATACTCCAATTAGACAAAACAATTGACCATACATACATCCAATTAATTCCAAACAATTAATCAAGCCCAACTTCAATTTTCTTTGTAATTTAATAAGACAATAACAAGGTGATGAAATTTGATGTGCCTTTCACGCTTTCAGAAAAATACATCATGGGCACTTCAAATTGGAATATTATTGTATACATGTATAACTCAATTAATCAAATAAAGTAATACTTCAAAAAATCAAATATCCAAAGTAGTTTGGATTGGTTAATGGATTCTCAAGTAATGTATTAGTGGGCCATAAGAAAACAGATTTTCCTATTTATTCTATTATATTGTTTGTTTTTTATTTTTCTGTATTCTATGGTTTGTTTTTTGTTTTTTTAGGAGAGTCATGAAAGGTAATAATGTAGACGAGATTCGATATCAAGTCTTAAAGATACAGAAATAGTGGTAAATAAGAAAACTTAAAACACACAAAAAATAGCTAACGATCTGGCTCAAGGGGAAAGGAAGCGAAGCAGATCCCTCCATTAATAGCCCTTTGAGCCAATGTACGTATGAGCTAGGCTTACTTGATCATAGTCCATCTCTAATACTTTAACAAACTAAGTTGGTTGACATCCATAGTTAAAATTAAATACTTGTACGTTGTCTCGTCTACGTTCGGAATAGGTATTACTATTTGAAAAGTGGTTAGTTATTCGATCTTGTTATTTTTGTTGAGATTTTAGGTTTTGTTATTTGCAGCCAGGTCGAAGGTGAAAGATGCGAAATAATGATACGGAGTAGTTCTTGTGAATGAATAGCGGCTGCACGTGAACCCCCAATTTACATCAGACCTTTGTATTTGCTTCACCCTTGGAGAATAGATTCCTTAAGTTGTGACTTGTGAGCTAGCACTAGCGACCAAAATACAGAAAAACGACTAATTATTAATTATTTTATTTTGGTGATAAGAAAAACGACTAAATTACGTTTAGAGTTAAAACAAACTTCCTATTTTAACATTAAGTGGCAATAAAGTAGTGCGTGTACAGTAGAACTTCTTAAAACAGTGTAAATTTTGGAGGTTGTTTGATTGACAAAAGGAACTTATATGAAAGTTTTACTTCCACACGAAATTACTTGAATTGATTACATTTTAGTGGGCATTTTAGTGGACATAACTTGCCACTTTCTTCTGTAAAACGAAAGGCACAATTAGTATAATGTTTTGGGCTTGTCAAAGTTAGAGCTTAGATGTAGATCAAAGGTCTACAGTCCCTTCCCTATCCGGCCGACATACATAAAACAACCCTCATCCCAGGCCAACATTGGAGACATCTAGCTAATACAACATTATCAGAGTCCAACCAAACAATCCAAACTTAACCCAATTTCACAACACAAACTAATAAACATTATGTTAACATATCTAAGCAACTTTACAAAAGTACTAATTGGTGACATATTCTCCTCAACTAACTGTAGAATGTGACAATCAGGTGTTTGTCAGTATTTCAGTGATCTGAAGAATCAATCAACTGACAAAACTTCTTCATTTACAGTATTACTTTTTGCTTTTTTTTGGGTATTCAATTTTGCATCTTATTTTTATGTTCTTTCACTCATCAGTTAATAATTACTCCACCTCCACCTGATTAATTAAAACAGAATGAAGCAGCAGAATTGTACCAGCAGCAAATCTTCAGTAAGCAAAATGACTCTTTATTGCCTTTTAAGGATTGTTATGTCTGTTAAGGATTTTTTTATGACAAACCTTTGCGGGTGTTTCAAGTAAAAGAATGTCTAGTGGAAGAGTGAACTAGTTAGTATTCAGACCCTAATAACCTTCTTTTGCTTTCGATTTTCCTTTTCAAGTTTTTGCTGTGTTTTACTGAAACATGAATAGATGGAGCGAAATATTGTTGTACAATTACTCAGTGTTTTGTCATCAGCACTCACATCGATTGCCTTTTTTTCTCGTTTTCATCGTCGATGCTTTATTTTTATTTTATTTTTTTTCTCGTTTTCACTGTCGACAAGTTAGGCAACTAACAGGAGGCAAATGTTAAACTCGTTTTTGCAAATGATTTTTGAGACTTGGAAACGCTAAACTATTTTTTTTGCAAATCAGCTACAATGACACTGCGGAAACCACAAACTGCTTCCTATGAGATTCAAAGTTCAAACAGACTTACAGATCCAGGCATGTGTAAGTTGTTCCAACTTGCAAGCAGGCATATCAAAACGCAGCTGCTGATGTGCTTATCTTCGAAAATTTGTTTTTACACCCGGGCGTGATCTTCAAGCAAAGGCCCGGCCAGTAGGGCAGAGCTCAAGCTTAAATCTGTAAAGAGGTTTACCACTAAAAAGAAACCTTAACAGAAATCACATATTCACATCTGAGATCAAAGCAGCCAGATAGTTGTTTTAATCTTGATATCCTGAAGGTCTGTAGGATAAATGAAGTGAAAAGAAAATTCCAAATTCTTCAAATTTAAACTTCAAGCACTACAAAAAAGTTCCATTAACTAGTACAGCACTCAAAGATCAATTTGAAACTTAAAACTTCAACTGAATCTAATAAACTCCAGTTCAAGAACCTGAGTCTGCATGGCAAAAACATATGCCGATGCACACCTAAATCTCACTGATAGCCATTACACAATAAACCTCGTTAATCAGTAGTTCAGTACCTCCTGGGGTAGCGGTCCAAGTACCTCCCTGAAGGACATTCATATGCCAGATGACCACGCCCTCCACACATATTGCAGATCACAGGTGTAACACAGTCCCGGCTCATGTGACCCACCAGCTGGCAGTTCCTGCACACAACATCCCGGTAAGCCCCACCACCACCACCACCACCACCACCACCCCTACCCCCACCTCTAACCACATTTCCTCTCCCTGCAAGGTCATCCGCCTTAGGGCAACCTCTTGCAACATGTCCTGACAAGTTGCACAGGTTGCAGACAGGTTCATTAGTACAGTCTCGAGCAAGGTGACCTGTCCTCCTACAGTTGTTGCAGGCCTTCTCGTTGGTACAATCCGGAGCAAGGTGACCTTGTTTGTAACAGTTGTTGCACAACCTCATATCACCAGGTGGCGGTGGTGGGATATGACAGTCCCTGGCCTGGTGGCCACCCTTTCCACATCTGTGGCAAATGCCCTCATTAGGGCAGCTGCTGGCTGTATGGCCAGGCTCTCGACAGTTCCAACAAAGAGACTTCGTGGTACATTCCAGGGCGATATGCCTGGTAGAAAATAACCAAACAAAATATGCTAAACCACTTTGAAATGCATAAATCTCAACGGGAACTCGACTAGCTTATTGCTCAATAATAAAAAGGCCAAATTCGAATAGATGTTAAGGTATCCATTGTCCATATCAATAAGGAAAATTTGGTAATATTAATCCAACCTTTGACCGATTTTCTTTTATTAATCCCACCTACGACATAATTTTTAATAATCCCACCTTTACTACCCAACGACCATTATTGGGCTTAAATGACCGGTAAACGGTGAAAAAGTCAACGAGATGATGATGATGAATATATATATTGGGGGAGAAAAGGGAGAAGATTACTTCCACGTGGGGAATATTACCGCCTACAATACGTTTATGACCTGTTCGGCCCAATAAAAGTCATTGGGTAGTAAAGGTGGGATTATTAAAAAATATGTCATAGGTGGGATTAATAAAAGAAAATCGACCAAAGGTTGGATTAATATTACCAAATTTTCCTATCAATAATACCCCTACTTAATATTTAATTAAAATGTTAAAACACATTCGCAGAGTGTGGCAACATTAGTTACATATAAATCTGATTTTCGAAATATACGCACACATCACGTGCACCAAACACTAGTAGCCTAGTAAGGTAGCTCTTAAAAAGTTCAAGGCAGCAAATTTGGCAAAGAGATTTTCATATGCTACAGAGCTCCACAACCCCCCACAGACTCACATACACAAAAAGATAAAATGAAAAACAAGAGTGAACACAAATGAAATTATGTCAAAGAATAAATAAGGAAACAAAAAAACAAATTTAGTGGAGAGTAATCCAAAGGAGATGGAAAAAGATACAAACACTAATGAGGCAGCTAGTCCAAAGCATACTTACCCAGGAAGACCACAATTATGACAGATGCCTACATTAGGACATTCTCTAGCAAAGTGTCCAGGGCGCTTGCAATTCTTGCATAGATTGTCCTGACTGAAAGCAACATACACAATTAATGGAAGTCATAGTTCTCAGGAAAAAGGGGGGAAAAAAGGAAAAGAGCGTAAATATTTGGCAATCAACTTCCTGTATCTATAGAACGCACTATACATTGATTGTAAAGACTGCAAAAACAGCAAATGGAATCCCTTAAGACAATTGTGTTTTCTTTTCTTATTTGTGAAACTATAAGACAATTGTCTAATAAACAGCATATTCCTATATGATGATAGGGATGAGAACATTAAAGGATTTTATAAGCATAACATGCAGTCGCCTACATACCTACAAACAATCCATGCTTGAATATTATTCCATATATAACCAGAAGGACAAAAAAAAGGAAGGAAAAAAAATCCTCATATAGACCAAATCCGACACATTGCATATAAACTATTACCCATGCTTCTTAAGATCTCTCAGAAGATGAAAAGAATCTAGTCAACCCAACATCAAACCATCTGTTTTCTCCAAACCTTTACTTCATCCTATCTATTCATCCTTCCTTCCTTTCCCTCTGATTCTTGGTCTTAGCATGAAGTTATCATAAACCTTCTTAAACTTTCTGTATTTATTCTTTCATGGTGGTGCCACTGTCACTGTTTGTGTTCTTTATTGAAGTCCACTTTGACCTCTTAATGAAACGGTGAAACGGTTAAATCACTTAGTTATTTATAAACCCTATGATAATTTTCTTCAAAATATTTTCAACACCCAAATAAGCAAACAGTTCATGTAGCTAGGAGGGCGAATACTTGGTCGACTGCAAGTAAATAGCCAGTTAAAGTGTCTCTTGAATCATAACATATATATATGGATGGAAGAATACTTCAGAATGGAGAGGTTCACAGACTTCACACTGTATTTAAGAAAAAAATAGAACTCTCTAATATACTCCAAACTTAGGTAAAACCATAGATCTTAAAGTCGACTGAGAACAGAAAGGGTTCACATCCGCATAGAGGCATTGAAGCTAAAGAGAATTGTGCCAAGAAAATAATTCTCCTTTGTCTGTTGATTTCCGTTTGAGATCATTTAGCATAAAGGGTCGCCATCAAAATTGATTTGTTACTATAGAAATCTTGACTTCCCTAGACCTTACTTTCACAGGATTCGCACTAGGTGGTTGTTAAGCATATTATCAAACTAAGACTTTGTGACAAACTAATAGACATATAAAAGGAGAAGGTTAAGACTTCATTGAGTGCAAACAATCATATCAGAAACCACCACCGCCCGCCCAAAAAATATTAAGAAAACACACGTAAATGAGATTATCATAATTTTCCTAGAAAAAGGTTGATCCTTGACTTGAACCAAAGGATGGCCTTAGAATGGGATCATGTTTTAAATATCTTCTCCAAACAACGAACACGAAGCTACCAATTGAAGGGTACTTTAATCATGGTGGCAATAATTAAGCAAATCAAACTAGAGTTTTCAACACATTGCTGGATTTTTCTTACTAATCCAAATTTCCAAACACATGCTAAGGTTTTCTGAACATATAAGTATACGGGCACACGGCAACCATAGATCCCGTAATTGAAGGGTTAAGGAGGCCCACTGCTCACATGTGAGCAACCTCACCTCACCTCATACTGATTTCAAAGAAACTGCTATTAAGAGACATAAGTGACCAGCTAGATTATCAATACATAATTTTAGGATCTCTGGAAGCTACCCGAAATATTTACATTAATTTCTCTATAAGTAATTATATAAAACCAAGAATTTCATTCATAGGCTGCAAATATATTTGTTGAGAGGAGGAAAAACAACTTTAAGTCTTAAACAAAAGTCAGCGGTCTCAGCACTAGGTAAATGAACAACCCAACAAGAAAAAACAAAAAACCTGAAACCCCGACGTTGGTCTCTCCCATAAGGTGCACTACGAAATGACGGGCGTTCACCACGGATCTTTCGATCCACAGGACTCCTGCTTCTACTTCTGCTTCTACTTTTGCTCCTGCTCATTCTTCTGCTGTCTGAGCTCATTCTCACAACCTCCTTCTGAACGCCAACTACTCCACCTCCGGTGTATAAAAACGTCAAAACAAAACCACCCCCACGAGCTGCAACTTACTCCCTGTCCATATCATACAGCACACCCAATTCCACATCTATAAGATGCAATCAAACTCCTCTACTTACTCCATTACAAAAATAGCACCAAATTCAATGATATTCGATGTGTATTTAACACGAAACAAGCCTTCTACCAACTTTGTATCACATTATTTATCATCCAAGCAATTCTTCCACCACCAGTTTTTAACCGTAAGTCCACATTCTTTAATAAGATTTTATCAACTACGAAGACAGGCTAGTACTTTGAAAAAGAAAAATCAACAAAACCAAACACAACCATACAAGCAGGAACCCAGCAAATTTCGAGGCTTTCTGCTCCAAATCCTACAAATTATTATTTTTGTCTAATGTGGTGATTTGATTATGCAAAGCTTCAATTAGGTTCTACCTTCATGCACAAGCATCATGATTGAACATAGAACATAACATCGCAAGTAGGAAGACTTTGGATTATATAACATTAAGCCCACATTACAATGCAAACACAACTTCTTTTCTGAAGACTCTCAACTCTAGTAACAATAAAGCTATACAGATAATTATTCACCGTCTCTAAAATCATATTTGGGACAAGGAACAATTGAGCTTTAAAGACAAATACTCGTATAATATAACAACTAAAAGTCTAACTCGGCGGAAATTTCAGCACATTATTACAGCTCAAAGTAACACCACTCAGGCTAACCAAGTAATGCTGTAGGGTATATGAAACACTTCAGCTCATTGAAGACCAATTATGATCAATTGAAACACCAGAATATCAACCCTTCATCCCATGAAGTCTGAAAGAAGAACTACTTTGGATGGAGAGTAATCCCAAACAACCCCCTTGAAACCCGAACAAATAGTCTATAAAATGCCTTTATCAACTTCACTGCTAAGACTTTGTTTTGTTGTGGTTTTCGAGTACATGATGAGTCTTTCTGTGGCTCCAATCTTTAAGCAACAACCTTTTCTTTTAATGATAGATTCATGGTCACTCAATTATTTTCGTTTCACAAGCTCTGAAATAACATGTTACTCGAAATCATTCCACAAAATCCAATTTGACAATTCAAATTATCGAATTCAACAAAAGACAAAGAAATTGGAAGTAATCTAACAGACATTAACCCCTGCTAAATTAGCTTTGCAATGCAAAACAAACAAGTCATCAGCCAGGTGAATCACAATTTTGACAATATTTTCAACGATCGTCATTCATTACCCTGCATGTTGCTTTATCATCAAACCAATCAATTGAACATTGAATTAGGCAATTGAACATCAAATTACGAATAGAACAAACAAGGATTCGATAATATTTTGGCTTAAGTTTGATTTTATGCAAGCAAGTACAAAATCTAACACAAATTCAACGAAGTAGAAAAGTAAATTCAACCTCAGGGTTACAATTAGAGAATAATAGTAGCATTGATATGAATCCAGAGATCGAGATGGATTAAAATTAAGAACAAGGGGCTGAGGAGAGGGAATACCTGAATTCAGAAACTTGAGTCACCTACGTTTCAACTGGAGCGTTGTCCTCCCTGTCTGGATGTTTCTCTCTGAGTCTCTGGTATAGGGTTTACAGTTTACTCGGTTTAGTATAGGCAAGAGGATGTAACGAACTCTGTGTGCCGGCACATATTCGAGTCTCACCATCTGCTCGTACTTTTGGAGTCGGTTTCCTTGACCATCTCCTACTCCCAACGTAGCTGGTTGGCTGATTTTAAGAGATGATGGTTTAAGTTCTATTTTGTTCACTTATTTCAGGTTTAATAAAATAGGATAATAAGATAATAAGGGCTAATAAGTTTAAAAATAAGATAATAAGGGCTAATAAGTTCAGAAATAAGATAACATTCCATATAATATGAGACAGGGGTTAATAAAGAGCTAAGGAAATAAGATACTTTCTCTGAATTTAAATGTTTTTTCCATTTAGAATTTTGACACTATTCATAATGGAATAGGATCTTATGAATTACGTTTAATATATAAGAAAAAACATATTCATGTGGGGTCTTGTTTGATTCGTCTCAATGATTATTTTAACAATATAACAATTTTATAATTTTTAATAACACGTAACTAGATATATTAACGATGTAAAATGTGCATTGGCATGTTTGCCAAAGGAAAATGGAAAAAACATTTAGATTCGAAGGGAGTAATAAGGGTTAATAAGTTTAGATATAAGATAATACTCCATATAATATGAGAAGGGGTTAATAAGGAGGTAAGGAAATATAAGTGGTCTAAGTTAATAAAATTTTCACTGTGTGAGGTCTAAGTTATCAAAAAAATTACCCTTTGGGTCTAAATTTTATTTTTTCACCCTTTGGAATTTGTCTTTATTTTCAGGCAAACTAATCCATACTTAGCTCACCCTTAACCATACATGAATTTATATATATATATATATATATATATATATATATATATATATATATATATATATATATATATATATAAGTTTAATTAACTTTTATCTTAACTAGGATACGGACCGCGCGATCAGAAAAAACGATGAATTTTGGTCTCCTAAATCAATGATGATAAAACCTAAGAAAAAAAATGTATTTTTCTGCTGTGTTTTGTGTTTACTCCAACCCATTCTAATCAGGCAAATAAGATAGGGACATCGTGACTACCTTAAAAATATGAATATGGAGGACAATGCTTGATTGGTTTAGAGATTCTATAAAATAGTCTCATAACTTAAACACAGATATGTACAAAGAGAGTATAAGTTCAGACGAAATAAGTCGAATAAAACGGGACAAATATATGGGTAAAATAATACTTTTGTTGTTCCTAAGTTTTGGTTGATGACACACACATATTGCAAACTTCCTGATTATGGTTGCTAAATGACTTTAGACAGGTAAATGCCCAAGTTTCTATTAGGATAGGAACTTGAATCAGATGGTGAAGTTCCTGATGTACACTTGGAACAGTCACTGGAGTTCCAGAGCTGGAAGTTGTATCTATTCCAGTTTGAGGTCACAAGAGGAGCAACACAGTTACATATCAAGAGTTCCGAATACTCACAAGAACTATTACAGACTCATGGCCACGAGTTCCTTTGAGAGACACAGAGGAACTCATCACTGTTCCTGAGCTGGAACGTCTGAAGCTTCTGAGTTGCAAGTTCCAGACAAAAGGAAGACATAAAAGTCTAGGTAGTCTACTGTACTTAGAATTTTATGTAAATATTAATTTTGCAAAAGATATATAGGGTACTCAAGGAACTTGTGATTTAATTAGGTCATTTATTTTACTGGAAGAAATTTTTATGAAAACATGTAATTAAATAAAAATAAGTTTTTATTATAAAATAGATTTACGTTTTATGTTATTTTATCAAAACTTATTTTCCTAAAAATTTGCCACAGTTTTTGTAAACAAATAAAATCTGTTGAAGAAAATCTTTTAGGGTTTGATTGAGTCAAACCACTAACTGCCTTGTTGCTGAAACGTGGGAAGTGGTCTTCCCCTTGTTCCTCAAGTCAAGGGACGTGAAGAACAAAGCACTGGCAGTTGGCAGTTGAGGCTTTGAAGGGAACTAACCCTAGGGATAAACCTATAAAAGGGCAAGTATGTTTTCTGGAAAATTACACAAACATTCTAAGAGTTCTTGCTTTCCTAAAAACGTATTGCCAAAGATTTTCTAAAAACAGTTTGTGTCCTAGTTATTTCAAAGTTCCTAAGTGCCCTATATCCACTCAAAAGCATCATTAATATCTAGAGTTACCCAAACACGAATTGTATTTGGTATTAGTAAGGATAGAGTTATCTTGTTGAGACTTAGAGTTTAAGTCTGAGAGAGAGAAGTGAAAGAGCTGTAATCAGAGTAGATTACTGTGAGGAACACAAGTTTGAGAGGAACTTGTGTTGGAGAGATTATTGTAATCGAGGCATTACTATAATAAAAGAATTCTCTTCTTGATTAGTGTCAAGAAGTTTTCACAATTGTTGTTATTGTCTTCTCTATTCTCAGTTCCTTGATTGTTTCTTAAGTTCCGCAAGAAACTTTATCAAAGTTCTAATTACAATTCACCCCCCCCCCCCTCTTGTGCGTGTTCCTACTGGAATAACAGTTGGTATCAGAGCCAGTACTCACTAAAACACAGGAAACCCTGTTTGAGTCAAGTTCCTGAAAGTATGAACTCACAAGAGAAACTGGAAGAAGGTTACTCGACACAAAGGCCACCTATGTTCAATGGCAAGTTCTACTCATACTGGAAGAATAGAATGGAGATATTCATCAAAGCTGAAAATTACCAAGTTTGGCGTGTAATTGAAGTTGGAGACTTCGAGGTAACAAAGACCAATGCTGAAAACGAGGTAGTTCCTAAACCAATGTCTGAATTTTCTAAAGAAGACTTTGATAAATATGAGATGAATGCCATGGCTGTCAAAATCTTGCATTGTAGGCTTGGACCTCATGAACACAACAGAGTCATGGGGTGCAAGAACGCAAAACAGATTTGGGAACTACTTCAAGTAACCCACGAAGGAACTAATGAAGTTAAGCGTTCCAAAATTGACCTTTTGATGTCTAAATATGAAAGATTTGAAATGCTTCCAAAAGAAACTATTCAAGAAATGTTCACTAGATTTACTAACATAACCAATGAATTAGTTTCTCTTGGTAGAATCATTCCCACAGATGAACAGGTAAGAAAAATACTAAGAAGCATGCCACAAGATGATCGTTGGAGAACAAAGGTCACTGCACTGTTTGAGACCAAGGACTTCACCAAGTTCAACATTGAACAACTTGCTGGTTCCTTGATGACACACGAATTGCATCTTGGAGCTGCTGTTCCTGAGAGCTCAAGAAGTCGAGGACTTGCTCTAAAGGCTGAGGAACTCGATGAATCTGAACCAGATGAAGAAGAGGCTGCCATGCTGGTCAGAAGAATGAGAAAGCTCTATAGGAACTTCAAACCAGGAAACCAGAAAGGAAGGAACTTTGCCAAGAAAATCACTAGTTCCAAAACTGAGCAAGGTTGCTTCAAATGTGGAGAAACTGATCATCAAATTCGTGAATGCCCTCTTTGGGAGAATGACAAGACCAGAGGAAAAGGGAAGGAACAGGTCAAAGATCGCTTTAACAAGTCTACCTTCAACAGACCAAACTTCAAGAAGGCCATGATAGCTGCATGGGGCGAAGCAACAGACTCAGAAGACGATGAGGAACAACCAAATGAAGAAACTGCAAATCTCTACCTTATGGCTAGAACAGAAGGAACTGATCAAGTTCCATCAGAAGAAGTAAGTTCCTCCACTCTTCAATGTCTCTCAAAGTCAAAACTAATTGAACTGTTGCTAGAAACTCTAGATGATTACAAAAAGCTAAGTATATTAAAAGCACAAAGTGATAGAGCCTTGGAACTCAGTAAAGACCACATAAATTATCTGAACAATATTCGATCTGATGTCCAAGGCAGGTTCTTTGAATTACTAGATAGAAATACCTCTATTAATGAGTCATTCGAAAAAATTAGAAATGAAAACATCCTTCTACAAGTTCAACTCAGTCAATATAAGATGTTTAATCTAAGTTTAGATCCTACAAAATCCTTGGAGATCAACATGGGAGTTTTTAACATCGACTTAGAAAATTTAAACAAAGATCTGATCACCACAAAGGAACAAAAAGAGAAACTGGAAAGGGAACTATCCATGGCCAGGGCACAGAGACAACCACCTAAAGTTCCTCCCAAATGGATTGAGAATGCTCAATCTAAGAGAACAGAAGGATTGGGCTTTAACCATAAAACTAGTCATAAGAAAAAGTATGTGGATCTTCCTAGTGTAAAAGTCTGTTTCTCATGTGGAAGTGGAAGTCATATAAGTACTGAGTGTTCCAAGATGAAGGAACAGGATCAAAGAAACATAAATTATGTAAAGCAAAAATGGGTCAAGAAGTCTGAAATTATAGTTGAAAAGGAACTCGAGGAAACCCGAGTTCCTGTAACTAACCTTTGATCTCTTTACAGATTCTAGTGAAGGGGAACAGCTCGTGGTATCTCGACAGCGGGTGTTCCAAACACATGACAGGAGACAAATCTAAATTCCTCTCACTAGAAGCCTACAATGGAGGAACTGTGACCTTTGGAGACAACATGAAAGGAGAAATTGTTGGAATTGGAAAAGTTGGAAGGTCAAGTTCCTACGCCATTGAAAATGTATTTTTAGTCGAGGGTTTGATGCACAGTCTACTAAGCATCTCTCAATTCTGTGACAAAGGAAACTCTGTAAGTTTTACTTCTGAAAACTGTCAAATCATAAACAATAACACTGGGAAGGTTATTTTGGAAGGAACTCGTAAAGGGAACACATATTCTGTGGATCTCAATACAGTTCCCAGGAACAATCTAACCTGCCTCAGTGCCCTTGAAGAAAATTCCCTACTATGGCACAGGAGGTTTGGACATGCTAGTTTCTCTCTGCTTGACAAACTAAGATCAAAGGAACTGGTTCGAGGACTCCCCTCAATCAAGTTCCTAACTGATAAAGTGTGTGATGCATGTGCAAAAGGCAAGCATGTCCGAAGTTCCTTTAAATCTAAGAAATTGGTAAGCACCACAAAACCATTGGAACTCATTCATATGGACTTATGTGGACCAATGATAATTCAAAGCAGAAGTGGGAAAAAATATGTATTAGTTATTGTTGATGATTACTCTCGCTTTACTTGGGTCATATTTCTAACAAGCAAGGATGAAACGTTTGATGAGTTTGTTACATTTTCAAAGAAAATCCAGAAAACCACAGGTCACCAACTGATCCATATAAGATCAGATCATGGAACAGAATTTGAAAATTACAAATTCGATGAATACTGCAAGGAACAAGGAACAAGAATTTTTCGAGATTGGTTTATCTCGTGCTGCAGAAAATGATGAGGAATTCCAACCAAGCAAACACACAGCCAGAGGAACTGCTCAACAAAATCAAGAAGTTCCCGTACTAGAGGAACAAGCAGAAAACCAAGAAGATCCAGAAACAACACCAGAGGAACCCCACAATGACCAACAGGGAACTCAGGTCATAGAAGGAACTGACGAAAATGCCACAACACCAGTAGCTCAATTTCAACCTAAACCTTGGAAGCATCAAAAGTCCCACCCAATGGAACTCATTGTGAGTGACATCAGAAAAGGAACTCAGACAAGGTCACAACTAAGGAACTTTTGCGCATTCCACGCGTTCCTCTCCATATTTGAGCCAAGAAATCACTCTGAGGCTCTGGAAGACGCTGACTGGATCATTGCCATGCAAGAAGAATTAAATGAATTCAAAAGAAACAAGGTATGGCACTTGGAACCCAAACCAAAGCACCAGAAGGTGATAGGGCTGAAATGGGTGTTCCGGAACAAGAAAGATGAACATGCAACAATCATAAGGAACAAAGCAAGGTTAGTGGTCAAAGGTTATAACCAACAGGAAGGTATTGACTTTGAAGAAACGTTTGCACCTGTTGCTAGATTAGAAGCCATTAGAATCTTAATTTCTTTTGCTGCTTTCATGGGTTTTAAACTTTATCAAATGGATGTTAAATGTGCTTTCTTAAACGGTTTCTTAGAGGAAGATGTTTATGTGGAACAGCCCCCTGGATTTGAAAATCCCGAATTTCCAAATCATATTTACAAATTAGATAAGGCTCTCTATGGACTAAAACAAGCCCCTAGATCTTGGTACGAGAGATTATCAAAGTTCCTCCTTCAAAATGATTTTAAAAGAGGTAGAATAGACAAAACCTTATTCTTAAAATCTAGAGGAACTGACTTGTTAGTAGTTCAAATTTATGTTGATGATATATTATTTGGAGCAACTAATGAAAATTTGTGCAAGGATTTTGCAAGCTTGATGAGCAGTGAATTTGAAATGAGTATGATGGGGGAACTCAATTTCTTCCTTGGTTTACAAATCAAGCAAACCGAGGAGGGAATCATGATACACCAACAAAAGTATGTGAAGGAACTCCTAAAGAAATATGAGCTAGAATCAGCCAAAGTAAATCACACTCCCATGGGAACTGCTACCAGATTAGACACTGATCCAAATGGGAAAAGTGTGAATCAAACGAAATACAGAGGTATGATTGGATCACTATTATATTTAACGGCCAGTAGACCTGACATTTCTTTTAGTGTAGGACTATGTGCAAGATTTCAATCGAATCCAAAGGAGTCCCATCTAACTGCGGTGAAAAGAATACTAAGATATCTCAAAGGAACTGATGACCTATGCCTATACTATCCAAGAAGTGGATCTTTCGAGCTAAGAGGATATGCGGATGCTGATTATGCAGGTGACTTAGTGAATAGAAAAAGCACATCAGGTATGGTACAGTTCCTAGGTCCATGCATGGTTTCTTGGGGTTCCAAGAAACAGAACACTGTTGCTCTATCCACAGCTGAAGCTGAGTATGTAGCTGCTGCAGCTTGTTGCTCACAAATTCTATGGATAAAACAACAGCTAAGAGATTTTGGTATTATCTATGATTGTGTTCCTATCTATTGTGATAACACTAGTGCTATTTGTATTTCAAAAGATCCAGTTCATCATTCCCGAGTCAAACACATCCACATTAGACACCATTTCCTTAAAGATAATGTTGAGAAAGGTTTGATCAAATTAGATTTTTGCCAAACTGATCACCAAATTGCTGATATTTTAACTAAGCCTTTGAACAGAGAGAAACATGAGAAAATGAGAATGGAACTCGGAATGATCAAGCTAAGGTAATTGCCAAATTGAAATTCCTCTAAGACAAAAGCAAAAATCATGGTACATATAGACTATTACAAACACAAAATCTTGTGTGCAAACATAGTTGAAGCTTACCATCGTGGCAAATTCACTCACACTCCAAATGAGCAAGGTAAGCAGTTCCTTTCAAACTAGTTAAGTCAGAGATACGAAATCAAGCAAGTCAAAGTCAAACACAATTTTTTTACATTTTCCTTTTATTTTTATCTATTTATTTTTTAAAATTCAAAACCGAATACCCATATTCAAAGAATGTTTGGAACGGTTCCATTGGCAATAAATAGGAGAAACTCTTCCCTTTCCACATTCAATCCATGCAACCCCCTTTCTCTCTCTCCCACACGCCTTCTCCACTGACATCACCTCTCCTTTCACCTATAAAAACCTCCACCATGGTTCTCACAAGCAACAACGCTGATCTCACATCCCTCAAACGAAAGAGAAACCCTTCATCTCCAGTTCCCATGGATACCTCACCCATTCAATCGCCAATTCCTCTTCGATCCCACAATCCAATGCTCGCAATCACTCAGGGGGAACAAACCGACACTGACATCGAAATGAAATCCCCAATCTCAAACCCTAGATCCTCCACAAGAAAATCCAAAAAACGACGAGTGGAAGCTTCTGGTGAAAACATCGAGGAAACAGAGGAGAATGCACAAACTCAGGGGGAAGCAAAAGGGTCCAAGAAACTCACTGCAAAGGAAAACAACCTGGTCGAGGGGTTCGCAATCAACTCAACATGGTGTGAAGCCACGAAATTTAAAGAGTTGATGGAAATCCTTGAACAACAAAAATGGGTAAGTCTGTTGAGTACCTATGCCAAATCCCCCTTAATTCCTGAAGCTATGAAAGAATTCTGCAAGAACTTTGCATGTGTTGATAATGTATGTTCAAGTAAAGTGAATGAAACTCGCATCGAATTTGATGCCTCTTATCTGGAACAGCTGTTTGGTACACCCAATAGGGGTTTTGATATGTGGCTCAAAGGTCAAATCACAGTGACCATAGATAATGTAGATGAGAAAGATATAGTTGGTTCCATTGGAGGAGATTCTAAAGTATCCACCTCCACCTCACACAACTGCTTTTCACCTCTTCAAAAATTACTGTTTAATATTGTGTGGAGAGGTGTAGTTCCTCGAACTCAGAAAAGGAACATAGCAAGTCTGTTTGATGCATGTCTCATGTATTGTCTTGAAAGGAAAATTCCCATAAACTTTCCTGCAATCATGATCAAACACTTATCCACCTGCATCCCCAAATTCAAAATTCCATACTCCTCCCTTCTTACAGAAATCTTCAAAAGCTTCTCAGTTGACCTTAGCCCATACTTGTGATTCCCTTAAAATCCACCCAAATCCTTCAACTTGAAATGCTCCATCTATTAAATCTTAAAGTGGTTCAGGGTAAAGTCATTAGGGCTGGAAAGGAAGAGAAACAAGATGAGGAAGATCAGGAAGGAACTGTAGTTAAAGAAGAAGTGGAGGAGGAGGAGGAACTCGAACAAATAGAGGTCCCTTTATCTCGAGGGAACAGGAAGAGTGTAGGAAAAAGAAAGAGCTTGAGGGTGGCAATGAAGGAGAACAAGAAAAGAGGGCCTGTCTTCATGGAAATAAATGAGGAAGGGGATGTCAAGGAGATGCCCATAGAGGAGGATGATGTTCCACTGAATCAAGAGGAACTGCCTGAAACTGTTGGGCCAAGAAAAAGGACACCCAGATCCTCCAAAAAGTCCAAAGCTCGTCGTGTTCCATCTGAGCAGGAACATGTTCAAGATCATGGGGGTGCCTGGAACACAAAGGATGATCAGATATTGGAGCTGAAGGCAACAGTTGCTCGTCTGGTGGAACTACAGGAGGGAACAGATCACAGAATCAACTCAATGCAGGCCCACATAGGTGCATTGGTTACAAGTGTCAAGACTCTCCAAAACAATCTTCACCACTACTCAGAACAAGCCAATACAACTCGTGCCACAATCCTCACCAAGATCAACAATCTGGAATCTTTTGAGGAGACTGTGATAGAAGAAACTGCTGGTTCTGGTTCCCCATCCCAAGCCTAAATCACCCTATCCCATGTTTCTTTTATCTTTTGCCATGGAACAATCTTTTTAATTTGCTTTTGGTCTGTATAATTTTCAAACTTGGGTATTTGTTCCATCTTATTTTGACTTGCTTGGTTACACATATCTGTGCTTTCTAGTTTTGATCATTACTGCTTGCTTTCAATTTATTGTATGAGTTGGCTTAATACTTTGAGGCTAGCTTAACTTGCCAAACGTTGATCGTGGGGCACTGTGTTTGGAATGGCTATATTTCGTGCTATGCTTTTTGTTGATGTCAACAGGGGGAAGTCAAGGGTGCAAACTTCCAAGGCACACTCAATCCCAGTTCCTGCATCAATCTCTCTGAATCTCTCTGTAAGTTTATTTTTCTTTCTTTCTTTCTTCTCTTTAATCTTTCTTTTTTGTTTTTCAATTTTTATGTTCTGTTTCACAATAGTTTGTATAAGTTCCTGTTTGTACTTACTCTCTTTGTAAAAAGTTTGCAAGTGTTGTCATCACCAAAAAGGGGGAATATTGTTGTTCCTAAGTTTTGGTTGATGACACACACATATTGCAAACTTCCTGATTATGGTTGCTAAATGACTTTAGACAGGTAAATGCCCAAGTTTCTATTAGGATAGGAACTTGAATCAGATGGTGAAGTTCCTGATGTACACTTGGAACAGTCACTGGAGTTCCAGAGCTGGAAGTTGTATCTATTCCAGTTTGAGGTCACAAGAGGAGCAACACAGTTACATATCAAGAGTTCCGAATACTCACAAGAACTATTACAGACTCATGGCCACGAGTTCCTTTGAGAGACACAGAGGAACTCATCACTGTTCCTGAGCTGGAACGTCTGAAGCTTCTGAGTTGCAAGTTCCAGACAAAAGGAAGACATAAAAGTCTAGGTAGTCTACTGTACTTAGAATTTTATGTAAATATTAATTTTGCAAAAGATATATAGGGTACTCAAGGAACTTGTGATTTAATTAGGTCATTTATTTTACTGGAAGAAATTTTTATGAAAACATGTAATTAAATAAAAATAAGTTTTTATTATAAAATAGATTTACGTTTTATGTTATTTTATCAAAACTTATTTTCCTAAAAATTTGCCACAGTTTTTGTAAACAAATAAAATCTGTTGAAGAAAATCTTTTAGGGTTTGATTGAGTCAAACCACTAACTGCCTTGTTGCTGAAACGTGGGAAGTGGTCTTCCCCTTGTTCCTCAAGTCAAGGGACGTGAAGAACAAAGCACTGGCAGTTGGCAGTTGAGGCTTTGAAGGGAACTAACCCTAGGGATAAACCTATAAAAGGGCAAGTATGTTTTCTGGAAAATTACACAAACATTCTAAGAGTTCTTGCTTTCCTAAAAACGTATTGCCAAAGATTTTCTAAAAACAGTTTGTGTCCTAGTTATTTCAAAGTTCCTAAGTGCCCTATATCCACTCAAAAGCATCATTAATATCTAGAGTTACCCAAACACGAATTGTATTTGGTATTAGTAAGGATAGAGTTATCTTGTTGAGACTTAGAGTTTAAGTCTGAGAGAGAGAAGTGAAAGAGCTGTAATCAGAGTAGATTACTGTGAGGAACACAAGTTTGAGAGGAACTTGTGTTGGAGAGATTATTGTAATCGAGGCATTACTATAATAAAAGAATTCTCTTCTTGATTAGTGTCAAGAAGTTTTCACAATTGTTGTTATTGTCTTCTCTATTCTCAGTTCCTTGATTGTTTCTTAAGTTCCGCAAGAAACTTTATCAAAGTTCTAATTACAATTCACCCCCCCCCTCTTGTGCGTGTTCCTACTGGAATAACAACTTTGTAGCACGATTTTAAGTAAGACTATTCATAGAGCAATTTTAGCGCTACATTTAAAAAAACCAAAAGTAAAAACTTACCACAAAAATGAGTTAAGCTAATAAATGGGGTCTAACCTTTTGAACTTTTCACCGTTTAGGACCTATACCTTTTTTTTTCACCGTTTGGGACCTCATTCCCCTTTTCCGGCCAAATTTAACTAGAGTACATTAAAAGGTTAGGTCCTTGGGTTAAAAGGTTAAAGTAAATCAAAAGTTTGAGGACTAACCTTTTCGTTTTTTCACCTTTCAGGACCTGAACTTTTTTTTTCACCTTTTGAGACCTCATTCAAGTTTTCATGTAATTCCAATTCAATTATTAAAGTTTATAATCATTAACATATAATAAGTTCAAATTGAAATAATATGTAACTTAATTCATAAATTTAGCCCATATATAAATTGATTTGGGTATCAAATAATCTAATGAATAAAGAAGCAAATAATTATTTACAAGCTGATCATATTTTATATATTCGGTTATGGTGTCCAATGACAATGGAAGAATCAAGCAATTTATATAGTAGAGTACGGTATTCATACAATTATACTCAAAGGTTTACGGGGATGGTGGAACTAAAAATACACTACAGAACTTTCCGCCCCAGGACCCAAGTTGTTAGGAAGATCCGCCATTGATGGTATATCCTCACAATTATTTGTGGTTTGTTTGAAGAATATTAATAATGTCAACACAAAAACGTAAAAATAATAAAAAATAGGTTAATTTTAAACGAATTCTGATTTTGATCACAAGTTAATATATCATACTAGATCTTGATTGTTTTATGAGAGTAAAGACAATTGGATTATTGATGCTCATATTTGATGAGGTACGTAAATGATTTATGCTTAACTCGATCAAAATTAATCAGCAATTTTCGAATTAAAATTTCTGACCTCAAATTTTCTATAAACATATTCAAATCAGTTGTTATTGGATTACGTAAATTAAGTTTCAACTATTAAAGGTCTTATGAATGAGTAAATATTATCTATGATGTTTGGAGAAGAGTACTATGTAGTTTTATTTGTATATGGAGTTTGGGAAAGATGAATTATTATTATTATTATTATTATTATTATTATTGTTAAATATATTAATAACAATCATTACATAATAATTAATAAAAATAAAAGTATTAATAACTATTATTATAATTTTTAATTTGAGCGCTAACTTTTTATTTTTGCATTTTCTAATTTTTTTTATAGTAAATAACGTTGATATATAAAAATGGATATGAGGTCCCAAAAGGTGAAAAAAAAATCGGGTCCTAAACGGTGAAAAATTCAAAAAGTTGGACCCTAACCTTTGTCTTAATTTATTATTTGAGTGAAAGTATGGTTAACGGTGAGTTAAACTATGGTTAAGTGGCCGGAAAATGAACATGAGTCCCCAAAAGGTGAAAAAAAAAGGTTGAGGTCCTAAAGGGTGAAGAAACCAAAAGGTTAGACCCCAACCTTTAGCTTAACTCCCACAAAAACACTCCCTACTATGGGTATTGGGTAGTAATACTGGTACTCGAAAACACAACCAGAGTTTAGGGGAATTACAATTAAGGAGCAAGTTGGCTTTATTTGGAATCTCATTATCATCTCAAAATGTACGACGAAAAAATGTGATTCCTTAGCTTTTTCACATACTCTACAACCTTGTATGGATCAAAATCGAACAAAGTTTCCAATCAAAATGGCCTGATCATATTTACAAAATCCAGATTGTAACACGTACTTGAGCTAATGCTACACTTAAGCTCATGATAACTACACTTATTATAGTTGACGGTTGTGAAGAGATATAACGAGTTCTCAGCCGCTATATCATCTAACTCATGCCGAGAGTAATCATGAGTAACATTATCATTCATTGGCATTAAGGCTCTATTTTCATAATCTGGATTTACACTTGCTGCAGGTAACTGCATGCTCTTCATCTTTTCTCTAACAACATCTAGTGTCTCAGTGGTTACTGTCCAAGAAAAAACAACTAACAAAATCAAAATACCGTCTAAAATAATAAAGTCCTAGCGTTATTGTAATCTTGTCCAAGCTAAGGTATGTAGTTTACTAGTGGGTGTCCTTTTGAAAGTGAGACAATATCTGTTATTCCAGTAGGAATACGTACAAGAGTGGGGGTGAATTGTATTTCGACTTTTAGTGAAGTTTCTTGCGGAACTTAGAAACAACAAGGGTACTGAGAAACTGTAAAACCCAGAAATTTTTAAACTGGATTTATTAAAATTAAAAATATTTATTAAGCTTGATTTCGTTTTAAATAATTACGAATAATCAAATTTTGTTATTTTTAAACGTTTTTACGATTTATTTTAAACGATAAATTTACAAACGAAAATTTATTTATTTTTCGTTAACGATATTTTTTTTTATAATAAATTAGTTTAGCTAAACATTTCTATATTTAGTAGTTTCCAAAAAATAGCAACAAAATTTCTGAATTTTAGTCAACCATGTGAAATTACGAAAATGCCCTTGGAGCACCAAGATTCCATTTCCCTTTCTTCTCTTTGCTCTCCACGTACAAAGCAAGAATTAAGAAAATTCTTCATTCCTCTCCTTCCCTCAATTCAGTCTTGATTCATGCCTTGCTCCCCAAGGATTTCAGCTTCTCCTTCACTCTACTTAAAACTATAAATTAGAGCAAAAATCTGCCCCAATTCTTCATACAAACAACTTCAATTTCAAGTTGAATTTCAATAACCAAACCAATTTCAATTTCAGTTGAAACCACCACCACCATCGGTGGCTGCCGCCACCAAAAACCACCGCCAATCACCACTATCACTGCCTCGATCATCCACCACCGCCACCCCTTATTCTCTCTCCTCTCCTCTCCTCCCAGCTCCGCAACTCCTCTACTTCCCTCCCCTGCCTCCCTCTTTTCGTTCCCCCTGGCTGCACCACCAAAGCCACACCACCACTCCCAAGCCACCGCACAACCCCCGAATAAATCTCCGCCCCCAAAATACCCGGGCGAACCACCCTTCCTCGCCGGAGGCAGCCAGGAAACTACCCCCCATCCCCTGTTTCTCTCCCCTGTTTTCTCCCTTCTCGTGCTTCCCCTTCCTTTCTCTCACTGCAGCACCACCCACAACCATCATCACCGCCTCCGCGCCGCCAAGCCGCCGCCTGTCCCCCTTCTTCTTCCCTCCTCCTTCGTGCCTTGCCCTCCCCTGTTCCTCGTGCTTCCCTGTCCGTGTTTCTCTTCCCGAAAATAAGTTCCATTTAGGAACTTTGTTTTCATTTATTTCTCAAGCCTAGCCCAATTCGATCCCTTGGCCCAATTTCCCAATGTAAGTTTTGCTACCTTGGTCCATTTACTAATTCTAAATGTTTTATGAAAATAAATGGTCACTTAAAATAAAAAAGATTTTTAATTGTGATTTAAATATATACTTTGGCAGAATTTTGGAAATGAATAATATTTCATTAATTACGAAATTAAAAATTATATATTTATTATTTTGAAATTATTGATTTTAAATTATTTATCGTTTTAAATAACTAATTGAATGATTTAATCATCTGAAAGAAATCGGACTTGGAGCTCAGGAAGAACGGTCCATCAAACGGGAAGTATAAAACTACGGTTGAGGTAACATCTATTGCTAACACCCACAATCCCCTTATGAACTGTGTTTTATGAGATTATGAAATATGTTTATAATATGCTTTTTAGTGGAGTGTGGGACATGAAATGTATTTATAAAGTGTATTTTATGCATGATGATATTCAAATATGTTTATGAATGATTTTATAAGAATGTTACTTTATGAGTTATGAATAAGATACGAAAACTGTTAGGTTATGATACATATGAAAAACATAAATCATGCGGAAAAACCTTAATGCCAGGAAACATATTATTTACACATAATCAGTTTGCATAATTTAGATGCATACACTTTGTAGCGTGCCCTCCCTAGCTGCGCCCGAACCGAACAAGTCTTTAGGACTCCAAGTGTCGTCCCTCCGTAGATAGTCCATAGCACGTCCGGATCCGCCTTAAGATTGACCAACTAGAATCACCCTTAAGGTTCTATAAATTTTCGGCTAATAGGGCAAGTAATATGGCTGATTTTTCTGCTTAAAAATCCTAGTTTTGAATACTTGAAACTTATGTATAAATTTGTGACCCTAGGCACATATTTATAGGATTATGGAAAAGGACTTAGAATCCTATTATAATACCAATTTAGTTTAATTAGAATCCTGTTAGGACTCTATTAAATAAATTCTATCTAATCCTAATTTAATCATAGAACGAATTCTAATAGCTTTAGTATTCGTATTGCACACAACCGCACACGAGCACGAGCACGAGCACAGCCCGCGCAAGCCTCGCGGCCCACGCGAGCTGCTCTTGCTCGCAGCCCATGTCTGTCGCAGCCCACTTGTTCCGCTCGCGCCATGCCTTGCTGGGCCTGGCCTTGCGCTGGGCCTGGCGAGACTTTGGCGTGGGCGAGGGCCTGGCTTCGTGCTGGGCCTTCGTCTAGCAAGTCTCGTCCGATGATAATTCGTACGATACGCTTCCGATTAAATTCCCGATTTCGGAATTCATTTCTGATACGAACAATATTTAATATTTCCGATGCCGGAATTAATTTCCGTTTTGAACAAATATTTAATATTTCCGTTTCCGGAATTATTTTCCGATTCCGATAATACTTCCGATTCTGACAATATTTTCGTTTTCGGCGATATTTCCGATTCCGGCAATATTTCCATTTCCAATAATATTTTCCGATACGTACCATATTTCCGTTTCCGGCAACATCTACGACTTGGATAATATTTATATTTCCGATACGATCCATATTTCCGTTTCCGGCAATATCATCGTTTCCGGAGTATTCATTTCCTTGCCTTTGACAATCTTAGCTCCCACTGAAACCAAGATCCGTCGATTCCGAATATCCATAGATGGAGTATTTAATGCCATTAAATACTTGATCCGTTTACGTACTATTTGTGTGACCCTACGGGTTCAGTCAAGAGTAAGATGTGGATTCACTAGTAGAAAAAACCCTTATTGCAGCAGGCTTTTAGACCCCTGTTGCAGCGTACATCGTATGCTGCAACTGGGGGGCCTGCAACAAGTCTGAACTTGTTGCAGCGTACATTGTTCGCTGCGAAAAGTGCTTTTTTGCAGCGTACATTTATATGTACGCTGCAACAAGTGTGTAAAATTTGGCCAAAATCTAGACTTGTTGCAGCGTACAAATTGGTGTACGCTGCAAAAAACCCATTTTGTTGCAGCGAACATCTCTTTGTACGCTGCAACAGGTAATGATTTTTGCTAAATTTTACACCCTTGTTGCAGCGTACATATATATGTACGCTGCAACAAAGAGCTTTAGGCGGAAATTTTTTAATTTATTTAGGGATATCTGGAGTGCCTTGCACACAAATATAGAAACCTGTCACAACAATAATAATATCGCTAATAATATCGCAACCTGTATAACAATTATAAAAACAATAACTGGTGTTTTGTATATTGTATATCCCAAAACAAAGTGCATGTAGTACATTCAAAAACATGTACGTTCCAATTTCAACGTACGCATACATTTTAATATAAAAGATTGTTCTATAACATCTAAGCCAACTCGATCAAACGCGCTCAGGCCAATAATAAATACTTGCTGGTAAAAAACTTAGCCCATTTCTCAGGAACCACATCAATTTCCTCACTAGCATAAGGCGCATTCCTCGTAGTATAGACCTTCAAAAACAAAAATTTGATGGGAGCATTAGATTAAATGTCATTTTAGTCTAAATATGACATATAACGACCCAATGAGCCTTAAATGTGCATAAATATATTGGAATGAGTATTAAAAAACTTTAAAACTAAGCATATTAATCATGTAATAAGTTTGAAATAAGTCCTTAGGTTCTTTAGTTCAAAGTTGGAACGAAAATGTCATTTTAGTCTAAATATGACCTATAACGACCCAATGAGACTTAAATGTGCGTAAATAGATTGGAAGGAGTCTTGAAAACTTAAAACTAACCATATTAATCATGTAAAGGGTTTAAAATGAGTTTTTAGGTTCCTTAGTACAAGGTTAGGAGCGAAAATGTCTCATTTTAGCCTAAATATGACCTATAACGACCAAACAAGTCTCAAATGTGCATAAATAGATCGGATTGAGTCTTGAAAAGTTCAAAATAATCATATGAATCATATAATAAGTTGGAAATTAGTTCCTAAGTTCGTTAGTTCAAAGTTGGGAGCGAAAATGTCATTTTAGCCTAAATATGACCTGTAACGGCCAAAGAAGTCTCAAATGTGCATAAATGGATTTGATTAAGTCTTGGAAAGTTGAAACTAATCATATGAATCATGTATTTAAGTTTAACATGAGTTTTTAGGTTCGTTAGTTCAAAGTTGGGAACGAAAGTGACATTTTAGCCTATATATGACCTATAACGGCAAAAGAAGTCTCGAATGTGCAGAGATAGATTGGAACGAGTGTTGGAAATTTAAAACTAATCATATTAATCATGTAATAAGTTTGAAATGAATCCTTAGGTTATCTAGTTATGAATTGGGAGCGAAAATGACTTATTTTAGCCTAACTATGACCTATAACGACCAAAGTCTCAAATGTGCATAAATATATTGGATTGAGTCTTGGAAACTTAAAACTAATCATATGAGTCATGTTATAAGTTTGAAATTAGTTCTTAAGTTCGTTAGTTCAAAGTTGGGAGCGAAAATGTCATTTTAGCCTAAATATGACCTATAACGGCCAAAGAAGTCTCGATTGTGCATAAATAGATTGGATTAAGTCTTGGAAAGTTAAAACTAATCATATGAATCATGTAGTAAGTTTGAAATGAGTTCTTAGGTTCGTTAGTTCAAAGTTGAGAGCGAAAATGTCATTTTAGCCTAAATATGACCTATAACGATCCAATTATCCTTAAATGTGAATAAATAGATTGAAACAAGTATTGAAAACTTAAAACTAAGCATATTAATCATGTAATAAGTTTGACATGAATCATTAGCTTATCTAGTTCAAAATTGGGAGCGAAAATACCTTATTTTAGCCTAAATATGACCTATAACGACCAAACAAGTCTCAAATGTGCATAAATAGATTGGATTGAGTCTTGGAAACTTAAAAATAATCATATGAATCATGTTATAAGTTTGAAATTAGTTCTTAAGTTCGTTAGTTTAAAGTTGGGAGCGAAAATGCCATTTTAGCCTAAATATGACCTATAACGGCCAACGAAGTCTCGAATGTGCATAAATAGATTGGATTAAGTCTTGGAAAGTTACTAATCATATGAATCATGTAGTAAGTTTGAAATGAGTTCTTAGGTTCGTTAGTTCAAAGTTGGGAGCGAAAAAATGTCATTTTAGCCTAAATATGACCTATAACGATCCAATTATCTTTAACTGTGCATAAATAGATTGAAAAGAGTATTGAAAACTTAAAACTAAGCATATTAATCATGTAATAAGTTTGAAATTAGTACTTAGGTTATCTAGTTCAAAATTGGGAGCGAAAATGCCTTATTTTAGCCTAAATATGACCTATAACGACCAAACAAGTCTCAAATGTGCATAAATAGATTGGATTGAGTCTTGGAAACTTAAAACTAATCATATGAATCATGTTATTAATTTGAAATGAGTTCGTAAGTTCGTTAGATCAAAGTTGTGAGTGAAAATGTCATTTTAGCCTAAATATGACCTATAACGGCCAAAGAAGTCTCGAATGTGCATAAATAGATTGGATTAAGTCTTGGAAAGTTAAAACTAATCATATGAATCATGTAGTAAGTTTGAAATGAGTTCTTAGGTTCGTTAGTTCAAAGTTGGGAGCGAAAATGTCATTTTAGCCTAAATATGACCTATAACGATCCAATTATCCTTAAATTTGCATAAATAGATTGGAACGAGTATTGAAAACTTAAAATTAAGCATATTAATCATTTAATAAGTTTGAAATGAGTCCTTAGGTTATCTAGCTCAAAATTGGGAGCGAAAATGCCTTATTTTAGCCTAAATATGACCTATACCGACCAAACAAGTCTCAAATGTGAATAAATAGATTGGATTTAGTCTTGGAAACTTAAAACTAATCATATGAATTATGTTATAAGTTTGAAATGAGAAAACTCTACATAGAAAACTCAAACTCCACATATAAATAAAATCAGTTTAATAATTGTGTTTGCGAGGGGGTATTTCACAAGCAGGAGATGACTAGTTTGCATGATGTATAAGGCTAATTATAATTATGGTAAATAAAAAGCAATTTAAAGACATACCAAGTCATCTGTCAGCATGTCCACCTTTTTCACTTCCTTGGAAAAAAACCAACGGTGACTGCATATTTTAAGCAAATTACAATTAGTACATGAAAGCTATTGACGGATAGACATACAACGACACTGTAAGTGCGAATAAAATTAGTTATTAGTGTCACTGATGTATTCTCCTAGCTAAGGAGATGCAAGACGGACAGCAAACCACCATAGGGTTATAGGGGAAATAGCATAAAGTAGCAAGAATATAAGCACGCACTTACTGTTCATCTTTGTAAACACGGTAATATTTCTCTACATGCTGCCGTTGACCAATAACTTGAGCGATTTATATACTAATCAGTTGAGTCGTCCAATAAATCTCAACAAGAATAGAATAAAGTGGAAAACCACTTTTGCATGAACCCTATAGAATCATCAACAATAAGCCAAGGAAAGGCTCATATGAGCGCAAAAGAGGGAATTACAAATTCACATAACAAGAGACCATAAGCTAACCTACTGAAACTATCATAAACACCTGATCATTTCACATCTCGACATGAAATGGATATTGGATTCAAGAAACTAGCTAGTAATACCATCAAACTAAAAGAGATCCTAAAAACAAAACAAACAAAACAGATTAATAGATCCCCTAACATTAATATATACTAAATCCTTCACAAATCCAAGGACGGAGTAGAGAATAATGTAGCTAACTTCTAACCTAACTTACTGCACAGAGAATAAATCACTGTTTCAGATTAGCAATTATGGAATACATAAATAAGTTACAGAGATAACTAATTATAGTACCAGTATATATTCTGTATAGTGCAGACTCTGCAGACAAAAGATAAATTGATGTTTGTGATGCAGCAAGTCAGCAACTACCCCTTTCAATAGACAATAGTGTTTCCTTAAATATAGAAACAACACAAAAATGGAACTTAAATAACCATTAAAAAATCCAAATCCTTGACACCAACCACCCCTCGCCTCAACCTTCCTCTTGATGAAAATAATTCATGCATGACCCCTTTCCCAAGACCCCTTCATTTGTCCATCATTCTAGCTATTAATTTGTCGTCACTGCCACTTAAATGTTGTTGCAGGTAGATTGAACATAAAAAATGGCGAATGAATACAACCATCTAAATCAGAGTAATTACTTGGTCATTGACGATGTACTGAACTTCCATAAGTACAGGTGATCGAAATTTTTTCACGATGATAAAAATTGTATTCTGCAGTCTGCTTGTTTCAAACATCTTAAGCGCATTCTTCTTCACTTAATTATCACTTCAGGAAGACAGGGAGATTGCATTGCTAACAACTGTTTTATGGCTCGGGAATATATCATTTCAAGTTACTAACAATGAAAACCACGTAGAAGCTAACAACAGTTTTATGGCCCTGGAATGTATCATTTCAAGTTCTACCAATGATTTATTGCTTTGTAGTATGCATCATTTTATCCCGAGTATGAAAAAATAAGTTATAATATTGAGTGTTCTACAGCTCCAATTGCTAATATGAGTTGCATATCTGTTCTAGTGTATTTTAATTTCACCAGCTTCTTATATGGAAGCTACTTGTCAATTTAGTTGTCAATTTTTTTCATAGCTGCCTTGTTTATAGCTTTAACTCAGATTCATGACTCATTGATTCATGACTCATGTAGTTGGCGCCAATGAGTAATCTTAGACTTCCAGGCACAAAAATCGATTACTTTGCGAATGGTTTTTGGGTAACTCTACCTTTTCTTATCCCCTACAAGCAAGAGGCTAGCTGGAACCATAGCAGAATAGGATTTGACTAGGGAGCGCTAACTCAAAGTCTAAAAGAACAGACAGATCTGATTGTAACTAGGCGAAAGAGAGTAAATGTAAATGTAATACTTCATAAGACCAACTCAAAATAATAAGTACCAGTAACAAATTCAGGAGGCTGAAGATTAAGTCGCAAAATAAGCCTTGCAAATGCTGGTGTCAACAACAAAATAGAAGCCTGCATTTTCAAAAAATCACAAAATAAGAAACTGCTCAAACTCCTGCATGTTCAATTGGTATCAAAATTATAAAACTTCAGTTATGTGTCAGCGTATTGCCATGAAGTAAATCAATTTAATCCAAAAGGGTTACAGATATTCCAACAAACATTTTCATCGACTTTACAATTAAATTATCAGATAATACAAACAAAAAGAAAACCAAAAAGGTGATTAGAAAAGAAGTGTTCCAGAATCAAATCCAACGTTTTTTCAAATTGCATTCAAATTACATACCAACTTGTAATTTATCTATAATTCTTAAATAATGCCGAAAATTGAACTTTTCAATTGCCAAAGATATAGAAATTATGACTTCCTATGAGCTGGCCTCAGACTTTCAAAAGAGGAAAAAGAGAAACTCTATGAATATAATTAGATAGATCAATACCTTAATGCAGTTGTTGAAATCCAGACAAGCACGATGATAGATTCCTGCAGGCAGCTACAATCTTCAAAAATTAAGTGCAACAACTTGAACAACTAAGTAAAATTAAGAGGAAAAAGAGAAAATTCTGAATATAATTAGAACGAATTGAACAACTAGCAAAAGAAAAAAAAAATTGTACAAACCCTAATTCTAAAAACGAAAATCAAAAGGGGACAGGAAGAGAATTACTTGTTGTGGCGATTAGAATGACGGCCGAGCAAGCACCGAAGAACAGACCGTTCTTTCTTGGAACCACCGGCCGAGCTAGCTCAGGTTTCAGCGACTATGTCAGTCATGGTTCAGCGCGGAGAACGTACAGGACGCGACGGGTGGCGAGGAAGCGAGGAAAGACACTCACCGGCGAGGAGAGTGACGGCGGATCCGAGCAAGCTGAGTTCGACGGCGGCGCAGGACCGGGCAAGCTATGAGTTCGACGACGACGGAGGGAATTGAAAACTGAGGGAAGAGTTGAGCGCGGGGAACTCCAAAGTTTTGAGAGAGACATTTTGGTTAAATGAAATCATTAATCAACAATAATATTATTGCAGCAAATAAATTTTGTTACACGGACTTATTGCAGGGTACAATGACATGTACGCTGCAACAGTATCTAGCTATTGCAGGGGGCTTTTAATATGTACGCTGCAAAAAACTCTTTTGCAGGGGGCATTTAATTTGTACGCTGCAATAACCCTTTAAAGGGTTTGACCCGCGTTGACCTACTGCTTGTTGAAGCGTATTAATACATGTACGCTGCAACAAGGGGGCTGCAACAGGGGTTTTTTCTACTAGTGATTAATATCATTAATTCCACTTGAACTGAAGCGGCCTCTAGCTAGGCATTCAGCTCACTTGATCTCAATGAATTATTAACTTGTTAATTAATACTGAACCGCATTTATTAGACTTAACATTAAATGCATACTTGGACCAAGGGCATTATTTCCTTCAGTCTCCTACTTGTCCTTAGGGACAAGTGTGCATTTCCTAATTCCTTTGTCGCTCGATGCTTGCTCTTGAACATAAGGTAAGAGTTTTCATCCTTATTATGTCCAGAGGTGTTTCTCGGTTTCAGAGTTCAACTGATCAAATAAACAGATAATCATAGCCTATGATTCATCTGAGCACGGCCATGCATTTGACAGTTTCTAGCTCTCCGAGTGGCCTTGTACAACTTTTAGCATCTCATCCCGATTTATGGGAGGACAATCCCAATCTTGCGATCTTAAGATTAGACTTCGTTTGATAGGTGATTACCTGAGCGTTGCCTTTATGGCCTCCTTTTACGGTGCGACGGTTGACAACGTCAAAGTAACCAGTTCTCAAACAAGTAATCTCAAATCACTCAGGTATTGAGGATTAGTGTCTAATAATTTTAATGAAATTTACTTATGACAGATTTTCATCTCTTACAGTAAAGTTTCATAGGTCTGTCCGATACTAGTCTTCCCAAAGTAAGTATCTATGCAAATGATTACAACATTGCCATGTCCACATAGTTCAAGAAACAGAACTACTAGTCATCTTGCATTCTAGTCGTCTAACGTTTTCTATGCGTCCATCTTTATAGAAAACTCCGACCAGGGACCATTTTCAACTTTTGACATTCAAGTTCACTTGATAGACATTTCTTAGTCACATGACTGGTCCTGACAGTCTATCTTGAATATATCGTCAAATTGAAGAGACTCATCATTTAATAAACCATAAATTAAATGGAAAAATGAATTCTATTCATTTATTGTGAATGATTAACCAATAATGTTTTACAAAGTATTAAACTCTAAAACTTTAAAACATTAAACAAGGACATCAAAGCCATTCTCCAATATGCTTGATACCCATAGCTGCAGTGTGCGAGTTGTGCTTCGCCTGTGGCAGAGGTTTAGTCAATGGATCTGAGATGTTGTCATCAGTTCCAATCTTGCTTATCTCGACTTTTTTTCTTTCAACGAACTCTCGTAGAAGGGGAAATCTACGAAGTACATGCTTGACTCTTTGGTGGTGTCTAGGCTCCTTTGCCTGTGCAATAGCTACGTTATTATCACAATATAGTGCTATTGGTCCTTTAATGGAGGGGACTACACCAAGTTCACCTATGAACTTCCTTAGCCATATAGCTTCCTTTGCTGCTTCATGTGCAGCAATGTACTCCGCTTCAGTTGTAGAATCCGCAATGGTGCTTTGCTTAGCACTTTTCCAGCTTACTGCACCTCCGTTGAGGCAGAAGACAAAACCAGACTGTGATCTGAAATCATCTTTGTCGGTTTGGAAACTTGCGTCCGTATAGCCTTTAACAATTAATTCATCATCTCCACCATAGACCAGGAAGTCATCTTTGTGCCTTTTCAGGTACTTCAGAATGTTCTTGGCAGCAGTCCAATGTGCCTCTCCTGTGTCTGACTGGTATCTGCTCGTAACACTGAGTGCATACGCAACATCCGGGCGTGTACATATCATAGCATACATTATTCAACCAATCAATGATGCATATGGAATCCCACTCATTCGTCTATGCTCATCAAGTTTTTTTGGGCACTGAGTCTTGCTTAGAGTCATTCCATGAGACATGGGTAGGTAGCCTCGCTTGGAGTCTGCCATCTTGAACCTTTCAAGCACCTTATTGATATAAGTGCTCTGACTAAGTCCAATCATCTTTTTAGATCTATCTTTGTAAATCTTGATGCCCAGTATGTACTGTGCTTCTCCTAGATCCTTCATCGAAAAACATTTCCCAAGCCAAATCTTGACAGAGTTCAACATAGGAATGTCATTTCCGATAAGTAATATGTCGTCGACATATAATACTAGAAAAGCAATTTTGCTCCCACTGACCTTCTTGTATACACAAGATTCGTCTGCGTTCTTGATGAAACCAAAGTCACTGACTGCTTCATCAAAACGTATATTCCAGCTCCTTGATGCTTGCTTCAATCCGTAGATTGATTTCTTTAGCTTGCATACCTTTTTAGCATTCTTTGGATCCTCAAAGCCTTCAGGCTGTGTCATAAACACAGTTTCTGTTAAAACGCCGTTTAAGAAAGCGGTTTTGACATCCATCTGCCATATTTCGTAATCGTAATGTGCAGCGATTGCTAACATTATCCGAATACGCTTTAGCATTGCAACTGGTGAAAAGGTTTTATCGTTATCCACACCGTGGACTTGCCTATAACCTTTTGCAACCAATCTAGCTTTGAAAACTTCAAGTTTTCCATCCTTGTCCTTTTTCAGTTTGAAATCCCACACTTGGTTTTCTGACATGGAGTCTAATTCAGATTGCATGGCTTCTTGCCATTGTTTGGAGCTAGGGCTCGTCATAGCTTGTTTGTAAGTCGCAGGTTCATCACTTTCAAGTAATAGAACGTCATAGCTCTCGTTTGTCAAAATACCTAAGTATCTTTCCGGTTGAGATCTATATCTCTGCGATCTACGCGGGGTTACATTTCTAGATGGTCCTTGATTCTCACCAGATACTTCTAAAGATCTCTGAGTTTCATCCTGAATGTCATCTTGAGCATTCTCTAGATTTTGTTGTTCGACTCGAATTTCTTCGAGGTCTACTTTTCTCCCACTTGTCATTTTGGAAATGTGATCCTTTTCCAAAAAGATACCATCTCGAGCAACAAACACCTTGTTCTCAGATGTATTGTAGAAGTAATACCCCTTTGTTTCTTTGGTTACCGCACAAGGATACATTTGTCAGATTTTGGATGAAGTTTGTCTGAAATTAATCATTTGACGTATACTTCACATCCCCAAATCTTAAGAAAAGACACATTTGGAGGCTTTCCAAACCATAACTCATATGGAGTCTTTTCAACAGCTTTAGACGGAGCTCTATTTATAGTGAGTGCAGCTGTATTTAGTGCATGTCCTTAAAATTCTATTGGAAGTTTGGCCTGACCCATCATTGATCTAACCATGTCTAGCAAGGTTCTGTTCCTCCGTTCCGACACACCGCTCCATTGTGGTGTTCCAGGAGGAGTCAATTCTGATAGAATTCCACATTCTTTCAGATGGTCATCAAATTCATAGCTCAGATATTCACCGCCTCTATCAGACCGCAGTGCCTTAATCTTCTTGCCTAATTGATTCTCTACTTCACTATGAAATTCCTTGAATTTGTCAAAGGATTCAGACTTATGCTTCATTAGGTAGACATAACCATATCTACTGAAGTCATCAGTAAAAGTGATAAAGTAGCTGAAACCACCTCTAGCATTTGTACTCATTGGTCCACATACATCTGTATGGATTAAACCCAATAGTTCAGTTGCTCTTTCTCCAACTTTAGAGAAAGGTTGCTTTGTCATTTTGCCAAGTAAACATGATTTGCACTTACCATAATCCTATAAGTCAAATGGTTCTAGAATTCCTTCCTTTTGAAGTCTTTCTATGCGTTTCAAGTTAATATGGCCTAATCGACAATGCCACAGATAGGTGAGATCTGAATCATCCTTTTGGCCTTTTTGGTATTTATGTTATAAACTTGTTTCCATTGACTAATCTAGCAGATCCATAAAACATATCTTTAAAATAAAACGAACAACTATTGTCTTTTATTAAAAAGGAAAATCCCTTAGTATCTAAACAAGAAACAGAAATGATGTTTTTAGTAAGACTTGGAACATGGAAACAGTCTTCCAGTTCCAAAACTAGCCCAGAGGGCAACGACAAATAATAAGTTCCTACAGCTAATGCAGCAATCCTTGCTCCATTTCCCACTCGTAGGTCGACTTCACCCTTGCTTAACCTTCTACTTCTTCTTAGTCCCTGTGGATTGGAACATAAGTGTGAGCAACAACCTGTATCTAATACCCAAGAAGTTGAATTAGCAAGTATATAGTCTATAACGAAAATACCTGAAGATAGAACGACTGTTCCGTTCTTCTGATCTTCCTTTAACTTCAAGCAATCTCTTTTCCAGTGCCCCTTCTTCTTACAGTAGAAGCACTCGGACTCAGAAGTGGGTTGACTGACCTTCCTCTTTTCAGACTTGGCGCCAGTTTGCTTAGTCGGGTTGGCCTTCTTGCCACCTTTCTTAGCATTCCTCTTCTTACCAGATTTCTTGAACTTGCCCCCACGCACCATAAGCACATCTTGCTTATCACTTTTGAGCGTCTTTTCAGCGGTCTTCAGCATACCGTGAAGCTCAGTGAGCGTTTTGTCCAGACTATTCATACTGTAGTTCAGTTTGAACTGATCATACCCGTTATGAAGAGAATGGAGGATGGTGTCTACATCCATTTCCTGAGAGAATTGCTGATCCTGCCGACTCATATTCTCAATGAGTCCAATCATTTTGAGAACATGTGGACTTACGGGCTCGCCTTTCTTAAGCTTGGTCTCAAGAATTTGCCTATGAGTCTCGAATCTTTCGACCCGAGCCAGATCTTGGAACATGTTCTTTAACTCACTGATGACCGTGAAAGCATCTGAGTTGATGAACGTTTTCTGTAGATCTGCACTCATGGTTGCAAGCATTAGACATTTCACATCCTTGTTGGCATCAATCCAACGATTGAGGGCTGCCTGAGTGACCCCGTCGCCCGCAGCTTCGGGCATCGCCTCTTCCAGGACATACTCATTTTCTTCCTGCATAAGAACTATTTGCAAGTTCCTTTGCCAGTCAAGGAAGTTTTTCCCGTTCAACTTCTCCTTTTCGAGAATTGATCGAATGTTGAATGAATTGTTGTTTTCCATAGTTAAAACTACAATGAAAAAGAATAAACAAATAATCATTCACAGTTTCTCTTAATAAACTTAAATTCTAGCATGCATGCATAATTTAATGTTCATTAAGCATTTTATTCAAGTTATGTGTTCCGGCAGGTGTGAATAAAATGATTCCAAGACCCTAAAACCATTGAAGAATTAAGCACATTATGTATTTAGACTCAATTCTAAAATCTTTTAGGTAAGCAAAAGCCTTTTGCTAATAGTCTAGAAACTACTCTTGGTTATTAGGTACGTCTAAGAGCTTATCAGGTAAACCTATCAATTTTTCCACGACATAAAAGGACTCCTTACTTATATCGTTGAGTTTCACCAAAACTAACATGTACTCACAATTATTTGTGTACCTTACCCCTTTAGGATCAATAAGTAACACCTCGCTGAGCGTAAAACTATTACTAGATTGATGTAAAGGTTATCCAAGTAAGTGTTATTTTGGCATGGCACCTTTTAACTCAATTCTTAAATTTTGGAACTTAAGGCTCTTACTATGTTGGTTAGATTTTAAGTGAACTAAAATCCTTAATCATGCAACATAATCAAGCCATAATCTCATGCATAATTAAGACATATTTAAAGCAATAAATAACTTAACGCATGCATAAGATAAATGTGATCTAGTATGGCCCGACTTCATCTTGAAGCTTCAACTTCAAAGTCCGTCTTGAAAATGGATTGGAAACTCCGTCTTGAATTTCACCATGGGAGGCGCCATTTTCTTCAAATAGGATCAGCTATAATTAAACTAATTACAACTATTTGATGGTACGCAGACCATATTTGAATTGAAAAACAAACTTTGGTGCATTAGACCAATTACATTCAAATTAATGGTACGCAGACCATATTTTCTATCCTATTTGGACCATACTAGTCACTTCATAACCTGCAAAACAGTACATATACAATATATACCATTCACCCATTCATTATCATGAATGGCCCAAATAGTTGGTTAGTAAAACACACTGTAATGCATCATATAAATATTTGCAGCAATTAATCAAGGGCACCAATAATCTACCAATTATTCAGTCCTTATTAATTCTAATCAAGTTGTTTTAACCTTAAAGGATTTGTAGACCTAATCAAGAGTTTATGACTAAAGGCTCCCACTTAAACCAATAACTTTATATGCTTTAGTAATTTTAAACATAAAAATGTATTTCTAGTCTAACCGGAAACATACAAGTTTAATTAAAATTTAAAGCTCATATAAAATTATAATCGAATCCATTAATTTAATTTATTTCAGTTGAATTAAACGAATTTAAATTAATTCAAGGTTTAATTTTAGTAAAATAATTAGTATAAATTAAAATTTATAATAATTATAATAATCAAAATTAAATCCCGAGAAAACAATTTAAATTGTTA
Source organism: Spinacia oleracea (assembly GCF_020520425.1). Classification (NCBI taxonomy): domain Eukaryota; kingdom Viridiplantae; phylum Streptophyta; class Magnoliopsida; order Caryophyllales; family Amaranthaceae; genus Spinacia; species Spinacia oleracea. Next base: position 145,789,864 of record NC_079490.1, on the reverse strand, counting down.
ATTTTAAAGTTAATTAAAATTATTTCCGCACTGAAAATTTCAAATTAAAATTAAAACGAACCAATCGGGTCAAGACAAGGCCATGGGCTTGCGCCCATGCCTCGTCAAGTCCAACAAGCAACAAACCCCTTGTCACTCGATTGATCGTACCGCAAAGCCCAAGCAACAACGCACCAATGCGTCAGGCCTAGCGAGCCACGCTTGCGCGCAGCCCACTCGCCCATCGCCTTGGCGCGCTGTTGGGCAACGCTTGCTGGACAGGCCAGCCAACGCTGCCCGCGTGCACGTTGTGCTGTGCTTGTCGCTGCCTTGGCTACTGCCTTGGCGTGCTGCTGGGCGAGGCAACGCACGTTGTGGCGCAGCATCCATCGCCATCCACGCATGCTTGCCTTACTCGTTGCACTTGCTTTCCCATCGCCCTATTGCCCCACACGCGTAGCACACAGCCCCTAGGTAGCCATTGCCTTGTGCATGCCACGCTCGTTGCTCGCTGCATTCGTACCGCATGGGCGACGAGCTCCCTTGCTCGTCGTCACATGCCCGCACTATACAACACCCCTTAAGGGTAACACGTAGCGTCCTTTGCTTTGTGCGTGCAACTTTTATGAGCGAATTATATAAAAATTAAAACTTTTTAATTTAAAATTAATCACAAATTAATAAATCATATTAATTTCATAATTTTAGGGCGAAAAATCGAAAATTTATTAATCAATTAATTTCCGATTAACATGGATTCAAATCTAGGTCATAAAAATTTAAAATTTATCACAAATTAACAATTTTTATGGTGGTTTTTAATCATGGATACCTAATTATATCAATTAATTATGAAAATCAAATCAATTCTAAATTATTCAAATTTCAACAAATTAATCATAATTACAAATTAGGTTGTATAATTAACAAGTCTAGGCATTCAAATTTGTTAAACATATACAGTAGGTCAATCAAAAATTCAAGATTTATCAACAAGAATCGCAAATATTCAATTTAACATCTTAAATTTACAAACTTTTGCGTTCGAAAAACTAAAACCTCCAAAAAGTCATAGTTAGGCTTCGAATTTGGGAATTCTGGGTTCAGCCGAAAACTACTATTTTTGTCAAAATTTTAGAATGCCTTTTACATGCGGAATTGACACAAAAATCACTCGATTTTGATAGTAACGAATAAACTGCCAAAAACAGCGTACATATAATTAAATAAACGTAATTTGCAATTAATTAACAATTACGAACATTAATCACCCCTTTTAATTCTTTGCAAATTTGTAAAATTTAACCATGTCATGCAATTTAGATTATGTAAATAATAAGAGGCTCGTGATACCACTGTTAGGTTTTGATACATATGAAAAACATAAATCATGCGGAAAAACCTTAGTGCCAGGAAACATATTATTTACACATAATCAGTTAGCATAATTTAGATGCATACACTTTGTAGCGTGCCCTCCCTAGCTGCGCCCGAACCGAACAAGAACAAGTCTTTAGGACTCCAAGTGTCGTCCCTCCGTAGATAGTCCACAGCACGTCCGGATCCGCCTTAAGATTGACCAACTAGAATTAGGGGTGTTTATGGGTGGTTAACCGTCCCGAAATTTGATTCGGTTCGGTTACCGAAAATTTCGGTTCGGCATTTTCATGAACCGTAACCGTACCGTTTAAACCAGTTACCGTTTAAACGGTTAACCGCGGTTTCGGTACGGTTACCCGGTTAACCATAAACCGCTATTCAATAATTTATTTTTATTTTGGATAGCATTTAGCGCATTACTTTTTTACAAAAAATAACATTTTTAAATAGAAGATCAATTCAATAAAAAATAAGTCTAAACAACGTCTAAAATTATACAAGTTCATCAAGTTGAAACAAAATTACAAAGTCACGTAATCATTATTTCTAGAATGGACTAATGGGCTAAGGGCCTAAAAAGTAAGTATACCAATTGGGCTAGATGTGCATAAACATACATTTCTTTTACTAAAATAGTTTACCCATAATTTTTTAATTTTGTCATATCCAACTAAATTAAATTGAATATTGTTTTTTTTAAAAAAATATCGGTTTTCTCGGTTAACCTTTTTGTCAAAAATAGTAACCGTAACCGAACAGTTTAACCGTTACTTTTACCGGTTCGGTTACCGTAACCGTTTATGTTATTTTTTCGGTTCGGTTTACCGCCCGTTTAGTCGGGTTTTTCCGGTTTTCGGTACGGTACGCGGTTACGGTTTTTTATGAACACCCCTTACTAGAATCGCCCTTAAGGTTCTATAAATTTTCGGCTAATAGGGCAAGTAATATGGCTGATTTTTCTGCTTAAAAATCCTAGTTTTGAATACTTGAAACTTCTGTATAAATTTGTGACCCTAGGCACATATTTATAGGATTATGGAAAAGGACTTAGAATCCTATTAGAATACCAATTTAGTTTAATTAGAATCCTGTTAGGACTCTATTAAATAAATTCTATCTACTAGGATTAGGATTTAATCATAGAACGAATTCTAACAGCTTTAGGATTCGTATTGCACACAACCGCACACGAGCACGATCACAGCCCGCGCAAGCCTCGCGGCCCACGCGAGCTGCTCTTGCTCGCAGCCCATGTCCGTCGCAGCCCACTTGTTCTGCGCGCGCCATGCCTTGCTGGGCCTGGCGAGGCTTTGGCGTGTGTGTTGAAGCGTGTGGATTGTTGGGCGAGGGCCTGGCTTCGTGCTGGGCCTTCGTCTAGCAAGTCTCGTCCGATGCTAATTCGTACGATACGCTTCCGATTAAATTCCCGATTTCGGAATTCATTTCCGATAGGAACAATATTTAATATTTCCGATTCCGGAATTAATTTCCGTTTCGAACAAATATTTAATATTTCCGTTTCCGAAATTATTTTCTGATTCCGATAATATTTCCGATTCTGACAATATTTCCGTTTCCGGCAATATTTCCGATTCCTGCAATATTTCCATTTCCAATAATATTCCGATACGTACCATGTTTCCGTTTCCGGCAACATCTACGACTTGGATAATATTTATATTTCCGATACGATCCATATTTCCGTTTCCGGCAATATCATCGTTTCCGGAGTATTCATTTACTTGCCTTTGACGATCTTAGCTCCCACTGAAACCAAGATCCGTCGATTCCGAATATCCATAGATGGAGTATTTAATGCCCTTAAATACTTGATCCGTTTACGTACTATTTGTGTGACCCTACGGGTTCAGTCAAGAGTAAGCTGTGGATTAATATCATTAATTCCACTTGAGCTGAAGCGGCCTCTAGCTAGGCATTCAGCTCACTTGATCTCACTGAATTATTAACTTGTTAATTAATACTGAACCGCATTTATTAGACTTAACATTAAATGCATACTTGGACCAAGGGCATTATTTCCTTCAAAAACATGATAAATAAAAGTGTAACCGGTTCTGGCAGTTAGTGGGGTTACTATTTCTAGGTCATGCACGTACAGCCGTACCGCGGACACCCAACGAGGGAGAGTGCTCCTTGAGGGTTACCGCAAGCTAAAAGAGAAACTATTTAGGTACGGGCATCGCAAGGCTAACTTGTCAGTTACCAAGTAAAATGAAGGTTTTATGAAAGATAATGGGAACTATTAAAGTTTCATGTTATAAATGATGTTTTATTATAATGCATTTATGAAAGTGTTTTAGTATATTCTATTCTCCTTGTTTGCAAAGTAAATAAAATGAATTGAAATTCATTTACGTTGTTAGGGTAGTATGTTACTGGGCCTCGGCTCACGATGTTGCTTTTGTTTTAGGTACGAAGAAGATCATGGGATGCCTTAGAGGGAGGATGCAACCATCAAAATCACGATCGATGTTTAGTAAAGATAACTATTTCTCACTAGTAATAAAGGATGTATTAATTAAACTATAGTTTAATTTTAAGAATTGAGTTAGTTTTTAATGTCAATGTTTCAATGTTAGGATTATTTATTAAGATTTATTTAGATTACAATGTAAATATTAAATAATTAATCGAAGTTAAGTATATTTACCGTTACTCAACAATATTTAGTAATTTAAAAAGGTTATATCGCCTTGTATTTCCCAAAAGGGAGATACGGCATGTGACGCTCCGACTAAGATAGGGTTTTCCGCTGCTAATTAAAGATAATTAACCTAATTAAGGGTGTCTAGAAGTCGGGGCGTTACAGAAACACAGAGACGAAAGATAAATAATTGAGGAAACTTCTTGATACTCACCAAGAAGGAAAACCTCAAACACTCGTTTATATTAAAGTAATACCTCGATTACAATTATACTACAACTCGAGTTCCACTCAAGCCTGAGTTCCTTACAGTTTTCTACCTCGAATACTGCACTCTTCTTTCTCTCTTTTTCTCAGACTTAACGCTAAGTATTTACAAGGATCACTCAATCCTAACACACTCAGGAAAACAATATTTTTATGATAACACTTAGTATTAATAAAGTTTAGATATATTAGGAACTTAGGAACTCGAATTTAACTAGGCCACAAACTCTTTTATGAAAACTCTTTAAGACGCTTTTAGGAAATAAAAGACTTTTTTGGAATATTTGTGTACTTTGAACAGAAAAATGCACAACCTTTTATAGGGAGTTGTCATTAGCTTTTTCCCTTCAAAACTCAACTGCCAACGACAACATTCCTTAGTCTCCACGTCCATTGTCTTGAGGAACAAGGGAAGACCACTTCCCATGTAGCTTCCACAATCAGTGGACGTGGTTTACACCAATTAAACTACCAAAAACAGTTTTATTAACTTACAAAATCTTAGGAGAAATATTAGGAAATCTAAAACAGTTTTACTTGGAAAATAAGATAAAAGAAAAATCTATTTTATTAAATTCGTAAAACTTATAATTTATTTATTTAAATGATTTCCATAAAATTTGCTACCAGATATTTTGATTGATATCCTAAATAAACCTAAGTTCCTCGAGTTCCTTATATACCATTTGCAATATTAATAATTTACATAAGTTCTAAGTATAGTAGACTACCTAGACTTTATGTCTTCCCTTTTCTACAGCTTGCAACTCAGAAGCTTCAGTTGTTCCAGATCTGGAACATATGAGTTCCTCGTTAAGTATACGAGGAACTCAGGATCAGGAACTTCATCCTCCTTTATATGATATGAGAACCATTCGATTGTAATAGTTGTTTCTTTGATCTTTATTGGCTTTGATGCTCTAGCCTTACTACTTCCAACTCAAGAACCCCAACAGCTATCCCTAGTTCCTCATAGGAATTTGAACATTCAAACTGTAACAATCAATCAACAATATTAAGAAGTTTGCTTTTTGTCATCAACCAAAACTAGGGTCAACAATATTCCCCCGTTTTGGTGATGACAACACTAGCAAACTTTTTACAACTAGAGATTAACATATCGCAAGAATAGATGAAGTTTCTGATCATTCAACTATTAAGATATTTAATAAATTAATTTTACTTAAATAAACTTAAAAAGAAAACTTATAGAGAGGAGAACACAAGATGGTGAGCATAGAAATCAAGTTTGATCGCCTTAACCAGTTTGCAAATTATTTCCCCCTGTTAGCATTAACAAAAAGAATAGCACAATAGTATAAATATTCCAAACACAGTGCCCCACGATCAAAGTTTGGCAAGTCAAGTTAGCCTCAAAGTATTGTACCTGCTCACACAACATTTAAGTACGAGAAACAACAACCAAAAACTAGCAAAGTAGAGATACTTAATTTGAAGCAAGTTTGAAAATTCGAATCAAAAGGGGGATCACCCGAGTTTTAATTATACATAACAGAAAAAAAAATTGTTCCATAGGCATTAAAAGAGAGAAATAGGAAGGATTGTGTTTAGGCTTGAGGAGGAGATTCTGAAGCTGTTGTTTCTTCTACCACTGTTTCCTCGACAGCCTCCAGATTGTTGATTTTTGAGAGAATGATTGCTCGAGTTCCATTTTCCTGATCAGAGTAGTGTTGAAGATTGGTTTGTAGAGTATGCACAACTTCAACCAGGGCACCCACATGTGCCTGCAACTGACTGATCCTGTGATTAGTTCCTTCCTGTAGCTCCACCAGGCGGGACACAGTTGCTCTCAGATCAGTGACAATTCCTTTGAGTTCCTTGATTTGTTGGTCTTTGGAACTCTCAGAGGAACTAGAACCTCTGAACCCTGCAAAACCTGATAGACCTCCGTAAGTGGGAGCATATTCCTTCATGGAAAGAGCTTGCTGACCTGACGATGTAGGTGGAGCTTTGTTCCACAGCTTGACTGCCTTGTCAAGTTCCTCCCTGGTAATAGGAACAACTTCTTCCCTGACTTCCTCAACAGCCACATCCTCATGTTCCTCATCAGCATCTCCTTCCACACCCTCCTCTGTTATGTCCATGTACACTGGACCTTTCTTCTTATTTTCTTTAATAGCTACATGAAAACTTTTCCGTTTCCCTTGAGAAACTACACCCTTTTTCTCAACAGATTTCTTTGGATCTCTAACAAGTTTAACTTTAAGAGGGGTGATTTTCTCTTCCTTTTCCTCATCCTTATCATCTTTCTTTTCTTACTTACCAACTCTAATGACTTTGCCTTGCACAACTTTGAGGTTCAAAAGGGTTAGCATTTCTAATTGGAGGATTTGAGTGGATTTTAGTGGTATGACATCATTTTTACTCAAATCAACTGAGAAACTTTCAAAAATTGATGTGAGTAGGGAGGATTGATTATTATTTTATATTAGGTACGCAGGGGGAAGTTAACATATTGTTATTTGTTATTTATATTTTCGGTGTTGTTTATTTTTCTCATTTATTATACATGATAATAACTTTTGGAGTGTATTTCTTATAGACCCTCATATGCGTAAGACGGTTAGTGTCAACGTTAAAAAGGTAACTAGTTTTTAAATATTTGATTGAACAATATAACTAATAATAATATCCCGTAAAAAAACTAATAATAAATAATATAATTATTTGATCTCATTGAGTAACTAAAATGTAAAATTATTTGGTAAAAAGTTAGTCTTACATACGGTCTTGTATAAGTTTTTGTATAACTTTTCTTACATACAAATCCACCATATAAATTACGATCAAAGTAGTTACATACTCAGATCGATCGACACTATCTACGACACAAAACCCATCAACTCTTGATCAATTTCAAGTGAGGCCATAATATGAGGCCTAAGGGAAATTTCGAATCAACACTTCCACCCCCTTCACACCCAGAATTTGCAGTTATTTTCCCATCATCCTTATTCCCTTAACCAATGCGAGCGGTCAAAGCTCGACCCGATCTAAATTCGGGCCCATACATATCGAACCTCGAAGATCCTCCCATTATCACTCTGGTCATCCCATGAGGACCGGGGTTCGTTTCACACGGAATCACTATAGGGGAATTAGCCAATGCCTTATAGGTACCAAGTATCGATTTTCCATTAGTGGCCATAATGATTTTACGTAAATTAATTTCTACCCAACCTAAACCATTACCCAATAATTCCTCTGCCTTGCAAGCCCATTTGGTACTGATCATAAAATTCCCAAAATAGTCATCTGAAAGAGGCGGGTTGAGCCGAGTTCGAGAACCCATAGCCATAAAACAAGTGGTTTGCTCATCCTTTGGTAAGTTCCGAACTCGGGTGATAGATCTCCGCACAAGCGCAGCCAAAGCTTGAAAAGATGATAAAAAAATTTGGTTAACACATTCTTGGTTAGCCATGGCCTTGAGTCTCACCATCGAATTTGGTGAAAAGTGTAAGATTCTTTCCCTTAACGGCCCGGGTTATACGCACGACATATAAACACCTCCACGTTAAGAAACGGAAATTTAAGGACCGAAATATCGCAAGGCCTATAATTAAGTATTGGGGCACGTGAAAGAGTGGTAAAATCATCTGATTTAAAAATTTCAGACAAGATAATAACAAAAATGAATAAAAGAGGTACCATCAAACACACTATGACTCATGCTAAACCCAATAAATACCCCATCTAAAAGTTATGTTACCTGGATCGATAGTAACGCCATAGTATGACAATCGTAGTTTACATACTTTTCACCGAGATCAAAGAATGAATGAACGACGGAAACATCAACCGGTGAAAGTACATCGGAGATAGTGAAGTCAAGGGAAGTAGCGTGGATGAACCGCACTCCGGGACCTTTGTTGCAATCAATAAAGACCAAGCTCGTGTTATGCTCGGGTTATTTTTGTGTAGTGAAACGACATGCTAACGGGTAGAAGTAGACTAGAGCTATAGAAAGTGAGTGTTTAATCTTATCTAATAAATGTGACACGACTTTGGTTCGAATAATTACAATATTATCATGGGATTCAGATGACGCAAAAAGTGGAAAATTATTTATTGTAAAGACCTTTTTGTATAATAGTTAACATAACTAGATCCATCGGACCTAAGTGGTAAGGTTTCTTAGCGGATTAAATCTCATATTTTGGTTTTACAAAGCATTCTGAAACAAGTTTGATGGATGTTTCTTGCTCAGATGTGGCCATTGTTTCTTGCTCGGATTTGGCCATTGTAGGGATGCGATGTGTATGTTATGTTCACTTGTAACATTGTAGGACTTTAGAAGTATACTCAGTATAAACAACATGTACCACAAGGCATAATAAGCCTATTAAAGTTTACAAAAGAAAAAAAAAAGAGTCAACAAGCTAAGTAGTAAATACCACAAGTCCTTGAGAAAGTGGGTTAGTTTAGATGATTGAGTGGGAGCTTGAATATTTATTAAGTAAAGTTCTCCCTAGTCATGATGAATGTCATTGCGGCTCAAGAGTCGAGACTCTAGACCCACTACTCAAATCATTTAATCTTACAATCCAAGATTCTCTTAGCAAAAGTCAAGTTTGGGGGAGTCAATGTGCATTTTAGGTGGTTGTGATCATATTAATCCATTTGAGAACAATTTTTGACTTTTCGATGCCTTAGTGAACCTAATTGATGATTCGATGCTTTGATTTGTGATTCTCTTGCACCTTAGATTAGTCTATCCCCTATATTCCTAACTTGTAGATGCATCTTGACGATGATTATGCTTTGAAAGTTTGTTTGAATTGACCATGTTTGGTGAACCGTGCTTGATGAGATGACTTTGGGCGGATTGTTTTAATTGTGCTTAATAAGAGTTATGGGTTAATCTTGTTGGACACCCTTGCGAGATCTCACTCGCCCTCTTGAGCGATCTTGGGATTTAAAGAGCTTGTTGCATGTGCTTAAATGCAACCGTGATTCCTACGACAGTGAGTTAGTGTATATCCTTCCTCGATTTCTATTTTCTATTTTTCCATAGATTAGCATTTTAATAACTCGTTTTGCTCAAATTTTCTATCCTATTTCCCTTTGTGTTTCATTATTTTGATCGTGGGCGAGCAAAAGCTCAAGTTTGGGGGCATTTGACGAGTGACATTTTATGTCACTCATAGGGTAGTAAATTAGGCAATAATTTGAGTCGTTTTAGTTATTTTTAGTGTTTTTAGTCTCTATTTTCCTTAATTTCTCGTTTTAATTATTGTAGACACCTAAATTGTGTCTCCCCTATGGGATGATGACGATACTATTATCCTTGCTAGGTGGTTGGTGCAACTCCGTGCGGAAGTCCCAATTGCTAAAACATATTCCAAAGTCCAAAATCCAAAGTCTAATTCCCGAGCCCGTTCCCATTCCGGAACTCGGTACAAAATTCAATTTCCAAAAATCAATTTCAAAATAGAAACACAATCTCACCCAATGGACCTCTCCATTGGTTTTACAAGACCTTTTCCAGTCAAAATGACACTAAGCAATCCGAATTCGGACGCCGACCCACAAAATCGAGCGAGCCGGGCCTCTTCCCGTAAAACCGAATTCAAAAACCTGAAAACGGCTAGTTTTTAGTCGCAAAATCAAAGCCTTAGCCATTAAGAAAATGCTACGTGCCAAAGTTCGTACATTTCATACAATGGTACATTCACAAAAGACAAATGCAAGGATGGCGTCATCGTCCTTGAGTTGGCGTTTCCTGTGCCACGTCAGCGGCGCCAGGCGCCAGAGCCTGCGTTGGGCACAACTGGCATTTGGCGTTTAGCCATCTAATTTTCTATTTAAACCCTGATTTTCAAGCATTAGGGCACCAAATTACAATCAGAACGTCGTAATTCTGAAATTCCCTCTCAAAAATCAAATACAAAAACTTCAAATTCTCATACAAATCTCAAGTGTTCAAGCAATTGGGAGCTTCAAGAGGAATTCTAACCTAATCCTAACTAGATAATTCCGAATCCCAATCCTAATCTACTATGTGTTCTACAATTTTTCTTTCAAAATGATTAGTAAAGTTGACACTTTTGCTCTCAAAAGTGTCACTTACAACAATAACATATTTTTACAAAATCAACACTTTCTATGATTCAAAAAGTTATGGATATTCCATGATGTTTAAGGTTATTTGTAATCACTTCCTTAAACTAGAATCATTTTCAAGATATGGAGCAAATCAAAGGTGAGGCCTTTCCAACATTTAAATGTCTAATCTTTGAGATTCAAGAGTCCTCTTTTCAATATTCAAGTACAAGTTTCATTTTCAAGATTCCATGATGTTTAAGGTTGTTTGTAATCACTTCCTTAAACTATAATCATTTCAAGTTATGGAGCACATCAAAGGTGAAACCTTTTTAACATTAAAAGGTCTAATCTTTGAGATTCAAGATTCCTCATTTCACTATTCATGTGCAAGTTTCATTTTCAGGATTCTATGATGTTTAAGGTTGTTTGCAATCACTTCCTTAAACTAGAATCATTTCAAGTTATGGAGCACATCAAAGATGAAACCTTTTTAACATTAAAAGGTCTAATCTTTGAGATTCAAGAATCCTAAGTTCAATATTCAAGTTCAATATTCAAGATTCAATATTTCAAGTTCAATTTCTATGCCCAAAATCTAAGACACTTTTGGATGAGCAACTTGTCCTAAAGTTGAGATTTTTAGACTTGAATCCGTGTCGGACGCACTTATTATTAAGTAGTCGTTTGGCGTTCGGATCTCAAATACAATAGTTCAATTTCAATATCGCATCTTTTCAATTATGCACTTCAATACCGCAATTTCAATAATGCCTTTCAATGTCGCACTTCAATTCTGCACCTTTACTATTGCTATTTCAATTCCGAATTCTTTACTCATCTCACTTTGAGATGATGTGGTTTTGTACGCACTTTCAATAATTCCTTTATTTATTGTGATCTTGCTTTACTTGTTTATTGCTTTCATCACCTCACATGCTAAATACAACAAAATGCAAAGTTACACCACGCTTAACAAAGATAATTTCTTGGACAAACCGGCCTTAGGTTCCCTTAAATTAACTTTAAAGCGAAGTGGTCACAATACAAGTAGAAATTCTATGTGCTAAAATTCCAAGTTCAAACCCACATAGTGTCATGACTAGGGATATTCGAAAATGTTCTTTTCCATGCACCGAATACAATTTTTAAGGCTCGCGGAATAAGTATTTCGTTCCCTTGCCCGGATCTCACCCATCCGGCTCTAAGATTCAATGCCTTATCCACTAAAGAGACAACTTTGGTCTTTCCAAACGGGACCCTTAAAATTGTTTGGTGGCGACTCCTTCGAAATCCAAAAACATACAAAGCTCATTCCTCGTAGGGGAATCAAAGGTACACAAAAAAACCCCCTACAATTCTGGCGACTCCACTGGGGAGTTCTGATTTCAAATTCGATAATACGAGCATGCTTTGAGCAACAAGCCATTGCCATGCTCAAGTTCTGGATGCCAGCTCCGGCGCCAGGCGCAGGCCCCTGCGCCAGACGCCGCTGCCTGCATCCAGCACAGTGGCTTCCAGTGGCTGGTTGCCTATGCTGCCCAAGCTTTCGAGTGGGAGTCAGTTCTGTTTTGGGATTTCGAAGGACACTCCCAAACCTTGAGAACAAATGTCGAAAAACGAGCATTTCAAATACAATATTGGAGTCCGATTTTCAATTTTCAATTTTTAGGCATGTCATGCATATTTCGAAAACCATATTTGTGCAAAACGAATTTCTACCTTGCCCAATAGGGATGTGTTCTACATTCGGGCTAGCCCCGGGGGCAACGAAATGGTGACTCTCCATACGGTTCCTGACCAAAGTGTGTGACCATTTCCGCGCCTACCAAAACTTGACATTTGCTTGACATTCCCGATGTCAAGCATGGAGGTCGTCTGCCGACACACACGTCCCTTAGGTGGATGTGCAAGTTGTTACTGGATCCGCCTCTTAGTCAAGTACCCTTTTGACACCCAAGCCTACCACTTGCATCATACAAAACTTAGACCGACCTTAGGTTGAGAACTTTGCATGTCGCATTCATATCCATGTTAGTATGACAACGTGCTATTTGTGCATTGTGTGGGCGTCTTTGCACGCGTGAATGACTAACCTTGAGTTCTAGCTTTGCCAAAACCATTAGCCTCCAACTAGGAAACCAAACCCCTAGGAACATCATTAAAACTTCATGCATCCAAAATCGCCGATTTAAAGTCTTTTAGGAGTGCCACTCCATTCGATTCAAAACCCTTAAACACGCCTCACGCACAAATGCCAAATTCAAAAGTCAATCCAACGGCGTCATAATGGCGGATTTTCTAGTCCAAATTTCAAGTTCCAAATTCAAAATTCAAATCCATTGGCGTCATAATGCCGGATTTTCTAGTCCAAATTTCAAGTTCCAAATTCAAAATTCAAATCCAACGGCATCATAATGCCGGATTTTCTAGTCCAAATTTCAAGTTCCAAATTCAAAATTCAAATCCAACGGCGTCATAATGCCAGATTTTCTAGTCCAAGTTTCAAGTTCCAAATTCAAAATTCAAATCCAACGACGTCATAATTTTCTAGTCCAAATTTCAAATTCCAAATTCAAAATTCAAAATTCAAATCCAACAGCGTCATAATGCCGGATTTCTCAATTCAAATACTCAAACCTCCTATTCCAACCTCAAAACCTCAAGTTCAAATGTCCAAACTCATGATGGCATAATACCGACTTTTCAATTCAACCTTTCAAACTTCAAGTTCGAATTCCTAAATTCAGTCTTTCAAATTTCAAGCCTATATTCAAAAACTTCAAATTCCAAATCCATGATGGCGTAATGCCGAATTTCCCCGTTCAATTCAAATTCAAAATGCTATGACCAACACCTCAAAATTCCAAGTCCACGGCGGCATAATTCCGGACTTTCAACTTTCAAGTCCCTATTCAAATCCCTTCTTCGAAAAAATCAAAAGTTCCAAATCCAATGCCTCAAATCCATGGAGGTGTAATGTCGGAATTTTCAAGTCCAAGGCCTCATATTCTATACAAAATGCCTCTTGTCCATTTCCAAGTTCGAATTCCGAATCAAATTTGAATCTCAAATTCACTTTCAAACTACAAAAAACTATTGCCTTCCATTGCTCCCAAATACAAAGTTCAAAAACAGTCCACTGGGTTGAAAATCCCCTGAAATAATACAAATTCAATTTCCAAAATTCCTACGGGTTGAAAATCCCCTGAAATAATACAAATTCAATTTCCAAAATTCCTACAGGTTGAAAATCCCCTGAAATAATACAATTTCAATTTCCAAATTCTATAATGGGTTGAAATTCCCCTAAAATAGTCCAAATTCCAATGGGTTGAAAATCCCTAGAAATAGTACAAAATCCAATGGGTTGAAATTCCCCTAAAATAGTCCGTATCCGATTATGGGTTGAAATCCCCTAGAAATAATACAAATTCGATTTCCCCATTCCAAATTCTAACGGGTTGAAATTCCCTTGAAACATTCCAAATTCCAATGGGTTGAAAGTCCCCTAAAATATTCAAGTTCCATTGATGGGTTGAAAATCCCTTGAAATAATCCAAACCTCATGTAAATCCTATTGGGTTGAAAATCCCCTGAAATAATACAAACTCGAATCCGTTGAAAGTCCCTTGAAATAATACAAATTCAATTTCTACAATCTAATCGGGTTGAAATTCCCCTAAAATATTCCATGCTCTATGTTGGGTCGAAACTCCCTTAGAATATACAAACTCCAATGAATCGAAATCCCCTTTCAAAATCCCCTTTCAAAATCCCAAGTTCTAGTACAAGGAGGAGGCCTCCACAAAAGAATGAAGCTCCTTTCAAAAACATTTCCAACGGGTTGTGAATCCCGATACTAGTACAAATCCTTATACAAATTCCTATAGATTGAAGCTCCTTTCAAAAATATTTCCAACGGGTCGTAAATCACGATGCTAGTACAAATCCTTATACAAATACCGATAAATTGAAACTCCTTTTAAATATTTCCAACGGGTTGCAAATCCCAAATACAAATACAAAATCCAAAATCCCGAATCTTCGGAGTGGCACTTAGAGTCAAGTCTAGGTCTCATTCATTGCATGCATATCATATCATGTTTCGGGAAGTCCAAGTTCTAAATTCAAGTCATGTGATAACTAGGTGCTTGGACTCATTCTCTCAAAATCCAATTCAATATGACTTCATTGGCAACGGCTGTAGCAGAGATCTATGAACGTGTGGAAGAAGCTGAGGCTCGCATAAGGGCTCTCGAAGACAATCAGGAAACACTTTTCCATGTTGTGGGTCCTTTCGAGGTAGAGGAAATCCTTCATAACCAGAGGCATGTTCCCTACCTTGTGCAACCAGATGAAAATTCGGCGTCAGGGTTGGTTACCGGATTACCTCAAGAAGACATTTGTGGGATATGGGCCAGCGACGATGAAGACATATACCAGGACCCTCCTATTGAGAACATCTCTGACGATGAATGTCAGGAAATTGTGAATGCCGATTGGTAAGTGGACACTAAGGCAGAGAACAATGTTCAGGTCATGACTCTATCCGGTCGAATTCAAGAGCCAGTCAACAGAATAACACCGGCAACTAATGTCTCTCTACCTACCGAGGAGAATCCTTTGATCAAACAATTGAAGAGTACAAAGGCAGAGGTTAATATTTGGAAACTCATGGCTTCCTCTGTGGAGCATCTCACTGCTCTAATCAATGCTCTTGTCAAGTTGAATGTCACCCCGGAAGTCACTCCTAACGAGTTGGTCGGGTTACTGACAAATCTAGAAGAAGGAATTACCTTTACAAATGAAGACCTCCCACCCGAGGGGGCAAGCCATCACAAGGAGCTATATCTGACTGTTGAATACAAAGACAAAATCATCCCCATGACTCTAGTGGATATAGGTCAGCCATCAATGTGTGTCCTCTCCGCACTGCTGAAAATTTGGGCTTCACTCCTAGCGACTTTTCTAGCTCCTCCCAAGGTGTTCGTGCCTATGACAACACTCGTCGGGAAGCAATGGGAACTCTCACCCTTCTACTCCGAACAGGCCCAATTGAGCGCAAGGTGAGCTTTCAAGTGCTCAACATCAAAGCAAGTTTCAATCTCCTTTTGGGGAGACCCTGGATCCATGACCTCAAAGTTCTGCCATCCTCACTCCACCAGAAAGTTCGGATGGAGGTCCAAGGAAATATCATTACTCTAAATGCATCCCATCTAAGAACCAAGATAGTTGACAAGGCTCTGATATTGATAGAACATGATGACAATGATGAAGACCTTTGGGGGTTCAGTGCTGAAGTAGGAGCCATCGAGTCAAAAATGAATCCCATGGCAAGGCATATGATGATTAAGCGTGGGCGCTTCTTGGGCACTACTCTTCCACCGCCTACCGAGTCTCCTTTCAAGACTCATGGACAGACTAACTATTGTGGTCTGGGATACAAACTGACTAAGTACGACAACAAGAAACAAGAGGCTAAGCTAAGGGCCCGTCGAGCTGGTAATGATCAATTCAAAGTACCTCCCCATCAGCGTAAACTCAACGGGCAGTTCATAAAAGAAGGAGAGGATGACTTGTACTTTGACTTTCCAGAGCCTTTCTATTATACTACAAAACGGGACCTCTACCCTGGATTCGAGATCTTTCAAGACTGTCACTTCCTCGAGGATGCCCCTCCAATACAAAACAAGGCTACCCCTGAATGCCTTGATTCATCAGCTTTTGGTCTCTTGTTCGGCCAAGAAGTAACACCAATCATTTCTGAAGATACTGTGGTTCAAATGATCACTCAAATCAAAGATTTTGACCCATCTAAGCTTATTTCTCCCAGTGAGAAGATGGTCAATGGTTGGAGGAAGTCCCTCAAGATCACTACTCCAAATGGCAAAATGTTCAAGATTACTGTGGGCGAAGGATCTATGATGAGAGAGTCCGAGTCAGAGGATGAGTCCGGATCTGAGTCTAGTGATGAGTCTAAGAATCTAGGGCTATAGTCTTGCATCAATCAAGAGCCTCTAAAGGCCGAACTTCAAGTTAAAGTTGTCGATGTAATGATTGCTAATTTCAATAATACTTCAATTTCCTCCTACTCTTCAAGTCTAAATTCAAAACACACTTCTAATCAAAACCACTTTGCTTCACAAGAAACTGACTTTGAAATCTTAAAAGCTATTGAAAATCATGAAAACAGGACGCCCATAATTGAGGAAACGGAAAAGGTTAACCTTTCTAACAGTAGTGATCCAAAACTAGTTCAGATTTGTTTGACTCTATCTCAAGCAAAGCGCGATGATCTTATCAAGCTACTTTCAGATTACATAGACGTCTTCGCATAGTCTTATCATGATATGTCAGCGGTTGATCCAAGCATTGGTCAGCATACAATTCCCCTCATCCCAGGCTCAGAGCCCTGTTAGGTTATGATACATATGACATTAAATAGATCATGCGGAAACAACCATTAACCCAGGACAACATATTATTTACACATAATCATATAGCATAATTTAGATGCATACTCTTTGTTGCGTGCCCTCCCTAGCTGCGCCCGAACCGAACAAGAACAAGTCTTTAGGACTCCAAGTGTCGTCCCTCCGCAGATAGTCCACAGCACGTCCGGATCCGCCTTAAGATTGACCAACTAGAATCGCCCTTAAGGTACTAGAAAATTTCGGCAATTTGAGCAAGATGTGTGTTTGAATTTTCTCTCAAAAACTCACTTTGAATACTTTGAAAACTTGTTATAAATTGTGAGCCCTAGCCTCATATTTATAGGGGTATGGAAAGGGAATCGAAATCCTATTCAGATACAAATTAATTAAACCTAGAATCCTACAAGAACTCTAATTTAATTAATTTATCAAATAGAAATAGGAATTTAATCATTAACCGAACTCTGCATGTTTTAGGAAACGTGCACGAACACAAACACTTGCACACACACGCACGGCTGCCACGATGGGCCCCATGCGTGCGCGCGAGCAGCAGCCCACACAGCGCCCGCGCGCGCTGCGCGCTGCGCGTGCTGTGCGCGCTGTGCGCGCTGTGCAGCCTGCTGGGCCTGGCCTTGCGCTGGGCCTGGCGTGGCTATTTGTGCGGCGCGCTTGGCTTGCTGGGCGATGGCCTGGCTTCGTGCTGGGCCTCGTCCGGCAGGCCTCGTCCGATGCTTATTCGTACGATGCGCTTCCGATTAAATTTTCCGATTCCGGAATTCATTTCCGATACGAACAATATTTAATATTTCCGATTCCGGAATTAATTTCCGTTTCGAACAAATATTTAATATTTCCGTTTCCGGAATTATTTTCCGATTCCGGTAATATTTCCGATTCTGACAATATTTCCGTTTCCGGCAATATTTCCGATTCTGGCAATATTTCCATTTCCGATAATATTTTCCGATACGTACCATGTTTCCGTTTCCGGCAACATCTACGACTTGGATAATATTTATATTTTCGATACGATCCATATTTCCGTTTCCGGCAATATCATCGTTTCCGGAGTATTCATTTCTTGCCTGTGACGATCTTAGCTCCCACTGAAACCAAGATCCGTCGGTTCCGAATATTCATAGATGGAGTATTTAATGCCATTAAATACTTGATCCGTTTACGTACTATTTGTGTGACCCTACGGGTTCAGTCAAGAGTAAGCTGTGGATTAATATCATTAATTCCACTTGAACTGAAGCGGCCTCTAGCTAGGCATTCAGCTCACTTGATCTCACTGAATTATTAACTTGTTAATTAATACTGAACCGCATTTATTAGACTTAACATAGAATGCATACTTGGACCAAGGGCATTATTTCCTTTAGTCTCCCACTTGTCCTTAGGGACAAGTGTGCATTTCCTAATTCCTTTGTCGCTCGATGCTTGCTCTTGAACATAAGGTAAGAGTTGTCATCCTTATTATGTCCAGAGGTGTTCCTCGGTTTCAGAGTTCAACTGATCAAATAAACAGATAATCATAGCCTATGATTCATCCGAGCACGGCCATGCATTTCACAGTTTCTAGCTCTCCGAGTGGCCTTGTACAACTTTTAAGCATCTCATCCCGATTTATGGGAGGACAATCCCAATCTTGCGATCTTGAGATTAGACTTCGTTTGATAGGTGATTACCTGAGCGTTGCCTTTATAGCCTCCTTTTACGGTGCGACGGTTGGTCAACGTCAAAGCAACCAGTTCTCAAACAAGTAATCTCAAATCACTCAGGTATTGAGGATTTAGTGTCTAATAATTTAATGAAATTTACTTATGACAGATTTTCATCTCTTACAGTAAAGTTTCATAGGTCTTGTCCGATACTAGTCTTCCCAAAGTAAGTATCTATGCAAATGATTATGACATTGCCATGTCCACATAGTTCAAGAAACAGAACTACTAGTCATCTTGCATTCTAATCGTCTAACGTTTTCTATGCGTCCAATTTTATAGAAAACTCCGATTAGGGACCATTTTCAACCTTTGACATTCAAGTTCACTTGATAGACATTTCTTAGTCACAGGACTGGTCCTGACAGTCTATCTTGAATATATCGTCAAATTGAAGGGACTCATCATTTAATAAACCACAAATTAAATGGAAAAATGAATTCTTTTCATTTATTGTGAATGATTAACCAATAATGTTTTACAAAGATTTAAACTCTAAAACTTTAAAACATTAAACAGAGACATCAAAGCCATTCTCCAATATGCTTGATTCCCATAGCTGCAGTATGCGAGTTGTGCTTCGCCTGCGGCAGAGGTTTAGTTAATGGATCTGATATGTTGTCATCAGTTCCAATTTTGCTTATCTCGACTTCTTTTCTTTCAACGAACTCTCGTAGAAGGTGAAATCTACGAAGTACATGCTTGACTCTCTGGTGGTGTCTAGGCTCTTTTGCCTGTGCAATAGCTCCGTTATTATCACAATACAGGGCTATTGGTCCTTTAATGGAGGGGACTACACCAAGTTCTCCTATGAACTTCCTTAGCCATATAGCTTCCTTTGCTGCTTCATGTGCAGCAATGTACTCCGCTTCAGTTGTAGAATCCGCAATGGTGCTTTGCTTAGCACTTTTCCAGCTTACTGCTCCTCCGTTGAGGCAGAAGACAAACCCAGACTGTGATCTAAAATCATCTTTGTCGGTTTGGAAACTTGCGTCCGTATAGCCTTTAACAATTAATTCATCATCTCCACCATAGACCAGGAAGTCATCTTTGTGCCTTTTCAGGTACTTCAGAATATTCTTGGCAGCAGTCCAATGCGCCTCTCCTGGGTCTGACTGGTATCTGCTCGTAGCACTGAGTGCGTACGCAACATCCGGGCGTGTACATATCATAGCATACATTATTGAACCAATCAATGATGCATATGGAATCCCATTCATTCGTCTACGCTCATCAAGTGTTTTTGGGCACTGAGTCTTGCTTAGAGTCATTCCATGAGACATGGGTAGGTAGCCTCGCTTGGAGTCCGCCATCTTGAACCTATCAAGCACCTTATTGATATAAGTGCTTTGACTAAGTCCAATCATCTTTTTAGATCTATCTCTGTAAATCTTGATGCCCAATATGTACTGTGCTTCTCCTAGATCCTTCATCGAAAAACATTTCCCAAGCCAAATCTTGACAGAGTTCAACATAGGAATGTCATTTCCGATAAGCAATATGTCGTCGACATATAATACTAGGAAAGCAATTTTGCTCCCACTGACCTTCTTGTATACACAAGATTCGTCTGCGTTCTTGATGAAACCAAAGTCACTGACTGCTTCATCAAAACGTATATTCCAGCTCCTGGATGCCTGCTTCAATCCGTAGATTGACTTCTTTAGCTTGCATACCTTTTTAGCATTCTTTGGATCCTCAAAACCTTCAGGCTGTGTCATAAACACAGTTTCTGTTAAAACGCCGTTTAAGAAAGCAGTTTTGACATCCATCTGCCATATTTCGTAATCGTAATATGCAGCGATTGCTAACATTATTCGAATAGACTTTAGCATTGCAACTGGTGAAAAGGTTTCATCGTAATCCACAGCGTGGACTTGCCTGTAACCTTTTGCGACCAATCTAGCTTTGAAAACTTCAAGTTTCCCATCCTTGTCCTTTTTCAGTTTGAAAACCCATTTGCTTCCAATGGCTTGGTAGCCATCTGGCAATTCGACCAAATCCCATACTTGGTTTTCAGACATGGAGTCTAATTCAGATTGCATGGCTTCTTGCCACTGCTTGGAGCTAGGGCTCGTCATAGCTTGCTTGTAAGTCGCAGGTTCATCACTTTCAAGTAATAGAACGTCATAGCTCTCGTTCGTCAAAATACCTAAGTACCTTTCCGGTTGAGATCTATATCTTTGCGATCTACGCGGGGTAACATTTCTAGATTGACCATGATTCTCACCAGATTCTTCTAAAGATCTCTGAGTTTCATCCTGAATGTCATCTTGAGCATTCTCTAGAGTTTGTTGTTCGACTCGAATTTCTTCGAGGTCTACTTTTCTCCCACTTGTCATTTTGGAAATGTGATCCTTCTCCAAAAAGACACCATCTCGAGCAACAAACACTTTGTTCTCAGATGTATTGTAGAAGTAATACCCCTTTGTTTCCTTTGGATAGCCCACAAGGATACATTTGTCAGATTTTGGATGAAGTTTGTCTGAAATTAATCGTTTGACGTATACTTCACATCCCCAAATCTTAAGAAAAGACACATTTGGAGGCTTTCCAAACCATAATTCGTATGGAGTCTTTTCGACAGCTTTAGACGGAGCTCTATTTATAGTGAGTGCAGCTGTATTTAGTGCATGTCCCCAAAATTCTAATGGAAGTTCGGCCTGACCCATCATTGACCTGACCATGTCTAGCAAGGTTCTGTTCCTCCGTTCCGACACACCGTTCCATTGTGGTGTTCCAGGAGGAGTCAATTCTGATAGAATTCCACATTCTTTCAGATGGTCATCAAATTCATAGCTCAGATATTCACCGCCTCTATCAGACCGCAGTGCCTTAATCTTCTTGCCTAATTGATTCTCTACTTCACTCTAAAATTCCTTGAATTTGTCAAAGGATTCAGACTTATGCTTCATTAGGTAGACATAACCATACCTACTGAAGTCATCAGTGAAAGTGATAAAGTAGCTGAAACCACCTCTAGCATTTGTACTCATTGGTCCACATACATCTGTATGGATTAAACCCAATAGTTCATTTGCTCTTTCTCCAACTTTAGAGAAAGGTTGCTTTGTCATTTTGCCAAGTAAACATGATTCGCATTTACCATAATCCTCTAAGTCAAATGGTTCTAGAATTCCTTCCCTTTGAAGTCTTTCTAAGCGTTTCAAGTTTATATGGCCTAATCGACAATGCCACAGATAGGTGAGATCTGAATCATCCTTTTTGGCCTTTTTGGTATTTATGTTATATACTTGTTTGTCGTGGTCTAATAAATAAAGTCCATTGACTAATCTAGCAGATCCATAAAACATCTCTTTAAAATAAAACGAACAACTATTGTCTTTTATTAAAAAGGAAAATCCCTTAGCATCTAAGCAAGAAACTGAAATGATGTTTTTAGTAAGACTTGGAACATGGAAACATTCTTCCAGTTCCAAAACTAGCCCGGAGGGCAACGACAAATAGTAAGTTCCTACGGCTAATGCAGCAATCCGTGCTCCATTTCCCACTCGTAGGTCGACTTCACCCTTGCTTAACTTTCTACTTCTTCTTAGTCCCTGTGGATTGGAACATAAGTGTGAGCCACAACCTGTATCTAATACCCAAGAAGTTGAATTAGCAAGTATACATTCTATAACGAAAATACCTGAAGATGGAACGACTGTTCCGTTCTTCTGATCTTCCTTTAGCTTCAAGCAATCTCTCTTCCAATGCCCCTTCTTCTTGCAGTAGAAGCATTCGGATTCAGAAGTGGGTTGACTGACCTTCCTCTTTGCAGATTTGGCGCCAGTTTGCTTAGTTGGGCTGGCCTTGTTGCCACCTTTCTTAGCATTCCTCTTCTTTCCAGATTTCTTGAACTTGCCCCCACGCACCATAAGCACATCCTGCTTATCACTTTTGAGCGTCTTTTCAGCGGTCTTCAGCATACCGTGAAGCTCAGTGAGCGTTTTGTCCAGACTATTCATACTGTAGTTCAGTTTGAACTGATCATACCCGCTATGAAGAGAATGGAGGATGGTGTCTATAGCCATTTCCTGAGAAAATTGCTGATCCAGCCGACTCATATTCTCAATGAGTCCAATCATTTTGAGAACATGTGGACTTACGGGCTCGCCTTTCTTAAGCTTGGTCTCAAGAATTTGCCTATGAGTCTCGAATCTTTCGACTCGAGCCAGATCTTGGAACATGTTCTTCAACTCACTGATGATTGTGAAAGCATCTGAGTTGATGAACGTTTTCTGCAGATCCGCACTCATGGTGGCGAGCATTAGACATTTCACATCCTTGTTGGCATCAATCCAACGATTGAGGGCTGCCTGAGTGACCCCGTCGCCTGCAGCTTCGGGCATCGCCTCATCTAGGACATACTCCTTTTCTTCCTGCATAAGAACTATTTGCAAGTTCCTTTGCCAGTCAAGGAAGTTTTTCCCGTTCAACTTCTCCTTTTCGAGAATTGATCGAATGTTGAATGAATTGTTGTTTGCCATGTTAAAAACTACAATTGAAAAGAATAAACAAATAAATAACCATTCACAGTTTCTCTTAATAAACTTAAATTCTAGCATACATGCATAATTCAATGTTTATTAAGCATTTTATTCAAATTATGTGTTCCGGCAGGTGTGAATAAAATGATTCCAAGATCCTAAAATCATTGAAGAACTAAGCACAGTTTGTCGACTTAATCCTAGAACATCTTAGGTAAGCAAAAGCCTTTTGCTAATAGTCTAGAAACTATTCTTGGTTGATAGGTACGTCTAAGAACTTATTAGGTAAACCTATCGAATTTGCCACGACATAAAAGGACTCCTTACTTATATCGTTGAGTTTCACCAAAACTAACATGTACTCACAATTATTTGTGTACCTTGCCCCTTTAGGACCAATAAGTAACACCTCGCTGAGCGAAAACTATTACTAGATTGATGTAAAGGATATCCAAGCAAGTGTATATTTTGGCATGGCACCTTTTAACTCAATTTTTAAGTTTGGAACTTAAGGCTCTTACTATGTTGGTTAGATTTTAAGTGAACTAAAATCCTTAATCATGCAACATAATCAAGCTTTTGATCTCATGCATTTTAAGACATATTTAAAAGCAATAAATAACTTAAAACATGCATAAGATATTTGTGATCTAGTATGGCCCGACTTCATCTTGAAGCTTTGACTTCAAAGTCCGTCTTGAAAATCTCCGTGGGAGGCACCATTTTCTTCAAATAGGATAAGCTATAACTAATTACAACTATTTGATGGTTCGCAGACCATATTTGAATTGAAAAATAACTTTGGTACTTTAGACCAATTACATTCAAATTAATGGTACGCAGACCATATTTTCTATCCTATTTGGGCCATACTAGTCACTTCATAACCTGCAAAACAGTACATATACAATATATACCATTCACCCATTCATTATCATGAATGGCCCACATAGCTGGTTAGTAAAACACATTATGCATCACGTAAACATTTGCAGCAATTAATCAAGGGCACCAATAATCTACCAATTATTCAGTCCTTATTAATTCTAATCAAGTTGTTTTAACCTTAAGGATTTGTAGACCTAATCAAGAGTTTATGACTAAAATACGCTCCCACTTAAACCAATAAATTCATATGCTTTACTGATTTTAAACATAAAAATGTATTTCTAGTCTAACCGGAAACATACAAATTTAATTAAAATTTAAAGCTCATATAAATTTATAATTGAATCCAAAAAGTTTAATTTAATTTCAGTCGTATTTAAATTAATTCATGATTTTAATTTTAGTAAAATAATTAGAATAAATAAAATTTATTATAATTACAATATTCAAAATTAAAATCCAAGAAAATAATTTAAATTATTAATTTTAAAATTAATTAAAATTACGTGAACTGGAATTTTCAAATTAAACATTCGAAACGATCTTTAATCGTAACGCAAACACCCTACGCGTTGCACGCCCATGGGCCGCACGCACACAGCCATTGCTGGCCATGTGCGCGCAGCCCATGCGCTCGTCGCATAGCTGCTGCATCCCCATCGCAAGCCTCCGCACGCATTGGTGCTCGCTGCGCGCGCCAGCGCTCATCGCACGCGAGCTATCGCTCGCAGTGCGCGCGCGACATCGCTCGATGGGCGCGCGACATCGCTCGCTGGGCGCGCGACATCGCTCGCTGGGCGCGCGACATCGCTCGCTGGGCGCGCGACATCGCTCGCTGGGCGCGCGACATCGCTCGCTGGGCGCGCGATATCGCTCGCTGGGCGCGCGAGCCATCGCTGGCTGGGCGCGCGACATCGCTCGCTGGGCGGGCGACATCGCTTGCTGTGCGCGCGAGTAATGCTGGGCGCAGCGCTCGTGGCACGCGAGCTTGCGCTCGCTGCGCGCGAGGCTGCGCGCTCTTGTGCGAGGCAGCGCGCGTTGTGGCGTAGCTCGCTTGCTGCCCACACGCGACTGCCTTGGCTCGCCCTTCGCCCATGCCCATTCGTCCATTGCTCGTGGCATACGACACAAGGCAGGGCTGCTGCCTTGTGCTCGTGCACTACGCCCTTGCTCATTGCATTCGTGCCGCACGGGCGACGAGCTCCCTTGCTCGTCGTCGCATGCCCGCATTATACAACACCCCTTAAGGGTAACACGAAGCGTCCATTGCTTCGTGCGTGCAAGTTTTATGAACGAATCGCATAAAATTTAAAATTTATATTTAAAATTAATGACAAATTAATAAATAATATTAATTTCATAATTTTAGGGCGAAAAAATCGAAAATTTATTATCCAATTGATTTCCGATTGTTATGGATTCAAGTCTAGGTCATAAAAATTTAAAATTTATCATAAATTTACAATTTTTATGGTGGTTTTTAATCATAGGTTTCTAATTAAATTACAATTAATTATGAAAATCAAATTAATTCTAAATTATTCTAATTTTCAACAAATTAATCATAATTACAAATTAGATTGCATAATTAACAAGACTAGGCATTCAAACTTGTTAAACATATGCAGTAGGTCAATCAAAAATTCAAGATTTATCAACAAGAATCGCAAATATTTAATTTAACATCTTAAATTTACGAAATTTTGCATTCGAAAAACTAAAACCTTCGAAAAGTCATAGTTAGGCTTCGAATTTGAGAATTCTGGGTTCGGCAGAAAAATACTACTTTTGTCAAAATTTTAGAATGCCTTTTACATGCGGAATTGACACAAAAATCACTCAATTCGGATGAGTAACGAAGAAACTGCCGAAAAACTGCGTACGTATAATTAAATAAACGCAATTTGCAATTAATTAACAATTACGAAAATTAATCACCCCTTTTAATTCTTGCAAATTTGTAATATTTAACCATGTTCATGCAATTTAGATTATGAAAATAATAAGG
Organism: Spinacia oleracea; assembly: GCF_020520425.1. Lineage (NCBI taxonomy): Eukaryota > Viridiplantae > Streptophyta > Magnoliopsida > Caryophyllales > Amaranthaceae > Spinacia > Spinacia oleracea. The sequence continues at coordinate 145,763,960 of NC_079490.1, read as the reverse complement.
GGCTCGTGATACCACTGTTAGGTTATGATACATATGACATTACATAGATCATGCGGAAACAACCATTAACCCAGGACAACATATTATTTACACATAATCATATAGCATAATTTAGATGCATACTCTTTGTTGCGTGCCCTCCCTAGCTGCGCCCGAACCGAACAAGAACAAGTCTTTAGGACTCCAAGTGTCGTCCCTCCGCAGATAGTCCACAGCACGTCCGGATCCGCCTTAAGATTGACCAACTAGAATCGCCCTTAAGGTACTAGAAAATTTCGGCAATTTGAGCAAGATGTGTGTTTGAATTTTCTCTCAAAAACTCACTTTGAATACTTTGAAAACTTGTTATAAATTGTGAGCCCTAGCCTCATATTTATAGGGGTATGGAAAGGGAATCGAAATCCTATTCAGATACAAATTAATTAAACCTAGAATCCTACAAGAACTCTAATTTAATTAATTTATCAAATAGAAATAGGAATTTAATCATTAACCGAACTCTGCATGTTTTAGGAAACGTGCACGAACACAAACACTTGCACACACACGCACGGCTGCCACGATGGGCCCCATGCGTGCGCGCGAGCAGCAGCCCACACAGCGCCCGCGCGCGCTGCGCGCTGCGCGTGCTGTGCGCGCTGTGCGCGCTGTGCAGCCTGCTGGGCCTGGCCTTGCGCTGGGCCTGGCGTGGCTGTTTGTGCGGCGCGCTTGGCTTGCTGGGCGATGGCCTGGCTTCGTGCTGGGCCTCGTCCGGCAGGCCTCGTCCGATGCTTATTCGTACGATGCGCTTCCGATTAAATTTTCCGATTCCGGAATTCATTTCCGATACGAACAATATTTAATATTTCCGATTCCGGAATTAATTTCCGTTTCGAACAAATATTTAATATTTCCGTTTCCGGAATTATTTTCCGATTCCGGTAATATTTCCGATTCTGACAATATTTCCGTTTCCGGCAATATTTCCGATTCTGGCAATATTTCCATTTCCGATAATATTTTCCGATACGTACCATGTTTCCGTTTCCGGCAACATCTACGACTTGGATAATATTTATATTTCCGATACGATCCATATTTCCGTTTCCGGCAATATCATCGTTTCCGGAGTCTTCATTTCTTGCCTGTGACGATCTTAGCTCCCACTGAAACCAAGATCCGTCGGTTCCGAATATTCATAGATGGAGTATTTAATGCCATTAAATACTTGATCCGTTTACGTACTATTTGTGTGACCCTACGGGTTCAGTCAAGAGTAAGCTGTGGATTAATATCATTAATTCCACTTGAACTGAAGCGGCCTCTAGCTAGGCATTCAGCTCACTTGATCTCACTGAATTATTAACTTGTTAATTAATACTGAACCGCATTTATTAGACTTAACATAGAATGCATACTTGGACCAAGGGCATTATTTCCTTCAAGCCCATCAAGCAGAAACTCCGTCGCATGAAACCGGATGTTTCCCTCAAAATTCAAGAAGAAGTCCCTAAGCAGCTAGAGGCTGGGTTAATTCGAGAAGCCAAGTATCCGGAATGGATTGCAAATGTCGTCCCGGTTCCAAAGAAAGACGGCAAAGTACGGATGTGCGTTGATTACAGAGATATTAAGAGGGCTAGCCCTAAAGACGGTTTTCCATTGCCTCACATATCTTGGTCGATAACACCGCAAATCATGCCTTACTCTCTTTTATGGACGGGTATGCGGGCTACAATCAGATTCCATGGAAGAGGAAGATATGGAGAAGATAACCTTCATCACTTAGTGGGGTACATATTGCTACACAGTTATGCCGTTCGGACTGAAGAACGCGGGGGCTACGTATCAAAGAACAGCCACAACCATTATGAGCGACATGATTCACAGAGAAATTGAGGTATATGTCGACAACATGATCGTTAAATCCAAAGAGCGACATGAGCATACAACAGTACTTCGAAAATTCTTCAATGGGCTCAGGCAATACAATATAAGGCTCAATCCTCAAAAATGTGCATTCGGGGTAACGTCAAGCAAGTTGCTCGGGTATGTCATCAGCTCTCGGGGCATCGAGGCTGATCCTTCAAAAATCAAGGCCATTCTAGATATGAAACTGCCAGCAAATTAGAAAGAAATTCGGGGGTTCCTTGGCAGATTGCAATATATCATTAGTTTCATCTCAAAGCTCACTATGATCTATGAACCAGTATTTTGAAAACTCCGCAAGAGTAAGCCCAAGGTATGGGACGAAGACTGTCAACATGCATTTAATGCCATCAAAGACTACCTTTCCAATCCACCAGTGTTAAAGTTGGCAATGCCGGGGGCACCCCTCAGGCTTTACCTTACAACAACTGATTCAGCAGTAGGGGCCATGCTTGCCTAGGAGATTGAAGGAAAATAAAATGTCGTACATTACATAAGCAAGAAGCTGCTCGAGAACGAAACTATATATACTCAACTCGAAAGGCTCAGTATTGCCCTGGTTTGGGCCACAAAGAAACTACGGCACTACATGCTCTCCCATACAGTGTATGTAATTAGCAAAGCGGATCCTCTCAAGTACCTATTTGAAAAGCCAGCTCTCAACGGACGGTTGTCCAAAAGGTTGGTCATGTTAGCGGAATTCGATCTCAAGTACATTCCTCAAAAATCTATCAAGGGTTTAGCGGTCTCAGACTTCCTAGCCGACTGTCCCATTGAGGTAGAAGAGGAAGATTATGACTTACCCGATGAGAAAATTCTAATGACAAGCGATGACAGTTGGTCGCTGCACTTTGACGGTGCCTCAATCAGAACGGATGTGGTGTTGGAGTGACTCTAGTAGCCCCGGACGGCACTCACATTCCTATATCAGCAAAATTGCAATTCAAAGTCACGAGCAATGCGGCAGAATATGAAGCATGCATTATGGGCCTGGAAGCCGCCTTAGCATTGAGTGTCCAGAAACTTCGAGTGTACGGGGATTCTTCCCTAATCATCAATCAAATTTCCGGTAAGTGGAAAGTTAGGAGCGAAAGCTTGGCCCCATACCAGTCCTATCTTGACAAGGTGTCTGAGCAAGTAGAAGAGATTCGCTACACATACCTCCCAAGAGAGGAGAATCAATTCGCCGACGCACTGGCAAAACTGGCATCAATAATCAACATTCCAAATGGCATGGCTGAAATGCCACTTACAATTGAAACACGTCAAAAAGCAGCATATGTCCATGCTATTGACGACCTCGAGCCTGACAAGGATGAGCCTTGGTTTACAGACATTCAAAGGTATCTACAAAACTCTGAGTATCCCCCGCACTTTTCAAGCAAGAGTCAAAGAGCTTTACGCCTAAAATCAGCCAATTTCGTCATAGAAGACGGCGTTCTATACAAGAGGTCCTCTAGCGGCCCCAATCTTCGATGTGTCGACAAGAACGAAGCACAAAGAGTCATGGACACCGTGCATGCCGGAGTCTGTGGTACCCACATGAATGGGAAGATGTTGGCCCTCAAAGTCATCAGGGCACGTTATTACTGGACCACCCTCGAACGGGATTGTTACTTCTTTGTCAAGAAATGTCCTACCTGCCAAAAGTGTACGAATCTGAAGCACATTCCCCCATCCGTTGTAACGCCGCACAAATCTTCATCAATAAATCAACTTTTCATGCAAAATAAAAAATCGTAGCCCCAAACTCTCACAAGGAGAGAGATAAAACCCAATAAATGGGTACGAAGACTCTCCAATGGGGAGAGAATGAAGTTTTTATTCCGAACATGAAATCAAAAGCTAGAAAAAGCAAGAAAAATAGGGGCTTACCATCAACCTAATGGTTAGTGGGCCCCTAGAAAATTAAAGGAGGAAGAGAGAAAGGAGAGAAAAAAAGAAGAGGAGCGGCAATTTTTTTTTTTAGATTAATAGTTAAGTCTTAAATAAATATTTTAAATTTTTTTGGATTTTACAATACATCCTATCAACAATTTTTTTATACCCGCATACGTTTAGAGATGTCGTGAACACTAAATCATTAATTAGCAAAAAAATTAAATGTTAAGTTCATATGCTTTTGGGTTGGGGGGGGGTGTGTGTGAAACTTATTTGCTTATTTGGTGGGAGGGTGGAGAATATTTTATGAACATGATAAATTATACAAAGTAATACCGAAAAAAAGCCATCAAACATAAAAGTAAAAAAAATAAGGTGAATTTTTTTAAAAGGAAATGAGGAAAGATATTTAGTTATAAAAATGACATGTGGAAGAAGGGAAGCTGTTAATATAAAAAGAAAAGAAAAAGGCCAAATCCCAAATCTTATGAATATGGCAAATCATAAGGAGTGAAGGAAAGTATAAAAAGGAATGGAAAAAGTAAAAAAGGCAGGGTTGTAGGATTGAACAAGCAACTACGTTGAGAACATTTTTGTAACTATCATTCCGCTTTAACCACTGCGCTAAAGTGAGTTCATTTCAAAATTTTGTTTATTTTGCCTATAACATATTGCAGGGTATAATTTGGGCCCCTTCACGCCCTAGGCGCTAGGCCGTTGCACCTCTCACCTAGGCCCAAGGTCGGTGCTGATTATAAAACATCTATATGGATCCTCATTATTTATCTATATGGCAGAAGAATTTTTTTTATTTCTAAAATAAGTCGTAAGTCCTATTTCTTATTCGTCGGATTTTAATGATAACCTATGTGACATTTTAGTATTTCATGTATTTCTAAAATAAGTCGCAAATCCTATTTCTCATTGATCGAATTTTTTTTAAGGACATTGATTGGATTCTAACTATAAGCCGATAACCTATGTGGCGTTGTAGTATCTCATGAAATATTACCACTATATACTTTCGATGTCCCTTTTTGTTTGTTCCATTTGCCGTTTTAGTCCGTCCTAAAAGACTGCTCCATCACCGTAAAAGCTCATGGGATCACAACTTTACTATCACATGCCACCATTATTGTCTTATCTCTTCTCAATTCCACACAACCAATTCTTAATAAAGAAACTAGATTAGGTCCCGTGCACGCATGAATAATCAAAAATCATTATTTGACCATCACTTTTATAAAATACTTAACTGAAATATTTATCCCTTAAAGATAATGTGTGATTAATAAATCTTGAACATATTCATTTAATCCTCTTATAAAATTTTCTCTCTAATACATATTACGTATTTTAGATGTTGAATACTATTATATACTTCCTCCATTTTTTAATAATTGCACCATCTTGGTTTTAGCACTATTCACATATTCTTATATAGTTATTTTTTGTGATTTATATTAAAAGAAAAATATATTCATGTGGGATCTTGTTAGATTCGTCTCGAAATATACTTTCAAATCATCAAATTTTTATAATTTTTTAAAATGTATAATGAGAGATATTAGTGGTTAAAATAGTGCATTGGCAAGCGTGAAATCAAATATGGTGCAATTAAAAAAAATGGAGGAAGTATATTGTTTTCTATACATAGTAGTTTTACAAAAGGAGAGTAAATAAAATAATAAATAAAAGTGGATATTTTTTTAGAAAAATATTTTTTGGCGAGAAAATTTTTCATCAGGAAATGACATGTGTCATTCCTGGTGTCTGTTTTAATATAACTAGATTTTTGGCCCGTACGATGTACGGGCTATGCATAACATAAGGTAACGTAAGGCACCAATGAATGATAAAAATGTAATTTTTGATAATTTATTTTATACTTCGTGTATATTAGCGGTAGCAATGGTATACAATACGTACATACATTTGCAACCTTTTTATTTTCTAAATTTTCTATCCGCCAAATAGTATTATACCAAAAGATATTGCTACACATTATAAGTAACACGTTACGTATAATACGTTAAATTATGCATATATACCAAGTGGTTTGTTAAGGGATTAACCGATTTTCGCGTTGAAGTTTAGAGTACAAAATTATCAAATTATGTTTTGCTTAAATCCAAAAGTAATATCGCCCGTTTTAGTCGTGTGTAGCCGCTGCAAGTACTACATTTATCATTATCAAATTTATTAAATTTCACAATTCACATGTTTTGCATGTTAACGCAACAATATCGATAAATTTCATAATTTGTTATATTTAAAACAATGCATCTAGATAGTGAACCGAACCACGGAAAAATAGGAAATTAGGGGATCCTTAACAACATATTAATATCATTTCTCGTATATTCCAAAATCTTGCAATTTCTACAGCAACATACAATTCTTTGCTAAGACATCTCAATTGAGTCCAAGTCATGTATTGTCAATTTGGCAAAATCCTTTATTATGCAAACAAAGCCAAAGTTTTCCTATAATTAACGGTATTACATTAAAATTAAAACATTAAAATCTTCCCTCAAAAACTAAAGCATCGAACTCAAATAATCAAATAAGCAAAAAAATCAAAATGAGAAGTACAAAATTTAAACAATTGACATTGATATTTAGGAAATTAGAAGAGGAATTTTATCACAAGATTTCTAATCCTTTGTTCTAGATATTGGAGTATGATTAAAAAAAAGGAAAAATCTAATGAAATAGGAAAAAAAATTCTTTCATTTACATGACCAACAAATAAAAAATAATTTATACATAGTGGATGACGTGCATAGCTACAATAGGGAAATGCTCCAAAATCATCCACGCCCTTTGTCCTATTACTCTTCAATTCTCTACAATACTTCTCCTTAAAAGAGAAAAAATTATATGGTTTATCAATAATACGAAAGGTTGATATAAGAATTTTTTTTTAATAACATGCATGAATAAATCTTGAACTTTTGACTTTGAGGTAGAAATGATTCTAACCGAATTTGCCAAAGCCAGTTAAATATAAATTGGAAAGGTAAAATCAAAATTAAGAATTGTTATTGAGAACTAAAATATCCAATTATTTAAGTGACAAACTTTAAAGTAATTTATGGATGAAGTATGTTACAGGGAGAATATGAAGCCCAAGAGGCACTGTAATTAAAATATCAAATAGAGAATGTGAAGAGCACGCTAGAAGTGCATTGAATCACTGGCCACTTAAAAGAGAGTTGAAAAACACGTGGCAAACAATATAGTAGAGTGACACATGGCAACCAGAAGTAGATTGACAAATGGCAACCAAAAGTAGACTGATACATGACAAAGAATGGTAATTGGTTTTGCTTTTTAAATACTAGGTATTGATGATTGATTGATGTAATGTAATGTAATAGATAGATAGCCTTCGAGTGCAACCTTTCAATCCAATCTTAGTTAGTCATATTAATAGAATGATTAGAAAAAGGGAGAAGATTCTCCTATTTGGCCAAAAGACTTGGGGGACTATTAGTCGGAAAAAGTGGCTAACTCAAGGAGACAGAAGCTCTAGATTTTTTCATCATAGAATGAAAAAGAAAATAGCTAGTAAAACTATCTATAGATTAAGAGATGAGAATGATATTTGGCACGACGAGAAAGATGAAGTTAAAAATCTCCTAATTAGTTCTTTTAAAGCTAGATTTAAATCCGATCATACCAACCCAAGACAAATTGACATTTCTTTTGTTGAACCCATTGTTCAACCGGAAGACCACAACATGCTCCTAGCCCAAGTTACTAATGAAGAAATTAAAAATGCATTTTTTGATATGAACCCTCATAAAGCCCCTGGATCAGATGGTTTTGGAGCGAAATTTTTCCATTCGTACTGGTCAATTATTGAGAAAGATGTATGTTTAGCCATTAATAGTTTCTTTCACCATGGTCGTCTACCTCTCTCTCTAAACCACACTCTTATCACATTGATTCCCAAGACTGAGATGTCAGAAACCCCTAATCACTTCCGACCAATCAGTTTAGTCAATACGATTTATAAAGCAATCTCAAAATTTTTAGTCAATTGCTTATGTCCAATTCTAACAAAAAATGTAAGCCCGCTCCAAAATGCTTTTACTCCAGATAGATCGATCCATGATAACCTGCTTATAGTCCAAGAAACCCTAAATACTTTCCAAAAATCGAAAAATAAAACTGGTTGGTGTGCTCTCAAACTTGATATGGAAAAGGCATACGATAGAATGGAATGGGATTTCCTCTGGGAATGCCTTAAAGCCTTTGGTTTTCCACAAAAATGGATAGATTGGGTACACGAATGTGTTACAAAAGTCTCATACTCCCTAAAAATTAATGGTACATCAACTGAGTGGTTTAGACCCTCTCGTGGATTTCGACAAGGGGATCCCCTCTCCCCTTACCTATTTATTTTATGTATGGAGGTCCTTATTCGTAAACTAGCCATTGAGAGCCTTAAACCAAAGGCAGGAATAGGTTTCAAAATTTGCCCCCGCTCTTTTAATATCCCATGCCTTTTATTTGGTGATGATAGTTTAGTCTTTTGTAAAGCTACTGCTTCTTCGTGTCAAAAGTTAAAAGCTTTGATTGACGACTTTTGTAAAGACTCAGGACAACTAGTTAATTTCCATAAGTCTTCAATAATTTTTTCAAAAAATGTATCAAATTCTAAACGTCACTCTTTAGCTATTCATTTTAACATGGCCCCAAAAATTAGCCTGGGACGGTATTTAGGAATGAGTTTCAGCTCATACTATCCAAAGAAGCAAGATTATACCAATATTATTGAAAAACGGAACAAAGAATCCAACATTGGGAATCAGGTTTTTTATCGAAGGCAGGTCGACACACACTTATTCAAAGCAACCTTGAAGCTCTCCCCTCTTATATTTGTTCATCCTCGATGATACCGACGAGCATTGCTTCTAATTTGGATACAATCCACAAGAACTTTTTCTGGAGACAAACTAAAGAAAAGAATAGTATCCCCTTAATTGCCTGGAAAACAATATGCCAACCTAAGAAACTGGGAGGGCTTGGCCTTAGGAGAACTATGCCCCTTAATCAAGCTTTTATAGCCAAATTAGGATGGAAAATCCTTTCTGACCCAAACAATTTATGGGTAAAAATCATTCAAAATAAATACCTGACTGATTCAACTTTCTTCGACTATAATTCAAAGTCGAAAGATTCTTTCATTTGGAGAAAGATATTATCTCAAAGGGAACTCTTAAGAAAAGGAATTCGTTGGAAAATAGGGGATGGTCGAGATATTCTTTTCTGGTTAGACAATTGGACGTGTCATTGTAGCTTTATTGAATTACTTGGTACCAGCCCCAGTCAAGTAAACATTAATGAAAAAGTTTCGGATTATATTCTTCCTGGGGGAAAATGGGATTTAGAGAAGCTTAAAAACATTCTTTCGGACAACCATGTCAAGATAATAGCTGGGATTCCCCTCCCAACTTCACCAATGACCGACACTCCGGTGTGGGGTCTAAACTCTTCAGGGACCTTTACTGTTAAATCGGCAACTTGGTTAGCTCATGGAATAAACCCCGACAAATCAACTTGGAAGGGAAAATGGATTTGGAAAGTGGATGTACCACCAAAAATTCAAATCTTTCAATGGCAAGTCATTCATAACAGCTTAAGTGTACGGAACACCCTATTTAAACGACATATAATACCCTTCAATACTTGTGCTCTTTGTGACACCCGTATTGAGACAATTGACCATCTATTTCTCTCTTGCCCTAAGACAAAGGAATTGTGGACTCTTTCTCTAACCAAACATTGGCTGGATGCCCCTGTCTCTGTTACTTCAATCGAAGAAGCTTTTAAAAACTATCAAACGCACAAGACCGCACTTAGGAAGTTCATTTTCCTCATTTGGAGTCTCTGGAAAGAACGCAATGCCACCATTTTCCGTAATGAAAAGTTTGATGTCTTTCGAATTTATCATCGCGCTCGTCACACGTTTATGGAATGGGACTACAGAACCCGTATAGACTCTTTTCTTTCTTTGGGGGAGCCTATCAGGCAACCCCGTTCTCACCCTCCCTCTAACCACCACCTCATCTCAGTAGCATGGGAGGCCCCTCCTCCTAACTTCTTCAAACTCAACTTCGATGGTTCGGTTCGTCATAATTCAGCAGCAGCAGGAGTAATCATCCGCAACTCCAATGGTCAACCTCACAAAGCTTGTGCTTACAATCTAGGTTCTACTTCATCGTTCATCGCAGAAGCCACAGCTCTCCACCTTGGCATCGTCCTTGCGCGTGATATGGGTATTTCTAACCTCCACATCGAAGGTGATAACCTCTTAGTAATAAATGCGGTGCTTGGTACGTGGTCCTCTCCCTGGCAAATTGATCACATTATTACTGATATTCGGATTCTCCTGAATTCTTTCTGCAATTGAAAAATCAGACATGTCTACAGAGAAGCAAATAGAGCTGCAGATTGGATTGCTAATGTTGGTCATCTGGTTTCTACTAGATTAGATATTGATATTTGTAATAACTCTAGTTCATTTCCCATCATTTCTTCTGATGCATTAGGAGTGCCCCTCGTGAGGAGGGTCTCCTAGTGCTTTTCCTTTTCTTCTTACCTTGTAAAAATAAAATAAAAATACAATGCATAAGGTAAATAATTAAGGACGGAGATTACTTATTTAAATTAAATGATATTTTTCTTGTCTTTTTATCTTTTCACTGAGCGATTTCCTTCAATATTGCATAAAGATCCAACAATTCCCTAAATACGTTACTTTTTAAGTTATTTCCCACCATACCGTCCACGTAAGCAAGGGAGAAAGAGAAGTAATTTTTTTTTTCCGGTTCAGCATTGAACCGCTATATGAGATAGCGGTTTTCTTTTTAAAGCAAACCGCCATCTGAGATGGCGGTTCAATGTTATAAACCGCTATCTCAGATAGCGGTTTGTATTAAAACAAAACCGCTATCTCAGATGGCGGTTTACTTAATTGTAAATTATTTTTAACATGAATTACAGTTTAAATAGAAATATAATTTAGAAGTAACCTCTTGTGATATCAATTGTGTCTGTAGCTTAGTGGATAAAGTGTGTTGTTTCTACGCAGGAGGTCGTAGGTTCAAATCCTACCTGATGTGTTTATTTCTTTTTAACCATTTATTAATATTAATTATAAACATTTCCAAATTTAACTTATCAACATTAGTGTCTGTAGCTCAGTGGATAGAGTGTTTGTTTCCTAAGCAGCAGGTCGTGGGTTCAACCCCTAGCAAATGCAGTTTTTTTTTTTTTTTTTTTTTTTTTTTTTTTTTTTTTTTTTTTACCATTTATAAATAGTACGTGATTATAAACCGCCATCTCAGATAGCGGTTTACTTAAGTCAACCGCTACCTGAGATAGCGGTTTAGTGTCGCTTCGTTAAAAGAAAAAAAACCGATTTTAATGCTGACGTGGATAGTATGGTGGGAATTAAGTTAAAAAGTGGCGCATTTTGGGAATTTGACGTTCTTTAAACAATATTGAAGGAAATCGCTCCTTTTCGCTTGCAATATTCATACAATCATACGTAGGACTTCGGCATAAATGACCACGCACGGTATCGCGTGAATAAAAGTAAAAGTAAATTAAAGCTATAGTTAAAAAATTTCTCTCTCCTGAAACTCCAAAATCTGGCAATTCGCGTAGTCGCACCTCCTCTGCATCTCCTTCCCCCTCCTCCCGCAACCTTCTCCTCTTGAAACCCTAACACAAAAGCAGCATCTTGCAGTGGTAGTTGTAGTTACAGTTGTAGGTGTATCTCTAGTCGGCAGGCAGCTCCTCTGCCAACCACCTCCCCTTCTCTGCTGCTGCTAATCTCGGTAATTATCTACTAGTATTTTGTATCGATTTTTCTGTTGGTTTTATTTGTATCTTTTATTGATTCAAGAACGCAATTTTCCACATTGTTAATTTTATTATGTTGGGTTTTTTGTTAGCTTTGTTTTGATATGATTCTCACAATTCTACTTGAAATTCTTATAATCCCTTTTGATATATTTCGATTTTCTGACAAACTCCTTGGGAGCCACAGCTGTGGATGATGCCAATTTGAACATGGAAGAGTTGGAGATGAATACCGAGAAAAATACTGAAAGAGGAGGAAACAAGGAAGAGACGGTTGAGGAACCGAAACAGGAGGATGTTGAAGTGGAAAATGCCGGAGGAGAAAGAGAGGATATTGCAGCTGTTGATGATGATGTTGTAAAAATGGAGGAGTTGGAGTTGATAACCGAGGAAGTGATTGAGGAGAAGGGGGAAAACAGGCATGCCGGTGAGGAGGTTATGGTGAAAGAGGAAGAAGATAAGGAGGAGTTGGAGAAGGTGCAAGAAGTAGTGGGAGAAGAAGGACAAGGAGTTGGGGAAGCTGAGGAGGAGGAGGAGGAGGAAATGTTGGGAGAAGAGGGATGTGAGGAAGAAGTGTTGGGTGAAGAGGGATGTGAGGAAAAAGTGTTGGCAGAAGAGGTAGGTGAGGAAAAAGTGTTGGCAGAAGACGAAAAAGCTGTCAAGGAGGAAGGAGGCAAGGAAGCTGAAAAGGGGGAAGAGTTGGTGGGAGGAGAGGAGGAAGCTGGAGGAGAAAGAGAGGAAATTGCAGCTGTTGATGACAATGTTGTAGAAATGGAAGAGATGGAGTTGAAAACCGAGGAAGTGACTGAGGAGAAGGCGGAGAACAGAAATAACGGCGAGGAGGGAAGTGATGAGGTTATGTTGAAGGAGGAAGAAGAAAAAGGGGAGTTGGAGAAGGTGGAAGATGTGGTGGGAGAAGGAGGACGGGGATGTGGGGAAGCTGAGAAGGATGAAGTAGTGGTGGGAGAAGAGGAAGGTGAGGAAAAAGTGTTGGGAGAAGGAGGCGAGGAAGAGGTGGTGGGAGAAGAAGGAGGTGAGGAAATGGAGGATTCAGCATCGCCGGTTGTGGGAAAAGATGATAAACAGGTGAGAGAGGATGAGACGCCCATTGCTGACACAGAAATGGAGATGGAGACTGAGGTGGGGAAGTCTGGCAGTGGCAGTGGTAGTGGTGGGAAGCGGAGACGTGGACGGAGTTCTAAGGCAACTACCCCAGTGAAGACACCCGCAAGGAAGACTGTAGGTGAAGATGTTTGCTTTGTATGTCTTGATGGAGGGGACCTCGTGCTCTGTGACCGGAGGTTTGTTCCTTTACATGTGATAAGAACTTTTTTTTCTTTGTTAGTTGTTGCAAACTTGACTGTATGCTAGTTTATACTCCCTTATTGCTTAACAAAAACTTGTTAGTTATTGCACTTCTATTTGGTATGCTTATTAGATTAATACCTTTTGTTCCGGTTTCATTGTTGTTTGAGTTATTGCACAACTTTTATGGATATTGTATTTAAGTGGTCATGGAATAGTGCATTGATATTTAAGTGGCAAATAATGTGAAACGCGAAAAGCTAAATTAAGTGGTCTAATACTTATGGAGGGAGTAGAATATTAATTGGCGTTTTAATAAAGATGTGCTATTCCATAGTTACTTCAATGTTTCTAGATATTATGAAATAATAAAATTGGTTAGGAGACCGACGTCACTGATGTAAAGAAGAGGGACTACTATATGATGCTATTATATTAAGCTTATGTTCTTGGTGGTTCAGGGGCTGCCCGAAGGCATATCATCCTTCATGTGTGGATCATGATGACGAGTTTTTCCAAACAAAGGGTCGGTGGAATTGCGGTAAGTATGCAGATTGCATAATTTTGTGCTTTGTGGATTTGTTATACAAGCAAAATTTTCATGTTTCCCTTGTCTGTTTATTTGCAATAATCTCCTTTAGTCCCATGTGACTGTCTCAAGTGTTGATATGTGTGTGGACACTTTACACTTTACAGTCATTACTTAAGGGCGTCTGTAATAGCTAGTTTTCTTAATGCATGTTCTCAGTGCCAGCTAACAACTTACACAAGTTTTTCTTAGATCTTTTTGTCATCTCCACCTGCTAGGAAGGTAGGAAGCTAGTAATCAAAACCAGTTGTTCACATTAAGCCCAGTATTTGACCAATTGACTGTAAAACAACATTTCAATTTGAAACCTATGCTAGGGAATTCATTGATATTTACTCGTCACTGGAGTACTGACATTGCTCATTGCGCAATTTTCACCGGTATTCTTTGTATGATATGAGTTGACGGTGATAGAATTAGAAGTCCCATATGCTATCTCTTTATGGTAACTTTGCGAAACGCTTATAGTTTGGTTTTTATCCTTTACTTTGGCCCTTTCCATGTTCTCCTCATGTTAGTCTTGCTTGAGAGATTATTGTCATTTGGAAGCTTTCACTCTATACACCAACCCAGAGGATGGGGAATGGAAGAATTTCCGAAGCTGTAACTTGAGATGCAATTTTTGTGTATTTCATATAATTTTATGTCTTGAATTTCTCTGATGAAAATCAAACAAATGGATCATGATTCCTGGAGTGTCTTGTTTTTAACTCCCTCCATCCCATAATGGTTTCCTGCTTGACGTTTTTCACGGTAATTAAGAAACTTGGAACATTGTATGATTTGCAATTATTATGTGGGCATGCATACTATGATCATAGGTGAGTATAAGGTCCACATCCACAGCGTCTGAATCCCATGTATTGGTATCAAAATGATAAGTTTAAGTTTTAGACGAAACGACATATTCCTTGTTGCTATGCTGTTTGGCATCACAACTGTGAAACCTACTAAGAGTTTCTGGTTTGAACTTTTTTATAGTTAGTGATGATCTGATTGCTACTTGCTCCATGTTCTTGAGCATTATGAAGTATGTTTAGTTCATCTCACATTATGTTGATTCCCCTCTTTTCCCGTACCACAATGGTTGAATTATATTTCTTTTTCCCTTATGCAGGTTGGCATCTCTGTAACCAGTGTGGGAAGAACGCATACTTTTTGTGTTATACCTGTACATTTTCACTATGCAAAGGATGCAGTAAAGATGCTGCTGTATTTTGTGTTAGAGGAAGCAAAGGCTTTTGTGACTCCTGCATGAAAACTGTAATGGTGATTGAAAGTAGTGAACAAAACGAGATGGTACATACTCGTTTCCTTTGTTTTTATAATTTTAAGTACTTATTTTCCTCTTTCTATTTCCGGTGTTGAAATACGATCTCTCGTTGCTGGCGTGGATGTCAAACACAAATGTATGCCAATTGTTGTTTTGTCAATTTACTTCAGTGCCAACTCAAAGCTACTTTCATTAGACTCTTGATTTGAAAGGCAATATCCACACCCTATCCCACAATTAAAAGAGGCTGTTGCGGTTTTAGCGAACCATTTTGGTTTAGTCCATTATAAATCAAAACCAACTGATTGTGATTTTCTTGGTTCCATCAGATTAAGACTTCCTCTTTTCATTGTTCTACGCAAGAGATAACTATGTATATCTCTTAGTGACTTCCATATATGATACATGTGATGTCAAAATTAATTGTTCTAAAAACTCTTTTTGAGTATTTTAATGAATGGTCAAGAGAAATGGGATACTATGCTCTAACAGAGAAATCTTTTGAATAATAAATAAAAAAAGGAAAAAGCCTCCCACCATAAGCAAGACAAAGAAAAAATTCTGGCCAAGACAAAAACAAACTTCCACAGATGGAG
Organism: Spinacia oleracea; assembly: GCF_020520425.1. Lineage (NCBI taxonomy): Eukaryota > Viridiplantae > Streptophyta > Magnoliopsida > Caryophyllales > Amaranthaceae > Spinacia > Spinacia oleracea. The sequence continues at coordinate 145,748,530 of NC_079490.1, read as the reverse complement.
AAACTATCCTAACACAATTCAAAAATAATGGAAACTGTGAAGCAAGTAGGTTATCAACAATATGATAATGCTTGTCAAACAATTTTATTAATTGTATCTTTTTGTTCCACCAACTAAGAATAATTGAAAACCGTAACTCTTCATGTTTAAGGATGGCGAGGTGTTAAAGATAAAGCGGTATAGATCTATAGATGATCTTGTCACTGAGTTAACCAGTTGTCTCATGTTGTGGTATGTTGCATAGGATAGAGAAAGAAAGAGTTTGTAAAATTGTGGGAGGGGGAGATACAAATGGAGGTTGTGGGGAGGCAGTTTCACTGCAAGTGGAACTAAAGTAGGAGGAGGCGTTTGGATATTGGAAGTGCTAGAAGGAGATACTCCCTCTGGAGTTGGTCACATTTGCTTTGGTTTTTGTGTGTTTTTGTCTTTTGTATTGTAAGGAACTGTAGAAATGGAGTGGGACAGTGACTTTCACAAGTTCTTTTTTTCAAAAATCTTTTTCAAGGACGTAGGGATTTTCTTGTTCTTCAGAGGCTGAGCCTAACATGTCACAAATTTAAATTAATTTTTGCACAATGCAGGCACGTACTGCTACCCTATCCAAATGAAAGCTATCTCTGCTAACACAGTGAAATCAGCCTCTATTTATGATCATACCTTCTTGTCAAAGGTTCTGGAAGGAGCACAGCACTACAGTGCCTTTGAAGCATCCACTTGTTTAATTTTACTGGGTAGACTGGACCTACATAGCACATAATCTTTTAACTAGGAGGTAATCAACTGATGTTATACAAATATCGTTTAGGGTCTTAAATATAGTGGAAAATCGAGGGAGTCAACTTTTCTGTTTATGCTATGCCGAGCTATTCAGGGCCGTATTCCTGTTAGTCCCGCTATATGTTTATAATTTAGTGAAAATTGCGCTCACTTCTTCTCTTTTTCTTTTTTCTTTTTTAAAAAATAATTGTTTTGATATCTGATTTAATACTTAGTTGTGGTGTTTTTCTTTTGTCACATAAAATAACTTGCTTAGTGGAAACTTTTACTTGAGGTGTTGGCCTGTTGGGCCCTGTTGGCGATTCTTGGACTTATTTATGATCTGCTTCATTAGATTGAAGGGGAAATGAATTCATCAAGTTATGCATTGTGTGTGCTTGGTGGGGGTTAATACACCCGTTGCATCTCTTTGGCCTTGCATTAAGTTCTGCATCACGTTGAAGTTTGAATTTATCTTTCTCAATCTTTCTTTTTTCAGGGCCGTGCTGCTTTCGATGACAAAAGTAGTTGGAATTTTCTATTTAAAGATTACTGGATCGAACAAAAAGGGAAGCTGTGTATTACTTCTGATGAGCTAGCGCAGGCGAAAAATCCATGGAGAGATTCTGATGCAACTGGTAGACGACAAGCACCAGTTGAATTACATGAGGGTAATAATGATGCAGGTACTGATTCTGACAGCTCTCATCCAAACTTAGAAGTGACTGATTCAAGAAGGACAAGGGCCAAGAGGAAGTCGAAACCTGTAGATTCTGGTACAGACAGTTCGACAGAGAAGGAAGCAGGCACAGTGAAAAGGAAGTCTAAAAGGAGGCCAAAAGCTCAGTCCAAGGAGGAACTTTCAGATTCAGAAGATTCTTCTGGGAACCAAGATTCAGGTAACAAGAGGGGGAAAAGAGCCAGAAGGCTGTCCAAGTCCCGTTCAAGGGCTGGCAATGGTAGAATTTCTGTGGAAGGCAATACTGAGTGGGCATCAAAGGAGCTATTGGAGTTTGTGATGCACATGAAAGATGGTGATAATTCTGTTCTTACTCAGTTTGATGTGCAGGGACTCTTGCTAGAATATATAAAAAGAAACAAACTTCGTGATCCACGTCGACAAAGCCAGATACTTTGTGATTCAATGCTTCAAAAACTGTTTGGAAAACCACGAGTTGGTCACTTTGAAATGTTGAAGCTGCTCGAATCACACTTTCTTTTGAAGGAGGATTCTCATGTAGATGACAATCAAGGAAGTGTGGTTGATACTGAAATCAGTCAATTGGACGCTGATGATGCTGATTATTTATTGGAATCAGGCAAAAGTAAGGGGAAAAAGTCACGTAAAAGGGGTGAAGAGAGGGGGCAGTCTAACCTCGATGATTATGCTGCCATAGATATGCATAACATAAACTTAATTTGCTTGCGCCGGTGCTTAATGGAGGCTCTCATGGACGACTCTGAAATGTTCCACGACAAGGTTGTCGGCTCTTTTGTCAGAATAAGAATTTCTGGTAGCAGCCAAAAGCAGGACATATACAGGCTCGTGCAAATAATTGGTAATTGGATTTTTAATCTTTTTTTATGATGTTTCATTTGCTGGAAAGCATTTTGTTTCAGAATGTAGCCTCATTTTTTGGTCTGATTAAGGTACAAGCAAGGCACCTGAACCATACAAAGTCGGTAAAAGGACAACTGATGATATGCTTGAGATCTTAAATTTGGACAAGACAGAGATCGTATCAATAGATTCTATATCCAATCAGGAATTCACAGAGGTGATTAAATACAAAGCATTTTTTTTATTTGTTTAGCCTAGCTCCTTTGCTGTCCTTTTGTCTGTGAAAGGTTAGTTGTCGTCAAGGCTGGGTTGCACAAGTGACTTCAGCACGGGTCCTTAGTGGAAGAATAAAGATGTGGATATGTTTTATTGTAATTTCAGATCTTTTAAGGGGTTGCGGGGGGGTTATATTTATCTGAAATATTCCAAATTCCTCTTGTTTGACGTATTGCTACCTCTTTTGTAAGAACAAACTGTGCTGTTTACTGCTTTCAGTAGTTCAAACTGCTTTTCCACCTTCATCAATTATACGTGTTCTGTTAAAAATCAATTTAACCATTCCAAATGGGGAAGGAAGAACATTTAAATATTTAGGGAAAGTGAAGATGTCATATAAAGTTTTAATCGGTAATAGAAAGAGATATTTATTGGATGGAAGAAACAGCCTTTTACTTGTTAAGTTCTCATATTTCAAAAAGAACAAAAAAAACTTTTTCTTTTAAAGTTCGTCATTTTTTGTGTCATTTTCTTATATAATCCCTTTCTAAGGACTTATCTTTAAAATAATGGGGGATGAATAGAAGCTTGCGTACTCTTTTATCTTTAAAATACTAGTTGCTTTTTTTATTTGAGGTTGACTATATTTGCCTTATTCTCTAAATTATGTTTTCAATGGAAAACGGTTTGCTGCCAAACCAAACAAATCCTTGACAGTGACCCTTCTTTTTTTTTTTTTCCCCTCTCCGTCTTTTCTTAGCTCCCTTTTACATAATATTTTCAAATGTACTTATTGTATTTATTTGTCCTTATTTTTTTCGTTTTTAACTTTACTTATTTTTCTTATCCCTTGTGTTATTTTTCTTTAATTTTTTTCCTTCTTATTTTACTTTCATTAAATTCACTTTCTCCCTCTTGTTTATTCTTTTAACTTCCCGCTCTTTTCTTGTTTGATTGGTCACAATGACGATCTCCTATGATGTTTCATGTTAGCCTACCCCAAATCATTTTGGGATGCCGACGGCCCCTCGGCTCCACGCGGGCCAGCCGAGCCCGGCGCTATGGCTTTGTTGTTGTTGTTGTTGTTGTTGTTGTTGTTGTTGTGGTGGTGGTGGTTTCAGTTGAGGTTTTCAGATCCAGGTGTAACCGTGTAGACTCTATACATAATATCTTCTAGAGGTCTTATGATGGCAGAGTTCATGAACTGCTTTGTTGCTTTGGATGGTTTTCAATATTGTGCTGTTAACATAAAATAGCATCTTTAAGTCTTTAACATCCCTAACATTGTCTTGTTTTGGTGCTAGGATGAATGCAAGCGGTTGCGCCAGAGTATAAAATGTGGACTTATCAGCCGGATGACTGTGGTAAGGTTATTTTTCTCAAGCTGAGGATCAAAATGCTTGGACTTCATTTGTTACTGAAACAAATTGTGATCTGTTGTCAGGGCGATATTATGGAAAAAGCGAGGGAACTCCAGGAAGTCAGAGTTATTGATGTGAGAAACTAAGTACCTTCCATTCTGTGAATTTAAGTATCTGCTTAAAGGGATCATTGTAGTGTTTCCTCGAGCTGTATTTCTTTCTTCTTCACTGCCTTTGGCCCTATTTGGCAAAAGTAGCTGTTATAGTAACTATAAACCTTCGTAGTACTTTTAGCTCTTGTACTAACTGTTAGATGTTCGCTGTTCGAGATTTAGTCATCAAAAATGTTATTTTGTTCGGTAAAACTGATATGGTTCGGTTAAAACTAATATTTAGATTATTAGAATATATAACTATTTTTTCGACTCCAAAAGCTACCTCTACATCAAAGACTTACATTCCTAGCTTTTCTGAAACAATTCTCTACCTCTAAAAGCTAACCTGAAGTTGGATATTTTTTTTTTTAATCTTCCACCGAGTTTTTCAATGGAGCTATATAATTTGGTAAATCGGCTCTTGTCACTTGTCAGGTTGAGTGTTTTACTAGCTTCCACAAAATAAACCAGGAAAAGAATGATAGGACAAAAAGGTCTTTTCGCCAGGGTTTAATTTAAACCGTAGTCGGAAAAACCATGTTTCTGTTTTTCTTTGAAGTTAATCAGCACACTAGGAGTCTGGGATTGATCTGAGATACCTTTTTTTCCCCCGCTTCATTTTTGGAGAAAGAGTGGGGTGATTTCATATTTATCATTATCAATGCTCAACGTAGTAGCCTTGCAATAATCAAAGGCTATTCAATTTCACAGAAAATAATATAGTATAGTTGACTTGCAAGCACCTTTAAAGAAGCGGAAGAAGGGAGCTTTAGCAAAATGCATAAGATTTATTGTGGATGTAACTGTTATACAGTTATACTGTGCTTCTACTTAACTTTAGACATGAATTCCTAGTTGGTATAACTATTGCTCCAATCATTAATTACTATATGTATCATCATATGGTTTATTATTGTTAGTTTCGTGAAGGTTATGTTACTTATGTACAGCTGGTTTTCCTTGCTATCTCTAGGATACTCACTATGTAGTTGTTCTTGTTGTTTAGCTTGTTGACCAACACACGTTCACTGAGGTGTTGTTTAGCTCTTGCGGAGTCGAATCTTTACTATTTTATTAATTGCTTATATAAAGAATATATTCATGAGGCTAGCTACTAATTTTTTTTGCCATAACTTCACAGTGGTTGGAAGCAGAGATAGTGAGGCTTAGCCATCTTCGTGACCGAGCTAGTGAAAAAGGGCGTAAGAAGGAATATCCTTTATATAGTACTATAACATCTGATATGCACTTTTACTGTTTTTTAATTGTTTCAATTTGTTATATTGTCTATATCTTTTGGTTTGAGCTTTCAAATATTTGAATGGCATGTATGGTTAAGGACTCTGTAAACTGCAACTTGTAGAGTTGCAAACTACAACTTGTATTTGCGAGGCAAAGTGGTAATACGAGAAGCTTTACTAGAAGGGATATAATTTAGGGAATTGGGGTTTTTGAGAAGGGAGAGGGGAAGGTGGTGAGAATAGAATCTAGATGGAGTTTAACACCTCCCCTTAATTAGGGTGAAGTTAATTGTCACGAAATGAGCATCTTGGACCAACAATTGGCCCCACAGACCACCCAAGTTCTTCCGACGCATTTTGTCCTCACTCGTTCGCACCTTGGAAAATTTTCTAGGAGGTCTCCCATCCTTAGACTACTCCCGGAAAAGCACGCTTTACGGTAGATTTTCTTATCATATGGGCTCCCTAAAAGAAAGGTGCACCTTGGTGGTATAAGTAGTGCATTGAATCATGTTAAGCAAAGCAGGGGATTACGCACTTAGGATTGCTAGATTCCTCCCCCGCTAATTGGGGATCATAGATCCACAAAATCAGCACGCGGCCGCAGGGTCGCTGTGATACCACCCCAACCCTTAATTAGGTGGGGCCAATTGTCACGAAATGAGCATCTTGGACCAATAACCATTTCCACTCTCCCTTCTCTGTTTATGTTATACAAAAATTAGGGTTTCTTAGGCCGGAAATAGCCAAATTTCTTCGGAAATTTGGTTATATCCGACCCTTTCTTTGAAATATGTTTTTTTTTTCTTTTTTGTACGTTTGATCTTAATAAAACTACATATTTTCAGTATAGTAAGTACCCATATGGTGGGTTTGATTTTAGTTAAGTTTTGTGTATTAACAAATATGTGCGGGGTCTTTCGACTACAATTGGACATAAATCATGTTTATCACGGCTATAACAAATCGATAGACCCCCTCGTTGTAGAAGGCTGTAAATCACAGCGATATAAAAGAGGGTATACAGAATGTTCGATATACTATGATCGAAGCTATGGGGAAAAAAGTTTTTATTTGATTTGATTGTTTATGTATTAATTAGATTCAAATCTTTTTGTAGATGTCGTATTACTTTTTATCAATGAATTAATTTGATTATAAAAAGAAAAAGCATCTTGGACCAACAACAGACCACACAAGTTCTTACCCACAGACCACACAAGTTCTTACAGTGTATTTTTTTCCTCACTCATGCGCACCCTAAATTTTCCCAGGAGGTTACCCATCCTAAGACTACTCCCATCCAAGCGCACACACATACTTAACTGTGGAGTTTCTTAGCATATGGGCTCCCTAAAATAAAGGTGTATCTTAGGTGGTATAAGTAGTACATTGAATCCTGTTAAAGCAAAGCAGGGGGATTACATGGAGAATTAGTTTCAAACACTAAAGAGCAGTAGCTGTTAGCTAATAGGTATATGATAAACTAAACTATATTTCTTTGATGTGTGCTTGAGGATTTTCCCAAGGTTATGCCGGGATATCCTATTAAAATGCTCAATGAAAAATGCACACAAAACAACATTTCTTCCTAACCGGATCAGACTCCTGTACTTTCCTTGTGAAAGTTCAATCTTCTGATTACATACAATCATAGCTTCATTGGAATAAGGACTAGAAAACAAGCTTGTCTTGATACTATTCTTTTTGCTCTACCTTCTAGTTTTCTTTCTTAGTTTCAGATCCACTCTTGGTTCCATTGAGCTATGGTTTTCTTAAGATCCAGAGTTGTGGAGGAACAGACCTTTGGATGTCTATGTAGATGGTATGTATGTGAAGGAATAGTAGTTGGGTTTCTTCATAGAATTCTTTGTATAAAAAGGTTTGTGTACCTTGTTGCATGTTTTCAGTTCTGCAGTGAGCAATTCCCTAATCCCTCCATTCCAAATTAAGTGCCCTATTAGGGCTATGCACACAAACTGAGGAGATACCAGTTACTTTATTGGTATTCCAATTCGGAATTTCAACGTGACAAGCAATAATGGAATGATATTTGAACCGATACTATATGTAATAAAAAGTTAGTTGGGTGGTCAGATAATATGGAGGAAAATGTCACAGGATTTACCCTGTAACCATGAAGTAGCCTTGTCTACAACCTTTATCACAGATATGATATTTTGGAACTTCTTTGAGCTAAAAGTATAGAGTCTTTGGCGAATGGCCAAGTGAAACACATGAACGTATACTTGTCAGTATATTGGTCCATCCAATAAAGGTGGGATTCTTTTGGCACTAGAGTTTCTGATATCATGGTTGTTCCTTATATATGTTGTGATATGGAGATTTGCTAGTTTTAATGATTGTCCAGTATTTACTGGCCTAGTGACCTATGTCAATTTTGTAAAGATCTATATTCCTTTCAAAGTGTAGAAGCATTGGGAAATAGGTGAACAAATTCAGAGAGCGGCTAACAGGAGGATGTAGATGGTTCATAATTTACTTCCTCCATTCTTTTATTAATGCAGTACCTTTATTTTTGGGATGTGTTCACACCACAAGTTACAATTGAATCTGAAGAATGGGATACTTTTGTTCGTTTAATTTGTAACCTTATTTCTATTTTTGGAAGATTTCAATTCCTTTTCTTCATGAAAATGCTGCACTGGAAATCTAGGACTATCAAGTTTCATTTCTGTGTTATATTTTTTCTTCTTTCTTTCTCTGTATTTGTGCATGAGACATATGTTTGGTTCTGAGTTCTAATTGTAGTCAACTATAGCAAAAAAAAAAAGAATCCTTTTTCATTTCTGTGTGCAATTTTTCCATTAACATCTATATCAGGGAAAAGAACAATGTATGATATCTTATCTTTACATCATGTCCGCTTCTTACTATTGAGTTTGGAAACACCCTTTTTGAATGACGTGTAAAGATGTTACATTGAGGCTTTCTCCTTCTATCTTCTTTGGTGCCACATTTTCTTCAGAAATGTTTCTTATTTGTTTTTCCTCAGTGAAAGGCCAAAAGACATTTTAACATCCTTATCTTTGTACTCATCATACTATATGATTATTCATCATTTTTCATGCACTGCTATAGTTCAGTTGTATAATCTGCTCGTATAATAGTTCCCCCCCTTTTTTTTTCTTTTTTCCAACCATAGGCCAAAATGCCTATAACACTGCCCTTAGCTTGTACTCCCTCCGTTTTGTAATAATGGTTACACTTTCCTATGTTGGCCGTTTCAAAGCAATGTTATACTTGTACCTTTTCTGTTTTGGGAATATGACTCGCACTATTTTATCACTTCTAATTACTTCTTTCAAAACCTTTTTCCTACTTACCTTATTTTTGAATCCTTTCTTACAGTATTCCACTTTTTTCACTTCTCTCTCTTACTTTCCCAGTGGTTATCTTAGTTCAAATAAAAAGTGAAGAGTCTGGATATATAACTTATATTTTACGACTTTGGCCAATGTTGTTTGATGTCAAAGTGAATCTGCAAATCTTGCATATTGACCCTTCTTTCCAGCGCATAACGTTTTGGTTAAATTTCAGTGTTAGTAGGGCTAATTAAACACTTCAAGATTTGAGACCGCGATTATTTGAAGTTGTGGACCACCGTCTACCCGTAAAGAATTTCAGTTTTTTTAAATTGCAGAAATTTTTTGGGCTTTTGGTTTAAAATGGTTTACTGAACTGTTTGTTTTCTTGTTTATGTGTAATAGCTATTCATTGTGTATCTGTTCATATGTTAATGGGTGAATACAGGGGTAAGGTTGCATACATTTGATTCACCCATCCTACGATTCCTATCAGGGTGGTTGCCTGTTTAGTGGTATTGGGATGATGTTGTCTTGATGCTGGAATTTCTGTTGCTTAGAGTAATTTTTTTGGGATTGCTTCCCATCCTCGTACACTCTAACTCTCTTAGTGTCTTTTGCTATTAATGCATAGTCTGCATGGATTCTGTCTTAACATTTGAGTGATTTGACCAATATCTCCCTCTACTATGCCGACCTACTGTGATACTACCCATGCAATGTTTGAGATAGTCTTTTTGGAGGTTTATGCTATGGAATTTATTTGATTTTGACAAGATCTTTTAAGAAAAGATCCTGTTTCTATAGGTGGAGTGACATCTAGTACTTGGCTTTTTAAAGAAGGTTTTGTTTCATCCTCTGGAAAAAATGAGCGATTGCAGTTGAGTTTTTTGTAGGGATAATTTGTGTCATATACATAGATGGAGTCTTTTTTGGTCACATAAAATAATGTTAAAGCTTTTTTTCTTAGTGTGATAACATTGTAAGTTTCTTGGTTGTCCTTAACCGACCTCTACGCTCAGAGAATGTGTGGAGAAATTGCAGCTGCTGAAGACACCAGAGGAACGCCAACGAAGGTTGAATGAAATTCCGGAAGTTCATGCAGATCCAAAAATGGATCCTAGCTGTGTTTCTGATGATGAAACGGAAAAGCAAGATAAGAGACAAGGTTTGTCCATAACAACTGATGTAGTGATCATTGTTCTGAAATTTATTTATTTGCCGAAAATAAGGTGTCAAGTCCCTTTTTTGCGTTCAGCAGGTAATATGAGACCAAGAGAAAGTGGATCTTTTAGAAGAGGCAGAGACGCCTTTTCACCACGGAAAGGAGGTTCTGTTTCAAATGATTCTTGGAGTGCAAGTGCAAGACCTCCAAACAAAAGTTGGGAACCAGGCAGAAATACGTCTAACAAGGGTTTCTCGGGCAGAAGGGATGACACTGCTCTTTCCCCACAAAAAAGTGAGCATACTTGGAGTAGTGGGATAGACAAGGGTACACCTAGGTCAAATAGTTGGGAGAAACCAAGGAGTAATCCTGATACTTTGATGAGCACTCGAGCTGAACATTCTGGGACGCGGTCAGACTTTTCTGTGGCAGCTGCATCAGAACCTACACAGCCTTTATCTTCTGCAGTAGGACAAACTGATGGGAAAATTAACGACACAGATAAAATCTGGCATTATAGAGATCCAAGTGGTAAGGTCCAGGGACCATTTTCTATAGCACAGCTTCGTAAATGGAATAACACAGGATATTTTCCTGTTGCATTGAGAGTTTGGAGAGCCTCGCAAACCGAAGATGATGCTATTGTTCTAACTGAAGCATTAGCTGGAAGGTTTCAGAAGGTAGGATCACATTTAGATGTTGGTTCAAATATTAGGAATTCATCGCCCTTAATGGGTACTCCTAAACCCTCTGGTGCCAGATATGATTCCTCTAACCTCCCTTCTCCAACTCCTGGACGAAGCCCAGCTGCCTGGAGTGGGAAGCAAACGTCCACTAATCAACTTCGAGGGAACGAACGATTACCTTCTCCTACCCCTATATCACCTGCATCTGATCCAAGCGGTGCAGACAGATCAAAAGTTTCTGAGCAATCTAAAGGGGAGTTACCTGGGAACAAACAAGAAAATGTGACAGCATCTATTGGAACTTTTCAACATGCTCCTGGTCAGTATGTCTCCCATTCAGCTACAGTAAATGCCCAACAAATCTCATCACAGTCGGTATTACATGTAGCAAACCAGCCATTTGTTCCTCCTGATACTGCAGTGAGTGTGGGATCTAATGCTTTAGGTACTGGTCAGGGCTTCCCCAATATGATTCAGCCAGGCACTGTACAAAACCCTCCTGTCTATACTCAGAATTGGGGAGCTGGTTATGTAGCAAGACCAGAAATGGTGAATACAAATCTGACTACATCCAACAATCAAAATGCTTTGCCCGCACAAGTTGCTTATAGTCAGTGGAGTGGTGTTTCTGTGAATAACCAAGCTTCACCTTATGCTTCTGGATATCCTTCGGGACAAGGAAATATTGCTGCCAACTTTCCTGTTATGCCTGCAAACAATGCATGGAGGCCTGCTCAGACCCACATGCCATGGGGTGGGCATCAGCAACAGCCAGTGAATCAAAATGTAGGGTGGGCTGGGCAACCAGCAGCAGTTGCTATGGGCCAAATGACCAGCCCTGCACCATCTGGTCCTGCAACTGTTGGTTGGACTGGCACAGGGCCTAGCCCAGCAGCCGGAAGCACTAACATGGTTTGGGTAGGTGCACCTGGGAACACAGGTACGTGGGGAGGTGACCAGAACCGTAATAGTGGAGGTGCTCAATGGAACAGACAGTCATCTGGTAGCGGGGGACAAAGGGGGGTCTGCATATTTCATGAAAATGGCCATTGCCGGAAGGGTTCGTCGTGCGATTTTATGCACAATTGAGTTTTCACAACAGTAGTAGATAGTATCTTCTCATGTACAGTCATTTTTCATCCTAGGAGGGGTAGCAGTTCACTAATTTATAGTATGTATGTCACATGCTTAAATAAATTGTTATCAGCAGCACCCCTAATTTTCCTCCCTTTTTTGCCCCTCCTTTTGTGTACTCTTTAGAGTTTCTTGACCAGTGTAATAGCGGATTTTGTAGAGACTGGAGGGCTTACAGTTAGAAGTAGCAAAGTTATTGGTTATTAGATTTTATTCAAAGTTGGTTGAAATATTCACAAATCAGAAGGTCCACCTGGTTATACGCAGCTTTACATTTTCACAGTTTAAAAGGGCATTTTTGTGGTTTAAAATCACATTTTTACAATTTAAAAGCATATTTTCACAGTTTAGAAGCACATAAATTTTAGTGATTGTGTAGTATTTAACAATATGTTCTTTTAAAACTGATATGTTATTTATCTGTAAAAATGTATTTTTAATCAGGACATATTTGCTTTTAAACTACTCGTATAAAACTTGTGATTTTTAAAGTATTAAAAAACAAACGAGTTGGTTGCGTATAGTTTTACATGTAACCTAGTGTATCTTTTACCAATCAGGATCACTTATTACAGTTTCATATTAAAATCAGATTGTAATTATATATTGCAAAATATTGAAAAACTTTGCACCCTGTTTTTTTGTTCGTTTGATAAAGGTTTCAAATCTTTGAAAGGTCATATTGGTCAAAATTAATTGTAAAATGAGTACTGTATCAATGGTCCAAAATCCAAAGAAGTTGTAGTATAACGCACAACTACAAATTTACAATGCCGTAGTGGCCCGTATTACTGTCTTCCCGTCCAAGACTCTTAACAAACAAATTCCTCCATCGTCATCTTTCTTCTCCTTCTGAATTGCTCACTATCTTCCTTTTCGATTTTCTATTCTTTTCGCCGCCCCCTTTATACTTTTTCTCTCCACTTTTTCTTCTGTCATCTTCTCCCGCCACTTTCTTCTACATTTTTCGAATCAAATTCTTCATTTTTTTTCAATCTAATAGTGCTCCAAGTACCTCGCCTTATTGCAATTTCATGTAGCTGAATTGTGTGCTATACATAATTTTTTTTGGAAATTCCATCTGATTCTTCAATGGCGGCGGCTTCTAAACGGGCGATTCAAATCGGTTTGAGTTCGAGTAGGTTATTCGCTAAATCGAGAGATTTTGCCCCTGTGAATCCGCAGATTAGCCGATTGACTCCTATTTTGCGGCAGTATTCTGAGCTTCAAGCTCCTAATGCAAAACAGCGTGGAATTCCTTTCGATACTTTAGCACTGGTAAATTTCATCTACCGGTTTGTTTGGCATTAATTGGATTTTCACTTTGAATCTTAGTATTATACCCTTTATCTTTCTTTCTCAATCGGTTTGAGTTAATTTCTGCTCTCCGAATTGCTATATGGAAGGAACTTTTTATTTGGCAGATTTGCTGAACATTACCATAATATTGAGAGTACAAATGAATTGCTGTTTGAAAGAATTTTGTTACCTGGTTTGCGGAATATTGCCATTATATTGAGATTTAGTTTCATTTGCTTGAATTTGTGTACCTGTTGTTGAATATAGGTGAGAAGTTTAGAAAAACAAGGTGTTCCGCAAAAGCAGGCTGAGGCAATAACATCTGCCATCATTCATGTTTTGGTTGATAGCATGGAAAATATGTCACAATCCTTTGTTTCTAAATCAGAAATGGAAAAGGTATATAATTTTATTTTATTTCAATAAATCTTTGCGTGTATTACCTACGAGAAGTTAAGTTCTGCGGATAAAATGATTCTGTTTGTTATTAAACTTGTTGATCTTTTCTTTTTCTTGTATGAATGTGTAGACAGAAATGCTTCAAGATTCAAATATTTCTAGATTTAAAGGTGAAGTACAAAGCTCTCAGGTAAGGAAACTTTATGTTCATTTACCATTGCTGTGAACTACTTTTGTATTGGAGAAATTTTGTGACAGATGATAACAACATGAATTGGTTGATGTGTTTTTGGTTGGAATTTGGATAACTTGAATACGTGTTTACTTGATCCCGGAGCTATAGTATAGAACATTAATGTCATGTTTGAGCAATTGAATGTATTGTCTGATAGAAATTTGAGGACGCACGCGGAAGTTTTGATGGACTTGAACAATGTAACAAAATTGCATTTTTATCGTTGATTACATTGATAAGAATTGTACAACAATATTTATGAGAGCTCATGTCTCTCACTTATCTCTCTGGTAGAACTCTTGTTTTACCCCTCGTATTTTATGGGAGCTCTCTTAAGTCTTAATTGGCTCACCTCTCACTTATGCACATACAACATATTTATAGTTGGTGTATAATAGTTTCTAGATTTTTCTACACTTGTCTAATGTTACATAATTCCATATCACATGTCTAAGATACTTTTAGATACATCATCACTTGATTTTTTATTATACATCTTGATTTTCCTAAAGTTACCTCTAATACTCCCCTTAGATCTTCAACAATTTGCTTCTTTTTCACATCTTGTAGATCTTCAAATCTTTTTGTTGGTACTCTTGTTACCAACTTGCTCCCCCTAATCTTAACTTTCACATTGTTCTCTGAATATATATTCATCCAATTTTTATTTTTTTTGTTGATCTCTTAGTTGGTACTCACGTCACCAACAATCACCAGTCATTTCCATTGGCATTTGTTTCTCCAAATTTTTCTTTTGTTGTGGTGCTCATGTCACTACCCATCACTGCTAGTGCTCATGTCATTAGCAAACTTCAAATATTTCTTCTTCTATCATGTCACTACCCATCACTGCTAATGCTCATGTCATTAGCAAACTTCAAATATTATAATTCTTTCTTTATTCAAATTTTCATTACTTTTTTTTTCATCCTTCCTCATTTTTATCATCAACTTTTACTTTTTTCCATTTTCCTCCATAAATTTCTTAGTTTAATTTTCACATCTTTGTTATCTACTCTAACAAAATTTAGATATAGCACTTACCTCTTCTTCTGTTACTATGTTCCATACTTCATTCAAATCTTGTAAACCCTTCATGTCTTGGCTCTCCGTTCTTTAATTTTGTCGTAATCACTTTCCGGCTCTGATACCATGATATAAATTTGAGGACACACGCGGAAGTTTTGATGGACCTGAATAATATAACAAAATTGCATTTTTATCATTGATTATATCGATAAGAATTGTACAACAATATTTACGAGAGCCCATGTCTCTCACTTATCTCTCTGGTAGAACCCTTGTTGCTACCCACATATTTTATGGGAGCTCTCTTGATTGGCTCACCTCTCAGTTATGCACATACAACATATCTATAGTTGGTGTATCCTAGTTTTTAGATTTTTCTACACTTGTCTAATATTACATGGTTCCACATCACATGTCTAAGATACTTCTAGATACATCATCACTAGAATTAGGTTTTGTTAACAATGTGTGTTATGTTCCACCTGATTTATGCTACCTGAAATCTGTCATTGACTAGTCAATTGATTCTGTCTCCTTTGGTATATGTTTTGCATTTTTTTATCTTCTCTCTCTTTTGTTAATATATGAGATTGTGAATTGGGATAGAGGTTTTTATTTCTCAAGCAGACAATTCATTTAATTTAGTATGGGTATGTGGTATATAGAATTGGCCATTCTACGAGTTATCTTGATAAAGAGTTTGGGGAGTATAGTTATTTTTTAATACAATGGAACGAACTTTGCATATTATGTACTAATTGACTGCAGTATGCACTTGATTCTTTTGGTTTATTAATAACATATGAAGTAGTTGATTACCTTGCAATTGGCGAGAACTCACCAATGAAGTTATCCTTTCTGACTTAAAGATCGAGATCCTCAGATGAAGGCTTTTAGTTTCACAATATAGGAACTGAGTACTGTATATTCTCGCATGCCAACTCCTCTAATTTGGCTTTCTTACCGTGTTGCCCTAGCTACATCCCCCTTTACCTCGTGTCATTCCAAATACCAATAACTTGTATAAAGCACACCCTATAAAGTTACCTGGACTTTTACATGGTTATTTTCTGAAGCAAAAATAAAGCGTGGGATGATTCATACTTAGCAGGAGTTACATATCTTACACCATTTTTACCTCCTTGATAGTTGATACCCTGTACGTAATTGGAGACAAGCAAGTTTCTAATGACCAGGGAGGCAGGGAGCTATGCTGATTTTACAGCAGTAAAATAATGTAACATGAGCTATGTAAAAAGGGACGAAGTTGGAAGAAGATGTTCCTCTCTTGGAGATTGTGGACCTTCTTATCATACTTGTCAGGTGATACAGCTTGTGCTGTATTGGTTTGTTCCTTATAACTAACTCTTATGCAGCTAAATTTGTCAGTCTGTTTAAACTCTGATGTTACCTCTTAATACTCTCTTAGCTTCCCTCTTTACGTGACAAGGGATCTTATGCCCAATGATATGTTTACTTTTTTTGAATCTCCGTAAATTCATTATTGTGGTGCTTAGAACTGTCAGAAGCTTATATCTGAAACCGACCAACATTAATAATTTTATACTATGCAGTAATGATCTGGAAATAGTTGTTTCACTTTCAAATAGCACATTTTAGAGGATCTTTTGGAGAACAACACTATGAGTAGTGCTGAAGAACTTGTATATTTGTTATCTTCTTGGGTTCTTGGGACTCTTTCCATTTCCATTGGAGTTAAAAGAATAACAGTTTTAGACTTGTTAATTATCATGGAGTAAAGGAAAAAAATTATTATGCGTATTCATTATGAAGAGCACATTGCTGTGTATCAGAGAAAACAGTTCTCTGTTGTTGTTAGTTGTCACTGGGAACTGTTACGCCCGCTCTACCAAGTCCAGGAGCCTATTTTCAGATATTGGGGTACTATTTGATGTTGATATAGATAGTTATGTTGGGACTTTTGGAAGTAGAAGGTGAGATGGCTAATATAGTGGACTTTTAATTAGCAGTACTCTCACCATCAGGCTTAAAATTGAAGTTGATATTTGTTGGATTTATAGTTATCCAAGGCTTTTGCGGGCAGTAACTAGTAAGTGATTCTTGAAATTTGGGACAAAGTTTATATTAGTAGTTACACCCTCAAGAATTTAAACATTCATTCCAAGCAGTGCCAATTGAAAACTCTCCACCTCACCGTTCAGCCTTGTTGCACTTTTCTGCCAACTTTATGTCTTGTTGCACTTTTCTGCCAACTTTATTGGGTGAAGTTCTTTTTGGGTTGCTTAATGTGTGTGATAAGGTGAAAGGTTTCTTAAGAAAGACCCAAAATGTAATGTTCTTATTTATTACTCTGAACTACTGTTTGATTGTTTGTAGGATCATCATTTTTCCTTGTTGCAAAGAGACACTGAAAAGCTTCAGGGTAATATAGAAAAGCTGCGTAGTGAGCTGAAGTGAGTACATCGTTATGTATAACTCTTTGTCTTTTCTAAAAATTGGTTGTTATTCAGTTCTTTGCTTATGTGATGTTTGGAACAGGTATGAGATTGACAAGGTAACAGCTGGACAACGTTTGGATTTAAATCTTGAGAAAGGGTGAGAACATAAAACTTATTGTTTACTCAAACTTGCAATTTTTCAGTATTTTGTCTCGTGAACCCTTCCTGGTTTTACTCTGCCTGAGATTACAGTTAATTTGCATTCAGGCGTATACGTGATGAACTTGCTAATCAAAAAGCAGAAAACAGCAGCCTTACGAGTAAACTCGATCGAGTAAGTTATACCAATTACCCTTATTTAATTGGTAGGACTTCTAGGTATTCTGCCATTATTTTTTAAAGCTTCTGTTTGAAGAATTGGATTTTGTATTTTTCTAAGGTTGGATGTATATTGGCATTTTAGTTTGAATGTTTGCTTGACAAAAGAATAGTTTGATTTACAGTTATATCTCGTTATGAGATGATTTGTGGCTTCATTTTTGAGGCAATTTTATTTTGGGACCGACTCTGGATTTAAATAATTGGTTCATAAACGTGGCCTCCAGGAAATTAATGCGCTGAAAGCTCAACTAGAAGCTGGAAAGGTTGAGTTGATCAAGTACTGTACCGTTACTCTTTTTTCCACTGCTGGTCTTGGTGCTGCATTATTTCGGATCCTCATGTAGATGCAATTCGGTAAGTGGAATGGCTACAAGGACTGCATACCTACTCTTCTCAAGACCACTAGGAGCTTATGGCCATATTTGTACGTAAAAAGTTAAAATTCATTCTTATCTTTTTTTGCCGGTATTTTAATGTGATTACATCTTAGTTAGCCCCTTCATTTATTAACATTGAATTCCTGATGCAAGAATGGATATCCGTACAGAATTTACGGTCTAAAATCTGTGTAGTTTTTAATGAATGAATTCGATTTTTAGAAAAGCTGAAGATTGAATTGAGAAAGAAGTAAGAATAAAAGTCACCTGAAGCGGAATTCTTGCTTTGTTATTAACTTATTATACTGATGTGCAGTAGAAAAGTGTATATAATAGATGCAGGTTTTCAGTTTGAAATAGGAGAATGAATTTGCAGGTGTTAAACCGTGCAAGCCCAAGACACCTTGAAAACCTTGGAATATAAATAAACTAACGATCATCGTGCACATGTGTCCATGATCATATCAGCAGACACATTATAACTTATCATGGTTAAATATGGGTGTTTTATCCCGAGTTGTTTGAACACCGCACAAGCCTTGATTTGATGTAAGCTAGGGCAGAGATGAAGCATCGCCAAAGATGGCGGAATCGGAGATCTCATAGCATTGCTAGGCCATAGACTGGAGCCTGAGTGTTTCCATGAGAACAGGTTTGTAGTTGGGATTTATCATTTTACTTTCGGTACCATGTTTTCAGGGGCCCACTAAAACTACCAGCCCTTGTTGGACGGCTGTTTGAATTTTTAATGGGCTGGATACTTCTTTCATGGCCTACTTAATTGCTGATGCAAATGTCCCAATTGTCCCTTCCCCCCAAACATGATTGGCATTCTAGAATCACCATTTCCCATAAAAAAAGATGAAAAGTCAACTTTTGATGTGTAAACTTATCTCATCTTGTTGGAAGCTGATACATATACCCCTGGGTATAAAATAGTGTCATATCTTGGGCTCCCGTTGGTTGTTTTCACATAAGCAACCCCACATGAGATTTAAATTTAAATCTAAAATAGCTACCCTACATGAAATTTATAAATCTAACCAATCACAGCGCAGGGTATGGCACTATTCCATACCCAGGGGGTATATGTAGCTTTTTCGCATCTTTGCTGTTGAGCACATTGAAGTAATTATTTTTTTATTTCATAAACTAAAGTGTAGCAAAGGTGTATAACCTCAATAAAAAAACATTTTGATTATATATTGTACGTAGTATATAGTTTGTTAAAGATATCTTTGAACTTGACAGTTTCGGTTCTCTCGACTTATTGTGTCTAAATTTATCTTAACTAGTTAATTCTTTTGAACTTATTTTATCTTATCTTATCTTATTTTACTTAAATGGAGCATTTTGTCCTGAAAATATACAGAGTATTATTTTTAATAAAGTTATTGTCTGAACTTTCTGATCCTGTTTATCTAAAATAAATCAAAATAAGTAAGAAATAGAACATAAAAATATCCTCTCTTTTTTTGAGAAAAATATAGAGCAGACATTTTAATAATGTAGATTAAGTTCCTGTCGAATGAGCTGTTAGTTGTTAGATTATTTGACTAACTGTTAGCTGTTTATATTAGCTGGTATGACTACCTGGTTGAATTAGCTGTTTGTGTTAAAGTGTTAGGTAATTAGTTGTTTCCTATTTAATATGTAAAATAACCATTAAGGACAATGCTATACTTTGTTGTTGGATACTTTGTTTCTTATTAATATTAGACAAATACTTTGTAATTTATTATTCTACTTATCTTCTCTTTATTTGTTGAATAAATATTAAATAAATAAAACAAATTTATTTTCCCTCCAATAAACAAAACAATTTTTTAAAAAAAAATTCTTACTTTAAAATTTTAATTATACAAATTTTTTATATGCAAATAGAGAAAACTAATGATATAACAAGTATGATCGTAGTAATATTTTTAAAGTGTTTCAAAGTACTAATATAAAATTTATACAACAAGAAACGAGTTGGAATGGGGTAAAGGAAATAACGTAGGGTGATTAAGCTTGGTAAGTGTTTAACTTTAGACAACAATATGACACAGTAGTCATTTTACATTTACTATCTCAAACTTCTAATTGGAAAAGGCTTATATGATGAGCTTTTTTAGCCTCAATACTCTCTTCCAAATCTTTCCTAACATGCAAGCACTTCTAATTAATTAGGATTTTCAAAATGTCTAATTCATCTCAAAAAGCTTTTTTCTCCTCAAACCTGTTCTAATCAAACACCCCCGAAGTCTAATCGAAGTTGAGTAGGTGTAATTTTTATTTTTTTGGGCATTAGCATTCCACTACTCAGTATTAGTACGTTTATTGGTAAGTTCATGTCTTAGTTGGTGAGTGGTGACCATGTTGTCGACATGTCTGTGGCGTTTTCTCTTGTGTCTTGGCTGTCTACACCTTCAATAATCCTTTGCATGTTCTAGTCATTTGACAAACCAACTAGATTATGTACTATACTCTACATTTTAGTTATTATTAAAAGATAAAATGTACAAACTTGACCCTTAAACTTGTTCTGCTGTAATAATTTAGTACAGTCAAACTCAAAAGCCTAGGGATATAATAGTGTTTAGTTCTGAGTAAAGTCAATTCACTTAATTGAAAAGTTAGGGTTGTAACTGTAATATGTGATCAAATTTCGTGTACACAATATGTTTTTACAGTCAAATTCAAAATCATGGGGATAAAATAGTGTTTAGTTCTGATTAAAGTCAATTAACTTTTAATATGTGATCAAATTAGGGCCGTAGCTGTAATATGTGATCAAATTAATTTTTTTTAATGATAAACATTTGAAAGGGTTTCAAAGTTATATTTAAACATTATTAATGAATTTGAAGGGATAATTTTTATTAAAGCGAAAAAATTTATCAATATAAATAAATAAATTTTACTATATACAGTACAAGAATTTGTATCTTTAATGACAACCTTATAACGATGGGTCAAAAATCACGTCGCAAAAGCTTTATGCAACGGGGCTAACAACCAAACAAAGACGGGAACGACCGTCGCAAATGTCTTTTACGACGGGTTGACGGGATTTTCCATTAACGACGACCCCCTTTTATGACGGGTTCGCGACAGGAAATCCCGTCATTAATTAAAAACGATTATTGACCTTTAACGATGGGATTTCCCGTCGTTAATGGTACAATTTTTGATAATGATATCAGGGTAACTTTTAATAATTTGACCTAACTTTTACTCCAATGTGATTATATCTACATTTAATTAAGAACTTGTAAAACCGTGTTTAGTTCTGAGTAAACTGTAATATGTGATCAAATACCATATACACAACATGTTTTTGTCTATAAAAAAAAAAGAGAAAAGGATCTAAAATAGAATTTTCTTTAGAATAGTTTGACACAAACCAGTTGTCATTACGCGGATTTGAATATGGTTCGAAAATATGAAACCGGGTGTTAAGATTTTGATGGGAATAAAAAGTAGATATATGATCGTGTCACATGCAAACACCGACAAGAAGAGATTATATTATGCCTTGTGTGGAGAAAAGGATTAGTACTACTTTAGTAGTAGTTCGTATAGATTAATGAAGATATATTGCATGCTGCTTTATGATCGAGAAGAATGTTGTTACAACTTACAAAACAAAATACGAAGTATATATTAGGATCAGTTGCGGAATCTAATTCAGTATATTTGCATACAGCTTATATGAGTTGTGCTACAGCCGCCATTTTCGTTGCTTAATTAAATTGATTTAAATCAATCATGTTAGTCTACCTATATTTTACCTTTTATAACGATGACTAATTTTAAATATATATCGAAAAAAGAGGATATTCACATTTTTTGCACAATTGTGTTACCTTCAATAGAAAATGTAAAAGGAATATTATCTTCAAGATATTATCTATTCCCTATTAATTTAGTTGATGAATTGAAATCTATATACTACATACGTTCAAATATGAATTCGGGATTGATTATTCTTGTGTGGACCTGGTCTACAATTATATTAGTGTGGACTCAAAATCAATAATTTTTTCTAACACCCTTCTTACACTCAAAGTAACCTTTATTGTTCATATAGTAACTATAATAAATTAAACACCTAAAATTCTTATAGTAACCATTTTTTTGAAGTACAGTAACCCTATGTTTTTAAAATCAAATTATGACTTAAAATCACATTATTCAATTAAGCACAAAGACACTAATTTGATATTTTCTTCATAATATTCCTAATAAAATGTCAAAATAAACATCCTTTATTTAAAATAAGTAACATTTAAATAGTCGGAAAGGTTTGGGTGAAAAATACAAGTTCAATTCTCCTTACTTTTCCATTTAGCTACACTCTCTACAACACAGTTTCACTTATTCCTAGAGACGAGTTTATATAGAATCTGAAAATGTTGTTCGCCAATCCAGATACCCAACTTTAGTTTACAACTACTACCTCTGCTCTTAACAGTTTTTTACCCTTAGAAATATTTGTTCAAAGTATGAAGACTTTAACCGTAATTTCTCACTATACATTAAAACGTTATCACGTGAGATCTTGTTATATTACTTTTAATATGTATTTTTGAAATATTAACTTTTATGATCTTTTCACGTACGGAATTGGATATATTATTGGTTAAATATATATATATATATATATATATATATATATATATATATATATATATATATATATATATATATATATATATATATATATATATATGCAAATAGTGAATGTGAATAACATTAAGTCTGATAATTTCATATAGAACACAATCGTATAACGATACTTTAGATGAAAGGTTAGCATATTAGCACCAATGCACCATTCCTTGTTTTTCTCCCCCTTTCTTCCCACAATTTTATTCTAACACACCATTATCATTATATCGGTCAAACGGTAAGGTCGGGTCGGGTTGTAAAAAAATTATTTTTGGATTTGGGTTCACAAATGCTTATTCAAGACCCAGAACTTTAGGGTTCGGGTTGACCCAATTGGTTGAGAGATTTTAAAACGCGCATTATATTTTCATTAATTTAGGTGATAAATATACAAAATATGGGCACAAATTAATAAATTTTCTTACACAAGTTTATATTTAGTCAAATTCAACCATAAAATGGCGTATAATTCAAATTAAAATCATATTACACACAACAATAATAAATACAACGTGTTTATTATGCTTAAATTTTCTCATAATCTCATTTATTACTATAAATACAATGATTTTCAATCGGTTGGGTAAAAAACGGGTTGGATTTTGACCCATTACTTTTCGGGTTGCTCGGGTTTGGGGTCATAAAATCTTGTTCAAGACCCAGTATTTTCGGGCCGGATTCGGGTCGATTTTCGAGTCGGGTCTATTCTTGACAAGTCTAATTATCATTCTTCTTTAAACCAAGGCAAAATTCCCAAAAAATCAAAATTTGCTCAAATCAATTATAATTTATACATGGAACTTCAATGGAGGAGGAAATCTTAATCTATACTGGTATACCATTGAAATCACATAGTTGAGTATAAGAAAAGTAGTTGTATTTTCTCATCATCTCATGTAATACCAAACAACATAGTTTGGTAACATGGTTTCATTTTTATTTGGTTCCAAACAACATAGTTTGGTACTCACAAGTCAAAGATAAATGTTATTTATCATAGGTCAGACTCAATTTATTACATAAATTTACTATTTAGCCCTTAATATACCAATTAAATTACAATTTTACCCTTAAAATATCATTTTAATAATATACCTAGTATATATTCAGAAAATCTCATTTAGGGAGGTCACAATTTCTAGAATAACATTATCTAAACATAATTACATACTTTGTTATCTTGGACCTTTTTATTTACTCTGCCAGGGACCCGCTCTTTGTTGCCACTACCACTGGCTTTTTTTTGGTTACTCCAACGCTCAATATCCTGTCATCACACATCCCCAAAACAGTTATAATCCAGTGTGACCAAAAGAAAAATACAAAAAATAAAATAAAAATAAAAATGAGAAGGTATCATGCTCTTGTAGGTTGTTGGCTAGTTTTAACGCGAACTCATTGTAAAATGATTTTTGGCACGTTCATTGTGATGGACATCTCCTTCCGTATCTTTTTGTTATCTTATAAATAAAATCTACGAAGTATTTTATTAAAATTAGGTGTAAAATATGTACATTTGTTGATAAATTAAGTACAAGATGTTCACACTCTTTAATTCCCATCTTTTCCTTCTCTTCAAATCTTCTCATCAAAATACACCATTTAGTTAAATTTTAACTCAGATAGACCAAAAACTTATGTACAAGACGCGTTTTAATTTGAGAAATAATGTTTTTTTCTCCGAACATTTTGAGTATTGACTTATTTGGCTAATTAAATCAAAACGAAACTCTATATTTTTCCCACCCATTTCCTTCTCTTCAAATTTTCTTATCCAAACACGTCGTTTAGTTAAAAACTCAACTTTATGAGCTAAAAAACAAGACAAAAAAACTGTTTTTGACTTTTTAGCACAATTAATAATTCAATACTCCTATTTCATACACTTATTGGAGAAAAGTACTTTAAAATTTTGAATGTGATTAGTGATTACCCCTCTTCAACGTGGTAGTTGTCACAATCACATAAGTCGAATAATAAAAATATCCCTAAAATCATGGTGATCAATTTGTTCATTTGAATCTATGTAAGTATGTAACATGGGTTGAAGGTGAAAATGTCTCACTTCTTAAGTCTTTTAAGTACACTTTGAGCATGATTGACGGTAAAATACTAAAAGATAAGACACCAATCTACCAATGGGCCATGCATACGTGAGTTCACTACAATTTGCCTCAGCCCCAAAAATCAAAGGTTAAAGAGAAACTTGAAAAATGGATACATATATTCAAAACATACTTTTTCACAAATCTTTTATTTTTGCTACAAACATGTTAGTATTAGTAGTACTTACTACTTCGTACTAATTGATTGATAAATCATAAGTGGAATGGAGGGTAATGATATACTCCGTATACAGGTCAACGAAGTACTCTTTCTGTCCCTTAAATCTTTAATATTCGCCATGTTTCTATAAATGGCATATTTTTACTAATCTATTACTATATACTAAAAGAGACACCAGGAATGACACGTGTCACTTCCTGGTGAAAAAATTTCCCGCCAAAAACTCTTTCCTAAAAAGACATATTTACTTTTTCTTTTTTTATTTTCTCTCCTTTTGTATAAATGTTTATATATGGAAAAAAAATAGGATTATGGCTTATGCCATTATTAAAATTTTGGTAATGTTTTAGTCGAACTGTCATATCAATAATAGAAAATATTCTTACTCAATATGTTGGCCAAATTAGCATATTAAATATATCAAATATTTTAGTCAGATCATTATATTAAACATATAAAACATATAATACGTAGCAAGTTAAAATATGATAAAATGAGTACATTCGAGATTATTAATTGCGCAATAGATTTAAGGGATAAATAATTCAATTAAAATTTATATAAAAAAGATAGTCAAATAATAATTTTCAAATATCCGTGCGTGCACAGGACCTAATCTAGTATTATATTATTTCTCTCACTTAATCAAAGACCCACTTATATTCCTACTTTCTAAAAAAAATAGAAAAATATCCAATCCTCCACTCCATCCTCAAAAAAGTTTGACACATTTCTCACTAATTATTAAAAAAATACCGGCATCACCAACTACCACCTAATAAATTAAAAAGTCAATTAAAATGTCAAAAACTATATGTCGGTCAAACCGGAGCGAGTATTAGAGCATCTCCAATGGTTGTAGCTAGGGACTAGCTTGAAATTTATAAAAGTTTCAAGCTAATAGCTAGACCATTGGAGTGAAAATAATAAATTAGCTTGGCCAAGCTAATTAGCTTAAACAAGCTAATTTGCTTGACAACTAGGTACCAAATGTTGCCAATTAATTAATTGACAAGTGGGCCAAATGGGACCAATTTAAATAACAAGCTAGTTGCTAGCCATTGGAGCAAAAATTAGCTAGACAATTAAATAGCTTGAAATCTTATGTGGCATAAGAAGCTAATTATTAAATTAGCTTACCATTGAAGATGCTCTTAAGGGAAAGAGGGAGTATTACATTTTTCAAATAGGTACTCCCTCCGTTTCTTTTTGTTATTTACGTTTTCTTTTTTGGGAGTCACAAAATGTTCTTTAAATTTCCTTTTATATTATCATATAAATGCTTCAATATTCTATCAAAATCCGTGTCCAATGATTATTTTAACCAATTAAATTAATTAGGTCATTTAATCTCTCATACATTTTCATTGGAACATTTAATTTTTCTCATTTTTCCAATATCAAAATTTTAATAAAAATGAAAACATTATAAATATACTCCTTAAGAGGAGGTTATAGATTGTTCTAGAGTAGAACTTTCTAGGGATCGGGCCAGACGCAGCAGAACGACGACCCCGGGAGCGCATGCGGAACGGACACAGAAAAAAAGGGAAATAGAGACAGTTTCTCATTAAGCAGCATTGGCACTGATATCACTGCGGCTGTTCTGCCATTTTATCAAAATGGCACGACAACTTGATGAAATGTGGAGGGAAGTGGGTCAGAAGAGGCTCCTCCCACACCACAAGGATGGCTAAACTCGCCGCAGGAACAGGGTCTGTGCAGAGAAATCAGATGTTGTCAAGTGGAAGTGCAGTGATGTATGCAGCTGAGGCATCCTAACAGACCTCATACGGCTCCTATAGGGATGGAAGTAGGCCCAGCCCAGGCTTGTGCGATTTTTCTCATTTTTCCAATATCAAAATTTTAATAAAAATGAAAACATTATAAATAAACGCAATTTTCCTTATTTCAATAAAAAAAAAGAGGAATCTCAATGCACATTAATTAGTCTTTAAAACGCGTGTAAGTAACATACGTAAAGAATAAAAAGAGGTGAGGGGGAGTAATCTAATATATATATATATATATATATATATATATATATATATATATATATATATATATATATATATATATATATATATATATATATATATATATATATATATATATATATATATATATAGGGGAGTTTTTCAAGAGAATTTAGAGCGTCCACATAGAATTGTCCAGTCACATACTCAAATATTAATTTTATTTTAAAATGATAAATAATGAGATAAATTTGAATATAATAGGAGTCAAATACTGGTAAAAGACAATAAGAGATAAATTTTGCTAGGAGAATAATAAATAAATACTTAGTAAAATATAATAATAGATAAATTTTATTAGGAGTCAACTACCATGCATGTTTTATATAATAATACAACTACATTACAGGAGGAAAAAATATCTCACTAATTAATGGCTATTTATGAGGGGCTCAAATCCCATGTTTTAAGTGAAATATTCTACGATAGGGTATCTAATCACTAACATGATCGATATATGTGATGAGATAGTCAATTATAACGACCCAACCCCATTTCACGACGGGCTTGTGACGAAATCACTTGTAATTGTTCTTTTACGGCGGAAAATCCTGTCATTAATACTTTTATCCCATAAAAAAAGTAACAAATCATGCATTCCCTCTGTAATTTTAATGTATTGATCCGTGCATCGCACGGGCTTAATTCTAGTAATTTAGAAATTGACCGACGTGAAAAAATTACTTCCTACGTCCCGGAATACTCGAAACGGTTTGACCGACACATAGTTTAATGTATTGTAATTGACTTATTAGTTAATTAGACGGTAGTTGGTAGTGGGGTATTTTTTTAATGTAGGTTGTGGGATGCATGTGTGTCAAAATTTTAAAGGGGTAAGGCCGTAAGGGGGGATGGGGGGTGGGGCTGGGGTTGGGGGTAGAGAATTTTTTTAATATTTTTTTTAGGGAGTAGGATATAGGAGGGTCCTTGGGTAAGTGAGAAATTGATATAATATTAATAAAAGTTTCCATTTTAGAAACGTTGCAACTAATCCGGGACGGTCTTATAAGAAAAGCGTATCGAGTATTCCAGGACCGAGGAAGTATAAAACTAATAAAGTGACTAAAATATACACTTTTTATAAGACCTCGATTTTCAAATCTCAAACTGGGGAAATTTTGATGAAGAGAAAGCTAATACCACTAAAAATTTGTACTTTTTTCGTTCCCAAAATATCACACCAATTGTTTTTATACACGTGCTATTCACACTGCGATTTTGGTCATTTTTGTGATTCATATGTAAGAAAATTTTAGTCATGTTGGAATCGTATCAATATATATTTTCTAAATTTTTTTTTTATATAACTTTTTTACTTGCATACGATTTGAGATATTAAGAGCCAAATTAATGGTTAGAGTAAAAGTCAACTATGGTACGATATTTCCTGAACGAAGGAAATATATTTTCCCCCTGTATATGTAATTAAATAAACAAATAGAAAATATGTTAATATTTACCTATTTTAAGGTGGTTCTTTTCCCCCGATGAAATGAACTACTCATTGACTTTATTTTTATATATTCTACAAGTGAACTCTTGAGATCATTTTAGTATTTGGTGTTTTGGTATCTTCCTATGAAATAGACTATAATATCTTTAATAAGCTTATAATTTAATTTAATTAATTAAAAACTTAATTGTAATAATTCTAAAAACTGATTTGGAGTATTTAATATCATATTGCAAAAAAGGAAATTCCAATGCATCTGCAACCAAAAGTCAACACCAATTTAATTAAATTCCTCTAGCAAACATGAAAGCAAGTATTAAGGCAGCTAAAAAAATGGAACTCAGTCCCTTCAATCTCGCATTATTTTTTACAAAATCAAAGGTAGTCTTACTCTTAATAACACACTAATTAATTTTATATGGTCATACAAGCACCTTGCGGCAAAAAATGCAAAAAAATATACAAGTAAAAAACACAATCTTTTACGTTTATTTTGGTTAATTTGTTATTACATTAATTCCTATATAGATTTTGTTAAATATAAACATGTGCATTTTTTCTTTACTTCTAAATAAAGTTTGCTTACATGTTTTAGCAAATGTGCATACTTTTAATCACGTGTAGCGTGTATATAAGACTATGCTTTAATTAATAAATTAGAGAAGAAGGTAATTGAAGTATTATTTTGGTTCATTCTTATCAAACTTTAATTTAGTTTTGTAACTTAGCGCTTAACTCATGTCCACGTATATCAATAATACCTTTACAAAAATTGTTAAATTTTTTATAAAATGTTGGAATATTACTAGCTTTCGTATATGTGAAATCATATTTTTGAAAATATCGTCATGCATCGCGTACATAGAATACTAGTTTGATCTAATTGTGCTCAATAGAGTAAATTTATTGGATTTAATTAAAACTTATTGATTTAATAGAATATGATTGTACCTGAATGGATCAAAACTTGATTGTACCTGAATATGATTGTACCTGAATGGATCAAAAATTTGGTTCCCTTCGCTCCTTTTTTTTTTTCTTCTCCTACGGCCACTTCTTTCTATCTTTTCCTTTCTAATACTTGTAAAATCTAAATGAAACCTTTTGACAATATCAATTTATTTAACGACTAAAGTTTGAATGTTGTACTAAAACTTAATTCAAAATTAGATGGATTATTACGCATCCTTAATGACGCATGCTGAAAATCTCCTACAACGTACCGTTGTACTTCGTATATGTCAAGTAATACAACACGTGCTAATCAACCAATCAATAAAATAAGGAATCATAGCATAATTATACCGATATAATGGCCCTGATTGGCAATTGGCTGTTCGCTGTTGGCTGTCGGCTGTTTTACTTGGCTGGTTTGACTGGCTGTTCAAGCTGGCTGCTTTTGTTGGATGTTTGACTATGGATTGGTTATAAATATGTTTGGTAAAATCAATTGTTGGTTGTTGGCTGTAGCTATGTAAAATGACATTTAATGTCTTTTATTCATTTTTCAATACATATTGTGTATTGTGTACGGAGTAAAACGTAATTACAAATAAATAAAATATAAATTAAAAATAAATTACTTTATGCAATAGTATTAATAAATTATTATTTTAATTAATAATTACAAATTAATAATTAATAACTAATAACTAATAATAAATAATCAATAATTAATAATTAATAATTAATAATAATAATAATAATCAATAATTAATAATTAATAATTAATAATTAATAATAACTAAAGTAATAATAATTAAATTAATAATAATTATTAATTTTATTAATTGATCATTAATAATTAATGATTAATTATTAATTAATTATTCACTTTTAGTTATTAGTCATTAAATAAAAATCCGTAATTATTAAATTTTAATTATTAATTATTAATTATTAATTATTAATTATTAATTATTAATTATTAATTATTAATTATTAATTATTAATTATTAATTATTAATTATTAGTTATTAGTTATTAGTTATTAATTATTAATTATTAATTATTAATTATTAATTATTAATTATTAATTATTAATTATTAGTTATTAGTTATTAGTTATTAATTATTAATTATTAATTATTAATTATTAATTATTAATTATTAATTATTAATTATTAATTATTAATTATTAATTATTAATTATTAATTATTAATTATTAATTATTAAATTAATTATTAATTATTAATTATTAATTATTAATTATTAATTATTAATTATTAATTATTAATTATTAATTATTAATTATTAATTATAATTATTCATTATTAATTATTAATTATTAATTATTAATTATTAATTATTAATTATTAATTATTCATTATTAATTATTAATTATTAATTATTAATTATTAATTATTAATTATTAATGATTAATTATTAAATTTTAATTATTAATTATTAATTATTAATTATTAACTATTAATTATTAACTATTAATTATTAACTATTAATTATTAATTATTAATTAATTAGTAAAAAATAAGGACAAAAAAGTAATTTAGATAGTGAAAAGCCAAAAGCCAACTCCAAAAAGCTAGTGTTACTAGCTTTTCATTTTTGGCGGAAAAGCTGGCTTTTCAGCAAGCTAAAAAGCCAGTTACCAAACATATTTTTTGGCTGTTTGACCAGATTAAAAAACCAAAAGCCAAAAGCCAAAAGCCAACCAAAAAGCCAGCAAAAAGCCATTTGCCAAACAAGGCCAATATTTTAATAAGTCCTCGCTATGGCTGAGCAAAACAATCCGAAAAATCAAAAACCCAAAATCCGATCCGGTATCCGATGAGAAAAAATGGGTATTTGAATCGATACGATATTAGTTCGGGTAATCGATTCGAAATTTAGTATTGGTTACGATTACAGATATCGTTTTACAAAAAATGGGTACCCGATAAGTCGATAACGATCCGATAAGATTTTTTAAAGATTTTCCCCATTAAAATATTTTTTCTCAAGAACTCAAAATCCTAAATGTTAATACGACAACAACAACAACAACAACAACAAAACCTTAGTCCCAAAATGATTTGGGGTCGGCTAACATGAATTGTCGTAGGAGATCGTCATTGTCACCTATCAAACCAGAAAGGAGCAGGAAGTAAAAAAGAAAAAAAAAAACAAGGAAGAGAAAGTGGAATTAATGAAAGTAAGATAAGAGAAATATATATATATATATATATATATATATATATATATATATATATATATATATATATATATATATATATATATATATATATATATATATATATATATATATATATATATATTTTATAGAAAAAATATTGTAAGATATAATAAAAACAAGTAAAGTTTAAAATAAAGGAAAAAATAATTTTAATAATCCAACATTTGGTCGGTCTTCCAATAACAGCCCCACTAATATTATACTCTCGTTGATCCAACCTTTGACACCTTTAAACATACATCATTAAATTACGACCTACAAAAGCGGGTCACTTGTCCTACGTGGCAATGATCGTTGCGAAATCAACAGTTTTCTTTTATAAGCTTTCTCCCTCTCATTTCCTTCTTATATTTTCTCCTCAAAGACGTCATTAACAAAAAAAAAGAGCAGATGAAGAGAGAGAGAAAGAGGAGTCGAATGAAAAACTCCTCAGCAAAAGATCGTGGTACCGAAGATGTCAAGTGAAGCTCGAAGTTGCAGAAATTTAATCGCTCGAAATATGCTGGAAACCCTAATTAAGTTTACGACTCGAATGCTGGTTCGAGAGAATTTTACGATGAAAGGGGGTTGAAGGTGTTCAACGAGGTAGTGGAGGTGAGCGATTCAAGAAAAAAGGTGTCGGAAGTCAATGATATTGCTGCGAAAGTGGATGAGAAGACAACGTCGTTGATTAAGAGAGAGAAAGATGAATCCAATAGCAACAACCTTACCAATGGTGAAGATGTGAAAAGAGAGTCGCAATTTCGGATATCCGACCAATTGAAGTCCGACTGAAACCCTAACTTTGAAATTACAAGGTCCTTCCATCAAATTTTCTACGGTAAGAAGCGATTGAAGGAGATTCCGGCGGTTGAAAAGATGAGCAGTCCAATGCCGGAAGTGTCGGAAACCAATGTTGTTGTAAAGGAGGTTGAAATAGACAGTCGGAATAAAGAGATTGGTGATCGGAATGTGGGAGATGAGAAGGAACAGAGAAAATGGAAGGTATTACCAAATGTGGAATGGGTAGAATATGGAAATATATCCATTGAGGATTGCTCCTAATTAATTGAGAAAAACCTTCCAAACCTACTTTCCTATGTGGTTAGGAGACGAAGAGAACAGATACGAATGCTTCTGCTTCCCTTTTCCTCTTTGAGTATGCCCTTTGATTTTTTCATGAAATGATCTTTTCTCTCTTCTTTACTCAATAATTTCACTATTTGATTTGGTCCACCTCTTTTCTTACTCAAAATATCAAGAACTCAAAACAGCTCAGTAGTGGTAGATTTTAGTTAGAATGACCGCCTCTTTAGGTGTAATCATAGGAAAAGTGTCATATTGGTTCTCTTCCTGTATCATTGTCGAAGAAATTTTCGAATCTTTCTAAGTTTGTTTTACCAAGGCTTTTGCAGTCCAAATAGCACTTGAATTAAAAAAAATGTAAACAAAAAGCCATGTCAGTTAAATAAAGTCAATTTGAAGTGATTTTTTTTAAGGGTTTCTTCTTCCTCTCTGTGGTGGCGCACGTTAGGGTGACTTTGCTATCGTGCACCCATCACCATGAATGGGTAAGAAGAAGAAATATGTGACCCGTTCTTCACCTCAAGCTAGTGATGCTACTCTGGAACATAATGCAACCCAAAAAAACACAACTTTAGGCCAAAATTCAGCTCTATCTCAATCCCAATCAACAAGCAGTTTTGTTGCCATGGAGACGTCGGGTGAGTTGATTTCTTCCCCTCTGGTTCATGCTAGTGCTGATTTAATCCCTGTTGAACTTCATAACAATATCTTGCAATATCACCAGTCACTTGGAATCCCTGTGCCATCTATGATCCAAAGTGAGCCGTTATGTTCAAATCTGGAGGGAGTTGGGGTTTCAGTTCCACCTGGTCGAAAGGAGGGAGCCTTAATGGAGGGTGAAGAGGTTAGTGAGAGAATCAGAAGCTTAGCTACGCAACTTGGGGAAACTTTGGTATAAAGCAACCAGATATGTGATCCTATTCAAGGAGTTGAAGGTAGCCAAACTGTGCAAAGAAGGCTGAATTTGCAAGCTCCTCCTGTGGTGGTTCCTACTGCAGCTATGTAACACCCTGACAATTCTCCCTTTTCTAGAATAAACTTTTTATTAATTATAAATATAGAGAATTATCAAAGTATTATCGCCCGTGTGAAAACGTAATGGCTTATTCAGAATTTTGCAACGGAAAAGATAAAACTAACTTTAAGTTTATAAATAATCAACTACAGAGTTAATTCCAAAACCAATCAACAAAAATAAAGTCAACATAGCTAGTTCAACAAGTTTAAAGTTCAATTAAACAAACCAAAGTCAACTTAGCAAATCAAAACTAAATACAAGCTCTCTAATCCCGATCCCAATGATGCATCATCTTCAAACCTGTAGATGGGCAACGCTTATTGATCCTTAGAGACTGCTCACAAAAATGGGTCATCACAGGATCAATAAGGCATAGCCATGATCAAAACACACAAACAAAGCACATAATCCGCAAAGCTGAGTACTACATACTAAACCAATGAATAAATATTTCCTAGCATGATACTAATAAAGCATAAGTAAGGACGACCAAACATATTAACTTGAAACCACATTTGACCAGACTAGACTAGACCTTTATATCATTAATATTATTTTAACCGAGTTGTCCAACCAGAAGTCTTCACTAAGGAAGACGAGGTACGGGCGCGACTCTGTAACCT
This sequence comes from Spinacia oleracea, assembly GCF_020520425.1. NCBI lineage: Eukaryota > Viridiplantae > Streptophyta > Magnoliopsida > Caryophyllales > Amaranthaceae > Spinacia > Spinacia oleracea. Next base: position 145,714,458 of record NC_079490.1, on the reverse strand, counting down.
CAGTGACCAGCGATATCGAGGAACTTTTGAAGAAAAGTAGAACACGGTTATCAATCCGGTCCCAGAAAAGGTCATGGGCTACCACCATGAACCCCAACTCCTGTTGGTCCGTTACTTCAGACGTGCGCAGTCTAAAGCTATTGCTATTCAGTTCCACTTTATATGATTTACCAATTAATACTTTGTTATGACTCGTCTACCACATAAATCACATAATCAACAAGTATTCACAACTGTTTTTATCTTGGAATTAAGTAAGCGATCACAAATTTATCAATCAAGAACTCATTCCACTTAATTCAACCTTTCCTTTAACAATGGTTAACCACCTTTATACAGGTGTAAAGTACCAACCTACTAAACAAGGTTCTCGGCCCTCATAAAGTAGTGAAATGCTAAAAGGGAACAACGATCAGTCGTGATCTATACCAATAATAAAATAATATTAAGTTCCCAAACTGACATGCTTGCACCAATCATCCATGATAACATGTTATAATTCTCATAATGAAACTCTATGCTCAACGCATTCATTCAACGACATTGAACATGAAATTTCAACATAAACAAGTTCATAAATATATTCAACATGGTTTCGATAATAGCACCACATCCCCAAACACACAGGTATGTACGTACCTTGTGTAAACAAATTGATAGGCTACTTTAACATCTCAAGAGTCGCCTACAGAGAATTCTCCACCTAAAAACAACCAATATAGATTCATATCAACTCACGTTGAATTTTCAGCAACATTAGGGTGCTTCAAACCCGTCCTAAACATAATTAGAACATTCTCCAATGTCGAAACTTAATTACTAAACCTCCTATTATGCTGATTACTTCACTAATGATCGCCAATTATCATAAACTCCAATAAACATGCCCCATTACAATTTCAACCAATATACATTAATTTTGAACTATTCCAAAATATATCGAACATACTTAAAATCATAAAAATAATAACTTTAATAACTTATAATCATCCTACCATGATTTTAAAACTATTAAAACCTTAAAAATTCATTCTTTAATAATTAAAACCTTAATTTAACAAAATTAATAAATCTGAAATTTAATAAATTCGTTATGCAAATATATAAATCTGAATTCTATATTTACATAATTAAAACCATAAAATTAAAGCATGAAAACATTATTTAACTTACTAAAACAAAATCAAAACATTAAATAGTTTAGGGTTTAAAGAAATAACCGAAGGGAGAGGTAGGAAAAGCTGGTCGGAGGTGGTGCAGCGGCGCGACGACGTGGCGGCAAGGGGAGAGCCGGTCGACGGCGAAGGTTGGTGGCAGCGACGGTGGTGCAGGGTCCCCAAGATTCAACTGGACCTTATTCCCCAAATTTTGGACTTTTATGGTCGGTAGGGATCTAACATGTTGCCCTATAAAGGTAATGTCTCCAAATATTCAAAGAGAACACAATAGTAGCTAGCTCTAGGTCATGGGTAGGGTAATTAGCCTCATAAGGTTTCAACTGACGCGACAACAAGTGCGGAAGTCAACCGTTCTTTTAAACTCTGGAAATCTCCCTCACATTTCTCATTCCACACAAACTTTGATTACTTTTTCATCAAGTTGGTCATTGGTCTTACAATTTTCGAAAATTCTCTCACAAATCTCGTATAATAGCCAGCTAGGCCTAGGAAACTTCGGATATCGGACACATTCTTTGGAGTAGGTTACTCACTCACATCTTGGATCTTAACAGGATCTACAGAGACTTCTTCCTTTAACACATAGTGACCCAAAAATGCTATTTTCTCCAAACGAAACTCACTCTTAGAGAACTTGGTATACCATTGATTCTTCCTAAGCGTTTCCAATATGATCCTCAAGATTTCATTATTCTCTCTTCGTTCATTGAATAAACCAGGATATCATCAATAAATGCAACATCGAACTTACTTAGGAGTTCGTGGAAAATCCTATTCATCGAATCCATAACTATGGCAGGTGCATTGGTTAACCTAAAAGGCATTACTGTAAACCCATAATGACCACAACGAGTCCTAATGAGGTCTTAGGTATATCCTTATCAGCTATCCTCAATAGGTGATACTTCGAACACAAATCAATCTTCGAGAACACACACGCCCCATTCAGTTGATCAAATAGGTCATATATCCTAGGCCAAGGATACTTGTTCTTGTTGGTTACATTGTTTAGCTCTAAAATCAGTACACAATCTCATACTCTTATCTTTCTTCTTAACAACAACATAGGAGCTCCCCACGATGATGCACTAGGCCTAATAATACCCCTAATCGAACAACTCTTGCAATTGTGTCTTCCATTCACTCATTTCAGGAGGTGCCACGCTATAAGGTGCTTTAGATATAGGTGTCGTTTTCAGTATTAAAATCTATAGTGAACTCAAAGTCTCTAGCAGGTGACATACTCGCAATTTCCCTCGGAAACACATCAATGAATTCGTTCACAATGAGAACATCCTCGATCTTCACTCCAACTTCTTTACTCACATCTAGCACACTACAAAAAATAGTTCACCCTCCTTTTTCATCAATTGTCGGTGGTCGTTGTGGTGGTGGTTGCACTGACTTGCGAGAGAAGAAAGGAAGAAAAAGGGGAGAACTAGAAGAACACGTGAAAGAGAAAGGGAAGAGCGATGGTCTGACGTGCGGTGGACGACGACTGACGTGCGGTGGTCGCTGGCGGCGCGGCAAGGGGGCGAAGCAGCGACGTCGACCAGGTGGGGGTGGTGGTTGGTGTTCGAGAGAAAAGAGAAGAGGAGGTTGAGTAAATGTACGTGGAAGAGGAAGGAGGAGAAATAAACGTACGTGGGTTGTTTTTTTTTTGGGTTTAGATATTTTATGTACTTTGTTTTGTGGGATTTACTAATTGGGATAGAATTTGAATTGCTTTTCTAATTTCAAGAGTGTTTGAGTTCAAACCTGATTAGAAATATTTTTTTTCGAAATTGAAGTGTTTCTATGTTTCAAATTGTTTTCGAAATATGATTTTAAAAATATTTGATTGAATAAATTATTGAAATACTTATAATATATTTAAATAAAATTAAATATACATTAAATATATTAATATATTAATAAAATTCATAAATTCCATTTAAATATAAATAACTATACGTTAAAATATATTAATAAAATTTATAAATTTACGGGGGATTACAAGCTACTCCTGCTTGGTCTAGCTTGTTTCAACGTTCGCCATTGACAGGCAAAGGGGCATCTTTACAATTTGTTTCCCCAATTTTGAAGGAGGGGAAGTAAATGGCACAACCGCAAAAACCTGAGGTTGATGCTATGACTGAGAAATGGATTACATCTCTGGTGATGTACATAGTGGGGGAGGTTCCTACCATTGCTTCTATCAAAAGATACATTGTTGCAAACTGGAGTCAGGTGAGTGTTCCTAGTGTTTATTTGCATGATGATGGGTATTTTGTGGTGCACTTTAATACTATTGAAGAGAGGAATGAAATATTGTGTGGAGGACCTTATACTTTTTTCAATAGACCAATAATCGTCAAGCCTTGGTCTCCTGATTTCAATTTTTATGAGGAAGTTCTTAGAGTCATTCCCCTATGGATTAGACTCCCTAATCTGCCTCTTAACTGCTGAAGTTATGACTCATTGAGCAAAATAACTAGTTTTCTTGGGGTTCCTGTTTGCGCTGATGACTGTACTACTAGACAGCAGAGGGTGTCATTTACTAGGATTTTGGTTGAAATGGATGTTACTGTTGAGTTTCTAGACCATATTTGGGTTGAAGAAATTAATGGCATGGCGTTCAAGCAATAAGTGCAATATGATTGGAAGCCCACATATTGTCACAAATGTCAAATGTCAGGGCATAATTGTGAGGGGGTGAACTACTCCCAACCTCAGCCTGCCAGGAAAGTGAAGGAAATAATGCCCTTGGTCCAAGTATGCATTCTATGATAAGTCTAATAAATGCGGTTCAGTATTAATTAAACAAGTTAATAATTCAGTGAGATCAAGTGAGCAGAATGCCTAGCTAGAGGCCGCTTCAGTTCAAGTGGAATTAATGATATTAATCCACAGCTTACTCTTGACTGAACCCGTAGGGTCACACAAATAGTACGTAAACGGATCAAGTATCTAATGGCTTTAGATACTCCATCTATGAATATTCGGAATCGACGGATCTTGGTTTCAGTGGGAGCTGAGATCGTCACAGGCAAGAAATGAATACTCCAGAAACGATGATATTGCCGGAAACGGAAATATGGATCGTATCAGAAATATAAATATTATCCAAGTCGTAGATGTTGCCGGAAACGGAAACATGGTACGTATCGGAAAATATTATCGGAAATGGAAATATTGCCAGAATCGGAAATATTGCCGGAAACGGAAATATTGTCAGAATCGGAAATATTATCGGAATCGGAAAATAATTCCGGAAACGGAAATATTAAATATTTGCTCGAAACGGAAATTAATTCCGGAATCGGAAATATTAAATATTGTTCGTATCGGAAATGAATTCCGGAATCGGAAATTTAATCGGAACCGTATCGTACGAATAAGCATCGGACGAGGCCTGCCGGACGAGGGCCCAGCACGAAGCCAGGCCATCGCCCAGCAAGCCAGGCGCGCCACACAAACAGCCACGCCAGGCCCAGCGCAAGGCCAGGCCCAGCAGGCCGTGGCAGCGCGCACAGCGCGCGCAGCGCGCGCGGGTGCTTGCGTGGGATTGTGGCTCGCGCAGGCCTCGCTGCGTGGGCTGCTGCTCGCACGCACGCATGGGCGGCCCATCGTGGCTGCCGTGTGTGTATGCGTAAGTGTTTGTGTTCGTGCACGTTTCCTAAAACGTGCAGAGTTCGGTTAATGATTAAATTCCTAATTCTATTTGATAAATTAATTAAATTAGAGTTCTTGTAGGATTCTAGGTTTAATTAATTTGTATCTGAATAGGATTCCAATTCCCTTTCCATAACCCTATAAATATGTGGCTTGGGTTCACAATTAATAACGAGTTTCAAAGTATTCAAAGTGAGTTTTTGAGAGAAAAATTCAGCCACACATCTTGCTCAAAAGTGCCGAAAATTCTAGTACCTTAAGGGCGATTCTAGTTGGTCAATCTTAAGGCGGATCCGGACGTGCTGTGGACTATCTACGGAGGGACGACACTTGGAGTCCTAAAGACTTGTTCTTGTTCGGTTCGGGCGCAGCTAGGGAGGGCACGCAACAAAGAGTATGCATCTAAATTATGCTATATGATTATGTGTAAATAATATGTAATCCTGGGTTAATGGTTGTTTCCGCATGATTTATGTAATATCATATGTATCATAACCTAATAGTGGTATCACGAGCCCCTTATTATTTTCATAATCTAAATTGCATGAACATGGTTAAATATTACAAATTTGCAAGAATTAAAAGGGGTGATTAATTTTCGTAATTGTTAATTAATTGCAAATTGCGTTTATTTAATTATACGTACGCAGTTTTTCGGCAGTTTCTTCGTTACTCATCCAAATCGAGTGATTTTTGTGTCAATTCCGCATGTAAAAGGCATTCTAAAATTTTGACAAAAATAATTTTTTTCTGCCGAACCCAGAATTCTCAAATTCGAAGCCTAACTATGACTTTTCGAAGGTTTTAGTTTTTCGAATGCAAAATTTCGTAAATTTAAGATGTTAAATTAAATATTTGCGATTCTTGTTGATAAATCTTGAATTTTTGATTGACCTACTGCATATGTTTAACAAGTTTGAATGCTTAGTCTTGTTAATTATGCAATCTAATTTGTAATTATGATTAATTTGTTGAAAATTAGAATAATTTAGAATTAATTTGATTTTCATAATTAATTGTAATTTAATTAGAAACCTATGATTAAAAACCACCATAAAAATTGTAAATTTATGATAAATTTTAAATTTTTATGACCTAGACTTGAATCCATAACAATCGGAAATCAATTGGATAATAAATTTTCGATTTTTCGCCCTAAAATTATGAAATTAATAATATTTATTAATTTGTCATTAATTTTATAAATTTTAAATTTTTTATGCGATTCGTTCATATAACTTGCACGCACAAAGCAATGGACGCTTCGTGTTACCCTTAAGGGGTGTTGTATAATGCGGGCATGCGACGACGAGCAAGGGAGCTCGTCGCCCGTGCGGCACGAATGCAATAAGCAAGGGCGTAGTGCACGAGCACAAGGCAGCAGCCCTGCCTTGTGTCGTGGGCCACGAGCAATGGACGAATGGGCATGGGCGAAAGGCAAGCCAAGGCAGTCGCGTGTGGGCAGCAAGCGAGCTGCGCCACAACGCGCGCTGCCTCGCACAAAAGCGCGCAGCCTCGCGCGCAGCGAGCGCAAGCTCGCGTGCCACGAGCGCTGCGCCCAGTGTTGCTCGCGCGCACAGCGAGCGATGGCTCGCGCGCACAGCGAGCGATGTCGCGCGCCCAGATAGCGATGTCGCGCGCCCAGCGAGCGATGTCGCGCGCCCAGCGAGCGATGTCGCGCGCCCAGCGAGCGATGGCTCGCGCGCACAGCGAGCGCTGGCGAGCGCGCACTGCGAGCGATGGCTCGCGTGCGACGAGCGCTGGCGCGCGCGCAGCAAGCACCACAGCGTGCGATGGCTTGCGATGGAGATGCAGCAGCTATGCGACGAGCGCATGGGCTGCGCGCACATGGCCAGCGATGGCTGTGTGCGAGCGGCCTATGGGCGTGCAATGCGTAGGGTGTTTGCGTTACGATTAGATCGTTTTGAATGTTTAATTTGAAAATTTCAGTTCACGTAATTTTAATTAATTTTAAAATTAATAATTTAAATTATTTTCTTGGATTTTAATTTTGAATATTGTAATTATAATAAATGTTATTTATTCTAATTATTTTACTAAAATTAAAATCATGAATTAATTTAAATAACGACTGAAATTAAATTAAACTTTTTGGATTCAATTATAAATTTATATGAGCTTTAAATTTTAATTAAATTTGTATGTTTCCGGTTAGACTAGAAATACATTTTTATGTTTAAAATTAGTAAAGCATATGAATTTATTGGTTTAAGTGGGAGCGCTTTTTAGTCATGAACTCTTGATTAGGTCTACAAATCCTTAAGGTTAAAACAACTTGATTAGAATTAATAAGGACTGAATAATTGGTAGATTATTGGTGCCCTTGATTAATTGCTGCAAATGTTTACGTGATGCATAATGTGTTTTACTAACCAGCTATGTGGGCCATTCATGATAATGAATGGGTGAATGGTATATATTGTATATGTACTGTTTTGCAGGTTATGAAGTGACTAGTATGGCCCAAATAGGATAGAAAATATGGTCTGCGTACCATTAATTTGAATGTAATTGGTCTAAAGTACCAAAGTTATTTTTCAATTCAAATATGGTCTGCGTACCATCAAATAGTTGTAATTAGTTATAGCTTATCCTATTTGAAGAAAATGGTGCCTCCCACGGAGATTTTCAAGACGGACTTTGAAGTCAAAGCTTCAAGATGAAGTCGGGCCATACTAGATCACAAATATCTTATGCATGTTTTAAGTTATTTATTGCTTTTAAATATGTCTTAAAATGCATGAGATCAAAAGCTTGATTATGTTGCATGATTAAGGATTTTAGTTCACTTAAAATCTAACCAACATAGTAAGAGCCTTAAGTTCCAAACTTAAAAATTGAGTTAAAAGGTGCCATGCCAAAATATACACTTGCTTGGATATCCTTTACATCAATCTAGTAATAGTTTTCGCTCAGCGAGGTGTTACTTATTGGTCCTAAAGGGGCAAGGTACACAAATAATTGTGAGTACATGTTAGTTTTGGTGAAACTCAACGATATAAGTAAGGAGTCCTTTTATGTCGTGGCAAAATCGATAGGTTTACCTAATAAGTTCTTAGACGTACCTATCAACCAAGAATAGTTTCTAGACTATTAGCAAAAGGCTTTTGCTTACCTAAGATGTTCTAGGATTAAGTCGACAAACTGTGCTTAGTTCTTCAATGATTTTAGGATCTTGGAATCATTTAATTCACACCTGCCGGAACAATAAAATCGAATAAAATGCTAATAACTTGTTTGAATTGCATGGTTGCTTTAATTTCAAGTTATTATTCATGATAAATGTTTAGACTTTGCATGCTTCAATGTATGTTTTAATTATTGTTTATAATTAAATATCTTGCACTGCAATAAATCCTTTTAGAAAGGTAACAGTAAATTTCCTCGATTAGTAGTGAATCCAAGAACGATTCACGGAAAAGAGAGAAAGTGAGCAATTTAAAATGTACGTTTCTTATATCGACTTTTATGGTTGTTTTCGAATATCAAAATCGAATGGCAAACCAATTGGTGCTTGTGAATTCAAAACACACTGTAGTTTTGAGATCATAAAGCATTGAGCTTAAACGCTCAGCTTTACCAATGGTTAACAACCTAATATCTTTGTCCATTTAATTCTCGAATGAGTCTAGTCCCTAGACATTCGAATAGATCGATACTTAGAGAACTTTAGAAGCTTCTGGTAAGATCATCTAGTTGAAACTTAATATTCAACATAAATTAAATGTTAAGAACCTTGTTGGGGTGACATTGGACATGTCTAACAAAGTATAAAAAGTCAACACTAAAGAATTCAATTCTTAAGACTATAAGAAAGGGTACAAGAAATAGGAAAACGAGGAACAAATGAAAGAAATTTACGATTCCGTTTCTACCTATAAGTTTATGTTTAAAGAGAAGTGACCTAGCAATCAAACTTCCTTGGTATCATATACCGCTTGAGGTTCTTACTTCGGTAATAACTCAAACAATGGAAGCTAGGATACACTAATGACCTACAAGTGGGAAATGAAGCATGGCAATGCTACATTAGTTGTAGGGTCATCTAGTTTGTTTTAAAGGCTGGAACTAAATGGCTATTTTGTTCCATAATCAGCATACCTAAATTTCTGCTTCAAACCCAGAAAGACTCACATTCAGAAGAACAAAAACAATTCTTGTTTGTTTGTTTGTTTATTTGAATAAAATGGTCAATTACAGGTTGAGTCAATATGCTTGATTAAAACAAACAACTCTTTAACAATAAAGAACTTTACTAGGTTCAAATCAACCCCTTGATTTGAGTTCCACTAATCTTTGGCATTGTTGCTTAGACCATATCAACAAGTTAACAATCAAAAGCTCTATTTTAATGGACTTTTGAAAGTTGATTGATTTCTAGATCATTTTAAGACAACTAGTCTTACTTGTTGAAAGTAACATAAGATATGAACTATTGTTAGAACGCCTAGACAATGGAGTTCAAAGCTAAAGAAAGATTTTATGACTTTATTATTTCACATGGATTTGAGTGAATATAGGTTTATTTACTCAAATGTGATATAAGTTGAATCTGTTTGGCTAGTCCAAAGATTCAGAAGTATAAATCCCACTTGGCAAGAAATCATAAAGATCTAGGTTAGATCATGTTGATGATTACTTGAGACCAAATATGATCATCAATGATTGTGTGTTGTAATTTCACAATCTAGGTCCATAAGATATGGCATATCTTAGTTGGAATAATCGAAGTCAATTAGTACTTGATTCGATTAATGATGAATCATGAAGACTTTTCCTATAATTTCTAAAACAAAATGCTCAACTACCACCAAACTAAACCAAATTCGTCAAAGCTATTGAAAAGTAATTTCAGAATAACTTTTCATAAAATATATCTAGAGAGTTGCAAAACTCAGTGGGAGCTTAGTGTTTGTCATTCGACAAACTAAGGCCCAAGTATAGATATATGTTTCATTGTGATTTATTCAAATGAGACACAAGGGTATTGTTTCTACCACGAATTTTTGAGAACATAATGTTTGTTTGCTCGAAATAATGTCCTTTTGGAGATTCGTTTCCAAAATGACAAGTGGGAGAAAATAGACCTCGAAAGTCTTCGAGGCGAACAACAAACATAAACGGACATTCCGGAGGCTTTTCGAAGTGCTTCAGAAAGCCCGAACTTATTCTTTAAGGACTTTAGAAGTGGCTTTAAAGAATAGACTTCTCTTAGAAGACTTTACAAGTGCTTCAAGGAGAACAGAATATTCAAAGGACTTTCAAGTGGCTATTGATATTCTGTTGTTTGATGTTCTATACCCAAGTAGGCATAGAGTTCAAGTCACTGAAACTATGAGATTCTTCTATTAGATAGTGAAGAAACATGGAATTCAGGTCACTGAAACTATGCAATTCTTCTATTAGATAGTGAAGAAACCTACAACTTGCAGTCAAACTATTATCATGTAGATTAATGAGTTTGTGACCTGTAAGAAAGCTATGACGAAACCCAGATTCCCTAAAGTGGTTAGAGGCCATATATAGACTATATGTTTAATTGGTTAAAGGCCATAAAACATACTCAATGTTTTGATGACAAAATTGAAATTTTGTTGATTTGCAAGAATAGTTTCACACCTATTGGTTGCAAGTTTGTTTTAAGGATAAAAACCATCAAACATGGAATTGTGACACACAAAGCTAGATTAGTTGCTAAAGGTTAAAAGCAAATTCATGGCATGGATTGTGTTGAAACCTCATGCAAAATCATAATGCTTAAGTCTATAATTCAAGCAATGATTGCATATGGCAATTGGATGACAAAACGTATTCCTCAATCAAATGTTGGAATATAATATGTACATGGTATGTCATAGAATTTGTGGATCCAAATAATGCTTGAAAAGGAAAGCTAGCTTATGAAATCTTAGTCCAGATTTAAGCAAGCAATTGGGAATTAGAACTGTATTTTAGTGAAGCTAATAAGTATTTTAGTTTCATAAAATGTACATGATTCTTATAGATATATAAGAAGTTTAGTGGGAGTACATAAAACTTAATTGGTCCTATGTGTATCACACACATATCTCTCTATTGTGAAATAACATTCAAATGCTAAATACTTAGATTTGAGATTATTCATCAATGACGGACCAAGGCGAAACTTAGTACATACTGGGTATTAAGATCTATTTACAAAGATCTTATGATATTGTTTTGGATTAAGTAAATGGCATTTACTAAATCAAACACGAAAGTCTCCATTGGAGATATTCGACCCATGTGAATAAATCTAAGTAAAGGATGTTTGAACTATGTATAAGCATTTACTAAGTTAAACATCAAAGGATCTAAATAAGATTCTTAACCTATATTATATGTCAAAGAATTTAGCTGGATTTAGTATCTACTGAAACTAGATAAGCTAAAGTTACATGAATAGAATTCAATTGGGAATTATTCTGCAAAAGAATTTATCATGTATGATATAATATGAGGATCGCCAAAAACGTATCGTATGACTTTGGGCATGACGAACATATACCAATCTCTATTGATCTAAGTGAAGATCAACTAGATTGAGATCAAGAAAAACTTATGGTACTTGAAAAGGTACATAAGATTAGTTCTTGACTCAAGGAAATAAAGATTTGCTAAATATTGATGCTACACGCATAAACACTGGCAAAGGATCAAGCAAGACCCTTTGGAGTTAACCATTGATAAGGACGAGCTATAGAGCATCGTGTTTTGAAATGGCAACATGGATTGGAGACCATGAGTTGTTGCGTGGGATATTAAAATATTAATTTCTATGTTCTAAGATACAGCTGGAAAGTATTCCACATATCTGTGAACTGCTTGGATAGGTAAATCCAAACAAAGCATCACTAGCAACCTATACAGTTGAAGTAAAAGTAATTATTGCCTAAGAAGCAATAAAACAGGGTTGTTTAAAGTTCTTCACTGAACTTGGGTAGATCACCTATCTGCTGGCTTGATGGTTCTTCATTGAAAAATGCGTAGAACCACTCTTGAAGCAAGAAACACGTCTGCTAACTTGATGGTTCTTCATTGCAAAATGAGTAAAACCACCATCGAAGTAAGAAAGACTAGATCACATAATAAACAAACTCGAAAAGATCTTATCATCCTATCTCGAATATCATTCGATGAAAAGGATATTAAGATTAGCAAAGCATGATAACTAAACCTATGCAACAAGTGAGAAGCAACACTCACGTTGTAGCACTGGAAATCAAGCATAGCTTTGAATTCCATGAAATGTTTTAAAGATGGGTTAGAGGCTCATGGTTATAAAACATTGGGGTTGAACATTTATCATATATGAAATGTATTTTCATATTCCATTTAATCTTGGTTTAGTATTAAATGATGAGTCCCTTCAAATTTGACGATATATTCAAGATAGACTGTCAGGACCAGTCCTGTGACTAAGAAATGTCTATCAAGTGAACTTGAATGTCAAAAGTTGAAAATGGTCCCTAGTCGGAGTTTTCTATAAAATTGGACGCATAGAAAACGTTAGACGATTAGAATGCAAGATGACTAGTAGTTCTGTTTCTTGAACTATGTGGACATGGCAATGTCATAATCATTTGCATAGATACTTACTTTGGGAAGACTAGTATCGGACAAGACCTATGAAACTTTACTGTAAGAGATGAAAATCTGTCATAAGTAAATTTCATTAAATTATTAGACACTAAATCCTCAATACCTGAGTGATTTGAGATTACTTGTTTGAGAACTGGTTGCTTTGACGTTGACCAACCGTCGCACCGTAAAAGGAGGCTATAAAGGCAACGCTCAGGTAATCACCTATCAAACGAAGTCTAATCTCAAGATCGCAAGATTGGGATTGTCCTCCCATAAATCGGGATGAGATGCTTAAAAGTTGTACAAGGCCACTCGGAGAGCTAGAAACTGTGAAATGCATGGCCGTGCTCGGATGAATCATAGGCTATGATTATCTGTTTATTTGATCAGTTGAACTCTGAAACCGAGGAACACCTCTGGACATAATAAGGATGACAAACTCTTGCCTTATGTTCAAGAGCAAGCATCGAGCGACAAAGGAATTAGGAAATGCACACTTGTCCCTAAGGACAAGTGGGAGACTGAAGGAAATAATGCCCTTGGTCCAAGTATTCATTCTATGATAAGTCTAATAAATGCGGTTCAGTATTAATTAAACAAGTTAATAATTCAGTGAGATCAAGTGAGCAGAATGCCTAGCTAGAGGCCGCTTCAGTTCAAGTGGAATTAATGATATTAATCCACAGCTTACTCTTGACTGAACCCGTAGGGTCACACAAATAGTACGTAAACGGATCAAGTATCTAATGGCTTTAGATACTCCATCTATGAATATTCGGAATCGACGGATCTTGGTTTCAGTGGGAGCTGAGATCGTCACAGGCAAGAAATGAATACTCCGGAAACGATGATATTGCCGGAAACGGAAATATGGATCGTATCGGAAATATAAATATTATCCAAGTCGTAGATGTTGCCGGAAACGGAAACATGGTACGTATCGGAAAATATTATCGGAAATGGAAATATTGCCAGAATCGGAAATATTGCCGGAAACGGAAATATTGTCAGAATCGGAAATATTATCGGAATCGGAAAATAATTCCGGAAACGGAAATATTAAATATTTGCTCGAAACGGAAATTAATTCCGGAATCGGAAATATTAAATATTGTTCGTATCGGAAATGAATTCCGGAATCGGAAATTTAATCGGAAGCGTATCGTACGAATAAGCATCGGACGAGGCCTGCCGGACGAGGGCCCAGCACGAAGCCAGGCCATCGCCCAGCAAGCCAGGCGCGCCACACAAACAGCCACGCCAGGCCCAGCGCAAGGCCAGGCCCAGCAGGCCGTGGCAGCGCGCACAGCGCGCGCAGCGCGCGCGGGTGCTTGCGTGGGCTTGTGGCTCGCGCAGGCCTCGCTGCGTGGGCTGCTGCTCGCACGCACGCATGGGCGGCCCATCGTGGCTGCCGTGTGTGTATGCGTAAGTGTTTGTGTTCGTGCACGTTTCCTAAAACGTGCAGAGTTCGGTTAATGATTAAATTCCTAATTCTATTTGATAAATTAATTAAATTAGAGTTCTTGTAGGATTCTAGGTTTAATTAATTTGTATCTGAATAGGATTCCAATTCCCTTTCCATAACCCTATAAATATGTGGCCTGGGTTCACAATTAATAACGAGTTTCAAAGTATTCAAAGTGAGTTTTTGAGAGAAAAATTCAGCCACACATCTTGCTCAAAAGTGCCGAAAATTCTAGTACCTTAAGGGCGATTCTAGTTGGTCAATCTTAAGGCGGATCCGGAAGTGCTGTGGACTATCTACGGAGGGACGATACTTGGAGTCCTAAAGACTTGTTCTTGTTCGGTTCGGGCGCAGCTAGGGAGGGCACGCAACAAAGAGTATGCATCTAAATTATGCTATATGATTATGTGTAAATAATATGTAATCCTGGGTTAATGGTTGTTTCCGCATGATTTATGTAATATCATATGTATCATAACCTAACAGAAAGAACCACAGAGGGTGAAGAAAGTTTGGGTTCCCAAAAAGAAACAAGCTACCTATAGTTTTTGTTGCACCTACACCTATTTCTACCCCTTTAAATCAGCCTGTTTCAGCTACTCATTCTGGTGCTGATGCAGGTTGGAGAGTTGCTACTAAAGGTACTAGGAACAGGGGTGTTCCTGTTTCTACTAGTAATACCTTTTGTACCTTGGTTGAAGATGACTTTGATGAGCATGATTCTGGTGAAGAATTTGATGGGGATACTGATGTGGTCCAACAAGAGGATGGGATATTGCTACCCCCAAACCCTCTATGTTAAGCCTTTGTACTTGCAACATAAGGGGGATGAATGATCCCTCCAAGGTAACTGAGGTAAAGAAATTAATCAGTCATTATAACATTAAACTTATAGCTATACTGGAAACTGGAGTTAAAAGTGGTAAAATTTAGAATATTGCTAGAAAATTTGGTAACCAGTGGTCCTGGGAACACAACTATTCCTTCTGTGGTAGAGGCAGAATATGGTTAGGGTGGCAACCTAGCTCAGTAACAGTCACAATTGTCAAAAGTCATGAACAATTTATTCATTGCGAGATTCTTGATTCCCATGGGGACTTTGCTTTCTATTTTACGGTTGTGTGTGGCCAGCACACTATTGATGATAGGAAACAGTTGTGGAAATATCTTGGTAGGATTGGTGTTGGTAGTGGGAATGTTCCATGGATTACCTTTGGTGACTTCAATGATATCCTTGAGGTTCAAGATAGAATCAATGGGGCTTCAGTTTCATGGGCTGATATTAAAGATTTTGTTGGTTTTATTGATGATTGTAAGCTCTTTGAGCTAAGAAGTAAGGGTCACTTTTTTTCTTGGCATAAAGGAGGTGATAATTCTAAGACTGCTAGTAGAATAGACAGATGTTTGGGCAATGCAGAGTGGATGAATGGAAAGGGTTCCATTTGTTCTGAGTATCTTAACTCCTCCCTTTCAGATCACTGTCCTCTTCTCATCAAGTGCATTCCAGAATTTAAAGGAGGTGGGAGGCCTTTTAATTTTTTTAATTACCTTGCTGATCATCCTAGCTTTCTTCCTATGGTGGAGCTTGGTTGGAAAGAGGGTTTTTATGGGTATGCTATGTACACAGTATGGGAGAGACTCAAGCAGGTGAAAGAAAAATTGAAAACTTTGCATCAGCAAGAATTTAAGGGGATTCAGAAGAAGATCACTCAAGCAAGGATACAGTTGGATACTATTCAATCCTAACTTCAAACTCATCATTCTGACTCTTCTCTCTTGGTTCAGGAGCAGGATTGTGTCCTTCAGTTAAATAAATGGCTAAAAACTGAAGAAGTAGCTTTGAGGCAGAAGTCTAGACTTTAATGGTTGAAAGATGGAGATTTTAATAACAAATTATTCTTTGCTACAGTCAAAGAGAGGCACATGGTCAATATAATTTCTAAACTTATTGATGATAATAATAATAAGCTGGTGAAACTTTCAGATGTTCAGACTGAGATAGTTCAGTTCTATTCCTCCCTTTTGGGATCTTGTGCTCCCCACCCTCCTATTGATATCCCTACTATGAGGAGTGGCCTTCAGCTGAGTTATGAGGACAAATCCTTTCTATGTTGTCCAGTTACTAATGCAGAAATTTATTTGGCATTGAAGGGTATTGGAGACTGTAGGCACCTGGTATTGATGGGTTGAATTATGTGCTTTTCAATAGAGCTTGGCCAGTTCTTAAATGTGATATCTATGCAGCTGTTAGAGAATTTTTTGATAAGAAAGTATTGCTGAAACAGACCAATTGCACCTCTATTACTCTAGTTCCTAAAGTTCCAAGTCCCACCAAGATCAAGGAATATAGGCCAATTGCTTTTTGCACT
Organism: Spinacia oleracea; assembly: GCF_020520425.1. Classification (NCBI taxonomy): domain Eukaryota; kingdom Viridiplantae; phylum Streptophyta; class Magnoliopsida; order Caryophyllales; family Amaranthaceae; genus Spinacia; species Spinacia oleracea. Next base: position 145,698,169 of record NC_079490.1, on the reverse strand, counting down.
GTATTGTACAAAATCATCTTAAAATTCTGACTACTAGAATTCAGAGGGTGGTGAGTTCTGTTGTAAGTGAATGCCAAGCTGGGTTTATACCTGGAAGACACATTGCTGACAATATGTTTTTTAGCCACAGAACTTGTTAAAGGCTACAACAGGAAACACATCTCCCTTAGATGTATGATCAAGGTTGATCTTAAAAAGGCATATGACTCCATTGAATGGAGCTTCCTCATATCCGTTATGGCTGAATTGGGTTTCCACCTTTTGTTCCTAGACTGGATCTTTGCTTGTATTACTTCAGTTTCCTATAGTGTGCTCCTAAATGGTAAGCCTCCCCCCCCCCCCTTTATGCTAAGAAAGGCCTTAGACAGGGAGACCCTCTCTCTCCTTTTTTGTTTGCTATAGGAATGGAATATCTCTCAAGAAACATGCAACAGCTTAAGTCTGATCCTAATTTCAACTTTTACCCCAGGTGTGAAAGGCTGAATATCACACACATGATGTTTGATGATGATCTACTTATGTTCTGTAGAGGGGATTCTATTTTTGCTTCCATGTTGTTTTAGAAATTCCAAAATTTCTCTCAAGCTTCAGGTCTAGAAGCTAATTTGAATAAGAGCAGTATCTACTTGTGTGGTGTTCCTAATACAGTTCAGACTCAGATTCTTGCTAACCTTAAAATTCCAATGGGTGAATTTCCCTTTAGATACTTGGGTGTGCCTTTGTCTACTACAAATCTTTCTTACATCTAGTGTAAACCACTGATTGACAAGGTTCTGGCTAGAGTTAAGTCTTGGACCTCAAGATTTCTATCCTATGCAGGCAAACTGCAATTGATCAAAACTATTCTCCTTAGTTTGCAAAATTTCTGGTGTCAGATATTTGTCCTCCCCAAGAAAGTCACCAAAGAAATCCAGGGTACTGCAGGTTATTCTTGTGGACTGGTGACACTGCAGCTTCTAAAAAGCTTTGGTTCATGGGCTACTCTTTGTCTTCCCAAAACTGATGGTGGTTTGAACATGAAAAACATGGAACTCTAGAATAAGGCTGTTGTTTGTAAACTTTTATGGGCCCTAACCCACGAAAAAGGTAAGCTATGGGTTAGGTGGGTTGATAGCTTTTATGTGAAGGGGAGACCTCTGGGTAGTATTCAGTGCACTACTAATATGTCCTGGGCACTGAAAAAGATCTTTGGTTGTATGTCTTTGGTGGAGAGTATAGGTGGATGGGATGATGTTCAGAAAAATGGCATGTTCTCTATTAACCTAGTGAATAAGAAGCTTTGTGGAGTGCATTCTAAGGTTCCCTGGAGGAGGGTGGTTTGTAATAACTCTGCTACACCTAAGAGCTTATTTATCCTTTGGCTGGTGATTTGGAAAAGGGTTCCTACTCTTAACAGGTTGATCAAATGGAACATTGTTACTTCTGATAACTGTTTACTCTGCAGCTCCAGTTCTGAATCAGTTGAGCACTTATTTTTTGAGTGTGGTTTCACCTTTCAGATATGGCAGAAAGTGCTAAATATTCTTCAGTTTACTAGATCTCCTACTGGTTTTCAAGCTGAGCTGGATTGGATTGTTAAATGTAGCAAAAAGAATGGTGGAAGACATAAGCTATTGGTGATGTTCTTTGCTGAAACTATGTACTCAATTTGGCTCAATAGAAATGATAAACTATGTAATCAGCATCGTAAAACCCTTATTGAATTGTTTGGAGACATTCAGCTTAAAGTAGCTGGCTAGCTGCTAGATGCTCCCCTGATCTTAGCTCTATGTTGTTAGATTTAAGCTGTTAGCTTCGTAATCTGTTGGATGTGTAGGCTTTGTGCTTGTATGGCTGATGCCTGATTTTCTTCCTTTTGATAATAATAATCTCTTTATTTGCCAAAAAAAAAAATCAGTTTGAAAGTTCTTGACTTTTCTTTCAGGTAACCGGTCATAAAGGTTCGTTTAAAGAGAATAGGTGTCAAAAGTTGGATCAGCGAGAGATATCGTATTAGTGGGACTGTTATTGGAAGACCGACCAAAGGTTGGATTATTAGAATTTATTTTTCCAATAATCAATGTACAATTTGAGTACATTGTGATTTCATTAGTAATGTAGTCAAAATCATGTGCTAATATTTGTATTTTGTGTTGAATGATATTACAATAATCTAGTTATAAGTCTATTTTTTCATTTTATTATAATTAATATAATCTCCGAAGTTATCTTTTAAAAAAAATTAAGTGTTTTTTTTTTGAGTTTGTCTCATACCTTCTTTGATATATTTTTCACTTGCTCTTACTCTATTCTCTCCTTATAGATAAAGATGGGTGTTGGTCAGGTCGGGCCCATAGGTCGGTCGGGTCGAGCCCACTTTGCATCCTGATGGGATGGACCGGGCTGAAAATTTCAAAACATGGCCCAGACTCGACCCAAGCCCACGGGTCGTAGGACCGGATCTGGTCATCGTACCTAAGCCTAACTTTACTAAATTTTACGTGTTTTGTCTCGACTGGTCGAGTCGCCTTGTAAAAAACAATATGTGATCCAAGGCCCGACCCACGATTACTTACTCTTGGCACGTCGGGCTTTTTTCGTGTCGGGTCAGACATCATGTTTGCGCGGCCCGTGACCATCTTTACTTAGAAACCTACTTTATCATGGGGATGGAAGAAAGTATATATTTCATCCGTTTTTTTTTTAAATAACACAATTGTTTTATCACGTTTTCACAATATAATTTTTCGAACTTTCAATTATTAATATCTTTAATTACAAAGGGATAAAAATATAAAAAGATATAATAAATGTATATAATGACACAATTACAACAAAACTCCATGTGACTATATTTTTTTTAATTATAAATCACAATAAAATTCCTTAAAAAAATATTCTCAATTGGTTGATAATCAATATAGATTATATGAATAATACCAAAAACTAAATTTTTTATGCTAAAAAAACACATGAAACATATTTTAAGAAAAAGATTGAACAAATACCCTTTATTGATATATAAACTATTGAAAGATTATATAAGCACATAAGACAAATAGTAATAATAAGCCATTTGAATTGAAGGGAATCATGTAAGAAATGGAGACCCGATTTCTAATATTTCAACGTTACGATCTGAGGAGCATCATTACACTATTGGTAATCATTAATGATTTTCACATTTCTTCTACTTCAAAAGAAGCATCATTTTATTATTATTATTATTATTAGCTACCATTGACTCATTTAGTAGTTGTACCTCTTAGAAACCTTAGAGCATCAATTATAAGATAAACTCTTATTTACCCCCTCTTAGTCCCTTCTCTCATCCACATCACTACCATCTCTTAATAAGAGTTGCCCATTAAAAAACCCAAGAAATAGACTATCTCTTATTTACTACCTCTTAACTACATTTTTACATATTTTTCCTTTTTAAAAATAAAATAAAAATCACAAATCAAACACAAACCTCCACCTCAACCCCACTCTTATTTCTAAGAGTTACCTCTTATTTAGAGGATGTCTCAATCAACCTCTAAATAAGAGGGGGCTAAGAGTTACCACATTTTATCTAAGAGTTAACTCTTAAGGAAAGAGAAAAGTTAAGAGGGGGCTAAGAGTTAGTTGGTATTGATGCTCTTAATGATTACGGAGAACTCATTAACCAAATCATAATATTCTTTCTAAATTGTATTAGTTTTGATTTAGGGTCCGTTTGTTTTAATTTATTTTAAACTATATTGATTATTTCAACAAAAATAAGGTTTTTTGTCAAACAATTAAACACACAAATAAGTTATTTTCAACAAAATAAGTTTATACAAATTCAGATAACTTAATTTTAGACAAATTGATAATTTGCACCACACCTTGTCAATTAGGTTTCACTGACCTTTCAAAAACCAAATATCAGGTTTCAATTCGATTATTGTCTTTTTAATTTTTTAAAAATTGGCTTCACAATCCACATCCCATCTATTTTTCACAATTCTTGTTTATCTAGTATGAGTATTGTTTTATTCCTGTTATTTTATTGTTACTTTATTTCAAAAAAAAATACGGATAAGTTAAGTTCATGGTTAAGAATGTGAGCTAAATTTAACCAATCAATTTATATATATCCAAAGCCAATGCACGGCTGCAACAAGTTCATGCTCAATGTAATCTATGACGAAATAAGAGTTGACTTAATCGAAAATGAAGTGAGTAGAATCGACTATTCGATCAGTATATAAAAGAAAAAGAAAAAAAAAGGCTTTAAAACAAAAAATTTCAAAAATGTTACTCCAATCAATAAACTAGTAGGCCCAACTTTGGATTTTGGAGCCCCTAAGACCTAAGTGGCTCAGTCCTCAGTCGTCCTCACTACTCACAAGAAGAATTCGAGTTTCAAAACTTTATTATTATTATTTTTTTTGAAGGAAAAAACTTTATTATTAATTAAACATAATTAGTAAGATAAAATACAGAAGAAGTAAAGAGCAATCTTTGATCATAAAAGCAAAAAAGGAGAAAAAAAATCTCTAAGACCAAACAAAGCCGTCATGGTACTGACAAATTTAACAACTTTGCCTAAGCTGTAAGCAAAGGCTAACGTTTTCATTCGTTTGTACTCACATTAAGCTTCCTCTTTAATTCTCCCCCATTATATACAACTTATTTTAGCTTTACGTAAACTTTACCCCAACTATACTACATGTACGTTGTTTGTGAGTCAAAGTAAAAACGTGAAAAATATCAAAAGTCAAACGTGTCAACTAATGAAAAATGAAGAAATGAGGCTTTGTTATAGCCAGGGGAGTGGGGGCACAGATTATATATCAGTTGCCCACTAACTATTTGTAAAATATTTGACTTTATTAGCATTTAATTTATAATAATAATAATACAAAATAACAATTTTAGTGGAGTACGTAACAGAGAGATACCAAATTTATGTACGCACTTTTCTAAAGCATAGCATGTATTTTGGATAAAAACAATGCTCGATCACATGTTTCTCTCTTGCCCATTATTTTCGCTAACGAATTAGGCTTGTTTGTAAGTTTTTATTAATCGAGCCTAAAAAGGTATTCAAGTGTATGAGCTTTGTTCAAGATTCTTTTTAGGTGCAGAGAGAGTCACAAAGTATATGGCGACAAATGATGTAAACGGAATTCGATATCGGATCTTGGGTAACACCCTCAAAACTTTACCAACTAAGATAGTTGACATGCATCCATTGTACGTACAACGTTGGTCAAGGTTTGACCTAGCTTATTTAAGAGTTGATCAAGGTTTTTTAACCTAGCTTACTCAAGAGTTGTTCACGAACGTATCAGCCCATTAACAACCGCACATAGTTATAATTATGTACGTACTCTTCTAAAATATGGCATGTATTTTGCGTAAAAACAAAACTCACATGATTTCACCCAACCCTTATTTTCAAAGCTACTTCACGGAAGTTTCATTGCATGAATCACTCACTCATCACTCTCACTTCAAAATCATATTTCTTAACTTGTTTGAAATTTAGATTTTAGTCTAATTTATATTATAATGTACTATTTGTATGTATGTCTTTATCAATATATAGTACCAAAGTTACAATATTTGACATGGTCTTTTGGCGGCATTAATCTCCTAAATTCTATCTATATTTGCCAATTTCTTGACACGTTATGAATTTGTGACGTTGGTTAAAACAATGAAACAATTTGGAGTATTAATTTCCCAAGATTAATTTTTATATATAGAAAATTAATGGGTTCTGTTACACAAATTTGAAATCAAACGTCAACATCTATATACCTGATTTAGAACTTAAAGTTTGGGAATCGCACATGGGAGGTTTCAAGTCACATAACTTGTTTTCCATTAACCCATAAATCATAATGGCATAATGTCTACCCATGTCAATATGTCATTAGTCTCGTATTCTTGTAGTAGGATTTGAACTTGCGACATAAAAATCTAACCCTTTAAAAAAAGTTTATTTTCTTTAAAGTTATAACCCTCCTTAATATATCGATTTGGTCTAGTTGAATGTTTCATCATAGGACAGTATAAATGTATAATCCGCTCCATTTACATTCATATACTGAGTACGGAATATGGAGTAGTGTATTGATTGTTTTAGGACAAATATCTCGTTGATTGTTAAAATCATTAAACATATTTATCTGTGACTAATAATAAATAAAACTAAAACCTAAAAACAAAAATCTAAATAGATATATCACATCATATATAATGAGGAATGACACGTGGGGCATGATGTTTCATACCGCCCTTAGTGGGCACTCAAAGTCATAAATTAGCATGAGTGCAATAATGTTGCACCACCACCACAAAATTTAATTTTAACCTTATTGCAACATGCCTATACTTTACTCCATAATAATACTTTCAAGTTTTATTTTTTCAAGTGTCCAAACTTCAAAGGCGCCTAAATTTACATGAGGAAACATGTGAGAATAATTTGAATTTGTATTCGCAAGTTTTTTTGAATTTTTATTCCAAGTTTTTTTGCCATTCTGACTACATTACTCATTCGTACCAAAAATAATTTGAATTTTAAGGTCTAAACAAAAGTATCTATATATATATATATATAAGTCAGAAAAGAAAAAGAAAAACTCATTTATAACCTAAGAAACTAAAATTAAATATAGGAGTAACTAGTTTAATTGAAACTACAACAAATTTAATTAAAACTAAACAAAAAATATTACTAATACTACAAAAAAAAAAAAAAAAACTAGGATTACTAAAATTAACTGCCTCCCAACCCCTCCCTAAAATCTGTTACAACTAACCTGCCTACCGAAGCCAACCACCACCAAAATTGTACAATTGAACCGGACCATTTTATAAACCAAATGCTCTCGAACCCGATTCACAATTTTCTCTCTGTCTCTAACTACTCAAAACTGTCTGAGTCAAACCGGTGTCTGATTCTGACTCGGGTGTTTCCTTTTTCTTCCTCATTTCCAATACTTTGCGGTGGCTATTGGAATGAACTTCGCTCGAAAAAGTGGGGCTACAAGCCGGTCTATATTCCGGAAATAGCCTCCCCGACTTGAACCGGACTCCGCACGCGTTACATAGCGTTTTGGGGCCGTTTGGACCGGCCCTCCACTGAGGGGTTTTCGTCACTTGGCAGTGGCTACACCTCCTTTGAACCGGGGGATTTTCGCAGGCCGACGTCGCCAACACCGGCTTTTTCTTTGGTTTTTTCATAGGCGGCCTTCCGAAGTTGAAAAGCACCCTCATGTCATGAACCGAGGGAGGGAATAATAGCGTGGACACCGGTGAGGACACCGACGATGACGACGAGGATGACTCGGTTTTCGGGGATGAATTAAATACCCAAGACCGGTTTCCGGTTCTAGGACGTTTGCTTCTTGGTTTCACAGGAACCGCCGACGGGTTGGGCATGCATGGAACTCTTATAAACACCGGTTTGCTCACCGGTTCATACCGGTTTAGGAAACTGAACCCAGTTTTGCTTTTGTGCCCATCTAAAATCGGGTTTGGACATGCAAGCGTTGGCTCCGGGATAGAATCGTCCATCAAATGCGACCATAATTCTAACTCTTGCACATCATCAACCTATACAAATTATAATTCTAAAATTAAATAAAATTTAGACTAAAAATTTCATTATACCCACAAAATAAAAAATCAATTTTTACCTTTGCCCCCACAAATTTTCATTTCATCCCAAATAATGGTCTATTTTTCACCCCAAAAAAAAAAATTATAAACCCCAAATTTTATTACAACCCCCCAAAAAATTGAAAATTTCATTTCACCCAAATAAAATTGGAAACTTAAATTTTCATTTCACCCGAAAAGGAAGAAAAGAAAATAAAACTACCCAAAATATATTTTACCAAAAAAAAAAAGTGAAATTACGAAAATGCCCCTTACCGGAATTGCAAGGTCCGGCGAGAAGTTGGTGGAATTGGAATCATCAACAGGGTCATGAGAAGAGAGAGAATGCGAAGAGGAGTCTTTTTCTTCTTCCTCCGACCCATCAATATCAACGTCAATGTTATCTTCATTAGGAAGGTCAAAAAACTCGTCAATGGAGAAATCGTCGCTTGGTAAACCTGAAATACACCAAAAATCGTCGAGAATACTTTGTGTGTTGCTCGTTTTCATCGCTATTTCCGACGAAAAGCTCGATTTTAGCGCCCTGGCCTCCATGCACTCCATTTATACAACAAAATAGCAATTACCCTGACAAATTAAACAAAAAATGAGCGTTTTAAGACTTGATTTAATTATATAAAACCCCCAAATTAAAGGGCGTTTCTAGAAATTAATTGAAAAAACATAGAATTAAATTAAGTAAACATGTAAATATCAACATACCTTGTGAATAATTCGAGGGAAAGAAATTTGTGGGTTTGGGAGAATGAATTAATTTTGATTTTTTGAGGAGAGAGAAAAAGAAGGTGGGTAGGAGTTGAAGTTGGAGAGGGGGGGAAAAGAAGAGGAGCACTAAAAGAAAGGCTAATTCAAGGGCGGGATAGGTGGGTGAGTTAATGGTTTATCTTCAAAATTTTACAACCTTTTTTTTCTTTCTCTCTCACACATACACTAACTTTATATCCTTTTTTTGATTTTTCAAATTTTGGATTTTGTTCCAATATACAGTACTCCGTATATTTGATCTTTATTATTATCTTTTTATATATTGTTGGTTGTGTGGAAATTTCATTCTATATTGACATTTTACCAAAAGTGTTTGACATGTTGATTGATTTTTATTTATTTCTTGCCTTCCGTTGTGGGATATTGGGATGGGGTTGTAATAAATTTTTAATCTATGTCCATTCTATTTATCTTTGCATGTGTGTGAACTTTTTTACTTAATAGTAACAATAATAATGTAGATGGAATTGGAAAAGATTTTAATGGATCGTAATAAATATTTCCTTTGTTGGATGATTTCTCAAAGTAACTTAATAATTACCCGTAAGAATAAGATCTCACATGATAAATGTTTATGTATGGAAATTTTATTTTCCCATTTTCATAAAGAAATAACTTTTATACTTATTAAAAAACACTAATGGACTAAAAAATTATTCATATAACTTAATAAATAAAGTTAGGATCTCACATAATCAATTTACATAGTCTCTAAGTTTACTCGGAAATTTCAAGTTTTTATAAAATAAAATAAAAAAATAATTTATGTAATAAAATAATCAATTTCGTATGTATTCGAAATAAATATTTGGTTGCTCTTAAGTTTTACTTATTCAAAGATCGCTCAAAATTTCAACTGAACAAATAAACAAAAAAAAATTTGTTGTGCATGTACAAGAATGTACGAAATATAATGGAAAGATGTATGTTTCTTTATATATATGATTGAAGAGTCTATAATTCTTATATCAAAAGGAATTTTATTATTCGAATGTCGCAAAATTATTTAGACGTGACTTTGAGCGTTAACTTTCTTTTTCTTCATCAGTAATAATATTTTTTTAAAAAATATTAGAGATAAACAATGCGTGTATGTACACAATACTCGGTATTACACTAAAAATTGTTTGTGTATAAAATCAATTCACTTATATTTATACTATACGTATAGCTGTATTTGATAATGCAATACGCGTGAATAGTCAAAGTTGAAGGCAGCCAAATTGATAATTTTGTAACATATTCATTTTCCGTCCAATTTATGATGCAATAAATCAATTTTTATTGGAGTTGTGATGAACAGAACACCTGTAATTGATAAGCTAAATAGGAAAAACAAAATAATTGTGGAATTTGACTACTCCGTATGCAGTATAGACTGTAGAGAGTGTCCTATACTCCTAAGTCCTAATGCGGGTAGGCCCGAATTTGGACCGAATCCATAGTTCCACGTAGATTTTTCAACATCATTTCTTAGGTCCAATCCAACCAAAGTTGTGTCCTTAATCATTCATCTCATTCTTCTTTTTATTTAAAAACATTTTTATTTATTGTTGGTGCCACTAAAACTATACCACTTGTAGTGTGGTGTTGTTTGTTAGTGTTAACTCGGTTCTGTTCGACTTATTTTGATTTATTTCAAGCAAAATAAGGTCGGTTAATTTTAGATAAGCTCAGATGATATAGTTAAGTACAGATAAAGTACATTTTTTTCATACATTTTCACACAAATAAATTTATTTCAAATAAAATAATTTTGTTTCCAGATAAAATAAGTTTAGATAAGTTCAGTTAAAAGTTCAGATCAATTATGTTTAACTTATGATCAGTTAAAAGTGTCTGTCTGGTCCAATAATTTAACTTATTTTGACTTATTTTTTATAAAATAAGTTTAAATAAGCCCTGGCGAGTTCAGGCTAAATAGTTTAATTACAATGAAGTTTTACTAGAGTAAGTTTAGATATACGCACAAATAAATTACGTAGTATGTTACAAAGGAAATAAGTTTAAATGAATACAAGTTCAGATAATATAATTAAATTTAGAAAGTTCAAATAATATAAGTTCGAATAAAATAAGGAGGCGTTTTATTTACCTGATTTTTCACTTTTTCTGAACTTATTAAAGCTCATCGCAACTTGCTTTATCTATAAATTGTACATGGACAAACCTTATAGCCCTCAACCCTTATCTGAACTTATTAATTTATGATAAGTAAAAAATAAGGTGAACAAAAATAAAGCATAAGTTGAGTCATATAGACCTTTACGGTGCGTTATATTCACCTTATTTACACTTATTTATCCTGAACTTATCTTATCTAAATTAATCTAAACTTACCCGAACTTAACCCACCTTATTTTAGTTATAATCGTATTTATGTAACCTTTATGTTTCCTGAACTTATTTTGTATGAATTTATCTGAACTTATCCTATTTTATCTGAACTTGTTTTTTATATAATAAGTGTAAATAAGGTGATAATATATAACGAAACATTAATTTCTCCTATGATAGAATCGAATGGGGCTTTTTAGAGGCGATCCTTGAGAAGTTTGGCTTCGACGGGGACTGGAGTAGGCGGGTTATGGATTGTGTTCGGTCAGTTACTTTCTCGGTTCTTGTGAATGGGCACCCGTCGGAAGAGTTTTCTCCAGGTAGAGGGTTAAGGCAGGGGGACCCCCTGTCCCCATATCTCTTCATCCTTTGTGCTGAAATTCTGTCGCATTTGATTAGACGAGCGGAAGAGAATAATCTAGTTCATGGGTTTCGAATTGCTGTTAGCGCCCCTATTGTCAATCATTTATTATTCGCGGGTGATTGCATTATATTTTCGAAAGCGGCAGCGGCAGATGCTAACTCAATTCGGGAGGTGCTCACACTCTATGAATTAGCTAGTGGGCAAAAAGTTATTTTCGACAAAACCACTATCTCTTTTAGTAGGGGCGTTGTGGAGGCACGGCGTGTGGAGTTGGCCGAATGTTTGGGGGTGAGGGTTGTGGATGTGCATGACCGTTATTTAGGCCTTCTTACGACGGTGGGGCGGTCTAAGAAGGTTATTACAAGAGGGGTGAAGGATAAATTATGGAAAAAGCTACAAGGGTGGAAGGGGTTGGTTCTATCTAAGGCGGGTAGGGAGGTTATGATAAAGGCAGTGGCACAATCTCTCCCTACCTATGCAATGAGTGTGTTTAAGTTCCCGTCCTCTTTCTGTGATGAGCTCTGATCTCTTGTAGCACAATTTTGGTGGGGGAAAAACCAAGAAGAAAGGAAAATCCACTGGGTGGCTTGGAGAAAGTTATGTAGACCGAAGAGTGAAGGTGGTCTTGGCTTTAGGGATTTCAAACTATTTAATTGGCATTATTAGGGAAGCAGGCTTGGAGCCTTACCCTGAACCGTAACAGCCTGCTAGAGCAGATTATAAAGGCTAGGTATTACCCCCATGGTTCGTTTATGGAGGCAGAATTGGGGATGGCTCCGAGTTACACCTGGAGGGGTCTGTGGGAAGCTCGTTGGGTGGTAAGAAGGGGAATGCGTTGGAGGGTAGGGAACGGGGAAGGCATTAAGGTGTGGTCCGATCCTTGGATCCCGGAGACCCAAACCCGTAAGGTGATCTCCCCTAGAGGTACAGCAAACTTGGAACTGAAAGTTAGTGCCTTGATTAATCCAGTTACGCTCTCCTGGAATTCAGAGTTGCTGAAACAATTCTTTCTTCCGTTTGAATGTGACAGAATCATGAGCATCCCCTTGAGCTCGCGAAGGCCAGATGATGTGACCTGCTGGGATTCGGAGAAAAATGGCGAGTATTCAGTGAAGTCGACATATAGAGCGTTGTTTGGGGACGCCTGGGTGGGGGAGGAAGTGGCTGCCTCGAATCCTTCGTCCCTATGGCGACAGGTGTGGCAGACAAAAGTGCTTCCCCGGGTCAAATTGTTTGCGTGGCGAGCTTGCCTTGAGGCACTCCCGACGAGGAGTGGGATTAGTCGGAGGGTGAAGGACTATGATGGGTTCTGTGAGGTTTGCAATGGAAGAGAGGAATCAGTTCTACACGCACTGCGTGACTGCGTGTTGGCTCGAGAGGTGTGGAGGGTGAGTTCTCTTACTCACCTAGCGTTGCGACGCTTTTGTTCTATTGTGGATTGGTGGGAGGATTGCTTCAGTATGATTGATGAGGAAGAGATGGGTAAGTTCCTCACTTTGTGTTGGGCAATATGGGGTGCTAGGAATAAATATGTTATTGCCCACGAAGGGTGCGACCCAAACAACACAGCAGCCTATGCTGCGAAGGTAAGTGCAGAAGTGTGGAATGAGGGGCAGGGGCCTGCGATTCGTAGGGGAGGGGCTGCAGTCAGTCATCCCACTGCTTGGGTGCCGCCTAATGAAGGTTGGGTGAAGCTGAATGTGGATGCGGGCGAGCTAGGGGAGGTGGGTAGTGGTCTGGGTGTAGTGATACGGGACTGTGAGGGACAATTACTGGCCTGTGCGGTGCAGCAGGGAGGCGAGAGATGGGATGCCCAGATTGCTGAGGCGAAGGCTATTGAGTTGGGCTTGAAGATGGGCATGGAACTGGGGTGGAGCAATGTCGTAGTGGAAAGCGATTGTCTGGTGATAGTTAATGCTTTGCGTGGAGGCTTGAAGGGGACTAGCAGCTTATGCTTAGTTCCGGTAGATATCTTACATATTAGCTCTTCTTTTAGTGATGTTATGTTTTCTTTTGTTAAGCGTTCCGGTAATAAGGTTGCCCATGACTTAGCACATTACCAACCTTGGGAGTTTGGGCGTAGAATATGGGAGGATGAGTTCCCTGCTTGTATTTTGAACGGTATTTCCGAAGATTTATCCAATTAATCCCCCTTGTGGGTTCCTTCAAAAAAAATTCTCCTTTATAAATTTCTCCTTTATTCCAATTTTTATTTTTTTTTACCGAAGAGGAACATACTTTTATCTAGGGGAGCAAAAAAGCAAGTTTTAGGAGATTGTATTTTATTGACTTGATTTACCTTATACAGTTATACGTTTAATTATGCATTGACCGAAAGGTATACACATACACTTTTTTAAAGAAAAATAGAAAATCTGAATGCATGTAGGACGTACCTAGATTTCTATATATATTATCATTTGTTTTGGTGTTAGAGAGAGTCACAAAGGGTAAGACAATAAATGATGTATACGGGATTCGATCTCAGATTTTGAGTATCATCCTTCAATACTTTACCAACTAAGTTATACTATTACGATAAAAGATGTAAATATATTTGCAATCAAGTTACACTTTGTTGGGTATACATCCAAGTCCCACGTAGGAGAGATAAGAAGGAGTTACCTAGTTTATACAAGTTCACCAACTACTTTTATGTGAGGTTTTTTGGGAAGGAGCCCATAAACAATTCGTACGGGTTTGACCCTAAAGCGGACAATATCATACTAATAGTGGAGCTGTCGGTTAAGTCTTGGGCCCTACAAATGGTATCAGAGCCGATGGTTCGGCAGGAAGAATTGATAGAATATATGTATATTATTACGTTAGTCAATATTTTGTATAGTTAGTTTCTTGTTTAATTGCCTTAGATTACGCTATTGTTCGTTATGGAGTTTGTATATATTCTCTATTGACAACTCGATAATATTCAAGGAATTCATTTCCAACATGGTATCAAACTAGGGTTATCTTCCTCCTCCTTCTACCCTAGCAGCCTCTGTCTTCCTCCTCTACCCTCTCTCCTCCTGTTCTCCTTTCTTATGTCGTCACCATGTCTGATTCAGCCCCAAAGTTTCACCCAGCTCTCTCCATAACCAACGTAAAATCCCTTATTTATTTTACGTTGGACAATAAAACTAACTTATACTTCCTCCGATTTTTAATACTCGCAACGTTTGTGATTTCTACATTATTCACATATTATACTTTGGCTATTGTTGGTGATTTATACGTAAGTTAAAACATAATCATGCGGAATCTTGTTAGATTTGTCTTAAAATGTATTTTCAAAATATTAAATTTTTATAATTTTTACTTAAAGAGAATTAAAGATATTAATGATTAAAGTTGTGCATTGGCATGCGTGAAAATGACAAACTTTGCGAGTAAAAATGAACGGAGGAAGTATCATTTTTGGTACTCACTGTTTAAGGTACAGCCCGAGTGCACAACCTTCTTCATCACATCGAACCCCCAACTAAAGCGGCAGTCAAGGCCAAGATCGATGAGTTGCAGAAGGCTGACCCCTATCTCTATGATCGTCTCGATGCGGTTGCTTAACAATGGATTTATGGCTCCTTCTCTCATGATCTTCTTCAAGCCACTCTTTTTAAAGATGAAACCGCATCCCGAGCATGGGAAATATTGGACGCTATTTTTCAAGAGAACAAGGGCTCTAGGGAAACTCACCTTGAAGAGGAATTAGCTGATGTTTCCCACGACAATGTCTCTAATGTTGATGCATATTGCAACCACGTGAAATCTCTAGCAGACAGATTTGCGGATGTGGATGCTCCAGTATTAAACAGTCAACTCTTACTCAAACTCATTGGTGGCTTGACGGATGCTTATTCTGGCACTGTTGATTATATTCAGAACCAATATCCTCTGCCTTCGTTCGAAAAAGCTCGCTCCCGCATCAAGCTTAAGGAAACTAATATACAAAATATTGACTAACGTAATATATACATATATTCTATCAAGAACGTGCATACAATGGTGTACCCATGGTAGGCTTGTTGGAGCACACATGTGCAGAGTGGTGTAGTTCTAGGGCGTTGGTGCAAGTCTTTGGTGGTATTCTGTATGGTTCTCGAAGATGCATGGGTGACTCAGTTAACGCATGGACATGCGATTGTAGAGTAAGAATATATCAGGGGTGCAATATGGAAGCATGGAGCGGAAACCTGTTGGTTGCATGCATAACTCGGAGTCATAGTGCATGAGATCTCCGGAGGGGAGGGTTGTGTGACTTCACGATTGAAATTTGTGCTTGGTACCTTGTGGTGGTCAGGTAGTGTGTTATGCAGATTGGCGGCGGTACAAGATGATTAGACGGATTATCGCTGGAAGGGGAGGCTTCTGGTCCTTGGCCCGAGGGGAACATTGTTGGCTATACATCCCAAGTCCCACATCGAAGAGACAAGAATGAGTTACCTGGTTTATAAGAGTTCACCAACTACATTAGTATGAGGCCTTTTGGAAAGGATCCCAAAAACAAATCCGTGCGAGCTTCGCCAAAGGAGACAATATCATACTACTAATGGTGGAGTTGTTGGTGAACTCATGGGCCCTACACGCTTAAATTGGGAAATTCGACATTAACAGTTTATTTTTGAGTCGGGCGCTTTAAATAAAATAATCATTTTAATTATCAATTAGACATGCGAACTTCTTGAGAGATAGATCACTTAATTAAATGATTGAAATTGGAAAACTATTACTACCTCGTTTCTTAAAGTTATTCACACAATTATACGTCAGGACCGACTTTGAGGCGGTCGAACCAGACCTACAACACAGGGCCACAAAATTTTGAGGCTCAAATGTAATATTTCTGGTTAAAGCCCATGAGAATTTCACAACAATATATATTTATTAATATTTTCAGCTGTTTGGTTAAACAAAAATGATCTTTGTCCTAGTTGGTAGGGAGGTACATGCGTGGTAGGTGACTCCAGAGTTCAAATCTCAACCCTGACTTTGTATTTTGTATAACAAAACAATATAAAATAATATTAATATAATAATTATGTGTTATATAATTTTCCATATAATAATCATGTGTTTTATATTATATAATTTTCCGTACAAATTTATAGGAGCCTAAATATGTATTTAGTACGAGGCCTCCAAGTTGTCGGAGAAGGCCTTGTTGCGCGCACTATTTACACGAACTCCAATGCAACATTTGACCACTAATATATCCAATTTCGTATGTGTAAAAAAATGCATACCGAGACCAATCTAATAAGATCTTATAATGTTTTGATGCATATAATAGTGAAAATTTACGGTTAAAATTTTCATACTTTTGACACATATTCCAAGACGTAAAAAACTTGTAGAAACAAAGGTAATATATGTCGATATCTTTTTCTCTTAGTGGACATTGCTATATTATCACGTTTATAACACTATCGTCATGTAATTAACATAGTACATCACTCATGCCAAGATCAATTATAACACTACAAAAAATTGTACCATTAACGACGGAAAATTCCGTCGCTAAAGGCCAGTAATCGTTGATTAATGACGGGATTTCCTGTCGCGAATCCATCATAAAAGGGGGTCGTCGTTAATGGAAAATCCCGTCGCTAACCCGTCGTATAAGATATTTGCGACGGTTGTTCCCGTCTTTGTTTGGTTGTTAGTTCCGTCGCAAAAGCCTTTTACGATGGGATTTTTGACCCGTCGTAATTAGGTTGTAGTTAAAGGTACAAATTCTTGTAGTGTAAGTTTCTAAACCCATGTGAAATAAATTTCAATATGAAGCCCAAATAAAGCAAACACAAATATGTGTAATTATAAAGTTTTAAAAGGTTTGGCTATCTAACAGGAATAGCATACGGACTACTTTATGTGTAAATAAGTTCAAAATTAAAAGTGGTAAATCTTCACTAATGATCATCACATAGTTGAAAATGAAGCACGCAACATACCATTAATGGATAATGATACAAGTTCCACCAACATATTGTGCGGAGTACGAAGCCTTGTTATTTATTTCAGGTATCACAACATTTGTTAGTTTTGTATTTCTGTTACTTTTTTCATATGTTAGAGTTATCACTTGTTCGTATAGTCGTAAATATATGTGTGTGTTTATTCAATAACGTAAATATGGACTAGATGACCTAAGCAAAGCATTCTAGACTGATTGAGAAGGAAGGGGGTTGGGCTAGGGTACTTGGTTAGCTCTATAATAGTGGACTACGTACTGCTTTATAAACGTGGAGATCGATTGATCAATATGAATCTCTCCTAAAGGACTTTTCAAGGACCGAGGAAGTACTCAGATGTTTCAGTTCGCTAAGTTTGAAAAGTCCAAATAACACAGCAAGGTATGAAGTCGCTAAAGCAAAGTTTTTGGAAAAGAGTCCTATTAAAACAAAGAAATATAGGCCTGCCTGGGAAAAGGAATCCACTCGAGAGGGAGCTAGAACCTGTGAATTGATTGAGGTAGGTTCCTAGTAAACTCAGCTTGTAAGATGTTGTTCATCCACTAATGAAAATAAATGCATCATATGATCATAAAACGTGAAAGTTACTAAAATTACAACTTGTAAGTTGTAATCGTTATATATGGATGCTAAAGTACACTAGTATACGCGCGTACTCCATATGACAATTCTTATGCGTACTTTCTAGCCCAAATGAATAGAATTCAAAGAAAATGATATTTAGGAATATAATATAAAAATATAATAACAGAAGAGCTATAAAGAATGTATACGAAATTGCAAATTAGAGAAATTTAGTGGTAGAAGAAGAAAGTAAAAGAAGAAAGGTCAAGCGCGTAAATTATGGCGTCACCATGGGCTGGTATCCATTGGGCATTGTTCTAAATCATGATTTTTGTCAGTCTTTTTCTCCGAATAACATTTCTAACAGCCTAACAGGACATTTTTACGACTGCCTAACCTGGAAGAACCATATCCTCTCGTAAATTCCCATGACTTCAAATTTTGCCTTTTCTACCAATTATGTGTTAGCCTAAGACTAAGAGTTTATGATAAGTCAAACTCCTTATCAAATATTCTCTCCGTATTTATTTAAAAGATACATTTTAATTGATATGTAGCTTTTTTTGTACTATAGAGTTGACTTTATTAAAATAAGATCAAAGTAGGGTATTGAGTTATTATGTATTGTAAGAAATTGATAATGAGAATTAATTGCAGTAATAAAAGTATGTGGGTAAGCGTGTGAACCACGAGATGGAGAAAAATAATTAATATAAATGAAAATGGGACCACCACATGCAAAAATAGAAATTGTATCTTTTAATAAACTACGTCCGATTAAGGAAATTAAGTGTGTCTTTTAAATAAAATATGGAGGGAATATGCTAGGGGGTTTTTATTCGACGTCCTATTCCATTAAAAACGCCCTCATTTATTGCCTGAAAGTACGAAATCACCCCCCCTTCCCTCTTCACCCTTCCTCCTCCACCTCTGCTCTTCCCCTACCTACATCCTTCACGCCGACCACCTCTTCTGGCCAACCAGAAGTTTCGTCGGCCTCCCCTCGTCGCACTACCCTCCAAGCCTCTGTTTTCCGATTCCCTTCCCTTCCCTATATTATTTTCCGTTCAAATAATTATATGCCGCAAACTCTCGCCGCAAACTCTCACCGCTTCCCTCTCTCGTTCTCGCCAGATTTTGGAAGTCGGTTAATCGCCGCCCTCTCTCTTTCTCCCCTCTCGCCGCCCTCCTCTTCCATTAGCGCCACCGCGGAAGGTATTGTGATTTTTTATTTTTTATTTTTATTTTTATGAATTTAAGGCCGCACACGGGTTTTGCGTGGGTTCCTTGACTGTCGCGCACAGCTAGTGCACCAGCGACATGGGGGTCGTGCAGATCTGGTGCATGACTTCCGTGTCACCGGCGCACAGGCTGTGCGCGGCGGCCTAGCGCAAAACCTTTGCGCGGGCGAAAATCAGGATTTTGATATTAAAAAAAAATATTTGTTTCTTTTTTTTTAATTGTAGTTGAATTTATTTGTATTGTGTTAATTATGCTTTATTTATTTCTGTTATATTATTATGGTTTAATTTATGTTTAATTTTCTGTATTTATTATGATAGTTCAATATAATTATTTTAGTTGATTATAATTTTATTATATTAACAAATCACTAACATAGTTTATAAAATAAATAAATATTAAATGAACATATTATAATCTACAATAATTTAACAAATAATTTCAAAAAGCACTAACACTCATTTATGAAATAATTTAATACGGTTATTCTTAATTAACACTATTTTTTAATATTAATTTCTAATACACGCTAATTATACCATAATAATCGCTCACATGCACGAACAACATGCCTTAATATGCCCTAATTCGACCAATTTTACGTATTTTTTTTTTAAAATATTAATTTCTTTTACCCCGCGCACGGTGATTGCATGATGGACTTGGGAGCCGCACACGGATATTGCTTGGCTCCCATGTTCACCAAGCAGATCTTGTGCTTGGCCGACATGGCCACCACCCAATTTTTGTGAGCAAGTGTATCTCTTAAATAAATACGGCCGGAAAAGACAAGTGTATCCCTTAAATAAATACAGAGGGAGTATTTCGTATACTTCCTTCGTCCCTTAATATTTGTACTATTTTGATTGGATACGCTTGCCAATGCACAATTTTGACCACCAATATCTTTAGTTACATATTATAAAAACTTATAAAAATATTAATATTTTGAATATATATATATTAAGATGAAGCCAACAATATATTATATACTAACATAATTGCCATATTGAACGTAATTCTGCGCAATTCAAATATATATATATATATGTTCCGGTGTTGTAAAGATGGAAACAATGGGCTTCGAATGAAGGCCCTTTTGTGTGTGTTGAAGATCTTGCTTGTTTGAATGAGTAGAGTCCGAATTCACCTGCACAAGAGCAAAGTCACTAGCCTCGGGGGTGTTTCCGAGGAAAGCCCCTCCGATGCCTAAGTAAGAACGATGCTCGGATTCTAGAGAGAAGTTCTCTAGAAGAGTAGTCTTAAGGCGGTAAATTGGACGTACCTTGAGGTGTGAGCCTTGGCGGCCTATTTATAGTGTTTGCATAATAAATGCCCATAGGTCATTTATTGCTTTTGGGCCTTGGGCCTTGATGGATGGCTGATTAGCCATTGGTGGGTTTGATGCTGTTTGTTTAGAGCCATTGGGCTTTGGACTTAGTGGCCCAATTGAGAATCAATTGGGAGCCCAAACAACATGCCCCCCAGACCCGGTCCATTTAGAATTAAATGGGTGGGTTTCCAGCTGTCAGAAGTCCGAAAGTTCCCTCTCTTTTTTGAAAAGGGATGATTTGCATTGATGACAAGTGTTGGGAGTTGTATTGTGTCGTGGAGATCGTGGGTTGAGGAAGTTGATGCGCCCTTTTTCTTTTCTATAAATACTGGGTGCTTTGCTCTTTTCGAACTTTTTACTCCTTCTTTCAAACCCATTCTCTCTCTAAATCCCGGCGATCGCAGTGCAATTTGCTTCTTCAGATCTACGAAATTCGGCCAACTTTAGACTTCGGGAACTTGTGTTGTTCGCTTTATCGGCGAATTCCGCTTCGGAAAAAGGTAATTTGTTTCTGAGTTCTCCTTTTTTCTTCGTTCTTCCTTCTACCCCTCAATCTAAACCCTAGATCGAGATTTCGCGACCATGGCAAAGAATAGGGGCAAAAGCAAGTTCGTCGTTGGCTCCTCTAGTGAGAGGGAGAACGTGCCTTCGGGGAGGTTACCGAAAACTTCGAGGGGTAGGCCTTCGGCGAGGCCGTTGGAGAAGAGTTCGATTGGTTGGGATGCTTCCGAAGATGATGTAGTTGGTGGTTTGGCGTGTCTGAACGCGCAACCTCTGGGGAGAGAGCTGGCTTTTCGGGTGCTCGTCGTCGTTACCCCGAGTTTCCAGTTCATTGGACGGAAGCTGATCCGAAGGGCAGGTATGCCTCAATTTTGCACGAGACCACCAAGATCGACGGTCCGTTGGAGAAATCGGTCAGCGGTGACTGGTTGGTGGAAGCGAAGTTGGGGAATTATCATCGGAAGGCCGAGGAGCTATACGGAATTCAGCATGCCTTGGGGTACTGGTGCGAGCTTCCTGAACAAGAGCGCCCTCGGGTGACTCATCCACCGAGGGGGTTCATTTCCGTGTACACTCACCATTTGGAGAATGGTCTCCGCTTTCCTTTGGATCCGTTCGTATCCGAGCTTTTGGTGTCGTACAACATTAGTTTGGCCCAGCTCACACCCAAATCTATGAGGCACATAATCGGATTTAGATGGGTGTGTGACTTCGTCAATTTCCCTTGCTCTGTCGCTATTTTTCGGGATCTTCACGATCTGGTTCTCAACCATGCTTCCAAGGGTGATGGGTATGGTTGGTGGACCATTGTCAACAAGAAGTCCCGAAAGAGGGGGGATCCGAACTACATCACGGCGTACCCCTACCTTAGCTCTGACCACAATTGGAAGACGGAGTGGTTGCTCGTTCGTGTGCCGACGGATCCGAAGCATCCCAACTTTTATCGTCCTCCGAAGTGGTTCGTGGCTCCTGATCCTGATATGAGGGGTGTGGCAGCTCCAGATCGGAATCATCGCCACTATGTGGACCTCCTCCAGTGGTTCTTGGCTCAAGAGGATAACCATCGACTGCCGTCTAGCTGGCTCCCGAATCTCAATTACATTTTGAGGGAGGACATTCTTGCTGTTGCCGGTCTCAGCAGGATTTTTGACAGGGGTAGGTGTCTTTCGGCTGAGACCGTTTTTTTCAGTGAGTTTGTCCTTCTCTTTCCTGCTTCGTTTTGCTGACATGTTTTGTGCTTTGTTTTTGCAGAGTACGGCTTTAGCTGCATTGATCCTAAGAAGTTGGGCATTTCTTTGGATTTGAAGACTATTCACGACCCGGCTCCCGAGTACAAGTTCGGAAAAGATAACCCTCGTAATCCTCGCCTGAAGGATTACGTGTTGTCTCCTTCGGGGGTTGCTCGGATATCCGAAGTTCGAGCTGATCCGTGGGATTCCGCCTCCTCTGTTGAAGCTGTTCCTGTGAAGGTTGTGCTTCCTGTGTTGAAGACAACTTCGGACCCGGTGAGTGTTCATTTATAGGCTCGATTTTCTGTTTGTCTTCTTCTTTTCGGTTGGCCGTCGGCTAACGTCTTGGTCCTGGACCATCTTTTAGGGTCCTGGGACTGACGCTGTGCCGCGTGCCGTTCCTTCGGTTTCATCTCCGGCTCGGATAGATATCTCTTTATCTAGGAACCGGGTACTTCACGCTTTTTTCTCTATTTCTTCCTTTTTCTTCTTTTACATTCGTTGACCCTTGGTCTCCCCTTTTTAGGATCAACGCAAAAGGAAGGGTAGCACTCTTTTGAGGCCTTCCACGCATCCGAAGAAAGCAAAGGCTTCTCAGCCCTCGGAGAAGGTATTTGTTCTGACTTGGAGTTTTTTGTAGTTCGTTTCTCCCTTTTTCCGAAACTAATCTTTGAACACTTGCTATGTAGGAAGCGGTTTCGGAAGTCATGCCTCCTCCTAAGAATCTTCTTCACTTCATGCCCTTGCCAGGGCAGAAGTTAAAGAGTGTGGTGGTTGCTGAACCGCCGCCCGTGGACCAGCCGCTGATCGAGGAAGATATCATCCCCTCTCCACTGAAACCATCTGCTGCTTTGGGGATCGAAATCCAGGATATCACCGAGGTGATGGAGGCGATTGAAGCCGATTTTGTTCCTGGTTCGGATGTCCCTGAGGTAGCTGGGGAGAAGAAGGAGTCTGCTGATCTTCCCTTCGAGAGAGAGAAGAGTCCAGACAAGGAGATGATAGATCTCTCGGGCCCCGAAGCTGCGATTCCCGAGGTTCAGAAGGAGGTTCCCTCTGCTGGAGAGGAGGAGCAGCCCGAGCAAGGTCTGACGAGGAAGAGGCGCCACTCAACTTTGGGTTCTACTTCTACCTCGGCCCTGGATAGGCTGATCCATGCTGATCCCTGTTCGGATGTTCCGCTAAAACGGATCCCCGAAGAAGTAAGGGAGGCGATGGCTCGGTATGCCAGGGCTCCGATTTTGGGAGAGGACCCCTTGGCTCACGTGGGATCCTTGGTGGGCCCCGAGGCTGCTCGGGAGAATCTGCTTCGTGCTAACCCGCAGTGGAGGGTTCCTGGGGCCGAAGAGAGGAATCCGGCTATGATGGTCCAGTACTATCTGAACGAGGTAATTGCTAGATTTTTCTCTTTGAGTTGTGTTTTTGTTTTATGTTTTTCCTATTTTTGCTCATCTTTCTCTCGTTCCCAGGCTGTTTTCTGGTCCTCGTTCGCTTCCGAGTGTAGCTCGGTTGAGGAGAAACAATTGAGGAAATATCGTGAGGCTTATGCTCGTGACATTCCCATTTTGGACCAGAAGGCTGGGCAACTCCTCTCCGAGCTTACGGAAGTCAAGCAGCTGTACCTTCAGTATAGTCGCGAGGCTAGAGAGTCTGCTGAGAAGATTGGGGCCGAGGTTGGCCAGCTCATCTTCCGAGTTGAAGAGGATGCTGAGAAGATCGCTTCCTTTGCTGAGGAAAAGAAGGATATGGCCGCTAAGTTCGCTAGCGAACTTGAGGAAAAAGATAGACTCTTCCAGGAGATGAAGTCTAAATTTGAAGCGGCCGACAAGGAGCATAAAGAGGCAGAGTTAAGGCTTTGCCATTTTGTCCAGCATCGGGAGCTGATCCAGCAGCAAGCTGATAAGGTGCCTGTCCTTCGGCTGAAGCTTCGGGAGAAGGATGACTATATTCGGAAGTTGGAGCAGGAGCGAGTCGACCTCTACACTGCTGATCAGTGTAGAGAGCAGTACTGGAACGGCATCCTGGGTGCTCGGCGCATGTTTGCGAAGCACATGCCTCACTTCCCTTGGAACGAGAAAGTTCCCCTATGGATGCAGGCCGAGGACCACTTGGTGGAATGCCAAGCTGATCGAGATGAAGCTGAAGCTGAACGCCAAGCTGCTCTCGCAGAGGCTCGGGCCCAGAAGGCAACTTGCGAGGGTGATACTACTGCTGGGGGTTCTTCGAAGGATGCTCCCCTAGGGGCCGCTCCTGAGACTCCCAAGAGTTAGGGATTCGGGCAGTCGTCTTCTTCAGAGTCGGTCGGTTCCAGTTGAGGACTTCCGAATATGTGCTTGCTTTTCCCCCTTTTGCCTCGGCGCTGCGTTGTACTCGTTTCTTTTTGCTTTCTTAGTACTTCGGTAGGCCGGTATTGTCTGTTGATGGCTGCCGATTTTAACTGTTTCATTTTGTTTTCAATTTTTGAGGTTTTCAATGTATTTGTACTTCCCCCAAATATTGAATGAAAAATGAGTGTTAGTTACTTGGCTGCTTTTCAATTTTGTACTTTCGAGCTTTTCTTTGAATCCGTAGACTTGCTGAAAACCTTTTGATCTTGCGAGCTCTTCAAATCCTTAGATCTGCTAAGGGATTCTTTAGTTTTGCGAGTTCTTCAAATCCGTAGATCTGCTAAGAGACTCTTTAGTTTATGAGTTCTTCAAATCCGTAGATCTGCTAAGAGACTCTTTAACTTTGCGAGTTCTTCAAATCCGTAGATCTGCTAAGAGACTCTTTAGTTTTGCGAGTTCTTCAAATCCGTAGATCTGCTAAGAGACTCTTTAGTTCTGCGAGTTCTTCAAATCCGTAGATCTGCTAAGAGACTCTTTAGTTTTGCGAGTTCTTCAAATCCGTAGATCTGCTAAGAGACTCTTTAGTTTTGCGAGTTCTTCAAATCCGTAGATCTGCTAAGAGACTCTTTAGTTTCCAGACTCTTCAAATCCGTCGATCTGCTCAGAGGTCTGGATTGTTCTTCCGATCTCTTGTGGTTCAGAAACCTGGGCAAGAGATCGCTAGTCTGCCTCTTAGTTATGCCTTCGGCGATCCGTGGATCTGAGCCGGAGTTTTATAACTTGATTCGAGCGACTGTTTGTGGCGAACAAGTTTTATTTGGTTATCGCGAATCCGAGGATTCTGGACGATTCCCTGAAGTGTATGATTTGGTCATTCCTTGCATTTTATCAAGGAATGGGCAAAGTCAACCTGTTTTTAGTCTCGGATTGATCAGATCCGAGGCTGCATATATATATATAAGGGGACAATAAATATAGAGATAAGTTTAATGAAACACACGGTGCCAATGGCTTTCCTCTTCTCATTAAACAACTTACTTGGTTTATAGACAGAGATCATACAAAATATTTCTTGAGAACATCGGTATTCCAATGGTTCTTCAGAATTGTTCCATCTAACTGTTTCAGCATAAACGTGCCTGGCCTTTTTTCGGAGTGGATGATGTATGGTCCTTCCCAAGTGGCTGAGAGTTTGCCATGGATCCGTCCTTTCTGAACCGAGGCGGCGTTTCTGAGCACTAGATCACCGACTTTTAGGGGTCTGGCGTTGACTCTTCGATTATAATGCTTGTTGACCCTCTGCAAATAGGCTGCGTTGAGCGTCCTTGCATCGTTCCGAGCTTCGTCCAGTAGATCGAGAGCTTCGGACAGAAGTTGGTTGTTGCTTTCTCCTTGGAGCCCATCATACCTGTTGTATGCCTGGATCCTCAGGCTTTCTGTTCCGATTTCCACAGGGATTACAGCTTCGGATCCATATACGAGGTGGAACGGTGTTTGCCCGGTAGCTTCTTTCTCGGTGGTCCGAAGGGACCATAGCGTTCCGGGTAGCTCTTCTAACCACTTGTTTTTGTCATCCTCGACTCTTTTCTTGAGTGCATTGAGGATGAGTTTGTTAGCAGCTTCAGCTTGCCCGTTGCTTTGTGGGTGGCAGACTGCCGAGTAAGCTAGGTGTATGCCGAACTGTTTGCACCACTTTTGCAACGGGGTGTTGTCGAACTGTTTCCCGTGGTCGAAGACCATCAGTCTTGGTATGCCGAACCTTGTGATGATGTTCTGCCATATGAACTTGCGGACCTGAGGTTCGGTGATGGAGGAGACAGCTTCGGCTTCGATCCATTTGCTAAAATAGTCGACTCCTACAATCAACCACTTCTTCTGGTTCGTCGCTGAGGGGAAGGGACCAATGATGTCTAACCCCCACTGTGCGAATGGTAAGGGATACAGTGTTGATTGTAGGGTTTGAGCTGGTTGATGGATGGCTGGTGCGAACTTTTGGCATTTCTCGCATTTCCTTGCCATCTGCTTTGCCTCGGAAACCATAGTGGGCCACCAGTACCCGGCCCGAAGGGCTTTATGTGCCAATGTCCTGCCTCCGATGTGGTTTCCGCATATCCCGAGGTGGATTTCCCTTAGGATGTAGTCAGCGTCTGTTGGACCCACACATTTTAGCAGCGGAGCAGAGAATGATTTCCTCATGAGCTCTCCTTCGGCGCTGATGATGAACCACTTGTTGAATCTTTTCAGTTTTCTTGCCTGCAGCTTATCCTCGGGAAGTTCTCCCCTTTCTTTGTATGCAACTACTGCGTCCATCCAGCTGGGTTCGGTACGTAAGCTGCATACTGTGGTGGGTGGCAAGTCAATGCTTCTCTCTTGGTGAACCTCCACGTGGACCGACCTGTTTAGGTCGATGAGTGTTGAGCTTGCGAGTTTTGACAGTGCGTCTGCTTGCGTGTTTTGTCCTCGGGGGATGAGAATGACTTCAAAGGATCTTAACTTTGACGTTAAGGATTTAATTTTTGCTAAGTAAGCTGTCATGCTGGGCCATTTGGCCTCATACTCCCCTCGGATCTGGTTGGCTACAAGCTGGGAATCAGTTTTGAGGGAAACATGCTCGGCCTCCAGGGATAAACAAAGCTCTATCCCTGCGATTGCGGCCTCATATTCGGCCTCGTTGTTAGTTGCTTTGAAGCCGAACTTCAATGCATACTCTATGCTTTTCCCCGTCGGGGGGATTAGTACAACTCCTGCTCCTGAGCCGTTTATTGTGGAAGATCCGTCAGTGAAGACCTCCCAAGTGCTTTTCGTATCATCCAGCATTTCCTGGTATGAGCACTCGGCCAAGAAGTCTGCCAATGCTTGTGCTTTGATTGCTGTCCTCGGCTGATATTTGATGCCGAACTCTGATAGTTCGAAGGCCCAGGCAGCCAATCTTCCTGACCTCTCTATTTTGTCGAGTACTTTTTCGAGCGGTTGGTCAGTTAGCACTGTGATCTGGTGGGAGTCGAAGTATGGCCTCAGTTTTCGTGCAGCTACCACTACTGCATATGCGACTTTCTCGATGAGTGGGTACCGGGTTTCGGCCCCTGTGAGTGTTCGGCTGGTGAAGTAGATTGGTTGTTGCTTCTTTTCTTCTTCCCGAAGAAGCACTGCGCTGACGGTTCCAGGGCTAACTGCGACATATAGGTACAAGGTTTCCCCCTCCTTTGGTCTGGCCAGTGTCGGCAGTTGAGCTAGGTGGGCTCTGAGTTGCTGAAAAGCTTCTTTTTGCTCCTGTTCCCATATCAGTTCGGGATCCACTTTTTCTTGACTGGTTCTGCTTCTCCTCCGGGGAGGTTCTTTGGTTTCAGTGCTTTGAAGAAGGAGGCTCCCTTGTCCGAGGCTTTTGATATGAACCTTGTTAGTGCGGCTAACCTGCCGGTTAGCCTCTGCACATCTCTCTTGGTCTTCGGCTCGGGTAAATCCATTGCCGCTTGGACTTTGTCCGGGTTCGCATCAATTCCTCTTTCGCTCACCATGAATCCGAGGAATTTCCCTGACTTCACCACGAAGACGCATTTTTTTGGGTTCAGCTTCATGCTGTATTTCCTCAGATTTCCGAAGGTCTCTGCCAAGTCTTTGACGTGGTCTTCCTCCTTGATGCTTTTTACGATGGAGTCATCCACATAGACCTCCACATTCCTCCCTTTCTGGTCGGCGAAGACGTGATCAACTAGCCTCTGGTAGGTGGCTCCGGCATTTTTCAAGCCGAAAGGCATCATTTTGTAGTTGAACACTCCTGCGCTTGTGATGAACGCTGTCTTTGCTCTGTCATCGGGGTGCATGAATACTTGGTGGTAGCCTGAAAAGGCATCCATGAAGCTGAGCAGTGCATGGCCGCTGGTGGAGTCAACCAATTGATCTATCCTTGGCAGGGGATAGCAGTCTTTGGGGCAGGCTCGGTTCAGGTCTGTGAAATCCACGCACATTCGCCAGGAGCCGTTCGCTTTTTTGACCATCACCACGTTGGCTAGCCATTTCGGATACATGCATGGTTCAATGAATCCGGCCTCCTGCAACTTTTTCACCTCCTCGGCGATGGCTTTGTTTTTCTCCGAGGAGTAGTTCCTCTTTTTTTGCTTGACTGGCCGAGCTTCAGCGTTGACGTCCAGCTTGTGACAAATCAGCTTCGGATTTATCCCTGGCATATCTGCTGCTGACCATGCAAAGATGTCTTTATGATCCCTGAGTAATCGGATCAAATCGATTCGGAGCCCCGAGCTTAGGCCCTTGCCTATTCGGACGCTCCTGTCTGAATCCTCTTCGAGGAAGATATCCTCCATTTCTTGATCTGGTTCGGGAGATAGGGTTTCGGGGCGGGCATCAACTTCTGCGGGAGACAAGCTGCTCGTGCTTGCTCTTCTCCTTTTTGCCTCGCTTTCCTCTCCCGTAGCTCCCTTTTCTTCTTCGGGGCCGTCCCCTAGTTTGGGCTTTCGGACAGCAGTGTGGCAGGTTCTTCTCGCCACTTCTTGATCACCTCTGATTCGTTCGGCGAATCCTGCATCCGAGACGTATATCATCAGCTGGTGGTATGTGGAGGGGACTGCTTGCATCTTGTGAATCATGGTTCTCCCCATGATTACGTTGTATACGGAGTCGCAGTCCATCACCAAAAATTCGTCCCGAAGGGTTTTTGCTGCCTGGCCTTCACCCACTGTGACTGGCAGGGTGATCTTTCCTCGAGGGATAGCTGCGGATCCGTTGAATCCGATCAGAGGATAACTGACTTTCGTCAGTGCTTCCTCTGGCTCTTCGAGGATCAGCTGCTCGAAGCAGTTTCTGAAGATGATATTGACGGCACTTCCTCCGTCGACTAACACTCGATGTACGTTGTGGTTATTGAGGTCCATGGAAATGACCAGAGGATCGTCATGTTTGTACTGGACTCCGAAGCAATCATCAGCAGTGAAGGTCATGTTCGGGGGGTGTGGCTGGTTATCTCCCACCGCGCTGAAGTTGACCCGATGGGAGAGGGCTCTTAGGTGTTTTTTGCTGGCCTGGCCAGACTTCTGTCCCCCGAACACCACTAGGATGTCATTCTTCTTGTGCCCTGTTGCTTCGTAGACCCTTTTCTGGGGTTGCTCGTGTTGTTTGCCGCTTGCGGCCTTTTCTTTTTCCTCCCTTCGGTCTAACAAGTACTGTTTCAGGTAGCCTCGGCGAACGAGGTCCTCAATGTTGTCTTTCAGCGAGTTGCATTCTTCGGTGTGGTGACCGAAGTCATCATGAAACTCGCACCATTTGTTCTTGTTTCTCCGAGCTGGGTTGGACTTGAGCTTCCCAGGTAGTTTCCACTTTTCGTCATTTCTGTTGAGGCTGAATATCTCTTTTCGGGGCAGAGCTAGTGGAGTGTAGTTGGTGTACTTGGGTTGAAGTTCACCCCTTCTCCCGTCTTTCTTCGGGCTCATCTCTCTAGCTCCTACTTTCTCTTTCCCCTTCCTTGAGCTGCCCTCGGGCTTGCTCTGGGTATTCTTTGTGTCTCTCGGATCCGACGATCCTTTCAACCTTGCAGCGGCCTTGTTGAACTCTTCGGTTCTGATGAACGCATCAGCCATTTGGAGCACGTCAGCTATTCTGGAGGGGTTCTTCATTGAGAGTTCGTCATAGAACTTCCCTTCCTGGAGCGCGTGCTTCAAGGCGAAGATGGCCACGTCTGGCTGCAAGTTTGGTATGTTTGTTGATTCCTTCATGAATCTGGCCATGAATTCTCTCAGACTTTCGTCTCTTTCTTGTTGGATTGAGGTCAGTTCTGCTGTGGTTCGCTCGGGGCGATTGTTGCTCACGAACTGTGTGCAGAATCTCTTTTTCAGCTTTTTCCAGCTCTTGATCGATCCCTTCGGCAGCGATCTAAACCACTCTCCCGCCACTCCGGTTAGCGTGGTTGGGAAATATTTACACCAACATGCTTCGGAGTAGGGACTCAAGAACATTTGCTGCTCGTAGGAGATGACATGATCCCTCGGATCTGTGATTCCGCTGTAGGTCAGGTGCGCTGGCAGTCTTACCTTCGGTATTTCTTCCATGATCAGCTCGTCCGAGAAAGGGGATGACGTGGGAGTCATGATTCTTTTCCCGAGTCTAGCCCTGATGCCTTCGTTTGCCGAGGTTCTGTGATTAGAACGTTCGGGCGTACGATGGGGGCTAGGGGTTCGATCATGCCTCCTGTCTCTTCTTCTCTCTCGGCTACTGACCTCGGGTCGTTCGCCAGATCTGCTTGGCTCGCCCACCCCGAGTCTCGTATGGATCGAGGGTCTTAACCTTGAGTGGACCGAGGGCCTCAACCTGCTGAGCACCGAGCTTCGGACCCGAGTGTTACGAGTAGTCGATTCGCTTTGGAGAGCTGTTGGAGTAGGCGATGGTCTCGCAAACCAATCTGGTTGCTGTTGTGCCCTTTTTTGGGTGTCCCACGTGCTTTCCATCCACCTCGACGTCAAGTGTGTACCTGTCAAGGGAAGGAGTTCTCGTTCGGGTCTGGACACTTCCGCACTGGGTGGCTCGTTTAGCCTTCGCCTGGTCCTCCTCTCTTCTCTGCGGTCATTTGCCAGTCCTTGCTGCTTCTCATTGAAGAGGAAGTTTTGCATGATGGTCATGGCCGCAGTGAGCTCTTCTCTAGTTGGAATCGGAGGTCCTGCATTTGTGGCGGTCGTAGCTCTGCTTGGCTGTGACCTCGCCATCGATTGAGGGTGCTCCTCTTGGTCAGATTCTGAATCTGACCGCACCATCATATCGTCGTCATTGTTTAACAACATCATTCACCATTTTCGCGGAAAGAGGTGATTGATGTCTTTCAAAGGCTTTGAAGTGTTCTTCCCCACAGACGGCGCCAAATTGTTCCGGTGTTGTAAAGATGGAAACAATGGGCTTCGAATGAAGGCCCTTTTGTGTGTGTTGAAGATCTTGCTTGTTTGAATGAGTAGAGTCCGAATTCACCTGCACAAGAGCAAAGTCACTAGCCTCGGGGGTGTTTCCGAGGAAAGCCCCTCCGATGCCTAAGTAAGAACGATGCTCGGATTCTAGAGAGAAGTTCTCTAGAAGAGTAGTCTTAAGGCGGTAAATTGGACGTACCTTGAGGTGTGAGCCTTGGCGGCCTATTTATAGTGTTTGCATAATAAATGCCCATAGGTCATTTATTGCTTTTGGGCCTTGGGCCTTGATGGATGGCTGATTAGCCATTGGTGGGTTTGATGCTGTTTGTTTAGAGCCATTGGGCTTTGGACTTAGTGGCCCAATTGAGAATCAATTGGGAGCCCAAACAATATATATATATATATATATATATATATATATATATATATATATATATATATATATATATATATATATATATATAGGGTGAGGTTCCGGTGAGAACCCTCTTAAGGTGAGAACTTTTTTTATCGTGAGAACCTTTATGCGCATTTTTCGGACTATACGTGCATATTTTTTGAACTTTATGTGCATATGTTTTAAGCTAAGTGTGCAACCTTTTTTTTTAATCTGAATATAATTTTTGATTTCCTGAAACACTTTTAAAGCATACGCTATTATATTTGAGTCAAATAATATGCAAGTATAGTTCAAATAATATGCAAGTATAGTTCAAATAATATGCATATTCAATTCAAAAAATACGCACATAGAAAATGTTGAGTGTAGTGGTTCTTTTTTTCTCCCCTGCAAATTTTCTTTTCAAATTTACTATATGTGTTGCCATATTTACAACAATTAGATAATACTAACTACGTTATTAGCTATCTATAGTTCAATAGTATTAGATTAAGTTATCCTAAGTTCTAAGTAGTAAGTATTGAAAATAACATTTTTGACTATGGATTACTAGCGTAGTATAATTATATATCCTAGCTTGTAATGTTGATAGAATAATTAGAGAACAATTAATAGAGAAATACCATTTGATAGTTTCAATGGTAGCTCCAAATTTTAGTTTCAATGGAGTCTAAATTGAAAGTATTTCCGGAGTTCGGATTTTAGAGCTTCAATGGCAGCCATTAAAGTGGGTGAGGAAGAGGAGAATGGAAATGTCAGGTGATGATATCTACAAGAATAAGACTAACCCATACAATGAAATTGAGGTTGCATATCATGTAGCCCAAAGATGTTTAACATGGGAGACGCTTAAATGGAATTACGAAACCTTCCTGAAGCAAGTGTCAAAAACTGAAGTACAAAACGACGACCATGGCTGCCTGCAAATATAGCACAACAATTCCAGCAATTCCAGGTACAGCTACGTGCGATTGCGATCAAGTGTCGCCCCTAATTTGCTACAAGTTCGTGAATATCAGTGAGATAGAAAAAAAGAATTAACGGACAAGATGTAAATAATGAACGGTCAAGATTAGAGTTCTCACCTCTCTACGGTCAAGATTAGAGTTCTCACCATAAGAGAGGTTCTCATCATAAGGCGGTTCTCATGTGAACCTATATATATATATATATATATATATATATATATATATATATATATATATATATATATATATATATATATATATATATATATATATATATATATATATATATATATATATATATATATATATATCCCGTAAGAACACTTCTTACGGTGAGAACACTTCCTTATGTTAAGAACACTATATGGTAATGGCATTTTCGTAAATTTTACAAACAAATACCACAATTTAATTATTCTTTCACCGTATTATTTTCATATGTCCGGCGTTCTTTCTCTCTCTTCATTCCCCCTCTCTCTCTCCTTCGAACACTTCTCTCGCTGATCGCCGCCGCTGATGGCCGCCGCCGCCGCCGTCGCTGCTCGTCTCTCGCTTCTCGCCGCTGCTCGCCTCTCGCCACTCGCCACTTTCCACTCGCCGCCGCTCGCCGTTGTGGTTCTGAAATCGCCGCTGCTCGTCTGAATCTGAAATCCAACAAAAAATGGCGGTGGTTGTGGTTCGCGAATCAGGTGAACACAAATTCAATTCAGCAATTGTCATTCAATTCTTCGAAATCGAAATCGAAATCGATTTCAATTGATTTCTCATTTCAAAAATTAAAATCAATTTCAATCGATTTCTCAATTCCAATATTTAATTAAACCGATTTCAATCGATTCTTCGAAATCGAAATCGGATTTTCAAATATCGTTTCGAAATTGAACCGAAGATCGTTGGTGTTCCTGGTGGCTGCGATCAGTACAACAGATCAGTGTTGGTGATTTGCCGGTGTTACTGGTGGCCGCGAATCAGATCCGTGAATTAGATTTGGTGATTTCTCATTATTCGCCGGTGTTGTTGCTGATTTCTCGTGATTCGCCGGTCTGTGGTGGTGCTGAGCAAGGAAGCGAATCCTATCTCTTCCGATCCATCAGTGGTGGCGGCAACGGCGAAGTCGGAAGGACAATCATGAACTTCTTCTGTATACCTTTAAATATCTTTGTCTGCATCATAAATTTATTCAAGCATAATCATGATTTTTTTTTTTAGATTTTCAATTTAAAATTAGACATAATTATTAAAATTTATTCACTCGGCTTTTTTGTCAATTTCTATATATTTGTAATAAATTTAGAACATGTTTTGATATATTTTAGAACATGCTTGAATAAATTTAGAACATTCTTAAATAAATTTATAACACGCTTTAATGGATTTAGAACACTGTTGAATAAAGTTAGAACATGCTTGAAAAAATTTAGAACATGCTTGAATAAATTTTGAAACACGGTTGAATAAAGTTAGAACATGTTTGAATAAATTTAGAAAGCTTGAATATTTATAACATGTTTAATAATTTTAGAACATGCTTGAATTAATTTAGAACGTGAGCTTGAAATTTTAGAACATGTATATGAGTGGACTAGGTTCTCATGTTCTAAATTTAGAACATTGTTGAATAAATTTAGAACATGCTTGAATAAATTTAGAATATGGTTGAACAAATTTAGAACATCGTTGAATAAATTTGGTACATGCTTGAATAAATTTAGAACATGAGCTTGAAAATTTAGAACATGGTTGAATAATTTTAGAACATGCTTGAATTATTTTAGAACATGTTTAATAATTTTAGAACGTGCTTGAATTAATTTAGAACATGAGCTTGAAATTTTAGAACATGTATATATGTATATGTGTTGACTAGGTTCTCATGTTCTAAATTTAGAACATTGTTGAATAAATTTAGAACATGCTTGAATAAATTTAGAACATGGTTGAACAAATTTAGAACATGGTTGAATAAATTTAGAACATGCTTGAATAAATTTCGAACATGAGCTTGAAAATTTAGAACATGATTGAATAATTTTAGAACATGATTGAATAATTTTAGAACATGCTTGAATTAATTTAGAACATGATCTTAAAATTTTGGAACATGGTTGAATAAAATTAAAACATGCTTGAATACATTTAGAACATAGTTGAATAAATTTAGAACATCGTTGAATAAATTTAGAACACGGTTGAGTAAAATTAAAACATGTTTAAATACATTTAGAACATAGTTGAATAAATTTGGAACATCGTTGAATAAATTTAGAACATGAGCTTTAAAATTTAGAACATTGTTGAATAAATTTAGAACATGGTTGAATAAATTTGGAACATGGTTGAGCAAATTTTGAACATGGTTGGACAAATTTTGAACATGTTTGAACAAATATAGAACATGGATAGTGTAAAAGTGTTCTTACCGTAAGAAGTGTTCTTACCTAAGGAGGTGTTCTTACCGGATCCCTCCCCTATATATATATATATATTTAGGTTCACATGAGAACCTCACCCTATATATATATATATATATACATATTATAATTAATAACAACAATATCAATTAATAAAAATAAACTTTCATATACGCACATTAGTCAAATAATTATAAATTTATTAGTAGTTGAAATGAGTAATTGTATAGGAGAAAAACAAGTGGGGTAGGAGTATATATAAAAAAAATAGGTGAAAGAGGGTGGTGACCTTGGATCAAGATTATAGAGAAAGAACAATGAGTTAGAGTAAGAAGTACTCTGTATTTCAAGATAGTGGAAACTATAAGGTGGAAGGATGAGAGAGAAATTATTTTGCACTTGACCAAAGATCAAGAATGCACATGGTCTTAGTACCCCCATACTTTGGACATGGTTTCACCCAGGGTACATGGTCTTAGTACTAGTTGTTCGATTTATACGAGTATATGCATGGTCCGTTATATAAAAAAGATTAAGGTTACACATAAGATTAAGGATTTTTTTTAATAGGAGACTATTTTTTTTTTGGGTAACAGGAGCCTCAAGTCTTGAATATGTTTCATACTTTCATTGCTCAAAACTTTAACCAATTAAACAAATTGCCATCCATCCTTTTAATTGCAGACGAGATCTTGATCACAATATATATTGTCTATTTTTTTTGGTTCTACTACGAGGAGTTCCCACCGCCTCCGGCGAGGTAATCTCCCATGGGAGTTTGCATGGGTACCTCGATGGGCAGCATCCCTCCCAGTTGAGATTTTTTCCATTCCCAAGGCTCGAACCCGAGACCTTGGTTAAGGAGCAAGAGACCCTTAACCACTCATGCCAACCTCAATTGGTACAATATATATTGTCTATGACCCAAATAAATAAAGTTTATGTTATGTCTTCAATGATATACGGATAACAACTATTTCGTATTTCCGAACAAATTACTCTCCGACAATAAATCAATTACGACACAATTAAGGAGGAAGGGTAGAGGAAGTGAAAGTAGGAAGTAAGGTTATTACCAATTGATTGTTGGTTCAGTGGTGATTGGGGCTGAACTTGGTAGGGAGAACCCGTGTTCGATCCCCCGCAACAACAATTGGGAGGGGACTGGAACCTAACCACCCAGAACTCGCCCCGAATCCGGATTAACCCTAAGGGTGAACTGGGTGCTAACACCAAAAAAGGAAGTAAGGTCATTGTCAAGACACAATGTAGTTACATGTTAAGCAGTTTCGTGAATAATTTGTGGAAATAGTATAACTTTTTAGGAGTTTATATAATTAAATTTGCCGACGGTTGGACGAGAAGGAGACTATGGACACAGAAATTCAAATGTCACGTCTTAGGCACGACTAATTTAAGGGACAATTCACCCATAACGACATTTCATTACAGCCTATACAATTTTTTTTATATAAGACGGGCTTGCATAAAGACCGTCTTAGTGTCATATAAATTAAGTAATGAAATTAATTAGTTAAATACGGAAAGTAATTAGTTAAGCATTAGAACTAATTAGTTAAGTACTGAAAATAATTAGTTAAACAATGAAACTAACTGATTAAGCACTGAAACTAATTAATTAAGCACTGAAACTAATTAGTTAAACAATAAAACCAATTAGTTAAGCACTCAAAGTGGTCTTTTTGGTTAGACGGTCTTACCCAAATTTTTTCGTATCGCCTAATATCCCGAAAATTATAGCCCACTACTTAAGATTAGACACGATTGACTACTATCCTACTGAATATATAGTCAAATCTCAAACCCATACATAGTCAATGTTATTAAATGGATAGTCCAATAAATGTGTTGTGTGACGGTATATTTTCTTCTCAAATTTAATAACATAAAGTTAATACAATATACAGTCAACAATCAGATAGTAGTGAAACCGTGAAGGTGACCCCTATTTGGTATTGATCTATCAAGCCTCGAATATCCATCGTTAAATCACTAGTGCAGCACTCTCCTTTTCTCTACCTTCTTTTTCTTCTTCTTTAATCTATCAATTTTCTTTATTGTTGTTTTGTCTGATGGTTTTGGTGACTGTACAAGAATAGTTCAGGTGTATGCCTGTATGGGGGTGATTCAAGAACGATTAGCTAAGTTTTTGGGTTGTCAATTCTCATGAGAAAAAAAAAAAAAAAAAGAGAGAAAGTATCATAAATGTATTATGTAACTATCATTATGATTTTATTATAATAGAATAACTACAAAGTACTCTGTATGTTATAAGGAATGTCGACTACACAAATATTATATCTTTTTTAAAGGTAAGAAAAATGAACTTAGGAGACCCTCTACATGAGGGAAACTCCTAAGTAAACGGATTACGTATACGATAAAGAGTTTTGTTGTAATAACTACTCCGTACTCCATATTTTAGTAGGACGTGTATTATACATCCATATTCTACACACTTTTTTTTTTTTTTTTTTCCTGTTTCTTTTACTTTTACGTTTGTAGGTTAATACAAATAAATCATCATACTGAAGCACGCTTTCTTTTTCTTTCCCGTTTCTTTTTCTTTTACGTTTTGTAGGTTAATACAAACAAATCGTCATACCTTCCATATGCATACTCAATTTATGCTACTTCGTATATATTCTAGAGCTGTGGATAATAGGTCAAGTTTCGACTTCATTAACCATACGGGGCTTTGGATTCAAACCCTTCTAACACAATTCCAAAAGATTATACAAATGTGACTTGCACAATTACCTGATCATTGAGTAACTAGGAAAATAACACTTGACGATTGAACATTCAATTAAAAAATCTAAATTAAATGTATCAATTTGACTTTTACACTAAACATATATGGAGTACACTACATAATACTTTTAATTTTAACTTAATTTAATAATATTCCTCGGATATGTCATTGCTATAGAAGAGACGACTTTGATCGTCTAACTACAATTAGACCACAAATCAAGCAATGTAATTAGGTTTAATTATTCTACTCCTATTAAAAAACTATTGGTAGTAACAAACACCCGCAAGTGTATGTGAGGATTGCCATTAGGTTGTGCAAGTGTCGGTCACATTGTATAATCCAATCAAAAAACAAATTTGATGTTGACAAATTAAACCAATTTCCCTTGGTTGTTAAACCACCCAGGCCCTAATTTGAAATTTAATGCATGTCACTTTTTATTGTCGTCTGAAGTACGAAGGAGCCACAAAACAATACGTAGCATAAATTACAAATGATAAAGGATAATCAATGATATTTTGACCTAATAGTTTTAATTATGGTTTCAAGTTCGAAATCTCTTTCATACTTGTAATGTGTGTTGTCTTATATGGCTCATTTGCACACCAAAAATACAAATTGAAAAGTCTAAATTTAAACGTACTCCGTATAATCTATTGCATCGAAACACTCAGAGTTAACCATATATAAGGCCAAGCCTGCT
Organism: Spinacia oleracea; assembly: GCF_020520425.1. NCBI lineage: Eukaryota > Viridiplantae > Streptophyta > Magnoliopsida > Caryophyllales > Amaranthaceae > Spinacia > Spinacia oleracea. The sequence continues at coordinate 145,659,734 of NC_079490.1, read as the reverse complement.
CATTAGTGTAATGCATGTCCCTTGACCTACAAGGCTACAAGGTGCATTATTCCATTTTTGTTGTTTAATTAAATTATTTTAATAGAGTACTTAGTAAATAGTCCAATATTGTTGTTGATTCCTGGTTTTGATGATGACAAGCTAACCTTCTACTAATAGTTTGTTTTGGAGAATGTCAGGAACAGGTTAATATTTAAAAGAAGGACAAATGCAACAACCGAAGCAAGCAAGGGAACTTTGAAGTAATTAAGTTCGAAGTACGTGGCAAGATTAAATCAAGGATCAAGTCAAGCAAATTCTATAAGGGTCAAAAGGTATAAGACCAATGTAATTTAGTACATGCTTAGTATGGGAACAGAGTATTTTGAAGAGTCCTAGTTATATCGTGAAACGAAATAAATCAGTTTTACTTTTACAAAAAGATAAACATCAAATGTTTTAAACTGATTTTACAAAACCGTTTGAAGTTATACTCTTGAATTTGAGTTAACATATAACTCTCAAAATACGAAAAGATTGATTTTCCTAAACGTGTTTGAAGTCAGATTTGCGAAAATCTATCTATTAAAAAGAGTCCTAAACTGGGTTGGATTTGAATCTAGGTTAAACACTTGGATTCGTATAAATACAACTTTTGTTCTTTGCGAAACTTTTTTATCAGACTTATTTACATCAACCGGAAGCTTTCAAGTATCACCCTTAAAGTCTTAATCTTTGAAGAAGTCTGTTCCTGTTCCCATATAGAGCAGTATTTGTTACTTGGTCTTATATCGTATGTTAAGTAGTTAATTAATTCTTATACGTTTGATTAAAGTGTTGAGTTATTGTAAGTTAAGCCTGAGTCAGGCTTACTTGAGCAAGAGAGAAGATCTCACGAGAGATCAGTGAGTTGGAACAGTTGAGGGACTGTTTCCATAAGGGAAGGAACAAAGAGGGTTGTTCCTAGTCATCTGCAATCAGAGGCGATTGGCAGACTGTGGCCCGAGTAGATTAGGTTTGTAAAGAAACTGAGTTGTTTTGCCTAATTAGTGAAAGTGTTTAAGTCCCCAAAGGGGCCGTGGTTTTTTCCTCTCTATTGGGCCTAGAGAGTTTTCCACGCTAAATCTTGCTTGCATATTTTACTATTTCTGTTCCTTGTAGTTTAATTTTTATAAATACGTAAAATATCAATTCACCCCCCCTCTTGAGGAACTCTGTAAAACTAACAATTGGTATCAGAGCAAGAACCCTTTAAACTGCAGGTAACGCTGACGGGAAAAACGATTCTGAAGCTATGAACACTACGGAGAAACTAGAAGAGGGATACTCAACACAACGACCTCCAATGTTTAGCGGCAAATACTATTCCTACTGGAAAAACAGGATGAAGATTTTCATTAAGGCTGAAAACTATCAAGTATGGAGAGTGATTGAAGTTGGAGACTTCCAAGTCACTAAGCTGAACTCCGTTGGAGAAACTGTTCCCAAACCTGTTGATGAATTTGACAAAGCCGACTATGAAAAGCTTGAACTCAATGCCATGGCCGTCAAAATCCTTCATTGTGGACTAGGTCCAAATGAACACAACAGAGTTATGGGCTGCAAGAACGCAAAGCAGATTTGGGATCTGCTCCAGGTTACTCATGAAGGAACAAACGAAGTTAAAAGATCGAAGATTGATCTCTTAATGCACCAATACGAGCTGTTCACCATGAAGACATCTGAAACGATTCAAGACATGATTACTCGCTTCACAAACATTATCAATGAACTAAACTCTCTTGGCAAAATCATAACTCCTGAGGAACAAGTCAGGAAGGTTCTAAGAAGTCTACCACAAGATCCCTGGATGGCTAAAGTCACAGCCCTCCAGGAAACTAAAGACTTCACAAAGTTTAACCTGGAACAACTGGCTGGATCTCTCCTGACTCATGAACTTCAATTAAACGCGCGACCTTCAGAGAACACCAAAAATAGAGCTCTTGCTCTAAAAACCGAAAATGATGAAGACTCTGAAGAAGATGAAGAGACAGCTCTGTTTGCTAGGAGGTTCAGAAGAATGTTTAGGAACTACAAAGATGTGGAACACAGAAGCAAACCAAATAGAAAGTTCCCTAAAACTGACACTGGATGCCATAAGTGTGGAAACTTGGAACATCGCATTAGGGAATGTCCTCTATGGGACCAAGAACGAGGAAAGGGAAAGGAAACAACAAAAGATAGATTCAAAGACAACAGAAACTCCTTTTCCAAAACCGAGGTAAGGAAAGCCATGATTGCTGCATGGGGAGATACTTCTTCTGATGAGGAACAAGAACAACCCAACGAAGAAATTGCTCACCTGTGTCTTGTAGCTGAACATGAAGATGAAGAATCCGACTCAGAATCTGATAAATTCCAGGCAAGTCTTGTTCATATTAAAAGTAGGCTTGAATCCATGTCTAAAGTAGAACTGTTTGACTTACTTTCTTGTCTCACTAGTGATTATGAGGATCTCCTAAAAGAAAAACTAGACTCAGACAGAAAACACCAAGACATTGTCAATAAACTCACAGAGGAGTTGGAATGGACCAGAAACTCAAACTTAGATATTGACAATCGTTTCTTTAAACTCTTTGATCAAAACCTTCATATAAAAGAAATGTGTGAAGCCTTACGCAATGAAAACTCCTGGCTAAAACAAGATATGATTGACCTAAAAATAGCCAAAACCAAGAAACTCTATAAAGAAGAACTAGAAAAAGCTCAGTTAGAACTAGTGAAAATTCACCAAGAAAAGACCCATCTAGAAAGTGAATTGACTAAAAGGACCAGACACAAAATAGAGGGAACACCAAAGTGGATAGAAGAAGCTAGAACCAAACGCACAGAAGGTTTAGGTTTTAACCACAAAAAGCATCATCCTAGAAAAACCAGAGTAGATTTATACAGTGACATAGTATGCACCTTCTGTGGTCAAATCGGTCACTATAGAGTTTCTTGCCCTAAAAACCAAAGGTACTTGGAAAAGAACATCGAATTCACCAAAACTAAATGGGTAAAGAAAAGTGATTTGATTCCAAGTAAGGAACCCAAGCTATGCTGGGTTCCTAAAAACTCTAACTAAAAACTTCATGCAGGTCGAAGTGAGGGGGAACAACACATGGTACCTAGACAGTGGTTGTTCCAAGCACATGACTGGAGACAGAAATAGATTTCTCTCACTCACGACCTACGAAGGTGGAACTGTGACTTTTGGCGACAATAAGAAAGGTAACATCATTGGCATTGGTAAGGTTGGTAAGTCAAAGTCTCATTCCATCGATAATGTGTTTTTGGTTGAGGGACTAGGTCATAGCTTATTAAGTATTTCTCAATTCTGTGACAAAGGCAATTATGCAAAATTCTTCTCAAATAAATGTCTAATCATCAATAGTAACACAGAGACAGTGATCCTAGAGGGACAGAGGAAAGGGAACACATATGTGGTTAACCTCAACTCGGTCCCTCACTCCAATCTAACCTGTCTCAGTGTTATTGAAGATGATCCTTTGTTATGGCACAAAAGATTTGGTCATGCTAGCTTTTCTCTAATGAACAAATTAAAATTGAAAAATTTAGTCACAGGTCTCCCAAATACAAAGTTTGCAAAACAATCAGTCTGTGATGCTTGTATCAAAGGAAAGCAAGTAAGAACGTCCTTTAAATCAAAAGGGGTAATCAGCACTACAAGACCACTGGAGCTGATCCACATGGATCTGTGTGGACCAATGAGGACACAAAGCAGAAGCGGAAAGAAGTACGTACTCGTTATTGTAGACGACTTCTCAAGATACACATGGGTGATCTTCTTATCCAACAAGGAAGAGACGTTTGAAGAATTTCTGTCTTTCGCCACAAAGGTTCAACGACAAAGCAATCATAAGCTGGTCCACATCAGATCAGATCATGGTACAGAATTTCAAAATAAAAGATTTGATGATCTATGTAAAGATTCAGGAATAGATCACAACTTCTCTGCTCCCAGAACACCTCAACAAAACGGTGTTGTAGAAAGAAAGAACCGAACTCTTGAAGACATGACAAGGACTATGTTGATTGCTAGTGGACTTCCAAAAAGTTTCTGGGCCGAAGCTCTAAATACGGCATGCTATGTACTCAATCGAGTGCTAATTAGAGCTATCAAAAACAAAACTCCATATGAACTGTACAAAGGAAGAAAACCCTCTATAACCCATCTTAGAATCTTTGGTTGCAAGTGTTTCGTTCACAACAATGGAAAGGATCAACTGGGAAAGTTTGATGCACGAAGTGATGAAGCAATATTCCTAGGATATGCCTCAAACAGCAAAGCGTATAGAGTATTCAACAAAAGGACCATGTGCATGGAAGAAAGTATACATATTATATTTGATGAAACTGACTCCCAAAACTATGTTGCAGGTACAACTTCTGATGGAAACTTCGAACTAGGACTCACTAGAGAAACAGAAGACGAAGAGATAAGGAAAAGTTCCCAAACAGAAGAACAAACCCAAGTCGAAGAAACTTCTGAAAATAACATAGTTGAAGAGGAACCAGCACAAGCCGAAGATCAAGCAGAAACAAATGAGCAAGTTGAACAGTCGGTTATGGAAACAAACACACCTTTCCAACCCAGACCTTGGAAACATCAAAGCTCACATCCCCTTGACCAAATAATCAGTGATCTTGGACGTGGAACCACGACCAGATCCCAACTCAAAAACTTTTGTGCTTTCTATGCTTATTTATCCATGATTGAACCTAAAAATTACAAAGAAGCACTAACTGATTCTGATTGGATCATTGCTATGCAGGAGGAGCTTAATGAATTCGAAAGAAATAAAGTATGGCATCTTGAGCCTATACCATTGAACAATCGAGTAATAGGTCTCAAGTGGGTATTTCGAAATAAACAAGATGAGCATGCTACGATTACCAGGAACAAGGCCAGACTAGTTGTCAAGGGATACAACCAACAAGAGGGAATAGACTTTGAAGAAACTTTTGCTCCAGTTGCCAGAATGGAGGCAATACGCATACTAATAGCATTTGCATCATATATGGGATTCAAACTCTATCAAATGGATGTAAAATGTGCCTTCCTAAACGGAAATCTCAAGGAAGAAGTCTATGTGGAACAACCTCCAGGCTTTGAAGATCCAGAATACCCCGCACATGTCTACAAACTAGATAAGGCACTGTATGGACTGAAACAAGCACCAAGAGCCTTGTATGAACGTCTCTCACACTTTTTGCTAGACAATAAGTTCAATCGAGGTAAGGTTGATAGAACTCTGTTCCTTAAGTCAAGAAATACAGACATACTAATTGTTCAAATTTATGTTGATGATATTATATTTGGAGCAACTAACGAAGATCTATGCAAGGAATTCTCTGACCTAATGCAGCAAGAATTTCAAATGAGCATGATGGGAGAACTCAACTTCTTCCTAGGTCTCCAAATCAAGCAAACGGAACAAGGGATCATGATACATCAACAGAAATACATAAAAGATCTCATCAAGAAATATGGAATGGAGTCCGCTAAGAGCAACCACACTCCAATGGGAACAACCACGAGACTGGATGAGGATCAAGAAGGTAAGAGTGTAGACCAAACAAGGTACAGAGGTATGATAGGCTCCCTACTTTATCTTACAGCAAGCAGACCAGACATTGCATTCAGTGTAGGTGTCTGTGCCCGCTTCCAATCAAATCCAAAAGAATCTCACCTTACAGCTGTCAAAAGAATTCTAAAATATCTAAAAGGAACAGACGATTTGTGCCTATGGTACCCTAACTATGATCACTTTGATCTCAAAGGATATACAGATGCTGACTATGCAGGTGACCTAGTAAACAGAAAGAGCACATCAGGGATGGTTCAATTCCTAGGAGCATGTGCAGTCTCCTGGGCTTCAAAGAAACAAAACACAGTGGCTTTATCCACAACAGAAGCTGAATATGTAGCTGCGGCTTCATGCTGTTCCCAAATGCTATGGATCAAACACCAACTTAGAGATTTTGGTATGAAATTAAAGTGTGTTCCTATTCTATGCGACAACACAAGTGCAATCTGCATATCAAAAGACCCAGTGCACCACTCAAGGGTCAAACACATTCACATTCGACATCACTTTTTAAAAGATTATGTGGAAAAGGAACTAGTCAAACTTGAGTTCTGTCCCACAGAAGATCAAGTAGCTGACATCTTGACCAAACCACTTAACAGGGACAGACACGACAAGCTCAGGTTAGAACTCGGTATGATACGAATACAATAATACCGGTTGTCCTTAACATTTTCTAGCCTCACTGGAAAATATAAAAAAAAAAAAAAAAAAAAAAAAAAAATGTTCTTCATTATTTTTTTGTTATGCACCATATTTTCTGAATGGACTAACAACCAGGTTCGGATTGCAAAAACCAGCTGTGCATTACCACAGCCACGTCTGCACATTATTAAGGTAATCGCACTTTTTCCCAATACTTGCATTCAATTCGAGGTCTAAGTGGGAATTCTAAAAATGAATGGAAAGCAATTAATTTGATTCATCGAATCTTACAAAATCTGGTGTATGCATTACTATTCCATATTTACTCACTCAAACACGCTTCCCACACTCCGATTCCCAACACCAAAACTCTTCCCATTCTAATCATTCCGCCTATAAAAATCTCGGAACATCCCCTCCTTCTTATCAAATTCCCAATTTTAAAATTCAAATTTCACCTATCTCTCCTAGTAAATCGCAACAGCCCTGCCTATAAAATCATGACCCTCTACAAACTTCAATTCCCAAACCCTACAAATTCATCTTCTCCTTCTACACCCATCATCACCGTCATACCTCTTCAAGCCATTTATCCGGAAACGATGCCTCCCAAACAACCCACACCAAAGCCACCAGCCACAAAATCAACTACAAAACTCGCCACCAAACGGAAACTGGTCTTGAAGAAGGAAGTTGCTGCTTTGACTCAGGGGGAACCTCATCTTCCAGCTGAGAAGAAGGTAAAACTCGAACCCACAAAATTTTTCTATTTTCCCCCAGATCGTATGCTCCCTGGTCTTAGCATAGATTTTGGTTGGTGTCGGGAAATAGGGTTTGTAGAATTGTTGGAGACGATCGAGTCTCAAGGTTGGACCTATCTTTTTGAGGTTTGTTCTAAAGCTTGCATGTATCCAGAAGCAATGGGGGAATTTTGCTCAAACTTTGTCAATCAAAAGGGAATTTGTAGTTCTGAAGTCAATGGGAAACAATTTAGCTTCGATTCTGAGAAATTAGGGTCTTGGTTCAAAGTCCCAGTGTTAGGGGAGGAGGTCTATCACAAGGGAAAGGGTCCAATTGAGCTCGGGGGTGCAACAATGCAGGAAGTTTACTCATATTTTGGTGGTCAAGGGAAACACCCAAAAGCTCTCAACCAGTCTGTCCTCACTCCTTTTCAAAAGGTCCTTTTTAATGTGGTCCGACGAGGTATTGTTCCGCGTCATGACAAGCGTGCCTTGGCAAGCAGGTTAGATCTGATCTACATCTTTCTCCTCGAATCTCAGCGTCAAATAAATTTTCCTGTCGTCTTTATCTCCCATCTCACTCACTCCATCTCCCAGAACAATATGATTGGGTATGGGTCTCTTCTCACCTTCATTATGAGAAAGGTTGGGGTTGACCTTACTCGTTACTCAGCTGAACCTCTTACTCCTGCCCATATTCTTAACAAAGCTTACTTGAATGGGATTAGCCTGAGTGTAGTGGATGGAGTCGTCTGTGTTGGTAAGACGAATGTGGGAGATACTACACCTCAGGAGGAAGAGGGAGAAGAAGATGTCGATGAGGAGGAGGATGATTTAGAAGGAGCAGAAGAGGAGCTTGATGAGGGAGATGAACTATCAGCTGCGGAAGAGGAGGCACCACTTCCTTGCCATGAGACAGAGGGTCAGACAGAGGGTGTTCCTGTTGACCTATGTCCAAAGGAGGCAAGTCCAATCAAAGCCACCTCCTCTCCCAAGAACATTCCAACCACATCATCTCATCAGCCTATCCGTCGCAGTAGCCGTCTAGCCAGCTCTTCCAAGGGAATTCCTCCGGTCTACAGGGTCGAGGATTCAGAATCAGACAAAGATGGTGAAACCCAATCTGTTGCTCCCTCTCCAGACGGTTCAGTACAGCTCTTGGTGGCTAAAGTGGATCAACTGCAGCTGGACAATGTGGTTCTGTTGTCAGCTGTTACTTCTTTGCAGGAGCTCATTCACAAGATGCAGCAGGACCAGGCAGAGTTCTTCAATGATATGACAGAACGCCTTGCTGACATGATCGTCGAGGAGGTGACACATGCTGAGGATGCTGCTCCTGGATCTCCCCAAACCTGACCCTGCTACAAAATCCTTGCTTATCCTACCCCATATAATCTGCTGTCCATCAAACATTTTATTTTGTTTTTGCTGGCTCTTTAAACAATTTTTTTTGGTTTGGTTTTTGGATGCGCCAAGTTTATGACTAATGCTCATTAGTGCGCTTTTCCTACGTTCTGATAGTTGCCCCACTCTGACTTGTAGAATTTTTGCTTGTATTGTGCTATATGTTGCGTTTATCTTGTTCTGCTTGCAGGGGTGCGGTCAAAATCGTTGACCGACTTGAGCTGCATGATGACTATCTGCTTGCTAGGGTAATATGATTCCTATATCCTCCTTCTTCTTCTTCTCCTTTGGTTCCGCGTTTTTCCCTACTCCCTTTTTGATAATTCCAAAGGGGGAAGATATTGAGAGGACAACTTGTGTTCCATTATATTTGTTTTTATACTTGGGTTCACCACCTAAGCGACTCATCTGTTCCTGGTTAAGTTTTTGACTCTGGATTGTCAGGTTACATATCTCATTCCTTAAGTTATTTACTCCTATCAAGTTGTAAGGTTGTCATCATCAAAAAGGGGGAAATTGTTGATTCCTGGTTTTGATGATGACAAGCTAACCTTCTACTAATAGTTTGTTTTGGAGAATGTCATGAACAGGTTAATATTTAAAAGAAGGACAAATGCAACAACCGAAGCAAGCAAGGGAACTTTGAAGTAATTAAGTTCAAAGTACGTGGCAAGATTAAATCAAGGATCAAGTCAAGCAAATTCTATAAGGGTCAAAAGGTATAAGACCAATGTAATTTAGTACATGCTTAGTATGGGAACAGAGTATTTTGAAGAGTCCTAGTTATATCGTGAAACGAAATAAATCAGTTTTACTTTTACAAAAAGATAAACATCAAATGTTTTAAACTGATTTTACAAAACCGTTTGAAGTTATACTCTTGAATTTGAGTTAACATATAACTCTCAAAATACGAAAAGATTGATTTTCCTAAACGTGTTTGAAGTCAGATTTGCGAAAATCTATCTATTAAAAAGAGTCCTAAACTGGGTTGGATTTGAATCTAGGTTAAACACTTGGATTCGTATAAATACAACTTTTGTTCTTTGCGAAACTTTTTTATCAGACTTATTTACATCAACCGGAAGCTTTCAGGTATCACCCTTAAAGTCTTAATCTTTGAAGAAGTCTGTTCCTGTTCCCATATAGAGCAGTATTTGTTACTTGGTCTTATATCGTATGTTAAGTAGTTAATTAATTCTTATACGTTTGATTAAAGTGTTGAGTTATTGTAAGTTAAGCCTGAGTCAGGCTTACTTGAGCAAGAGAGAAGATCTCACGAGAGATCAGTGAGTTGGAACAGTTGAGGGACTGTTTCCATAAGGGAAGGAACAAAGAGGGTTGTTCCTAGTCATCTGCAATCAGAGGCGATTGGCAGACTGTGGCCCGAGTAGATTAGGTTTGTAAAGAAACTGAGTTGTTTTGCCTAATTAGTGAAAGTGTTTAAGTCCCCAAAGGGGCCGTGGTTTTTTCCTCTCTATTGGGCCTAGAGAGTTTTCCACGCTAAATCTTGCTTGCATATTTTACTGTTTCTGTTCCTTGTAGTTTAATTTTTATAAATACGTAAAATATCAATTCACCCCCCCTCTTGAGGAACTCTGTAAAACTAACAATTGTACTCCTTCCGTCCCAAACAAATGGGTCTCAAAAAGACAAAAACCAAATAGATGGGTTGAACAAAAATCTAAAAGTACAATTTTCAAAGTAAAAATTCTGAATTTTTCAGGATAATATTGGAATTATAATTTGTGCATGAATTTATTATGGGTAAAAATTAACGGTTCAAAATAGAAATAGGCACATCATTTAAAGACACCATTTTAAAAAAACAGGCACTATATTTTGGGACAGATGGAGAATGTTAGTACTCGTCTTTAGTAACAGTCCAATGCTGTACTTTATGGTGCAAATTAGTGGGTAGATGAATCTATGATACCTTTAAAAACAACTAATTAATTAAAATATTAAAATAAAGCTCTGTTCTGTTTAACTTATTTTGACTTATTTCAGACAACATAAGTTCATATAAATTCAGATAACATAAGTTCAGAAAAAATAAGTTTTTTTTTCCAGAATTTTCACACACAAATAAGTGTATTTTAGACAAAAGAAGTTTTTTTCCACATAAAATAAGTTCAGATATATAAGTTCAGTTAAATTAATATAAGTTCAGATAATATAAATTCAGTGAAAATAAGTCGAATAAAATGGAGATAAATGGACTAATGAGCTTCCCATCATATTCAAAGATGTTATTGATGTGAAGTAATCAAATTATTAATTAATGGCATGAAAATTCTTGTATGCAACAATATTTATTTATTATTAATTTAGTTGTATTCAGTGTACTTGTGTACATATATAATACACTTGGCGTATACAAATATGCAATACGGAGTACTCCACATGGGATATATTATGGGGCTTACTATTTACCGCCCCATATTACTCAAAACCGCCAAATTCCTTAATCCGTGTTTGTTACTCCTACTATGGATAAAACGAAGTGAGGGATAATAAACAGATGCAGATAAAATAATGAAGTCCGTCTCCTTGTAATAAGTTCCAATTCATAAAATTCCAGTTTGCTCGTATTCCTCGTTTGGGACATTACCACTTCACTTCCCTTATCACCTCAACAACCTTGTTTGGCTTGCAACTACATAAATGTCTATATTATGCACCTACCTACTTTCACATTGTTACCAACATTATACAAAATCAACGAGCTTCACATCACATACGGAGTATCCAATCCCGTGGAGGATAACAGAATGTCACAGTTGTATGCATAACATGGTGTCATATCAACTTGAACAAATAAATGTCAACATGTTACATAGTCACTTGGGATTTTAATTTACAGACTTTTAGTTCTTGTAGAAGAATAAGTATTCATCATGCATAAGAATAATAATCTTCAATAACAATCCTAACAACCAAAGGTATTCTGACTACATAGAAACCATCCTCCCAATATAAATACCCAAAAGAATATCTACCTTGTACCTTTAGAAGAGAAGTGAAAGTGACTGTGAATTTAAGCTTCTTTGCTGTGGAGTTGAAAGCCAGGACTGAGGGGTTTACTTCAACACTTACACCACCAGGCGCTTCAATTCTTGCTTTATATACAGATAGTGCTGGACCGACATTTGTAACGGTTCTTTTAACCACCAAGCTGTTTTTCAGCTCCGGAATGGAAATGGAAGGAAGATTCAAGTTCACAAGGGAGTTGTTCTTGTTTGGGCATTTTATATCAGTTTTAGTCATAGACTTTATAGCGGAGTTAGTATGCCCTAACAAGCAAAGAAAAGGTATATAATCTGAAGTTTTCATGTCATATATGAGACCTGGATCAATAGCCTTATTAGGTTCAATGTGACCGCCTCCATAATCAAATGCATCAGCCACCTTGTGTGGAAAGCCTTCCGCTACTATATGTTGCTCATACCTATCTTTTGTAGAAGCTGCATATGAAACAGGGACCAGACATTAAGCTGAATTGTGTGGAAAGACGAACAAATCACAGAAATCAACTTGGATACATGGGGATTCTACATTACTCGGACTCTTCACCTCAACTTCTTGTGTCAGATACTTAATTGTCACTTTGATAGAAAAAAAAACATTTACAAGTATGTACGTATTTCATCCGATCCTACTATAATAAAGTCCGAGTATGTAACATAAATGGAATTTGTGTTTTCTAACCTGTGGTGATGATAGCAGACTTAATTGCAGCAGGGCTCCATGTCGGATGGACAGCTTTAAGAAGAGCCACAATTCCAGATACATGTGGACAAGACATGGATGTTCCTGATGCAATTCTGAAGTTTTGAGGCGGTAATCTTCCTGATAATGCCTCTAGCTCGGAAACAGGAGCCCATGCTGCCAAGATATTGACTCCCGGAGCAGCAATGTCCGGCTGCAAATTTTTAAGTACTAAAAAGAATTAAGCAAAAGAATATTGTTGACCATTCGAGGGGTTGAAAAGCGGTTTGAGGAAGGACTGCACATACCTTCAAGACTTGGGGAGAAAAGGAACTGGGACCACGAGACGAGAAGGATGCAACTTCCGGAGAATATTGTCGCCCCACTATAGTTTTAGTGAGTCTTAACTTCACTCTAGGTTGACTGTTGCAAGCAGGTACGGAACGTCATGTGATTGTCAATTATCATAGTTTAACAAAAAGTTCAAACCTAATTATGGTCATCTTTTATCAATTGTGTTCGATGTTCAGCTTTCTGGTGCAAGTGTGCAGAAATAATTTGCTTAATGACTAAAACATAAGCCCAACTTAGTTAGGGATTTACCTGGCTGCCCTAATGTAGTTCAGAACAGATGTTCCTATTGTGTAATCGACTAAAACAGTAGGGAACTTCGAGGTGAGATAAACATCTTTAGTAGGAAATTGTGCAAATATCAAACCTGCACCCTTAGCTTCTTTGACAGTTTCAGTAGCAACATCCGATGCCGATTGTGTTTGAGATTGATAACAGAGAACCACCTTTCCTTGGGCTAATGCAGTGTCCAAGCTTCCAGAAGCACAATTTCTGTTCAAGACAATTATGGGGAAAGGAATGATAAAGTAAGAAAAACATGTATAGTTTGTTTAGTGATGAATGCGCAAAATGACATGTGAAGAGATACTTACATTGCTCCAAGGCCTCCAACTGAAGTTGCAATGTCTCCTCCAAATACAAGAGGATAGAACATGTTCAAATCCTTGCCTGTGAGCAAAGATTGTCCCTGCGTTTGAAATAATAATAAGAAGCTTTCTAAACCTTTTCTTCTCTTTTTCTCATTCTTCTCACAATTTATAAAACAGTAGTTATTCTTAGTTAGTGATCATTCTCTAGTCAGTAAAGCTATCATCTACTCTTTGCCTGCAGATAAAGAGAGTGAAAAAGTAGAAAGAAAAAGAGGGTGGGTGGTGCGAGAAGATTAACTTGCTAAAAAAGAATCTTAAGTTCTTTGAGGGACATCCCAGCATGAAGATGACAACTTCTTTTAGGGACAAAGGGAGTATCATATCTGAGAAAAACACATTAATAGTATGCGGGACAAGACTAAAGCTCTGCTTTGTTCACCTAATTTCAACTTATGTAAGGAAAAATAACTTCACATAAGTTCAGATAAGATAATTTCAGAAAAAATAAGCGTTGACCAAGTACAATCTATTCTAATATATTAAAAGGCGTTCTTAAGAACGTACGGAGTATACGTGTCACGTATACCTACTCGGATCGAACACCAGACCTCATTTGTTAAAAGTTACACTTCCTACCATCTTAACCAACTACAAACTTATGTTGTGGCTTTTCATATAAACATATATATTCTTTTTACAATGAATAATAAATTTAATAAAAGAGAGTGTAAAAAAAGGAAATGATTTATAAATGTACAATTATTATTTTCCTAGCTTAGAACTCATATTATAAAAAGTTCGGGGTAATAGATTGTAATAATGAGTAAGAGGGGAAACATTGACGGAGATTAAGTAATTAATCAACTAAATAACTAATGATGAAGAAAAGGATTCAGCTTTGTTTTGATTTTCTGATGTGGGGTTTAAGATTGAAAGGTTGTTGGTCGGTCACTAATCTTGTGTCATCATTGCCAATTTGATGAATACACCATCTATATGGGCACATATGTACAAAAAATAAACCCAAACATATGTCAAAACACGGGGTAACGCCTGGGCCGCACACTAGTTATAACTAAAACAAGTTTTGATAAGTCTTTTTATTTATTTTATTTTTGACGGGAAGTTTTGATAAGTTCTAATAAGTTCAGATAACAAGTTCTGAAAAATAAGTGAAAATAAGGTGAATAGAACGCACCCTAAAGCTACCATGCTAAAAAGATGATTATATGAAACTCAAAAGAAGTTGGCCAAACCCTTCTAATGCATTTGCTAATCCAATCCAAACCTATGAACAGACAATAATGAAAATGAAGTCACACAATAAACTTCCAAGTTAATCCAACATCTAAAATTCCCAATATCTCTTAGCTAAGTTACTCAAACTCTTCAATTCACCTCAAGTATCCATGTTAGGTCATGTACATACTGGCATGAGTATATGCATTTGACACTTAATTTGGGAAAAAAATCTGGAAGTTTTTCATAAAATAGCCGAGTCTGACAATTTGACACATACTCACGTCCAACACCAAGTATGTGAGCCCAACAAACATATATAGTTCTTTAGAAACATATGGAAATTTGGAAATACCCAAAGAGTTTGATTGTTCCCCAATGTGATTGCCGAAGGAAAAGCCTTATCAGTAGAGCTGGCTGCGACTGTTATCATCCAAGGCGCAACGCCTACAACAGTTTGAGGCTGTGGGCCTACATTCCCTGCAGAACAGACCACAGCAATCCCTTGGGCTGTAGCATGGAAGGAACCAACTGCGATAGGATCATTCATATAATTATCTAAAGGTGGAGGAAAACTAAGAGACACAGAAAGAACATCCACCCCATCAGAGATGGCATCGTCAAAAGCAGCTAACACATCAGCTGGGATACATATCCCAGCACCCCAGCAAGCTTTGTAAACAGCAAGGTGTGCTGAAGGCGCTCCTCCTCTTGCCAGTCCCTCTTCCAGTGTGGAAAATCTTGCATTTTTCACAAAGGCCCCAGCAGCTGTTGATGCAGTGTGAGTACCATGGCCAATTGCATCACGAGGAGATAAGAATTCAGGCAGAACAGTCCTGTCTAGATCTCCAATAACAGCCTCATATCCTTTGATATACCAACGTGCACCAATGATTTTCCTGCTAAAAATACCTTGTTAAGAAGAGGACTTGGATAAAATATGAACAGGATGAGAACAGTAAGATACTTCTGGAACCAAAAGATTTTAACATGTTACTTCCATTATGGTTGATTTATGGGGTTCCCTTAAAAATGTGTTAGTTCTAACACGCACATGATAGTTAGGGTTCCTACAAATAATATACTCCGCAGGATTCGAGTCATATACATTCATTAGGTTTAACAATAAGAAAGGAAACATCTAGATCAGACAGCAAAGGGTATCAGATTGAAGGAAGCTCAACTTGTTGCAGTGGGAATGATTGAAACGTTCACCTCCCTGACATATTCCACGCCAACGAGATGGGACACCCTTCATGCCGTCATCTCTAAAGCTCTTTGACTCGGGCCATATGCCTGGACAACGAAATCTTATAATAAATATCATGTATAGCTAATTATGAATTGCAAATGTGAGCATATAGGCCATAACACAAGTACCAGAGTCGATGATGCCAATTATAGTTCCAGCACCGTGATGGGCCTTTGAGAGAATTCCATTTACGAGTTGTGGTTTTACATTGAGGAAATCCCAACTTCTAGTAGTCTGTACATGAAGAATCCTATTTGGCAGCACAGAGATAACTTCAGGATGATCTGCAGGATTTTATTGCAAATAATCTAGTCAACAAGATAGGAAGATGGAGAAGCTGCAATTTAACAAATTCCTTCATAGATTAAATACCTGCAATAACTTCAGCTTGGGATTTTGTTAACATGGCAGCAAACCCCGAAAATCCATGCTTGTAGCTGTACAGAATAGACTTCTCAGCAGCTTTTTTGCTACAGTCACAGAAATAATGTATTAACTTCAGAACAACTAGAGCAATTGCATCTGACAAAAGAATTTAATGTTAGCAAGATTAACTCAGAATCATGGAGTAATCATTTAGGCACCCTTGTGCTATTATGAGCACCATTGACAGATAAATGGTATTAATTCCGTTCATGCAGCAGAGTGGAAAAGTGCAATCAGACATCGGGTCCAAAAAGGTGGAAATAGTATCATGAAACAAACAAAAACAAACGAAAGGCCTTCATACTTTTCATTTTTGGTCGTGCAAACTCTGAAACTATGGGAATAGGCCTTTTAACTCGAGGAAAAGTGAAAAAAACTACACAACTCAATGCATGTCTCCTTCCTACTGTGGACTTTAGAGTCAGACCACTTACATGTTTATAGCCTTACGCGTGACACAGGAGAGACTATATCTATTTAACACTTGACTAAATGCGGTCAACAACAATATGCTACTTAGAAATGAAATAATTTTACAATAAATGAAGTTGTACGCATAATGGGGGCCTAGAAACAATGAACGGTAGAAAGGTGTAACTTGTAAACTAAATATTTTAGACCTTGGGTCGGCATATGTTGCAGGAAAAGTCAATTTTGGGGAACACTTTACTGTTATTATGGTCAAAGTTACTTGTTTACAAGATATCTTGATATCTAATTGACTTTTGTTAAACACAGCTCTTGAAACGAAGATTTAAACATCAAAAGGCCAATGGTTATATTAGACAAGACATTCATAATGATTTATTTTTTTTGCTATCGAGTTAAAAAGTCATAATGGTCAGTAAGACATTTTACATATTGATACAGTCTAGTAAAAAAAATTGTTAATTACAAACCTTCCAAGAAGATTTGCCAAAATCTGGTGGTGAGAGTCATGAATTTGTTGTAGTTCCTGATGTTTCCTGTCTCCCATGTACACAATGTGAACCTGAAAAAACACATTAAAAACTATTGAAATGACGAGCAATAATTTTTAAAGAAAACAGATAAATGAACCCTCAACAAACGAACAAGGAAGTCACCTTGGCTGATCCATAAGCCGAAAACCAAAGGAATGCCTGTTGAAGAACAACCAACTCAAAAAGAAAACGACGTGAATAAGCAAATGACATTTCTCCTTGGAGTTCAATTTAAACAAAGTTAACATAAGCTGAGTTCTAGCAAAAGTGCAATAACTTCATGATATTCATACTTATAACAACTTAAGTCAATGTCTTCACTTCTACACTTAATTTTTTAATAAGTCAATGATTCAAACTAATCAGCCGCATGCAACAATAAAACCAATATAAGCATACAATTAATATATATTAAATAAATAGATTATGATAGATAATTAGCAGTTTGGCACCCAGTTTTCTTTTGGTGTGTGTGGACTGTTTGTTAATGATATAGTATAAGAAATTCAAGAGCTATAATTCCTGGGATCTTTCAACAAATTCATAATTCCTCATTTTAAATGATTTATGGATTCCATAGATTATGCATTCAATCATTGAAAATATCCCTTTTATTTGTAACAAAAACATTTGAAAGGTTGAATTTCAGGGTTTTTCTCCAAAATTACATGAATAAATTCCATGCTGAGTATCATATTGGTAAATTTTTAGGGGGGTTATGTTTAGTGAAGCAAAAATTGACATTTAAGAAGCCAGAAAGGAAAAAAAAAAGAACTTACCAAAATCTGGGTTTTGCTTGCAATTGAGGGAATGTAAGCCTTTGACAGACAGCCTTCACTGTCATTCAGGGGGAAAAATCAGTGTAAAGGTTTCACGACGGAGCAAAAGAAGCGAATTGAGCAAAGCCATAATTCAATGGCAGCGAAGACAGGGAATTCCTCGCTGCGTGAGGAGACTCCTACGACTCAACGGGTTACTGGAGAGTGGAGACTCCGTAATAGTTACTGGTTACTGGACCAAGAATGCGGAAGCGGAAGCGGAAGCGGAAGCGGAAGGGTCTGAGAGATTCAATGGGTTCGTTAATTGATTTTAGTCATAGACTATAGTATAAGACCCGTGCGATACACGGTTTACAAATTTTAACTTTAAGTGTGAAGTTAAATTAGTTTAGAAAAAAAATGGATTTTTCATTCTCATTTACATCGTCACCCATAATTTCATGTTATGTATAAAAATCAATTAACATTCTATACTATCTCATTTTTTTATCGTGTTACCCGTACCCATTTGGTTACATGTCTCGTTAGTCTTTATTAGAGATGGACAGGAGTCGGATCTGACCTAGCCCATCCTAACACAACCCATAGTGGGTTACGTGGGTCGGACCCACTTACGACCAATGTCATAATGTGTCGTGGGTCGAGTTTTTTCAACACAACCCATTTCGACCAACCCTACCGAACTCGACACAGCCCACCACGGCACACCCGACCCATCCAACCCAACTCACCCAATACATGCACGAACTCAACCCATCGAACCATTTCTAATTTAAACTATTTTGTATGTTTAAAATGCTAAAAAAATTTAATTTTATTGTTTAAATATACATTAACCACATTTATGTGAGTATGTGAATAACATATATTAATTCATTTAAATTCATATAAAATTTGTAACTTTTTAACGCTTAAAAATTCGTCTAAACCCAGCTAACCGACATCAGTTCCTAAAACTCTTCTAAACCCACCAAACCCACCTAATACACCTGGCCCATCGGAGTCACATTTGGCCTAAACATGCCGTAACCCACCAATCCCATCGGACCCACTCGACACGCACAACCCACCACGACCCATGTAACCCACGATCCATCATGTACTTTGTCCATTTTTTCCGACACAACCCACGACTCAACCCACCCTGATTTAACTACGGAGGTTTGTATGTTAATTACCCCCCCCCCCCGACCCACCAAACTCACTCATGAGCCATCCATCACGCCACGTTGGCTATCTCTAGTTATTATCCCACTACAAATGCATCTTATCCGAAATTTCTTTTACCTTACATAGTAACTTTAAAATTTAAATATGAATCTATATAAAATGTGCAGTATATCTACTCACTTTTGAGAACGTTGAACTTATTTTATTAACAAAATATTTTATTAACTATAAAAATTATGAAAATATTCAAAACACATGATTATAACTTATATTACATATGTGTTTTCTTCACCCTTGAAAAAAAAATTATATATTTAGATATTATGTCTTTTTTTTAATTGTGTTACCCGTATCATTTTGTTGCCCACCTCATGTTACTTGCTCTATTTCAAGTTTACTCTTTTGAAATCAGTTATGATCAAATCCAATAAGTCTCATTGGGTCTATTAGATTTAATCAAGTCCATATCCAATAAGTTTAGCTAAATTTAAATTCATTTTACATAAGGTGAAAAGAATGCACCCTACCTCCATTTTTCTTTATTCCATTTGTTTTTTATGTGATCAAAAAATAAAATAAAATATTGGTTGTACTTTGTGGATTGTATTTATGAAGAAAGAAACTACATTGGCTAAAACTCAAAACCAAACCCACCACGTCACCATGGAGAATATTATTTTATCTGTATAAATGATCATCACTTTTCAAACCACTACTTATTCACGTTTAAACAGAGCGAAGATAGATGAATGTCCATTAAATCTGTTCCACCAATTTTTTTATTTTAATTATTCCATTTGTTTTTTATGTGATCAAAATAAAATTTAAAAAATTGGTTGTACTTTGTGGATTGTATTTATGAAGAAAGAAACTACATTGGCTAAAACTCAAAACCAAACCCACCACGTCACCATGGAGAATATTATTTTATATGTATAAATGTTCATCACTTTTCAAACCACTACTTATTAACGTTTAAACAGGGCAGAGATAGATGAATGTCCATTAAATATGTTCCACCAATTTTTTTATTTTAATTATGATTTAACATATTTATACGGAGATATTGTAGATAATAATGTCATGCAATTAAGAATAATATTTCTCATAAATTAAGTCATAATATCTTAGATATTAGTTACTTTATTTGGATATAGTGTTCGTATTTTATTGATATGTTTCCGTTATATACTTCGTAAAATGTTAATAATAAAAATTAAAACAACAATTAACAAATTATTACTAAGAACTTATTGTTATATTGTCAAATCGGTTGTTGATTATTCCACGATTTTGGTCAATATGAATAACATAGTAGCGCTCAAAAGAACGAAGAGTAGTATATGCTAAAATGCTTTCATTCCTTGATAGACAAAAATTATTTTCATTCCTTATATTATATAGGGAAGGAAAACTAATTTTAATTTATCACAAACTTGCATTAAAATTTAATCGTTTCTCTATAGTAGTACATTTTATCAAATATAAAAATAATTTGAGTTTAATATTCATATCTTGTGTACTCTTACATAAATTATTCCCTCTAGGAAATTACTATGCAATACGGAGTACATATGATTAGTAACAATAATATGATGCTTGTTTATATTTCTTATTTTAAAAATATGTATAGATATTCAGTTCCATTATATAAAGACGTGAGAATGTACAATAAAATTGTATAATGGATTAAATAAGTACGTATATATGTTACTCCGTAGTAATGTTGTCAATGATATTATTGTGTATAAAGATATTGCATAAACTTGTATTCCATAATAAAATATTCATGATATATTATTTAAGAAAAACATACATAATAAGATACAATTTTATTAGGTAGTACTCCATATAATTAAGATATTAGGTGTCAATTTCCTACGTACGTAAAACATTGATTTTTTTAAAATTACTTTTCCATATTGATGAGTCATTGTTACCATGAAATATAATGCATTCAATCTAGTATGACAATAATTTATATATTAATTAATTAATGTGTAATATAATTTTCTGTATTATAAAATGAGCAAATAAAAGAAAAAGGTATTCTTGTCAGCACCATGTAGTCAGATTGTTAGTTTGAGGAAAATAACATACTTATTTATTTATAGATAACTATATAAACTTTAAGAATGGAATCTTGATAATTTACATATAAATGTAAATTTTTAAGATATTCAATATCAAAAGAATATTTACGATTTATAACAACCAACAATATATTTCAGGTGAACAATATATAACAACCAACGATTTAAGAATTGTTCTTTAAATTGTAGAGAATAATTTCATAAACCGTACTTTGAAAGCATACTTCGTAATATGATATTGAACTATAAGCTAAAACATATTTCGTAATATGATACGAACTGAAATATATTATTCCCGTATAATTGATTTGTTTGCCGGAAAATATTTTTAGAATGTATATTATCAACAGAATCTTTAAGATTTGTAATCAAAATAAATAATACACTTCCTTAAATAAAATATTCTAATTCCCTCTTTTTTTTATTATTAAAAAGATAGGCGAATCAATGAGTGACACTTGTCATCACCACATTGATTTCCTCTCTTTTAGTAATTATATAGAATAGATATAGATAGTCCTTAATTCTTACTCCATATCCGTTGTATTACAAGATAATGAGATATTCCCTCCATTCCTTAATACTCGACCTGTTTTGACCGGATATGTTTTTCAATGTACAACTTTGACAACCAATTTCTTTAACTACATACTATAAAAACTTATAAAAATATTAATATTTTGAAAATATATACTAAGATGAAGCCAACAATATATTATATACTAATATTTATTTTCATATATTAGAAATAAAATAGGGTCAAAGTAAATTATGTAAATAGTGCAAAAAGTCCAATCGGATCGAGTATTAAGGGACGGAGGGAGTAATATAATAGACAACAATACAGAGTACGTATCTATCCACCAATTTCGGTAAAGGTGAAATAATAAATTTACATTACAAACTTACCAAAATAAGAATTGTGTCAACTAAAAAGAACTTTCTCCATTAGGAAAGTGTGTCAACTAAAAAATGAGGAAGTATGTGTTTTTTACGGGTAATAGAGCTTATCATCTCAAGCCCAGCATGAAAATAACGGTTTTGGTAATATCTTTAGGCCCAAATTTTAAATTTTTTTGGATGGATATTGGCCAACTCAAAATTGGAATTTAGTTATAGAATTACATCGATCTGAAAATGGTATAAAAAGCCTGCTTAGGCCCGAAATAGCGCACAAAAAAACACCCTGAAGTTTGACCCGGCTCGGACTGACATATTGGGTAGAGTTTTGGTCGCTGTCCGGCTCAAATCTAGCATGGTCCACCTTTTGATCGGGTCTAATAGGTATGACGTACGCGACTATTGTATATATGTTGGGCACTCTTGGCCTATGACTATGAGTGTCATTTCAGACTTCGTTTTTTTTTTAACACTTATGCTTACTAGTATGCTCATTTATGCGTGGTCAGTAAATGTTGAATTTGTCATAGTAGTTAAGTTTTTTTTCGTTTTCAGGTTTACTCACATTTGCAAAATATTGTTGTTAACTTTCTTTAACCTGAAAGGTTAAACGATATGCATGTCTGAAACTTATAAAGCCTTCCTGCATCTAACTTCCACCATAAATTATATTAAAACTACTTAGATACGGAGTATAAGTCAATCTCTTATGGACATGAATAGAATTTGTTTAATACATTTTTTTTATTCTATTTAATTTAACCCCAGATATCAAACACCAATTAAAATTATCCATTTGTTTAGGTAAATTTGCAAAAATGACCTTTTATAGCCCAAATTTTACGTGAAAGTATCTTATATAAATTATTTTGTAAAATCACACCTTAATGTAATTTTTTTGCGAAAGCCAAGCAAAGGGAAATTTTCAGCATTGACTGAGATTTTCCGCCTATTGACTTACACGTGAGCAGTACGTGTGGCTTCATTTTACATGTTAACTTGTGAAAACGAGCATGTTTAGTGGGAACAAAAACAACTTCCTTTAAACACGACATAATATATCAAAATTGAGAAATACCAAAATAAACATCACTTTAACAATGCGTTTTGTTAGAAATGTAGCAAAATGAAGCCACACGTGCTGCTCATGTTCAAGTCAATGGCCGGAAAAGCCCAGTCAATGCCGAAAACTTCTCTTAGGTTGTCTTTCGCAAAAAAGATTAACATTAAGGTGTGATTTCACAAAAATAATTATATAATGCCCTTTCTCGCAAAATTTGGGTTATAAAATGTCATTTTTAACAAATTTGCCATTTGTTTATATGTATTGTTGCACTATTTGGATTTTATTGCTTTCAAATGTACGACTTTTACCATCCATGTCCTTACTTATATTTTAGTTAATACTAGTATAGTACCTGTGCGATGCATGATTTATAATTTAAATATAAATTTGCATGAAATCTGGTAGACAATTATCATCAAAATAGAGTTTATAGATATTCTCCAAATAAAAAATAATTAAAGATGGATAAATTTGTTATTGCTCTTCCGGTGTCTTACTTATTAAAACAACAATTAAAAAAAAATGTACATAGATAAAATTATTTTCATTCTCATTCATCATTTGTGTCAAACATAAAGTTATCTCACCCGCCCTTCACTTCGATAGTAATATACTAATACCCCCCTTAATACTCACTACGTACCCCGTCAGCTTCATTACCCGATCACTTAACACCTATCTAGACCATTTACTTTATTGAGTTAGAGATGACTGAGACGGGACAGAGCCTGCACACCCGCACTCGCCTACAGTTTTCATCTTCATCCCCTCCATCCACGATAGGAACGATACCCACCTCTCCCAACCCCCGTCTCGAGAGATACAAAATAAAATTCATCCCCTCTTCATTACCTCCCTTCCCGTGTATCCACACCCAGCCTTAGACTCGACTCTTTTCTTTTTGTAAGAGAGTTTTGAATTATATTATAGAGCCTCTGAAAATTCGTTTGTCTTATTAGAGTTATTGAGTAAATAAACAAAATATTATAATATGTAAGTTATAAGTACTTTTTATATATATTCATAATCAATCAGATGACGGATTAGTGACTCGGGCGAGTCCAATCTAAATCCATCATCAACCTTTCACCCGCGATGATTACATTTTTAACCCCATCACCCAATAAACGTTCTTCCCACTTGGGCGGATGCACAGGGGGGATCTCCCAAAAATCTCGTCCCATTGACAATCTGACATCACTATATTCGATAAATAATTCAATTTTCCTTTCAACTAAATTTTAAATATATTGACATAGTTTATTACGAAGTATCAAAATTGATTGTATTAATTAGGTATAATATTTTAAAAAATATATTTAAAAGTGACATACATAATTAGGATTGCGTGAGTGTTCTCAATTCCGATCAATTCAAACTCGCCCCATCACCAATGTGGGTACATGTTATCCTTATACACATCCACCAAAAATCTCTTTTTGTTAGTCAACATTAGTCAATCATTTACGTTTAACTTTGTCTTCAGACCAATCTAAAATCCAAACTCGCCCCATCATCAAGTGTGATTCACCATTTACATATAAATTTTATTTTGCACAAAATTTTAAAATGATATTGCAATTAATTACATTAATTTATAATAAAAAAAATTGTTATTGCAAACATATTAATAATAAAGAAACTTAATCATCTAGATTAGACCTGATCAAGATGAGCCCGGCCCGGAATTTTTGCGGGTTTGGGCAGAATTTTCCGGCCCGGTTTCCAGGCCCGGTCCGACCTGGCCCGAAAATTTTATTTTTTTGGGCGGGTTTGGGAAACACAAAAATACACTTTTTAGTTATAAATTTGGCCCGGCCCGAAAATGGCCCGAAAAGCCCGGTAGGCCCGGCGCGAAAATAACGGGTTTGGGCACAAAAGTTTGGCCCAAATCTTGGACCGGCCCGACATAGCGGGCTAATTTTTTACGCTCAAGCCCGGCACGAACCCGGCCCGACCCGCCATTTGATCAGGTCTAATCTAGATCTTATGACTTTGTTTATTGTTGATTACAATATATTAGTCAAAATTTCAATCAACATGCTCTTAAGACTTCAATAATATGAGCTAATAAATGATTATTCGTGCTCCATATAAAAATATCACGATAATGAGAATTCGGCAAATGTTATTTTTGATATTTAAGATTAAGTATATGCTTCGTACGAAAGAAAGTATATGGTTAGAGGGGTCATTTTGTTAGTTAAAAAAGGGCCTGTAAAATGTTTGAGACGACCTTATTAAATACATTAAATAAATAGTAACTTTTGTTATGCATATCCGTATCATTATATTACACAAATTCTTAAAAGGTTGATAGTATTATAATAATATAATTGATAGTCCAAGTTAAACTATTATAAGATTCTCTATATCGGTTACCAGGAATTGTATGCAAAGAGTTTTCTTTAGCACAAATAATAATCGATCAAAGGAACGTTCAAACATATCTGTACTCAGTATATGACACAATTTCTAAACGAAACTTGATAGTACTTACAATTAGTCATTATTTATGTAATTATGTTATAAGAGAGGCAAATCAGAGAGAGACATTTGTCATCTCTACATCGATTTGCCTCTCTTTTAGTATAATACGGAGTATATAGATTTAAATTAGAAATTTATTAACATGGGTAAATAAGTAATTCTTAGTATAATCGATTATTACCATAAGTAATAAGAAGATTTTAGGTAAAATATATACAAAATATATTAATTATTTTATCATAGGTTAGTTACTAATATTATAAAAGAGAAAAACCAGAGTAGTATTTGTCAGCTCCATAACAAGTGTATCGCTATTCGACATCCTCATACGCTAAAATCGTCCGCATTTTTTACATGAAAATACGATTTTACCCTTATAATAATAATAATAATAATAATAAAATAATAATAATAATAATAATAATAATAATAATAATAATAATAATAATAATAATATAATCGGGACTTAGGGGCGGCGATCGATGGGCGGCTTATGTTTAGGGCGTTTAGGGTGGGTGGTCGATTGTTCAGGCCGGTCGTGTCTGGGGGTCGGGAGTTCATGTGCGGCGGTAGTGTGGTTATACGCCGGCTGGTGTGTTGCTGCGACGTCAGATAGTTGTTGGTGAGGTTGCGCCGGTGAGGTTGCGCCGGTGAGGTTGCATTGTTGCTGGTTATGCGCGTCAATTAATTTTTTTTCTAATGAAATTGCCGCCCGGAAATGGAAGTTAAGGACCATTTGCAAGCGGCAGCTATTCCATGTTATTTTTAATTTCTAATCTTGTATTTATGGTTAGCCTAGATAAGCGTATTAATTGATATAATTAGTTCCTATAATGTAGCCTAAGATTACGTGTATTTATGCTTAGCATAGATTAGGATATTATTTGATAGAATTTAGTTCCTATAATGTAGCCTAACGTACGTAATGTACCTTGTATATATATAACCAAACTCATGCAATGAAATAATATGCTAATTTATGCTAATTGTTGTGGGCAAAATTACCATGCCTTCGTGTACCAATGAGGATGCGACACATGGCACGTATTACGCCCCTAAGCAGAAACCATACGAAGACTAGACCACAGCATGGGTATCAATCTACGTATCTACAATATATATGTATTTGTATTTAAGAATGTATAAATGTATGTAATGTACCTATATCTGAAAAGGGGCCTAAGTAGTAGGTATTCCAAGTGGTATGAATAAGCACAATAGGCCCAAAAAGCCCACTATTGCCAAAAGGGGCCAGGGAATTGTAAGGAGAAATGACACATGTCCTCCTCCCATACCCTAGCCATCCTCCCATACCCTAGCCAATCATGTAAAGGGAATATTAGGTCATTCCCACAAAAACCTAGTACTATAAATAGTCCCACTTCCCTAGAAAAAGGGGTCACAATCAATACATTCAAGAGCAATTGCTGCTCTGCCTTCTCTCTACTTTCTCTCTCTATAAAAATACAATCTTGTGAAATCCTTAGAAGTTACCGGAAAACCTCCAAGGTATCTCACCGGAAAAACCCCACAACATTTGGCGCCGTCTGTGGGGAGGTACGGTAACATGGAAGATCAACGACAGGACAACGATACTGGGCGGCCTACGCGAGTAGAGCGGCCACCCCTCGAAAGAGAAATGCCGACTGAACATCATACGCCGGCCACGAGAATCACTGGAGAGGCCGCGCGTATATTTGCGGCCGGGCACACCCCTCGTCACGCTGCCGAGGTAGAGGTGCTCAGCGAGGAAGACGACCAGGCCAATCGCACCCCTCCTGGAGGACACCTGGATCCTCGGGCGGATATAGTAATAGAGGAGAACCCTGATATGCCTGTCTCTGTGGGTGCTCTTCGGGCTATTCTGGCTGAGTTCCAAGCTGATATGGGAAAGACAGTTAATGCTGAGGTACAGAAGAGTATGCTGATCTACACCACTGCTGTGGCTGCAAATCATGAGGGGCCGGCAAGCAATAGGCCAACACTTTCTTTGCGCCCCCCAAACGTCTGGACCAGGCAGACAGGCGAGGACCTGAGGAGGCAGCCGCCAGCAAGTCAGCCCAATCAGGCAATGTCTTACCTACCACGCCGACTGCCACGGCGGCTGATTGGAGAAACGTCCCGAGGACGTGAGCAGCCACGCGCAGAGCAATTGCCTGACTCTGAGTCTGAACTTTCTGACACTGGGTCAACCCCCGTCATGCCGGATAGACCTCTCCCTCATCCAACTTATATGCATCTGAGCCAGGCGCGCCCAGGGGTCACCCGTCCAACCCGTCAAACTCGCGGACGCGAGTCTTCCCATCGGGTACCCTACTCAAGGCGTCAAGATCCTGTGTATCACATTCAGGAGGGGGTGTCCAACATGCATGGCCCTAGGACACACCATCCCTTTTGCAGACTCCATCATGAGAGCCCCGAGGGAACCCAAAGTCAAGCCGCCCAACATTGATGCTTACGATGGGACCACAGATCCAAACATGCACCTCTTGGTTTACCGGCATCACATGTATGTCCAAGGAACAACTGACTCAACCTGGTGTAAGTATTTTCCGGGCACACTCAAAGGAGTAGCATCTAAGTGGTTCGAGAGACTTCCAGCCGGAACTATTCGCTCTTTTTTGGAGCTCGAGCTATTGTTCTCTACTCGGTTCATGGCTCACAAGGAAGAAAAGAAGACGAGCATGCATCTGAGTAGGATTCAGCAATGGAAAGACGAGTCTCCGAGGAGCTATGTGAAGAGATTCAATCTAGAGGCAGGGCAAATTCCGGATTTGCCAGATGGTGTTGCATTCGATAACTTCATTCGAGGGCTTAAAAAGGGCTTTTTCAAGTTTGATCTGGTAAAGAAAAGCGTCCGAACAATGCCAGAAGTGCTGGATGAGGCCGAGGCCTTCATCCATGCAACAGAGATTTGCAGCGTCCCGAAAGATCCCAGAGGAAGTGATACCGCCGAGCCGGCGGCAAAAAAGGAGAAATTCGAAAAGAAGAGCCGGCCTAACGGGACGTGGGCTATTGCAAAAGAGTCAGACAGGGCTCCGGGGGCGGCAGGCCAGAAACGGTCCAGAACTTATGATCGGGAGCGATTTGAGTATAACATAGACATGTACACAATTCTGATGGACGTCGGGTCCAAATATGACATTGATCGTCCATTTCCCATGAAGTCGCCACCAGAAAGTAGGGACCCCAAACTGTACTGTCACTTTCACAGTGACATTGGGCATGACACCAAAGAATGTAAGAGCTTGAAAAGGGCATTGGACGGCCTAGTCGCCAAGGGATTCTTAAAGAGTTATATCAGCAGGAACACGGTAGGTTCTGGCAAACCCTTCTACAAGAAAAACAAATCCCCTCCCTCGGAGGAAGATGGAAATCGTACCGACCCAGAGTGCGTAGCAGTCATCTCCGGAGGATTGGCCGCCGGCGGGCCGACCATGAGGGGCCAGAAGGATTATGCCAAGCGATTGGGGCAAGTGATGCTGTCCGGCAAGGCCACAGTTGACCCGTTTCCAAAAGTTGAAATCGGCGAGGCCGACCGTGGGAAAATCTCCACCCCGCATGACGATCCTTTGGTAATTGAGTTAAAAGTTGCTAATCTGAGGGTTAGGCGTATTTTGGTTGATACAGGAAGTTCGTCGGACATAATTAGTCTAGAGTGCTTGAATCGGCTGCAACATGATTCCTCAAAGATTGAGAAAATCCACTATCCCATTATAGGCTTCGGAGGTAGTATCATCCACCTAGTCGGCATAATTGCCCTTCCTTTGAGGATGGGAAATAAAAAGGAATCTCGACAAATGGACGTCCGTTTTCTCATAGTGAAAGACCTGACGGCATATAACATCATCTTGGGGCGTCCCACCTTGAATAGGGTAAAGGCTGTAATTGTGACTCATCTGATGCTTCTTAAGTTCATTTGTGACGATGGGAGTGTCAGCACTATACATGGTGACCAGCAACAAGCTAGAGATTGCTACCTAACCACCTTTAGTCCAGAAGCATGGGGGACGGGTGAAGAGAAAGGGACATCGGGAAACAAACGAAAATGTGGCGACACACAACCCAAGATCGTCAAAGAAACATTAACTATCTCAGCAGGGCACATGGAAGAGAGACGCCCAGAGCCTGTTGGGGCTCATTTCAATGTGGTATTAAACACAGATAAACCTGACAGAGTAGTGCCCATCGGGATTTCTCCTGACGACCCGCTGGCGGCAGAGTTGGTCCACCTTTTGAGAGAATTTGAAGATATCTTTGCTTTCACAGTGGACGAAATGCCGGGTATTGATCCTGCTGTGGCCGTCCATAAGCTGAATGTGGACCCAAACTTCAAACCGGTTCGTCAGAAGAAAAGGAACCATGGGGAAGATAAAAATCAGGCGGCAGCCGCGGAAATACAAAAGTTGATGGAGGCAGGGTTCGTCAGGCCTAGTCAGTACCCCGACTGGGTTGCTAACGTGGTCCTCGTCAAAAAACCTAATGGTACCTGGAGATTGTGTGTTCACTACACCAACCTCAATAAGGCATGTCCCAAGGACAGTTTCCCATTGCCCAAGATTGACCGGCTCGTCGACTCTACAGCAGGGCATGCTATGATAAGCTTTATGGATGCATACTCAGGGTTTCATCAGATTCCGTTGTGGCCTGACGACCAGGAAAAAACGTCATTTGTTACTGAACAAGGCCTTTACTGCTACAAAGTGATGCCGTTTGGGTTAAAGAATGCACCGGCCACCTTTCAGCGTCTTATTAACACTGTGTTCATTAAGCAGCTCGACAGAAATATTGAAGCTTATATTGATGATATGATCGTAAAAAGTAAGCTGAGGGCGGCGCACATAACTGATCTCAGGGAGACATTTGAGACTATTCGAGCTTACAACATGAGGTTGATTCCTAAGAAGTGTGTGTTTGGGGTGACGGCAGGCAAATTCTTAGGTTTCTTGATTGATGAAAGAGGAATTGAAGCCAACCCAGAAAAAATCCAGGCAGTAATTGATATGAGCTCACCAAAGACAGTGAAGGAGGTCCAGCGGCTCACAGGTTGCTTGGCCGCCCTGGGCAGATTCCTTTCCAGGGCTGGAGACAAGTGCCACTACTTTTTTAGGTCTGTCAGAAAGAAGGCCAAGTTTGAATGGTCGGACGAGGCCGAGGCGGCATTGGTCAGATTAAAGGAGCACTTGCATACCTTGCCTCGTCTTGTTAGTCCCTTGCTAGGAGAGACTTTGTACATGTATCTCGCCGTGTCCGAGCACTCGTTGAGTGCCGTTCTACTGACAGAGAGGGAGGGAATACAGATGCCGGTATACTTTGTCAGTCATGTTCTTCAAAATGCTGAAGTTAGATACCCTACAGTGGAAAAGTTTGGCTTAGCTCTGTTCATGGCCAGCAAAAAGCTCCGTCCTTATTTCTTAGCTCACAAAATAGTGGTCTACACAGATCAACCGCTCAAACTGCCTTTCACAAAGCTGGAGGCGTCAGGACGAATGCTGAATTGGGCAATAGAGCTGAACGCCTTTGATATCACCTATGAGCCGAGGAAAGCTGTCAAGGGGCAGGCATGTGCCGACTTTATTGTTGAAATGACGAGGCCAGACTTTGCCAAGAATACAAACACGGTGTGGACAGTGTATGTAGACGGCTCATCCACACAGAATGGATGTGGAGCTGGGATAATCTGTCACTCCCCAGAAGGAGATACTTTTGAGTATGCTATGCGATTTAACTTCCATGCGTCAAATAATGAAGCCGAATATGAAGCCCTGCTTTGTGGCATTAAAATGTGTAAGGCGGCAGGCGCCGAGGAGATTGTAGCACTATCTGACTCCCAACTGATTGTGAGCCAAGTTAATGGGACCTACGAAGCTAGGGATCCGACTATGGTCAAATACATGCAGGCCGTCCATCAGGAAGTAGAGCCACTGAAAAGTTTTGAAGTAAGGCAAGTCCCTCGCTCGGAAAATAACCAAGCTGATGCCCTGTCAAAATTGGCAAGTTCCGCGCCTTGTGATACCCCTCGGCACGTGTTTTGGGAGGTAAAAGAGCACAAAAGTGTTGAGCAAATGGAGGTGGAAACTCTTGACAGGACGTCCACATGGATGGATGACATAGTAAACTTCAAAATGAATGGAGTCTTGCCCGAAGACTCAAGGAAAGCGGCAAAACTTCAGAAGAAATGCTCTTGGTTTGAAATGTGGAACGGCACCCTCTATAAAAAGGCCTACTCCCGTCCTTTGTTAAGATGTGTAACACCTGAGAAGGGGCAGGAAATTCTAGAAGACCTTCATCAGGGGTTGTGCAGCTCGCATATTGGTGGAAGGGCTTTGGCTGAAAAGGCACTTCGAACCGGCTATTACTGGCCGACTCTTAAGGAGGACGCAATTTCACTGGTCAAGAAGTGTGACAAATGCCAGCGTTTTTCTCACCTAATACACCGATCGACACGAGTTCTGACGCCCATTACAAGCCCAATTCCATTTTCTAAATGGGGGATGGATCTTCTAGGCCCATTTACGGCCGCACCAGGAGGAAGGCGTTATGTCATCGTTGCTGTAGATTACTTCACCAAATGGGTGGAGGCAGAAGCGCTCAAAAACATAAAAACTACTGATGTGAGAGCATTCATTTGGAAGAACATCATGACTCGCTTTGGGATTCCACAGGCTATCGTCTTCGATAATGGGCCCCAGTTTGAGACGCCTAAGCTGAAAGAGTGGCTGGCAGATCACGGCATACACACTTGTTTTGCATCAGTCGGACGTCCCCAAGCCAATGGTCAGGTTGAGGCGTTCAACAAAATTATCTCCGAAGGAATGAAAAAGAAGCTTGACGAAGCCAAAGGTCTATGGGCTGATGAGCTGCCAAATGTCTTATGGTCCATCCGCACCACGGCTAAGAATTCAACCGGTGAAACACCCTTCTTGCTAGCCTATGGCGCCGAGGCTGTCCTACCCATAGAAATGTGTGAACCAACGTTGAGAGTCATGCTGTATGACGAAAATGCTAACTGGGAGACAATGGAAGCAGCCCTGGACTTCCTGCCCGAGGTTAGAGGAAATGCAGCACTCAGACAACAGCTGTACAAGATAAGAATGGCAAGAGAATACAACAAGAAAGTCTCTAATAGAGTGCTCAAAGTGGGAGATTTTGTCCTCAGGAAAATGGAATCCACAGGACGAGCAAACGAACAGGGTAAGCTGACGCCAACTTGGGAGGGACCTTATGAGATCTATGATGAGGTTAGAGATGGTGAAGGAAATAATGCCCTTGGTCCAAGTATGCATTCTATATTAAGTCTAATAAATGCGGTTCAGTATTAATTAACAAGTTAACAATTCAGTGAGATCAAGTGAGCTGAATGCCTGACTAGAGGCCGCTTCAGTTCAAGTGGAATTAATTATATTAATCCACAGCTTACTCTTGACTGAACCCGTAGGGTCACACAAATAGTACGTAAACGGATCAAGTATTTAATGGCATTAAATACTCCATCTATGGATATTCGGAATCGACGGATCTTGGTTTCAGTGGGAGCTGAGATCGTCACAGGCAAGAAATGAATACTCCGGAAACGATGATATTGCCGGAAACGGAAATATGGATCGTATCGGAAATATAAATATTATCCAAGTCGTAGATGTTGCCGGAAACGGAAACATGGTACGTATCAGAAAATATTATCGGAAATGGAAATATTGCCGGAATCGGAAATATTGCCGGAAACGGAAATATTGTCAGAATCGGAAATATTATCGGAATAGGAAAATAATTCCGGAAACGGAAATATTAAATATTTGTTCGAAACGGAAATTAATTCCGGAATCGGAAATATTAAATATTGTTCGTATCGGAAATGAATTCCGGAACCGGGAATTTAATCGGAAGCGTATCGTACGAATAAGCATCGGACGAGGCCTGCCGGACGAGGGCCCAGCACGAAGCCAGGCCATCGCCCGGCAAGCCAAGCGCGCCACACGAACAACCAAGGCCACGCCAGGCCCAGCGCAAGGCCAGGCCCAGCAGGCCATGGCAGCGCGCGCAGCGCGCGCAGCAATGGGCTGCGAGCATTGCTGCAGCTCGCGTGGGCTTGTAGCTCGCGTGGGCCGAGCGGCCGTGTGGGCTGTGCGCGGGCATGGCCTACACGCTTGCGGGTCATGCTCGTGTAGAGTTTGTGTTCACATACGAAACCTAAAGAGTATAGGATTTGTTTAATGATTAAAATTCCTAATCCTAAAAGATAAATTAATTAAATAAGAATTCTACTAGGTTTCTAATTTAATTAATTCGTATCCTAGTAGGATTCGATTACTTATTCCATGGTCTATAAATATGAGTTAAGGGCTCATAATTTATATCGAGTATTCAAGTATTCAAAGTGATTTTTGAGAGCAAAAATTCAGTCATATAATTGCCTACAATAGCCGAAAATTCTAAGTACCTTAAGGGCGATCCTAGTTGGTCAAGCTTAAGGCGGATCCGGACGTGCTGTGGACTATCTACGGAGGGACGACACTTGGAGTCCTAAAGACTTGTTCTTGTTCGGTTCGGGCGCAGCTAGGGAAGGCACGCAACAAAGTGTATGCATCTAAACTATGCTAAATGATTATGTGTAAATAATATGCTTTCCTGGCTTTATGGTTTTTCCGCATGATTTATGTTTTGTCATATGAATCATAACCTAACAGTGGTATCACGAGCCTCTTATTATTTTCATAATCTAAATTGCATGAACATGGTTAAATATTATAAATTTGCAAGAATTAAAAGGGGTGATTAATTTTCGTAATTGTTAATTAATTGCAAATTGCGTTTATTTAATTATACGTACGCAGTTTTTCGGCAGTTTCTTCGTTACTCATCCAAATCGAGTGATTTTTGTGTCAATTCCGCATGTAAAAGGCATTCTAAAATTTTGACAAAAAGACTATTTTTCGGCCGAACCCAGAATTCTCAAATTCGAAGCCTAACTATGACTTTTCGGAGGTTTTAGTTTTTCGAATGCAAAATTTCGTAAATTTAAGATGTTAAATTAAATATTTGCGATTCTTGTTGATAAATCTTGAATTTTTGATTGACCTACTGTATATGTTTAACAAGTTTGAATGCCTAGCCTTGTTAATTATGCAATCTAATTTGTAATTATGATTAATTTGTTGAAAATTGGAATAATTTAGAATTAATTTGATTTTCATAATTAGTTATAATTTAATTAGATACCTATGATTAAAAACCACCATAAAAATTGTAAATTTATGTTAAATTTTAAATTTTTATGACCTAGACTTGAATCCATGTTAATCGGAAATCAATAAATTAATAAATTTTCGATTTTTCCCCCTAAAATTATGAAATTAATATGATTTATTAATTTATCATTAATTTTGAAAATAAAATTTTTAATTTTTATGCGATTCGCTCATATAACTTGCACGCACAAAGCAATGGACGCTACGTGTAACCCTTAAGGGGTGTTGTATAGTGCGGGCATGCGACGACGAGCAAGGGAGCTCGCCGCCCATGCGGTACGAATGCAGCGAGCAAGGGCATGGTGCACGAGCACAAGGCAGTAGCCCTACCTTGTGTCGTGGGCTGTGAGCAATGGGCGTGTGGGCAGGGGCGAGAGCAAGGCACGAGCAGTCGCGTGTGGGCAGCAAGCGTGCTGCGCCACAGCGCGCACTGCCTCGCGCAAGCATGCGGAGCCTCGCGTGCAGCGAGCGCAAGCTCGCGCGCCACGAGCGCTACGCACAGCGTCGATGGCTCGCGCGCAGCGAGCGCCAGCTCGCATACTGCTGCCTCGTGCGATGAGCGCAAGCTCGCGTGCGGGAAAGGCAGGCGCGCAGCGAGCGATGGCTCGCATGGATCGAGTGCTGGCAAGCGAGCGCAGCGAGCGATGGCTCGCGTGCATCGAGCGCTGGCGAGCGCAGCGAGCACCAGCTCGCGTGTTCGATTGATGCCTTGCGATGGTGAGTAGCAGCGATGCGACGCAGCGCATGGGCTGCGCGCACATGGCCAGCGATGGCTGTGTGCGTGTGGCCCATGGGCGTGCGTTGCGTGGGATTGTTGCGTTGCGATTAGATCGTTTTGAAATTTTAATTTGAAATTTTCAGTTTACGTAATTTTAATTAATTTTAAAATTAATAATTTAAATTATTTTCTTGGATTTTAATTTTGAATATTGTAATTATAATTAATTTTATTTATTCTAATTATTTTACTAAAATTAAAATCATGAATTAATTTAAATACGACTGAAATTAAATTAAACTTTTTGGATTCAATTATAAATTTATATGAGCTTTAAATTTTAATTAAATTTGTATGTTTCCGGTTAGACTAGAAATACATTTTTATGTTTAAAATTAGTAAAGCATATGAATTTATTGGTTTAAGTGGAGCCCTTTTTTAGTCATAAACTCTTGATTAGGTCTACAAATCCTTAAGGTTAAAACGACTTGATTAGAATTAATAAGGACTGAATAATTTGTAGATTATTGGTGCCCTTGATTAATTGCTGCAAATGTTTATGTGATGCATAATGTGTTTTACTAACCAGCTATGTGGGCCATTCATGATAATGAATGGGTGAATGGTATATATTGTATATGTACTGTTTTGCAGGTTATGAAGTGACTAGTATGGCCCAAATAGGATAGAAAATATGGTCTGCGTACCATTAATTTGAATGTAATTGGTCTAAAGTACCAAAGTTGTTTTTCAATTCAAATATGGTGTGCGTACCATCAAATAG
Organism: Spinacia oleracea; assembly: GCF_020520425.1. Taxonomy (NCBI): domain Eukaryota; kingdom Viridiplantae; phylum Streptophyta; class Magnoliopsida; order Caryophyllales; family Amaranthaceae; genus Spinacia; species Spinacia oleracea. The sequence continues at coordinate 145,623,554 of NC_079490.1, read as the reverse complement.
TTGTAATTAGTTTTAATTATAGCTTATCCTATTTGAAGAAAATGGTGCCTCCCACGGAGATTTTCAAGACGGACTTTGAAGTTAAAGCTTCAAGATGAAGTCGGGCCATACTAGATCACATTTATCTTATGCATGTTTTAAGTTATTTATTGCTTTTAAATATGTCTTAAAATGCATGAGATCAAAGCTTGATTATGTTGCATGATTAAGGATTTTAGTTCACTTAAAATCTAACCAACATAGTAAGAGCCTTAAGTTCCAAACTTAAAAATTGAGTTAAAAGGTGCCATGCCAAAATATACACTTGCTTGGATATCCTTTACATCAATCTAGTAATAGTTTTCGCTCAGCGAGGTGTTACTTATTGGTCCTAAAGGGGCAAGGTACACAAATAATTGTGAGTACATGTTAGTTTTGGTGAAACTCAACGATATAAGTAAGGAGTCCTTTTATGTCGTGGCAAAATCGATAGGTTTACCTAATAAGTTCTTAGACGTACCTATCAACCAAGAGTAGTTTCTAGACTATTAGCAAAAGGCTTTTGCTTACCTAAAATGTTTTAGAATTGAGTCGACAAACTGTGCTTAATTCTTCAATGGTTTTAGGGTCTTGGAATCATTTTATTCACACGTGCCGGAACACATAATTCGAATAAAATGCTAATGACTTGTTTAAATTGCATGATTGATTTCATTTTCAAGTTATTATTCATGATAAATGTTTAGACTTTGCATGCTTCAATGAATGTTTTAATTATTGTTTATAATTAAATATCTTGCACTGCAATAAATCCTTTTAGAAACGTAACAGTAAATTTCCTCGATTGGTAGTGAATGTAAGAACGATTCACGGAAATGAGAGAAAGTGAGCAATTTAAAATGTACGTTTCTTATATCGACTTTTATGGTTGTTTTCGAGTATCAAAGTCGAATGGCAAACCGATTGGTGCTTGTGAATTCAAAATACAATGTAGTTTTGAGATCATAAAGCATTGAGTTTAACAATCAGCTTTACCAATGGTTAACAACCTAAAATCCTTTTTCCATTTAATTCTCGAATGAGTCTAGTTCTTAGACATTCGAATAGATCGATGCTTAGAGAACTTTAGAAGCTTCTGGTAAGATCATCTAGTTGAAACAGAATATTCAACATAAATGGTAAGAACTTTGATAAAATGACATTGGACATGTCTAACAAAGTATAAAAGTCAACACTAGAGAATTCAATTCTTAAGACTATAAGAAAGGGTACAAGAAATAGGAAAACGAGGAACAAATGAAAGAAATTTACGATTCCGTTTCTACCTATAAGTTTATGTTTAAAGAGAAGTGACCTAGCAATCAAACTTCCTTGGTATCATATACCGCTTGAGGTTCTTACTTCGGTAATAACTCAAACAATGGAAGCTAGGATACACTAATTACCTACAAGTGGGAAATGAAGCATGGCAATGCTACATTAGTTGTAGGGTCATCTAGTTTGTTTTAAAGGCTGGAACTAAATGGCTATTTTGTTCCATAATCAGCATACCTAAATTTCTGCTTCAAACACAGAAAGACTCACATTCAGAAGAACAAAAACAATGCTTGTTTGTTTGTTTGTTTATTTGAATGAAAAGGTCAATTACAGGTTGAGTCAATATGCTTGATTAAAACAAACAACTCTTTAAAGTACTTTACTAGGTTCAAATCAACCCCTTGATTTGAGTTCCACTAATCTTTGGCACTGTTTCTTAGACCATATCAACAAGTTAACATTCAAAAGCTCTATTTTGATGGACTTTTGAAAGTTCATTGATTTCTAGATCAATTTAAGACGACTAGTCTTACTTGTTGAAAGTAACAAAAGATATGAACTATTGTTAGAACGCCTAGACAATAGAGTTCAAAGCTAAAAGAAAGATTTTATGACTTTATTATTTGAGTGAATATAGGTTTATTTACTCAAATGTGATATAAGTTGAATCTGTTTGGCTAGTTCAAAGATTCAGAAGTATAAAATCCACTTGGCAAGAAATCATAAAGATCTAGGTTAGATCATGTTGATGATTACTTGAGACCAAATATGATCATCAATGATTGTGTGTTGTAATTTCACAATCTAGGTCCATAAGATATGGCATATCTTAGTTGAAATAATCGAAGTCAATTAGTACTTGATTCGATTAATGATGAATCATAAAGACTTTTCCTATGATTTCTAAAACAAAATGCTCAACTACCACCAAACTAACCAAATTCGTCAAAGCTATTGAAAAGTAATTTCAGAATAACTTTTCATAAAATATATCTAGAGAGTTGCAAAACTCAGTGGGAGCTTAGTGTTTGTCATTCAACAAACTAAGGCCCAAGTATAGATATATGTTTCATTGTGATTTATTCAAATGAGACACAAGGGTATTGTTTCTACCACGAATTTTTGAGAACATAATGTTTGTTTTCTCGAAATAATGTCCTTTTGGAGATTCGTTTCCAAAATGACAAGTGGGAGAAAATAGACCTCGCAAGTTTTCGAGGCGAACAACAAACATAGACGGACATTCCGGAGGCTTTTTGAAGTGCTTCAGAAAATCCGAACTTATTCTTTAAGGACTTTAGAAGTGGCTTTAAATAATAGACATCACTTAGAAGACTTTACAAGTGCTTCAAGGAGAACAGAATATTCAAAGGACTTTCAAGTGGCTATTGATATTCTATTGTTTGATGTTCTATACCCAAGTAGGCATAGAGTTCAAATCACTGAAACTATGAAATTCTTCTATTAGATAGTGAAGAAACATGGAGTTCAGGTCACTGAAACTATGTAATTCTTCTATTAGATAGTGAAGAAACCTACAACTTACAGTCAAACTATTATCATGAAGATTAATGAGTTTGTCACCTGTAAGAAAGCTATGACGAAACCCAGATTCCCTAAAAAGGTTAGAGGCCTTATATAGACTCAAATGTTTTAAATGGTTAGAGGCCATAAAACATACTCAATGTTTTGATGACAAAATTGAAATTTTGTTGATTTGCAAGAATAGTTTCACACCTATTGGTTGCAAGTTTGTTTTAAGGATAAAAACCATCAAACATGAAATTGTGTTCACACACAAAGCTAGATTAGTTGCTAAAGGTTACAAGAAAATTCATGGCATGGATTGTGTTGAAACCTTATGCATAATCTTAATGCTCAAGTCTATAAATCAAGCAATAATTACATATTGGTACATATGACAATTGGATAACAAAACGTATTCCTCAGTCAAATGTTGGAAGAAAACTATGTACATGACATGTCATAGGATTTGTGGATCCAAATAATGCTTGAAATGAATGCTAGCTAAAGAAATCTAAGTACAGATTTAAGCAAGCAATTGGGAATCGGAATTGTATTTTAGTGAAGCTAATAAGTATTTTAGTTTCATAAAATGTACATGATTCTTATAGATATATAAGAAGTTTAGTGGGAGTACATAAAACTCAATTGGTCCTATGTGTATCACACACATATCTCTCTATTGTGAAATAACATTCAAATGCTAATGACTTAGATTTGAAATTATTCATCAATGATGGACCAAGGCGAAACTTAGTACATACTGGGTATTAAGATCTATTTACAAAGATCTTATATTAATGTTTTAGATTAAGTAATGGCATTTACTAAATCAAACACGAAATACTCCATTGGAGATATTCGACCCATGTGAATAAATCTAAGTAAAGAATGTTTGAACTATGTATTAGCATTTACTAAGTTAAACATCAAAGGATCTAAGTAAGATTCTTAACCTATATTATATGTCAAATAATTTAGCTGGATTTAGTATCTACTGAAACTAGATGAGCTAAACTTAAATGAATAGAATTCAATTGGGAATTATTCTGCAAAAGAATTTATCATGTATGATATAATATGAGGATCGCCAAAAACGTATCGTATGACTTTAGGCGTGACGAACATATACCAATCTCTATTGATCTAAGTGAAGATCAACTAGATTGAAATCAAGAATACTTATGGTACTTAAAAAGGTACATAGGAATAGTTCTTGATTCAAGGAAATAAAGATATGCTAAATATTGATGCTACACGCATAAACACTGGCAAAGGATCAAGCAAGACCCTTTGGAGTTAACCATTGATAAGGACGAGCTATAGAGCATCGTGTTTTGAAATGGCAACATGGATTGGAGACCATGAGTTGTTGCGTGGGATATTAAAATATTAATTTCTATGTTCTAAGATACAGCTGGAAAGTATTCCACATATCTTTGAACTGCTTGGATAAGTAATTCCAAACAAAGCATCACTAGCAACTAGACCTGTCAAAAATCGACCCGACCCGAAAACCGACCCGAACCCGACCCGAAAATACTGGGTCCTGAACAAGGTTTTGTGACCCGTAACCTGATTTTATCCGAACCCGAGCAACCCGAAAAGTAATGGGTCAAAACCCGACCGAACCCGTTTTGGACCCGACCGATTGAAAATTATTATATTTATAGTAGTAAATGAGATTATGAGAAAATTTAAGCATAATAAACTTGTTATTTTCATTATTGTTGTGTATAATATGATTTTAATTTGAATTATACGTCATTTTATGGTTTAATTTTACTAATATAAACATGTGTAGAAAAATTTGATAATTTGTGCCCATATTTTGTATATTTATCACCTAAATTAATGAAAATATAATGCGCGTTTTAAAATCACTCAACCCGTTGGGTCGACCCGAACCCGAAAGTTCTGGGTCTTGAACAAGCATTTGTAAACCCGAACTCGAAAGTGACCGACCCGATTAAACCCGAACCCGAAAATAATTTTTTACAACCCGACCCGACCGATCCGTTTGACAGGTCTACTAGCAACCTATAAAGTTGAAGTAAAAGTACTTATTGCCTAAGAAACAATAAAACAGGGTTGTTTATGTTAAAGAGTTCTTCATTGAACTTGGGTAGATCACATGTCTGTTGACTTAATAGTTCTTCATTGCAAAATGCGTAGAACCACTATTGTAGCAAGAAAGACTAGATCACAAAATAAACATACTCAACAGATCTTATCATCTATCTCGAAGAACATTCGATGAAAAGGATATTAAGATTGGCAAAGCATGATAACTAAACCTATGCAACAAGTGAGAAACAACACTCACATTGTGGCACTGGAAATCAAGCATAGCTTTGAAATTCCATGAACTGTTTTAAAGATGGGTTTAAGGCCCATGGTTGTAAAACGTTGGGGTTGAACATTTATCATATATGAAATGTATTTTTCATATTCCATTTAATCTTGGTTTAGTATTAAATGATGAGTCCCTTCAATTTGACGATATATTCAAGATAGACTGTCAGGACCAGTCCTGTGACTAAGAAATGTCTATCAAGTGAACTTGAATGTCAAAGGTTGAAAATGGTCCCTAGTCGGAGTTTTCTATAAAATTGGACGCATAGAAAACGTTAGACGATTAGAATGCAAGATGACTAGTAGTTCTGTTTCTTGAACTATATGGACATGGAAATGTCATAATCATTTGCATAGATACTTACTTGGGGAAGACTAGTATCGGACAGACCTATGAAACTTTACTGTAAGAGATGAAAATCTGTCATAAGTAAATTTCATTAAAATTATTAGACACTAAATCCTCAATACCTGAGTGATTTGAGATTACTTGTTTTGAGAACTGGTTGCTTTGACGTTGACCAACCGTCGCACCGTAAAAGGAGGCTATAAAGGCAACGCTCAGGTAATCACCTATCAAACGAAGTCTAATCTCAAGATCGCAAGATTGGGATTGTCCTCCCATAAATCGGGATGAGATGCTTAAAAGTTGTACAAGGCCACTCGGAGAGCTAGAAACTGTAAAATGCATGGCCGTGCTCGGATGAATCATAGGCTATGATTATCTGTTTATTTGATCAGTTGAACTCTGAAACCGAGAAACACCTCTGGACATAATAAGGATAACAACTCTTACCTTATGTTCAAGAGCAAGCATCGAGCGACAAAGGAATTAGGAAATGCACACTTGTCCCTAAGGACAAGTGGGAGACTGAAGGAAATAATGCCCTTTGGTCCAAGTATGCATTCTATATTAAGTCTAATAAATGCGGTTCAGTATTAATTAACAAGTTAATAATTCAGTGAGATCAAGTGAGCTGAATGCCTGACTAGAGGCCGCTTCAGTTCAAGTGGAATTAATTATATTAATCCACACCTTACTCTTGACTGAACCCGTAGGGTCACACAAATAGTACGTAAACGGATCAAGTATTTAATGGCATTAAAAACTCCATCTATGGATATTCGGAATCGACGGATCTTGGTTTCAGTGGGAGCTGAGATCGTCACAGGCAAGAAATGAATACTCCGGAAACGATGATATTGCCGGAATCGGAAATATTGCCGGAAACGGAAATATTGTCAGAATCGGAAATATTATCGGAATCGGAAATATTAAATATTTGTTCGAAACGGAAATTAATTCCGGAATCGGAAATATTAAATATTGTTCGTATCGGAAATGAATTCCGGAACCGGGAATTTAATCGGAAGCGTATCGTACGAATAAGCATCGGACGAGGCCTGCCGGACGAGGGCCCAGCACGAAGCCAGGCCATCGCCCAGCAAGCCAAGCGCGCCACACGAACAGCCAAGGCCACGCCAGGCCCAGCGCAAGGCCAGGCCCAGCAGGCCATGGCAGCGCGCGCAGCGCCCGCAGCAATGGGCTGCGAGCATTGCTGCAGCTCGCGTGGGCTTGTAGCTCACGTGGGCAGAGCGGCCGTGTGGGCTGTGCGCGGGCATGGCCTACACGCTTGCGGGTCATGCTCGTGTAGAGTTTGTGTTCACATACGAAACCTAAAGAGTATAGGATGTGTTTAATGATTAAAATTCCTAATCCTAAAAGATAAATTAATTAAATAAGAATTCTACTAGGATTCTAATTTAATTAATTCGTATCCTAGTAGGATTCGATTACTTATTCCATGGTCTATAAATATGAGTTAAGGGCTCATATTTTATATCGAGTATTCAAGTATTCAAAGTGATTTTTGAGAGCAAAAATTCAGTCATATAATTGCCTACAATAGCCGAAAATTCTAAGTACCTTAAGGGCGATCCTAGTTGGTCAAGCTTAAGGCGGATCCGGACGTGCTGTGGACTATCTACGGAGGGACGACACTTGGAGTCCTAAAGACTTGTTCTTGTTCGGTTCGGGCGCAGCTAGGGAGGGCACGCAACAAAGTGTATGCATCTAAACTATGCTAAATGATTATGTGTAAATAATATGTTTTCCTGGCTTTATGGTTTTTCCGCATGATTTATGTTTTGTCATATGAATCATAACCTAACAGATGGAACCTACCGCATTCAAGACATGCAGGGCCGGCCTATTTTGCGCACTTGGAATGCCGACAATCTCAAGAAGTATTTCTTCTAGATATGTGCTAAGCTTTGTCTTACTTACCACGATCCATTGCCCAAGGGGCGACCTCTAATGGTCATAGTAGGGTAGTAATTACTTTTGTAACCGGCTAAATTCGCCTTGCAAAGTTATAAATAATACTACTCTATTTGTCTCGTAATATTTATTGCTCGCACAATGAATATAAAAATGTACACTCCAATGCATAACCAAAGCCTAATTGTATGACGGCCTGAGAAGTGGCCCAGATTAGCAAAAACTCTCAGCAAGACTAATTGTTTGAAGCCTAAGAAGTGGCCCAGATTAGCACCAAGTTGTAGGCTGATCACCTATCCAACTCCCTTCCCAGTATAGCAAGCCGCTGGCCAACCAGTACGGCATAGTAAGTGCCAGCGGCACAAATAAACTTAAATCATAAGTTATTTGTTCAAAAGCTCAGCGGCATGAACAACTTTGAAACATAGGTTGTTTGCTCAATAGCTCAGCGGCACAAATAACCTTAAATCATAGGTTGTTCGTTCAAAAGCTCAGCGGCATGAACAACTTTGAAACATAGGTTGTTTGCTCAAAAGCTCAGCGGCACGAATAACTTTGAAACAAAGGTTGTTTGCTCAAAAGTTCGGCGGCACGAACATTTGGCCGTCCAGTCCATTTGACGAGCATGTCTAGCGGCAATCATACCTATTGATTGACTTGCGTCAATCAATATCGGTATAGACACGCTCGCCAAAGAAAGCGACGACCACAGTGGTGCCTAGCGCATGCTCAGTTGCCTGCGGCACCAATAACTTTGAAACAAAGGTTGTTTGCTCAAAAGTTCGGCGGCACGAACGTTTGGCCGTCCAGCCCATTTGACGAGCATGTCTAGCGGCAATCATACCTATTGATTGACTTGCGTCAATCAATATCGTTATAGACACGCTCGCCTAAAAAAGCGACAACCACAGTGGTGCCTAGCGCATGCTCATTTGCCTGCGGCACCAATAACTTTGAAACAAAGGTTGTTTGCTCAAAAGTTCGGCGGCACGAACATTTGGCCGTCCAGCCCATTTGACGAGCATGTCTAGCGACAATCATACCTATTGATTGACTTGCGTCAATCAATATCGTTATAGACACGCTCGCCTAAAAAAGCGACGACCACAGTGGTGCCTAGCGCATGCTCAGTTGCCTGCGGCACCAATAACTTTGAAACAAAGGTTGTTTGCTCAAAAGTTCGGCGGCACGAACGTTTGGCCGTCCAGCCCATTTGACGAGCATGTCTAGCGGCAATCATACCTATTGATTGACTTGCGTCAATCAATATCGTTATAGACACGCTCGCCTAAAAAAGCGACGACCACAGTGGTGCCTAGCGCATGCTCAGTTGCCTGCGGCACCAATAACTTTGAAACAAAGGTTGTTTGCTCAAATGTTCGGCGGCACGAACGTTTGGCCGTCCAGTCCATTTAACGAGCATGTCTAGCGGCAATCATACCTATTGATTGACTTGCGTCAATCAACATCGTTATAGACACGCTCGCCAAAGAAAGAGACGACCACAGTAGTGCCTAGCGCATGCTCAGTTGCCTACGGCACCAACGTGCTTAGTGTATACTCAGTTGCACCTTGGCTACCATACCTATTGATTAAGCCTATTGATTAAGGAATAATCAAATTACGAAGAGCAAATAAATGCGAGATAAAAGAAGCAACAAAAATAACCTATTTACTTATAAAACAACGCCCGTAGAAAGGCGTGTAAAAGTAGCCCAGAATTCAAAAACAAAAAAGAAAGAAATTGTTGTGTGCTCAGCAGGCACAATGGTACAGACGCCAGCAGCGCCAAAACTTAACAAAATAATTGTTTTTTGCCCTTAGGCATGGGAACACTTGAATAAAATTTTGAAGAACTTGGAAGGAAGCAAATCAGGGAGCAGCCGCATCGTCCTCATCATCAGAAGGTACAAACTCAGGGGGCGGCTGACCGAGACGCTCAGCAGCCAACACAGCGGCACTGTGTTCCAATCGCCGCTGGAACCACGCAAGATCATACTCTGGCATGTGGCTCTCCTAGGCGTGCTTAACAGCGTCCTTGGCCGCTTGCTCTCCCTGATCATAGGATTCCAGAAGACGCTCACGCAAGGTGCGAACTTGCGACCTGGCCGTCTCCAGCTCCCCCCGAAGATGCTCAGCTTCCTCAGCCGCCTCTTTGACCTGAGGGTACTCCCGCAACTGGTCCTGAAGCGTCCGTATTTCCGCCGCCGCTGTCTTGGCCTCCTCGACCATTGTCACCATGTCTTTGTCCTGCGCCAAGATCTTCTTAAGCAGCTCGGCCTTGTCAGACCCCAATGAAGCTACCTCCTTTGCTTGAAGGACTATGGTCGTCTGCATCTGCAGGCGGACCTCTTCAATGGATTTGAACGCATAGTCGCCATGGTGGGTGGACTCAGCCACCTGAGCTTTGAGCTCCTCAGCAGTGCGCGTCTTCCAACTCTTGCAGAATTCCATGCGGCAGAACAACTGCAAAAGGAGCTACATGTTAGTAAATGACTTGAAAAGAAAAAACAAGTACAAGAAAAGAAAAACAAGTACAAGCAAAGTGGGAAATAGACTCACGTCGAGTAGGGTGGCCTGGATTGCACCAAACTGGGCGTCAGTCTTGCGGCCAGGAAGAGAAGCAACATACTCTGCGGGGACGGCCTTAAATACCTTACGGCATATAGCCACCCTATCCTTTGACGAATAGTGAGGAGTAGCGGGTACGTTCTCGTCCTCTGCAGCAGCTGCATCCTTCCCTTTGTCTTTAGCTATAGGAAAAACAACGGCCTTAGGATGACGCGGAGAGTAAGAAGAACTGCCAGAGGAGGCTCGATACGTCTGAACGACGTTCGAATAATACTTATCGCCCGATGACCTAGCTCGGCGGGCCACCTCCGCAGGAATCTGGGAACGGACGTCGGCCGGAATTCCCGAAAGAGGGTCCTCCAACTCGTCAGGATGCCCACCAGACTTTGATTTGGACACCAAGTCCACAACCAGAGACGGCTTGTCCACGCCAATCTCATCGTCATCAGGGCGACCCCCTTCAGCAACCTTTGACTCGCCCTTCTTCACCAGACGGCGGGGTATAGGTTTGGGCTTTTTGAAGGTACTCGGAGTCTCCGAGCCAGCTGGCACGACCCTTTTCTTCAATTGGGACAGAGTCGTCCCCTTTTTCTTCCCTGACGCCTTAGCCGCGTCCTTAGCTTGCTAAAAAGAAAAAGAACGTAAAGGACAGTCAGATATTGGGCCTCGTGATGAATTACAAGTCATTCACTGAATAGTGGCTCGTCATCAAAAAGGACGCCCGTCTCAAAAATGATGAGGTGTACCTTATCAATCACAAGTCACTCACTGAATAGTGGCTCGTCATCAATCACAAGTCACTCACAAGATAATGGCTCGTCATTCAAAAGGACGCCCGTCTCAAAAATGACGAGGCGTACCTTATCAATCACAAGTCACTCACAAGATAGTGGCTCGTCATTCAAAAGGACGCCCGTCTCAAAAATGACGAGGCGTACCTTATCAATCACAAGTCACTCATAAGATAGTGGCTCGTCATTCAAAAGGACGCCCGTCTCAAAAATGACGAGGCGTACCTTATCAATCACAAGTCACTCACAAGATAGTGGCTCGTCATTCAAAAGGACGCCCGTCCCGAAAACGACGAGGCGTACCTTATCAATCACAAGTCACTCACTGAATAGTGGCTCGTCATTAAAAAGGACGCCCATCTCGAAAATGACGAGGCGTACCTTATCAAGTGCAAGTCACTCACAGAATAGTGGCTCGTCATTAAAAAGGACGCCCGTCTCGAAAATGACGAGGCGTACCCTATCAATCACGAGTCACTCACTGAATAGTCGCTCGTCATTAAAACGGACGCCCGTCTCGAAAATGACGAGACGTACCTTATCAAGTGCAAGTCACTCACAGAATAGTGGCTCGTCATTAAAAAGGACGCCCGTTTCAAAAATGACGAGGCGTACCCTATCAATCACGAGTCAATTGCGAAAAAAATGGCTCGTCACCAAAGGGACGCCCGTCTTAAAAAGTGACGAGGCGCACCTTGGAAACCGCAAGAAAAACACTAACTTAGGGGCCCGTCATTAAAAAGTGACGAGGCCTACCTTAGCAAACACGGGTCACATGCCAAGATAACGGCTCGTCACTAAAAAAGACGCCCACTGTAGACACTGGACGGTAAAAGCTTAACTTGCAAAGACAACAACCTAAGAGAATACTCACCTTCTCCTCCAACTCGGCCTTGGCCTTCTGCATCTTGGCCTCATAGATGTCGGCCATCCAATCGGTCATGTCGCCCTTCCCAATATCCGCCGCCGATAACTTGCTCATCCCTTCCTCTGTGAACAAAAGAAATCCAAAGTTAGAAAAAATGAATAGACCAACGCGGGACGGCACATAATTTGGCATACAACCTCGAGTCATAGAATATCCTAAGCCTACGGCCGCTAGAAAGGCCTCATTCCGAAACTGACTAATGTGCGGCAACCACTCGGCCGGCACATGGAAAGTCTTGTCAGCGGTTAAGTGGTAAGTGTTGGCCTTGAACAGGACCATTATTTGATCCCACTCCTCGGCAGTAAGGGGTGGGAGGGGCTCGTCACGGTCCATATAGTTAGCGTTGCAATTCCAGCGGCTCATCCTCTCGTACATCTCCTGGTCGTCCGTGTAAAACACGACCCATCTTTTCCTCCACATATGCCATTTGCTGAGCTTGCCGACCACTGTCTGGTATGTACCACGGCTGCTCAGATTGAACCACCCTTTGGCGGCACTGGGGGAACGAGAGAGGGAGACCAGATGCAGAAAAGCGTTGAAAGACGGTTCCACGTCGTTCAGCGCACATTTGGCAATATAGCCAAAGATATCAGCCCACGAGTTGAGGGTCAGCTGGGCCACCCCAATGTTAAAACCATCTAACACTTCCACAACGAAGGGGTGTGGAGGGAATCTCATGCCGAGCTTGATGGATGCGGCATACACTGGGAATTCTCCCTCGGCAAGCAGGCTGACGGTCGAGTCCAGACCGGCCGGCACACGCATCTGGTACCCCTCCCCCACGCAGAGGTCGTCCCTCATCTGGGCCCCATGCCTGTCTAGCCACCGCATCCAGCCTATGTCTGGGTGAATCTCCGACGGAAGCAGTTGGGCCTCCTCCCGTCCTCTGGGCCTAATAGGCTGGGGAGCAGCCTCTTGCTCCTCGGCGGCCGATGGCGATGGAGCGACGCTCGACTCCCCCACTGCCTGGCTCGCTGTACCCCCTGACGAGCTTGCCGTTTGCTCCTCCACCTCGACATATTCATCGATCTCTTGAAAGAGTTCGACATATTCTTCGTCGGCTGCCGGGGCGGTGGAAGAATATCTCTCCCTAGGGGGTGTGAATGTTTCCTCCAGCAAGCGCAGGCGCGTAGGATCTGCCGTTTGCTTGGTTCTAGCCATGCCTTCTGCATAGTGAACGAAGCACGGCTTAGGAGTGACCAACAATGAAGAAAAAGACGCGATTGGACGTCCGCCCAGACAAAAGACGAACGGCGGAAAAATCTCAATTAAAACCTTCAAACCCTTACCTAGTACTAGGAGGCCGGCCGCTAACAAAGGAAAAAAATGACGAGGGGATAACAAAAACAAGGAAGAAAGGCGAAAACTAACCTTGAAAGATCTGTGAAGTACTTGGTGAAGAACAAGTTGAGTTTGGTGAAGAACAGGTTGAGTCTCGCGGTGGCCGGAAATCGCCTGCTGGTGGTGGGAGTTCGCCGGAAATCGCCTGTGAATAGCTCTGTGAAAACGAAATGTAATAAATGAATTTTACCCCCCCTCTATATATAGGGAGGGGCAAAATGGAGAAAGGTGACACGTGTCACCACCTCAACACCTGTCCCAAAGACGAAGATGCAAATCAAAGGTCAAGAAGCGATACCCGGAAAGTGTTTCCAGAAATGCCCTTCTGAAGGAAATAAGTGCCCTTGGTCCAAGTATGCATATAATATTAAGTCTAATAAATGCGGTTCAGTATTAATTAACAAGTTAATAATTCAGTGAGATCAAGTGAGCTGAATGCCTGACTAAAGGCCGCTTCAGTTCAAGTGGAATTAATTATATTAATCCACAGCTTACTCTTGACTGAACCCGTAGGGTCACACAAATAGTACGTAAACGGATCAAGTATTTAATGGCATTAAATACTCCATCTATGGATATTCGGAATCGACGGATCTTGGTTTCAGTGGGAGCTGAGATCGTCACAGGCAAGAAATGAATACTCCGGAAACGATGATATTGCCGGAAACGGAAATATGGATCGTATCGGAAATATAAATATTATCCAAGTCGTAGATGTTGCCGGAAACGGAAACATGGTACGTATCGGAAAATATTATCAGAAATGGAAATATTGCCGGAATCGGAAATATTGCCGGAAACGGAAATATTGTCAGAATCGGAAATATTATCGGAATCGGAAAATAATTCCGGAAACGGAAATATTAAATATTTGTTCGAAACGGAAATTAATTCCGGAATCGGAAATATTAAATATTGTTCGTATCGGAAATGAATTCTGGAACCGGGAATTTAATCGGAAGCGTATCGTACGAATAAGCATCGGACGAGGCCTGGCGGACGAGGGCCCAGCACGAAGCCAGGCCATCGCCCAGCAAGCCAAGCGCGCCACACGAACAGCCAAGGCCACGCTAGGCCCAGCGCAAGGCCAGGCCCAGCAGGCCATGGCAGCGCGCGCAGCGCGCGCAGCTGCGAGCAGTGGGCTGCGAGCATTGCTGCAGCTCGCGTGGGCTTGTAGCTCGCGTGGGCAGAGCGGCCGTGTGGGCTGTGCGCGGGCATGGCCTACACGCTTGCGGGTCATGCTCGTGTAGAGTTTGTGTTCACATACGAAACCTAAAGAGTACAGGATTTGTTTAATGATTAAAATTCCTAATCCTAAAAGATAAATTAATTAAATAAGAATTCTACTAGGATTCTAATTTAATTAATTCATATCCTAGTAGGATTCAATTATTTATTCCATGGTCTATAAATATGAGTTAAGGGCTCATAATTTATATCGAGTATTCAAGTATTCAAAGTGATTTTTGAGAGCAAAAATTCAGTCATATAATTGCCTACAATAGCCAAAAATTCTAAGTACCTTAAGGGCGATTCTAGTTGGTCAAGCTTAAGGCGGATCCGGACGTGCTGTGGACTATCTACGGAGGGACGACATTTGGAGTCCTAAAGACTTGTTCTTGTTCGGTTCAGGCGCAGCTAGGGAAGGCACGCAACAAAGTGTATGCATCTAAACTATGCTAAATGATTATGTGTAAATAATATGCTTTCCTGGCTTTATGGTTTTTCCGCATGATTTATGAATTGTCATATGAATCATAACCTAACAGTGGTATCACGAGCCTCTTATTATTTTCATAATCTAAATTGCATGAACATGGTTAAATATTACAATTTTGCAAGAATTAAAAGGGGTGATTAATTTTCGTAATTGTTAATTAATTGCAAATTGCGTTTATTTAATTATACGTACGCAGTTTTTCGGCAGTTTCTTCGTTACTCATCCAAATCGAGTGATTTTTGTGTCAATTCCGCATGTAAAAGGCATTCTAAAATTTTGACAAAAAGAGTATTTTTCGGCCGAACCCAGAATTCTCAAATTCGAAGCCTAACTATGAATTTTTGGAGGTTTTAGTTTTTCGAATGCAAAATTTCGTAAATTTAAGATGTTAAATTAAATATTTGCGATTTTTGTTGATAAATCTTGAATTTTTGATTGACCTACTGTATATGTTTAACAAGTTTGAATGCCTAGCCTTGTTAATTATGCAATCTAATTTGTAATTATGTTTAATTTGTTGAAAATTGAAATAATTTAGAATTAATTTGATTTTCATAATTAGTTATAATTTAATTAGAAACCTATGATTAAAAACCACCATAAAAATTTTAAATTTATGTTAAATTTTAAATTTTTTATGACCTAGACTTGAATCCATATTAATCGGAAATCAATTAAATAATAAATTTTCGATTTTTCGCCCTAAAATTATGAAATTAATATTATTTATTAATTTGTCATTAATTTTGAATATAAATTTTTAATTTTTTATGCGACTCGCTCATATAACTTGCACGCACAAAGCAATGGACGCTACGTGTTACCCTTAAGGGGTGTTGTATAGTGCGGGCATGCGACGACGAGCAAGGGAGCTCGTCGCCCATGCGGTACGAATGCAGCGAGCAAGGGCATGGTGCACGAGCACAAGGCAGCAGCCCTGCCTTGTGTCGTGGGCTGTGAGCAATGGGCGTGTGGGCAGGGGCAAGAGCAAGGCACGAGCAGTCGCGTGTGGGCAGCAAGCGTGCTGCGCCACAGCACGCACTGCCTCGCGCAAGCATGCGGAGCCTCGTGCGCAGCGAGCGCAAGCTCGCATGCCACGAGCGCTACGCACAACGTCGATGGCTCGCGCGCAGCGAGCGCCAGCTCGCATACTGCTGCCTCGTGCGATGAGCGCAAGCTCGCGTGCGGGAAAGGCAGGCGCGCAGCGAGCGATGGCTCGCATAAATCGAGCGCTGGGGCGCGCAGCGAGCGATGGCTCGCGTGCATCGAGCGCTGGCGCGCGCAGCGAGCACCAGCTCGCGTGTTCGATTGATGCTTTGCGATGGGGAGCAGCAGCGATGCGACGCAGCGCATGGGCTGCGCGCACATGGCCAGCGATGGCTGTGTGCGTGTGGCCCATGGGCGTGCGTTGCGTGGGATTGTTGCGTTGCGATTAGATCATTTTGAAATTTTAATTTGAGATTTTCAGTTTACGTAATTTTAATTAATTTTAAAATTAATAATTTAAATTATTTTCTTGGATTTTAATTTTGAATATTGTAATTATAATAAATTTTATTTATTCTAATTATTTTACTAAAATTAAAATCATGAATTAATTTAAATACGACTGAAAATAAATTAAATTTATGGATTCAATTATAAATTTATATGAGCTTTAAATTTTAATTAAATTTGTATGTTTTCGGTTAGACTAGAAATACATTTTTATGTTTAAAATTAGTAAAGCATATGAATTTATTGGTTTAAGTGGGAGCCCTTTTTAGTCATAAACTCTTGATTAGGTCTACAAATCCTTAAGGTTAAAACAACTTGATTAGAATTAATAAGCACTGAATAATTTGTAGATTATTGGTGCCCTTGATTAATTGATGCAAATGTTTATGTGATGCATAATGTGTTTTACTAACCAGCTATGTGGGCCATTCATGATAATGAATGGGTGAATGGTATATATTGTATATGTACTGTTTTGCAGGTTATGAAGTGACTAGTATGGCCCAAATAGGATAGAAAATATGGTCTGCGTACCATTAATTGAATGTAATTGGTCTAAAGTACCAAAGTTGTTTTTCAATTCAAATATGGTCTGCGTACCATCAAATAGTTGTAATTAGTTTTAATTATAGCTTATCCTATTTGAAGAAAAATGGTGCCTCCCACGGAGATTTTCAAGACGGACTTTGAAGTTAAAGCTTCAAGATGAAGTCGGGCCATACTAGATCACATTTATCTTATGCATGCTTTATGTTATTTATTGCTTTAAATATGTCTGAAATATGCATGAGATCAAAGCTTGATTATGTTGCATGATTAAGGATTTTAGTTCACTTAAAATCTAACCAACATAGTAAGAGCCTTAAGTTCCAAACTTAAAAATTGAGTTAAAAGGTGCCATGCCAAAATATACACTTGCTTGGATATCCTTTACATCAATCTAGTAATAGTTTTCGCTCAGCGAGGTGTTACTTATTGGTCCTAAAGGGGCAAGGTACACAAATAATTGTGAGTACATGTTAGTTTTGGTGAAACTCAACGATATAAGTAAGGAGTCCTTTTATGTCGTGGCAAAATCGATAGGTTTGCCTAATAAGTTCTTAGACGTACCTATCAACCAAGAATAGTTTCTAGACTATTAGCAAAAGGCTTTTGCTTACCTAAGATGTTTTAGGATTAAGTCGACAAACTGTGCTTAGTTCTTCAATGATTTTAGGATCTTGGAATCATTTTATTCACACCTGCCGGAACAATAAATTCGAATAAAATGCTAATAACTTGTTGAAATTGCATGATTGCTTTAATTTTCAAGTTATTACTCATGATAAATGTTTAGACTTTGCATGCTTCAATGTATGTTTTAATTATTGTTTATAATTAAATATCTTGCACTGCAGTAAATCCTTTTAGAAAGGTAACAGTAAATTTCCTCGATTGGTAGTGAATCCAAGAACGATTCACGGAAATGAGAGAAAATGAGCAATTTAAAATGTACGTTTCTTTTCGCGACTTTTATGGTTCTTTTCGAATATCAAAATCGAATGGCAAACCAATTGGTGCTTGTGAATTCAAAATACAATGTAGTTTTGAGATCATAAAGCATTGAGTTTAAACGCTCAGCTTTACCAATGGTTAACAACCTAAAATCTTTTTTCCATTTAATTCTCGAATGAGTCTAGTCCCTAGACATTCGAATAGATCGATGCTTAGAGAACTTTAGAAGCTTCTAGTAAGATCATCTAGTTGAAACAAAATATTCAACATAAATTAAAATGGTAAATAACCTTGTTGGTGACATTGGACATGTCTAACAAAGTATAAAAGTCAACACTAAAGAATTCAATTCTTAAGACTATAAGAAAGGGTACAAGAAATAGGAAAACAAAGGAACAGATGACAGGAATTTACAATTCCGTTTCTACCTATAAGTTTATGTTTAAAGAGAAGTGACCTAGGAATCAAACTTCCTTGGTATCATATACCGCTTGAGGTTCTTACTTCGGTAATAACTCAAATAATGGAAGCTAGGCTACACTAATGGCCTACAAGTGGGAAATGAAGCATGACAATGCTACATTAGCTGTAGGGTCATCTAGGTTGTTTTAAGTCCTTTCAAGGTTGGAACTAAATGGCTATTTTGTTCCATAATCAACATACCTAAATTTCTGCTTCAAACACAGAAAGACTCACATTCAGAAGAACAAAAACAATTCTTGTTTGTTTGTTTATTTGAATGAAATGGTCATTTACGGGTTGAGTCAATTTGCTTGATTAAAACAAACAACTCTTTAACAATAAAAACTTTACTAGGTTCAAATCAAACCCTTGATTTGAGTTCCACTAATCTTTGGCATTGTTGCTTAGACCATGTCAACAAGTTAACATTCACAAGCTCTATTTTAATGGACTTTTGAAAGTTGGTTGTTTTTTAGATCAACTTAAGACAAGCTAGTCTTACTTGTTGAAAGTAACAAAGAATATGAACTATTGTTAGAACGCCTAGACGATAGAGTTCAAAGCTAAAAGAAAGATTTTATGACTTTATTATTTCACATGGATTTGAGTGAATATAGGTTTATTTACTCAAATGTGATATAAGTTGAATCTGTTTGGCTAGTTCAAAGATTCAGAAGTATAAAATCCACTTGGCAAGAAATCATAAAGATCTAGGTTAGATCATGTTGATGATTACTTGAGACCAAATATGATCATCAATGATTGTGTGTTGTAATTTCACAATCTAGGTCCATAAGATATGGCATATCTTAGTTGGAATAATCGAAGTCAATTAGTACTTGATTCGATCAATGATGGATCATAAAGACTTTTCCTATAATTTCTAAAACAAAATGCTCAACTACCACCAAACTAAACCAAATTCGTCAAAGCTATTGAAAAGTAATTTCAGAATATCTTTTCATAATATATCTAAAGAGTTCCTAAACTCAATGGGAGCTTAGTGTTTGTTATTCAACAAACTAAGGCCCAAGATAGATATATGTTTCATTGTGATTTATTCAAATGAAACACAAGGGTATTGTTCCTACCACGAATTTTTGAGAACATAATGTTTGTTTGCTCGAAATAATGTCCTTTTGGAGATTCGTTTCCAAAATGACAAGTGGGAGAAAATAGACCTCGAAAGTCTTCGAGGCGAACAACAAACATAGACGGACATTCCGGAGGCTTTTCGAAGTGCTTCAGAAAATCCGAACTTATTCTTTAAAGACTTTAGAAGTGGCTTTAAAGAATAGACATCTCTTAGAAGACTTTACAAGTGCTTCAAGGAGAACAGAATATTCAAAGGACTTTCAAGTGGCTATTGATATTCTATTGTTTGATGTTCTATACCCAAGTAGGCATAGAGTTCAAGTCACTGAAACTATGAGATTCTTCTATTAAACCTACAACTTGCAGTCAAACTATTATCATGTAGATTAATGAGTTTGTGACTTGTAAGAAAGCTATGACGAAACCCAGATTCCCTAAAATGGTTAGAGGCCATATATAGACTCAAATGTTTTAAATGGTTAGAGGCCATAAAACGTACTCAATGTTTTGATGACAAAATTGAAATTTTGTTGATTTGCAAGAATAGTTTCACACCTATTGGTTGCAAGTTTGTTTTAAGGATAAAAACCATCAAACATGAAATTCTGTTCACAACACAAAGCTAGATTAGTTGCTAAAAGGTTACAAGCAAATTCACGGTGTGGATTGTGTTGAAACCTCATGCATAATCGTAATGCTCAAGTCTATAATTCAAGCAATGATTGCATATTGGTACATATAGCAATTGGATAACAAAAACGTATTCCTCAATCAAAAGTTGGAATAAACTATGTAAATGGTATGTCATAGGATTTGTGGATCCAAATAAATGCTTGAAAAAGGAAAGCTAGCTTATAAAATCTAAGTACAGATTTAAGCAAGCAATTGGGAATTGGAATTGTATTTTAGTGAAGCTAATAAGTATTTTAGTTTCATCAAATGTACATGATTCTTATAGACATATAAGAAGTTTAGTGGGAGTACGTAAAACTTAATTGGTCCTATGTGTATCACACACATATCTCTCTATTGAGAAATAACATTCAAATGCTAATGACTTAGATTTGAGATTATTCATCAATGATGGACCATGGCGGAACTTAGTACATACTGGGTATTAAGATCTATTTACAAAGATCTTATATTATTGTTTTGGATTAAGTAATGGCATTTACTAAATCAAACACGAAATACTCCATTGGAGATATTCGACCCATGTGAATAAATCTAAGTAAAGAATGTTTGAACTATGTATAAGCATTTACTAAGTTAAACATCAAAGGATCTGAGTAAGATTCTTAACCTATATTATATGTCAAAGAATTTAGCTGGATTTAGTATCTACTGAAACTAGATGAGCTAAAGTTACATGAATAGAATTCAATTGGAATTATTCTGCAAAAGAATTTATCATGTATGATATAATATGAGGATCGCCAAAAACGTATCGTATGACTCTAGGCATGACGAACATATACCAATCTCTATTGATCTAAGTAAAGATCAACTAGATTGAGATCAAGAATACTTATGGTACTTGAAAAGGTACATAGGAATAAGTTCTTGATTCAAGGAAATAAAGATATGCTAAATATTGATGCTACACGCATAAACACTGGCAAAGGATCAAGCAAAGACCCTTTGGAGTTAACCATTGGCAAGGACGAGCTATAGAGCATCGTGTTTTAAAATGGCAACATGGATTGGAGACCATGAGTTGTTGCGTGGGAAATTAAAATATTAATTTCTATGTTCTAAGATACAGCTGGAAAGTCTTCCACATATCTGTGAACTACTTGGATAAGCAAATCCAAACAAAGCATCACTAGCAACCTAAACAGTTGAAGTAAAAGTACTTATTGCCTAAGAAGCAATTAAACAGGGTTGTTTATGTTAAAGAGTTCTTCATTGAACTTGGGTAGATCACATGTCTGCTGACTTGATGGTTCTTCATTGCAAAATGCGTAGAACCACTCTTGTAGCTAGAAAGAATAGATCACAAACTAAACACACTCAAAAGATCTTATCATCCTATCTCGAAGAGACATTCGATGAAAAGGATATTAAGATTGGCAAAGCATGATAACTAAACCTATGCAACAAGTGAGAAGCAACACTCACATTGTAGCACTGGAAATCAAGCATAGCTTTGAATTCCATGAACTGTTTTAGAAGATGGGTTTGAGGCCCATGGTTGTAAAACATTGGGGTTGAACATTTATCATATATGAAATATATTTTCATATTCCATTTAATCTTGGTTTAGTATTAAATGATGAGTCCCTTCAATTTGACGATATATTCAAGATAGACTGTCAGGACCAGTCCTGTGACTAAGAAATGTCTATCAAGTGAACTTGAATGTCAAAAGTTGAAAATGGTCCCTGGTCGGAGTTTTCTATAAAATTGGACGCATAGAAAACGTTAGACGACTAGAATGCAAGATGACTAGTAGTTCTGTTTCTTGAACTATGTGGACATGGCAATGTCATAATCATTTGCATAGATACTTACTTTGGGAAGACTAGTATCGGACAAGACCTATGAAACTTTACTGTAAGAGATGAAAATCTGTCATAAGTAAATTTCATTAAAATTATTAGACACTAAATCCTCAATACCTGAGTGATTTGAGATTACTTGTTTGAGAACTGGTTGCTTTGACGTTGACCAACCGTCGCACCGTAAAAGGAGGCTATAAAGGCAACGCTCAGGTAATCACCTATCAAACGAAGTCTAATCTCAAGATCGCAAGATTGGGATTGTCCTCCCATAAATTGGGATGAGATGCTTAAAAGTTGTACAAGGCCACTCGGAGAGCTAGAAACTGTGAAATGCATGGCCGTGCTCGGATGAATCATAGGCTATGATTATCTGTTTATTTGATCAGTTGAACTCTGAAACCGAGGAACACCTCTGGACATAATAAGGATGACAACTCTTACCTTATGTTCAAGAGCAAGCATCGAGCGACAAAGGAATTAGGAAATGCACACTTGTCCCTAAGGACAAGTGGGAGACTGAAGGAAATAAGTGCCCTTGGTCCAAGTATGCATATAATATTAAGTCTAATAAATGCGGTTCAGTATTAATTAACAAGTTAATAATTTAGTGAGATCAAGTGAGCTGAATGCCTGACTAAAGGCCGCTTCAGTTCAAGTGGAATTAATTATATTAATCCACAGCTTACTCTTGACTGAACCCGTAGGGTCACACAAATAGTACGTAAACGGATCAAGTATTTAATGGCATTAAATACTCCATCTATGGATATTCGGAATCGACGGATCTTGGTTTCAGTGGGAGCTGAGATCGTCACAGGCAAGAAATGAATACTCCGGAAACGATGATATTGCCGGAAACGGAAATATGGATCGTATCGGAAATATAAATATTATCCAAGTCGTAGATGTTGCCGGAAACGGAAACATGGTACGTATCGGAAAATATTATCAGAAATGGAAATATTCCCGGAATCGGAAATATTGCCGGAAACGGAAATATTGTCAGAATCGGAAATATTATCGGAATCGGAAAATAATTCCGGAAATGGAAATATTAAATATTTGTTCGAAACGGAAATTAATTCCGGAATCGGAAATATTAAATATTGTTCGTATCGGAAATGAATTCCGGAACCGGGAATTTAATCGGAAGCGTATCGTACGAATAAGCATCGGACGAGGCCTGGCGGACGAGGGCCCAACACGAAGCCAGGCCATCGCCCAGCAAGCCAAGCGCGCCACACGAACAGCCAAGGCCACGCCAGGCCCAGCGCAAGGCCAGGCCCAACAAGCCATGGCAGCGCGCGCAGCGCGCGCGGCTGCGAGCAGTGGGCTGCGAGCATTGCTGCAGCTCGCGTGGGCTTGTAGCTCGCGTGGGCCGAGCGGCCGTGTGGGCTGTGCGCGGGCATGGCCTGCACGCTTGCGGGTCATGCTCGTGTAGAGTTTGTTTTCACATACGAAACCTAAAGAGTACAGGATTTGTTTAATGATTAAAATTCCTAATCCTAAAAGATAAATTAATTAAATAAGAATTCTACTAGGATTCTAATTTAATTAATTCGTATCCTAGTAGGATTCAATTATTTATTCCATGGTCTATAAATATGAGTTAATGGCTCATAATTTATATCGAGTATTCAAGTATTCAAAGTGATTTTTGAGAGCAAAAAATCAGTCATATAATTGCCTACAATAGCCGAAAATTCTAAGTACCTTAAGGGCGATTCTAGTTGGTCAAGCTTAAGGCGGATCCGGACGTGCTGTGGACTATCTACGGAGGGACGACATTTGGAGTCCTAAAGACTTGTTCTTGTTCGGTTCGGGCGCAGCTAGGGAAGGCACGCAACAAAGTGTATGCATCTAAACTATGCTAAATGATTATGTGTAAATAATATGTTTTCCTGGCTTTATGGTTTTTCCGCATGATTTATGAATTGTCATATAAATCATAACCTAACACCTTCTTGAGGGGCAAATGTTGTGGGCAAAATTACCATGCCTTCGTGTACCAATGAGGATGCGACACATGGCACGTATTACGCCCCCTAACTCCCTAAGCAGAAACCATACGAAGACTAGACCACAGCATGGGTATCAATCTACGTATCTACAATGTATATGTATTTGTATTTAAGAATTTATAAATGTATGTAATGTACCTATACCTGAAAAGGGGCCTAAGTAGTAGGTATTCCAAGTGGTATGAATAAGCACAATAGGCCCAAAAACCCCACTATTGCCAAAAGGGGCCAGGGAATTGTAAGGAGAAAGGACACATGTCCTCCTCCCATACCCTAGCCAATCATGTAAAGGGAATATTAGGTCATTCCCACAAAAATCTAGTAGTATAAATAGTCCCACTTCCCGTGAAAAAGGGGTCACAATCAATACATTCAAGAGCAATTGCTGCTCTGCCTTCTCTCTACTTTCTCTCTCTATAAAAATACAATCTTGTGAAATCCTTAGAAGTTACCGGAAAACCTCCAAGGTATCTCACCGGAAAAACCCCACAACACTAACCATAAATACAAGATTACAAAATCACAAAAATAATATGGAATAATACTCACATAATCTATCATTCACATATAGGTATAAAACCAAAAAAAAAAAAAAAAGCAAAATATTTTATAAGGGTATTAATGTACTTTCACCATTGATATTAGGGCGATTTTAGCAGAATAGGACGTCGAATAAAAATCCCCTATCAATTTGCGTCTCTTTTAGTATAGTACTCCGTATATAGATGTTTGTTAAAAGTCGACTAAAATATAAGTCAATTGTTTAACCTAAAATATTTGGAGGATCGTTTTTAAGTAGAGTAGGACTACGTAGTCGCGCATCATTTTTCTTCTTTACTACTTCTTTTTTTTTTTTTTGAATAAACCAATTTTATTTTCACGGTTTTTGGTAAATAACTTCAACTATTAATATCTTAAATTATCGATTAGTAAAAATTATAAAAAATGGTAGTATTATGTAAGTATTTAGACAAATCCAACAAATGCTACGGAGTACATGCTATGTTCATCATAATGTATTAATAATCACCAAAAGATAGAAAAAGTAGAGGTATGTACGTGTGAATATAATAGCTAGTGTAAAATAGTTGCATTTAAAATTTTTAGGAATTAGGTAGTAAAGTAGTAGATAGGTTAGATTACACAAGTTTTGTTCATGTTTAAAGAAGTTACGTACATAACTTTTTTAAAGTAGTAAAATATTACTATCAATGGGGACTTATCGAATTTAGTTGCTAAATATACTACGTATAAAATAGTATAGTACAATCAATGACGGGTATACTTATCACATTTAGTTGTTAAGATATTATAGAGTACTATTGTAATTTTTTTATTACACTCTCAGTCATACTTGATTGATTTTCTAATTTATTTGTATTCGAGTTATGTAAGTACGAAATACAAATAAGTTTTAAATTTTTTATACGAAGTATAAAAATCTTACTACGTACTCCGTATACTGGATTAATTTTTATAAAAAGATATTCTTATATTGGTTATATTTGTTACCAAATATTTAAAAGGTATGGAGTATATAATTTAAAAAATATTCCTTATGTATAGAATGAAATATTTGTTTTTATTTTGGGGAAAAGAGAGTCAAATATTTTTTGAGGTAAAAGTTAACAAAATAATTATAGAATCAAGTATTTTATTTTTTTATAATTTTTTTAATATTTATAAGAGAGGTCAATCAATGAGTGACATTTGTCATCACCACATTGATTTCCTCTCTTTTAGTATAATATATATATACCACATTGATTTCCTCTCTTTTAGTATAATATATATATATATATATATATATATATATATATATATATATATATATATATATATATATATATATAGATTTAAAATTTATATTTTGAAAGCATGTTTTGAGAAAAATTTAATATTATTTCACATAACTATATTTGTCAATGAGAGAAATGAAGAAAAAAACCAGAAAAGATAATATTAAGAATGTGAAAATCACGTAGTTGAGTTTTCTCAAATCCGACCGATTTTGTTACTTACTCGTTTTTGTTGTGATTTAAATTTGTAGGTACTAAATGCACTACAAAAAGAACTAAATGCAGGATAACTTAATAAAAACTGACCTGTAGGGATGGGCATGGGCCGGATCTGAGCCGGGTCTGGTGAGACCCAGACCCGGACCCATATTTTTTAGGCAGACGCAGACCCGCCCCAGATCCATTGGGTCTGAAAAATTCATACCCATACCCAGATCCAATGGGTCTAATGGGTCAAAAATGGGTCTAGTGTTATTTATTTATTTTTGACATTTTTGTCTTAGAAAATTTTTCCGCGCCATTACTTTAACCGATTTACCATCACATATTCACATTCGATACATAAAATATCACAATTCGCAAATTAGTGCCAAAATACTAATGCATGCATGTATCCAATTAGACTATTTCTAATTTCTAATAATTGACCGGGTTCATGGGCCGGATCTGGATCGGGTCTGGATTTGAGAATATTGAACCTAGACCCAGATCCGTTTTTAAACATATAGATCCAGTCCGCCCCAGATCCGTTGGGTCTCAAATAATTAGACCCAGACCCTTAAATATGGACCGGGTCTAACCGAGTCTGGATCAGATCTTGGACCCATACCCATCCCTACTGACCTGCACTTGAGTGATAAAGTGATCCGGAACAGCACAAGCTGATCATAAATTCGAGACCCGAGAGAACCCGACCCGGACCCAACCGATGTTCTGTTTTGACAGAACTCCCCCTCCCCATCTGATTCACTCTCACGTCGCGACCTTACTTCATTGCTAACATCACCGTTTAACCAAGATCTGCGCTTTCTCTCCCCACGCGTCAACGACGGTGATTACGGCGGTGCGCCGCTTGTGATGGTGGTCACATAGAGTATATACAGTCTCTCCGTTGAATCATACTAATTTCATAGTTTCTTCAATGGCGAAGGAAACCTTGTCGGAAATTCTCTATGAAACACATCATCACGCTTCTGGTCCTTGTTTCCCCAATTACCCCCCTCAACAGGTCTGCAACTACCATCATACATTCCATAATTCGTTGGATTTTGTTAATTGATTTTTGTGGCAGTTGTTTGAGTATGATTTTTGATTGTTAACTGTGATTATTTTTTTGTTAATTTCAGGTAATTGAAACAGCTAATCTAGGAGTATTATCCTTGCTTTCAACTCGAGGTATGTTAAAACATATTTTTTCTGTAGCAATTATTTTGCACGTGTGATGAGCGAAGCGAATTTATGATATCGCAAGCGAAATTAATCACTACGCTTTAATTATTTTGTGATAATTAATTAAATTTGTTTTAGAGTGTTGATAGGACTAGACTATGAAAGCATAATTGTATTGAGGTGCTCTTGAATTTGGAAAAATTTGTGGTGTATTGAGTGTAGTCTTTGACTCTTTGTTGAATCGAAATGAGCCGGAAACTGAAATTTGGAAATATCTATGTGCAAATGGAGGTATGATGGTTTCCCTAGGTGCCTGGTCAATTGACTGTTATAGTTGCATGATTTGGTTGATCATGTGAAAGATTATTCAGGAGCTTTATTTTTTATGTTTAAGATTTTTTTTAAATCTTTGATTGGGTATTTGGGTGTGGGAATTGATAATTTTTTCATGTTTGTTTATTTTCGGAATTTTCTTTATCTTTGTTCTCAACCATCCTACGGGCTACGGCATGGTTTCCTTGTCCTCCTTTTATACATCTTAACAACAAAGAACTACAAGGTAGATTAGTAGTACAAGGAGATTTCTTATGAGCTCTCTTCTTTGCGCTTCTTTTAGGTCTGACTCAAATTAAAGAGAAATGGACTGCATATAGACAACCGAAGAAATTAAAGAGGTTGGTGGCATTGTTTGTGTCTCCGAAAGGTGAACGAGTGGCGGTTGCTGTTGGAAATCATATAACCATTTTACGGAAGGATGAGGACTATCAGCAACCATATGGGACTTTTGCTAGTAAGATTTACTATCTAATTAGTAGTTCAGAAGTTGATGAAATGATGTTAGAGCTGTGGAATCTTAATGTTTTGATCAGGCATTTTGTTTGCTAGTTATTAGACGTTTATTTATTTATTTCAAAGTTTCTTTGTTACAACATATTCTGAAGTTTTCCGCCACATCAATATCAAGATTATCCGAATGCCTCTGTAAAAACTCTCGCTTTGGCAGATAAGGGGGATTGGATTGTAAATATGCAACCTTACTCATGTAATAGCTGAGAGGGTGTTTCCAATTAACCATCATCTGATACACAAACCATATGTCATTTCAAAAGTTAACAAAGGCGGAGCTTAATGAACTTGATATAATTCATTATAATCCATAAGTCGAAAAATAGATATATAAACTATGTGTTGAATCTCTCTTTGGAGGAATATTCTCCTTTACCAATGTGCTCTAAGCCTCCAACTCAGATTCAAGTTTGCAGATCCAACGGTTTATCACGTAAAAACGTTTTTTTTAATGGAATTCTCATGAAAGTTCTTAACTTGACGTATAGAACCCAAAATACCCAGTACAAGGGTTTATTTGAAGTTACGTTTAAAACTGAAGGGAGTAGTAGGTAGCATATTATGTTAGTAGACTTGATTCGTAGATAGTAGATTTTGTTGAAGTAATTGACAAATTAACAGTTCTTGTTTTACTTTTCGAGTGTACATCCCACGTAAGATCATGTGCATTCAAATGCATTTTATTTTACGTAGTATCATCATTCATATGGTAAAATATTATTATCCCAAAGGCTAACTAGGCCTTTCAAATTTAAATTACATCGTCTCTTTATATCTACTCCTCTTATCAGTACTCCCTAAGATTGCACCGATTTTCTTTTACGGTTCCCATTGAGTTTGCCCCATGCCAAATTTCAACCAAGTTAATAAGTGATTTCCCTATGGGCAATCTTAGTGGGACGGAGGGAATATACTAGAAGAGAGTAGATTCACCCTAATTGTGAAAATGTTTGAAGTCTTTAGTAGACTGACTAGTCAAATATTTTACTTGAGGTTGAATCTACTCCTTTTGCCCCAATCTACTATCACCCCCTTTAACATCATAATGTTTAATACAATTACTAAAACATTGGTAGATTCCTTATCTCAGTATTAAAATCACCAAGTATCTTACACTTTGTGAAGAAGTGAAAGTTGGATAGAAAACCAAAGAGCAAAAGGCCTGCTGGTGGCTACAGATATTGATAGCTTTGATACTGCAACTTTTACAGGAAAGTTAATGTGTTACGTTTGTATAGGTAATAATACTGGTGCGTTTACTCTTGGAGTATGGTCAGAATCTCATGACGTGCTCGGAATTGTTGATGACGTGGACACATTTTATTTCATCAAATCAAATGGTGAAGAATTATTAAGAATTGAGCGCAGGCATCTTAAAACGACATTGCCAATTGTGGGCCTTTTTGTGCCTGATGTTACAGAGACAAGGGGGTCTCTCCTGTAAGTTTTCATTCAGTGTTATGGTAATGACTCAATCAAAAGGGGGTTTACCGAGCGTAGAGATGTTTCAATTTCTTTCCTGTGTTTTGGGTTCATTGTGTGGAAAAAACTTGATTTTTGTCTGTTTTCATGTCAAATTGTGATGGCCACTGCATTGTATATTTGGCTTAATTACTTTAGTTTTGCAGGTGTAACTTCAATTTTCTTACTTCAGATGGAACTCTTCATTGCATTGAGACCAGCCAGGATCTCAGTGCTTCTCTCTCCTCAATACGGACATGGAGTGACATAAAGAGACAGTTTTCACTAAATTTCTTCGGTTTAGACCACAATCTAGAGCATTCGTTGCTTGTTCTAGTTGGTGGCCCTACCAATATATCTCTGACTACAAGCAGCCCTACTGGTATTCTAGTTTGTAATTCGTATCTTTTACCACATTTAATTGGCGTTTGTCTCTTAAAAATTATACACAAGTGATGAGCTTTTAGAAATTTTCTAAAAGAGTTTTTAAGTTCGGGTCTTACCTAGTCTTTTATAGTTGTTGTTTCACCTACAGGATGTACTCTCTCTGTATGGCGCTGGAGTCCAAAATCAGATTTGCTACATGTCAGTTCTCTGCAGTTCGAAGGCGTTTATAGCAGACCAAAAGGCTTTAGAGGCCTGATTGTATCTCCAAAGGTGTTGATATCACCTCATGGAAAATTCATTGGTACCCTGGATTTGAGAGCACGCCTGAGCATATTTAAGCTCAATGTTGATAGCTCATCTCTTTCTCTTTTTGCTTGTGGAGAGACAAACAACAATTTTCTAGAAGACATTGTTGATTTTACTTGGTGGTCTGATCATGTGTGCACTGTAGCCAAGAAGGGAGGTGCTACGACCATGTTTGATGTCATTAGTGGTAAAAAGCTTCTAGACAATGATCCTATGTTTTCTGTGCCTGTTTTAGAGAGAACTACTTTTTTCTCAGGAAAAGTATTTGTTTTAGATATTCCGTTGCTTAGAGAGAGACAAAATTATGCTGATCAGTTAGACATAAGTTATATTCATGACATAGAGCAGTATACCGAAGGGAGCCTTAATCAAGTTGAGACATCAAGACTTTCATGGAGGTTGTTGTCATTTTCTGAGAAATCAGTTCCTGAAATGTATGATGTCCTTATTAACAGTCATAGATATCAGTCTGCTTTAGACTTTGCTGATCGTTACAAATTGGACAAGGACCAAGTATTTAAGTTTCAGTGGCTGCACTCGGCTCAAGGAAGCGACGAGGTGCATATGTTTCTATATAATGTCAAAGATGAAGCTTTTGTGCTTCGTGAATGTGTTGAGAAAGTTGGGCATACTGAGGATGCAGTGAGAGATTTACTTGCATATGGACTTAACCTGACTAATCGCTACAAGTTTTCTGCACCTGAATATGACATATGTGAACATGTATGGGATTTTCGTCTGGCAAGACTTCAATTGTTGCAATTCAGGGATAGGTTGGAGACATTTCTTGGAGTAAACATGGGCAGGTATTATTTACTTTGTAAACATTGTTTTGACAAGAGTCTGACAACACACACACTTCATTGAAATTTAATTTTGCAATTTTCAGTGGCAACTGTAGAGTATATGGTTATAAACTGCGAGCAATGAAGGGTCTGCTTAGCAGAGCTTTAGGTCTTTACCTGATGAAATGACGATCTTGAATTCCAATTGAAAGTTTTCTGTTGGGAATTGAAGAAATATAAAGGAAAGGAAAGAGATATTCCGTAACAAATTAAGAAGAGAAACAATCAGTTAAATTTGTTTCCTATGTATCTTAAAAAAGTTAAATAAAAAAATGTCTCCTGTGTAACTCTGGTGCAAACCTTGAAGTTTTTGTGTTAAATATGGCCCCTTCTTTGGCCACATTGATTGCTCCCTTTTTTCAAAGTATTAGACACTTATGAGTTTTAACTTAAGGTGGTGTTTGACCATGAAATTTTCTGACAATCTAGGAAAATTTGCCAGAACTACCTTAAAAGACACGTTTTTGTGAAAAACTACCTTTAAAGAAAAAAGAAAGAAAGGTTGTAAAAAACTACCTTTTAAAGCAAAATGTTGTAAGAGGCTACCTTTGGCCGGATAACGGCTGTTGACCCCTTTATTGGAGTTGAGTTTTTTGCTTTTTTGCCCTTTCCCCTTCCTTTTCCCTCTATTTTGACCCAAAATTTTTGCTTTAGAAGGTAGTTTCTTGCAGCATTTGTTTATAAGAACTTGTTTATACAAGGTAGTTTTGACAAATTTTCCAACAATATATGTCCATATAATTTTATGAACTACGTGTTTGTAAAAATTATGAAAAGAAGGTCTTATAAAAAGATTACATAATATTAAACAAATTTAAATGTCGAAGTTGATAAAAAATTTGAATATGTGATATTACTTTGAATCAAAGGCAGTACTACTGTACTAACTCTGAGAAAATTTAACCGAAGTATCTTTCATGAGTAAATTTACAGTGGAAACTTGTTTAGAGATGAATGGTGATATTAACTTCTATGTCTTTTCTATTTGTGCAAATTATAATTGTTTTCTGCTTTTTAGTTTACTGAAGTGCTACCATCAAGTTAGGATACCATATAGCTTGGTATTTCGTTGCTTAAAGGTACCACTGACCCGTTGCTTAATGACATAGTGTTGCACAGGTTTTCTTTGCAGGAATACAGCAAATTCCGCAAAATGCTGATTGATGAGGCAGCTGTGAAGCTTGCTGAGAATGGAAAAATTGGAGCTTTGAACCTTCTGTTCAAACGACATCCTTTCTCATGCTCGCCTTTTATTCTGAAAATTTTGGGTGCTATACCTGAAACAATCCAAGTCCAGACTTTCAGTCAACTCCTTCCTGGAAGGTCTCCTCCTTCAGTTACTGCTCTTCGAGAGAAAGATTGGGTTGAATGTGAAGATATGCTGGAATACATCAGACGGTTACCTGAAAATGATGAAAGATCTGTGCTTGTCAGAACTGAACCTATTATCAAGCAGCTGTTTGGGATTTCGTGGCCATTGACTAATGAGATATTGATTTGGTACAAGGAAAGGGCCCAAGAAATCGATAACTTAAGTGGACAGTTAGATAACAGTATCTGCTTAGTTGACTACGGTTGTCGTAGGGGCATGTATGAGTTACAGCAGTTTCTTGACGATATTAGGTACTTGCAACAGCTTGTTTATTCTGAAGGAAATGATGATGAGATGCATTGTCCTATCAGTCTTATTGAATGGGAGCATATGTCTGACTATGAGAAGTTCAAGACCATACTTAAGGGTGTGAAAGAAGAAAATATTGTTGAAAGGTTACGTTTTCGTGCAATCCCATTCATGAAGAATAAGCTTGACTTGGGAGGAGAAGATCAGAGGGGTTCATTTTTGGTTCGGTGGTTGAAGGAGAATGCTGCGCAGAAAATTGAATTTTGCTCTGTGGCCATTGAAGAATGGTCTCGGGATGTACAAAGTGGATTTTTTGTGGATGAAATGGAAGCAGCGGAGTGTGCTTTGCAGTGCATATACTTGTGCAATGCTATGGATAAGTGGAATACTATGGCATCTATTCTATCGAAGTTTCCAAATGCAAGAGGTGAGGCTTATCCTACTGCAACCTGCCTCCATATGAGAAATAAAGGCTACTAGTTTCTGGATAGATAATGATGCACATTATTCATGAATTTGGAACTATCAATTATGATTTCTATAGTTTATGAAAAATGAATCCCCAATGGAGTAGATTTTGGGATTTTTTTGTTTGTGATTTGTTTATTGTGTCTGAAATTTGCGTCTCAACAAGCATGCCATTTTCTTTTGTCATCAGTGCCACATTTCTTTTTACTTAACATAGGAATGTATCAGCTGTCTATGATATTTGTTATATATACAAATTAAAAAACTAACATCTTCACTTTTGATAAAAGAAATCTGGAGTGCCAATAAATGATTTTGTTGCTGAGATTATGCGACGTATATGGACATGCAGGTAGTGACATTCGTTCCGAGGGCATAGAGAAAAGACTCAAATCAGTAGAGGGCCATATTGAAGCAGGCCGACTCCTGGCTCTTTATCAGGTTTGTATTTTATCATCTCATGCTCAATGATTTTTCTAAATTGTTTGAAGCTTAACTCTAAGCGTAGAAGAAATTCCATAGCTATTTTCTCATGCTTTATGATTCTGATGGATATTTGAATGCCAATTTGGATTCAGAAGAGAGTGCAAGAATAAATGGTAGATTGTTTTGAGCTTTTCCCATCGGTTCTAAATCTCTGTCTTTGAGTATTTTTACCGGTCTACAACTAGATACATGTGATATATCTTAATGGCAATTTTTCTTTTTTGCATTTCTGCTATTTGCTGGTTTGATTGTATGGTTTTAAGTTAAGATTTCTTACTGCACAACAGCCAGTATGAATACCATCAGCTGGTGAAATTTCATATAAAGGAGAGTAAGCTGAATTTTAGCCACTCACAAAGTGATTAATTCTAATAAAAAAACAAAGTGATTAATTTTCTTTCCAAAGATTCTATATTTTCTGTGTTTTGAGCATTTCAAATAGGTTATTGTTTACATTTTACATGTGTTTGAATTTTGAAATGGAGTAGAAGGAAAAGGATGGAAAGTATCATGGGAAGCGAAGCCAGTGAAGTACTCTCGCAAGTTGATTCATTTTCGACTCCCTTGTATTTTGTACTACAGGTTCCAAAGCCAGTGAGTTTTTTTCACGAGGCTCAGAATGATGATAAGGCTGTAAAACAAATTCTCCGTCTTATCCTCTCGAAATTCGCAAGACGTCAACCTGCTCGATCGGACAACGATTGGGCTAGTATGTGGCGTGACTTGCAGTGTTTGCAGGAAAAAGCCTTTCCATTTATAGATTTGGAGTATATGTTGATGGAATTTTGCAGAGGACTGCTCAAAGCTGGGAGATTCTCTCTTGCAAGGAACTATTTAAGGGGTACAGGAACAATCAGTTTGCCAACTGACAAGGCAGAAAGCCTTGTGATCCAAACAGCAAGGGAATATTTTTTCTCAGCATCAAGTCTATCTTCCCCCGAGGCAAGTTTCGTGCTTTTGAATATATCTTGTTCTTGGTTTTTTTATTAGCTTTCTCGTCATACTTCTGCTTGTTTCCAAATGAGTGCCATGAGGCGTCATACTTTTGAGAAGCAACTCCCGTTCCCCACTTAAAGGAAAATGAGAAGAAAACAATGGCTTTGTTTTTCCTCGTACCTTTTGTCCCAGCATTTTGGTTGATCAGATACATAGCAGTACATCAACCCACACTACCTCAAAAGAACATTAATCTGAAAGGAAGCAGCTACGTTTAGGAAGGGCTTCACTTGGGGGCCCTAGATTTACAAACCACGACCTATTCAAGTTAACCAGAACCCCTCCTTGCCTTTCCGAATTTTCTTTCTTGGTAATCACACATTGAACTCTCTCTAAAGTCGGCATTAAAACATAGTAACAAGTACACCAGGAAACAATATTTATGCTTCCAAAAAGTAAGGTTCCGTTGCTCCCTGTCTGTGGTACACCAGAAGATCAAGAACAGCCATATGCTGAATATGTTCGTCCTTTGTCTTCTGTAAGCTTCTTCCACTTTCTTTAAATTGATTGGTCCCTTCTCTTGACCTGCACCACCTGTAAACAAGAGTAGCACATTTCCGGCTCTAATTGAAGGTAAGATGAATTATTACACATAGAAGGCATGCAGTATTGCAGCACCATCCATAGTGTTGTCTGATACTCCCTCCGTCCCATAATTATCGTCCTGTTTGACCAAAAACACGGATTTTAAGAAAAGTGGAATATAGTACATGAAAAAGTGGAGTAAAGTACAAATAATGATTGAGTTGTGTGGAAAAGTGGAATAAAGTACATGTGAAAGAGAATATAGTACATAGGAAAGTGAAATATAGTACATGGGTGGGGTTTTCAATTCATTTTTAATTAATATAGTACATGAGAAAGTGGGGACCTTAGTAGCTAAAATTAGAAACAGGACTATAATTTTGGGACGCCCGATTTAGAAAACAGGACAATAATTTTGGGACGGAGGGAGTATGTTTTAACTGCTAACATATGATGTTGTGTTTAGGGATATACAGCATATGCCACTCCCAGGAAACCATTGGACCTTGCTTTAGTGGACCCAGGACATTTCAGGACCTTGCTAACATATGATGTTGTGTTTAGGGATATACAGCATATGCCACTCCCAGGAAACCATTGGACCTTGCTTTAGTGGACCCAGGACATTTCAGTCTGTTCTTATCTTTAAAGCACTGGAGATAATGTATTGTGTTTTTGGGATGGTGCAGCCAGTCAACCAGTCTAACTTAACAGGACATACCTTCTCCAGTCTGGTCTGTGATCTGTCTAAATTAGGTTGCTGTTCCACCAACTAATCATGGTTTGACAGGCATCAGCTTTCGTGGGCACTTGAATGCCCACAGAGCAATTCCAGTGAATACAACTTCTGACCCCCCACCTCCCCAACAAATGGGACCTACAGGAGGCTCTTTGTCTTTACTATTGTACACTTTTAGTTGCTATATGTTCTTGTGCACTCATCATCTTTTAGTCTAACTAATATTTACCAAGAAATGGTTGAGTGATTGTGTGATGCAAAGCTTAACTTTGATAACATTCCTCCAGTCCTGTGTTTTTATTAACATTTCACCTTATTAATATAAACAAATTGCTAACTTTAAAATCCATTCATCATAATATCATATTACCTCAATTTGATTCAGATCTGGAAGGCCAGG
Organism: Spinacia oleracea; assembly: GCF_020520425.1. Taxonomy (NCBI): domain Eukaryota; kingdom Viridiplantae; phylum Streptophyta; class Magnoliopsida; order Caryophyllales; family Amaranthaceae; genus Spinacia; species Spinacia oleracea. Next base: position 145,587,406 of record NC_079490.1, on the reverse strand, counting down.
GACTGTCTTGATCTCTTTCCTACCAGCCCAACTGTTAGATTGGAGGCCGATGTCATTGAGGCATTAACAGTCAAACTACCCAACCTTGGTGTTAATGTTTTACCCATGCAGTATAAGCAAATAAAGGATCCTATGGAAATTGTCAAGATGGCTATTACTAGCCAGGCTGGAGCGTATATAAATGTTGATGAAATAATTGAAGTTGCCAAGCTTCTTGGGTTAGGTTCTCAGGAAAATATATTAGCTGTTCAAGAAGCTATAGCACGTGAAGCTGCTGTTGCTGGTGATCTGCAGTTGGCTTTTGATCTATGCCTTATTTTGGCTAGAAAAGGCCATGGTTTTATTTGGGATCTTTGCGCAGCGATAGCTAGGGGTCCTGCAATTGAGAACATAGATTTAGGCTCTCGTAAACAGCTTCTAGGCTTTGCTTTGTGCCATTGTGATGATGAATCCATTGGTGACCTGCTAAATGCCTGGAAAGATCTTGACATGCAAGCTCAATTTGAATCACTAATGATGCAAACAGGTACACCTGACTTTGTTGTCAAAGGTTCCTCTATTATTTCGGCTCCTGGTGTCACTGCTCAATCTGGAATTGTTGGTGACTTTTCCGAGGATGAAGACACTTATTTGAGTAAAATTAAGGTGATAATTTATCAGGTTGCGAAACCTCTTCCTGTGGCAGATGGGACTAGTTGGGATGACGTCTTAAGGGAGAACCGGAAAGTTCTATCTTTTGCTAATTTGCAGCTTCCATGGTTGGTTCAATTAAGCTGTGAATCAGAACCGGTAAAAAATTACTATCCCATTTCGGTGCCTGGAAAGCAATATGTTTCAGTAAGAACCCAAGCTGTAATAACTATTTTGTCCTGGTTAGCTAGGAATGGATTTGCTCCTAGGGATGATCTGATTTCCTCTATGGCTAAATTCATTATGGAACCACCAGTTACGGAGGAGGATGATGTCGTGGGTTGCTCGTTCCTTCTAAACCTCACTGATGCTTTTCATGGTGTAGAAGTTATTGAACAGCAGTTAAAAACAAGGGAGGACTACCAGGAGATTTGTAGCATTATGAATGTGGGGATGGTATATAGCTTGTTGCACAACTCTGGAGCGACGTGCAAAGATCCATTTCAGAGGAGAGAGCTGTTATGGAGAAAGTTCCAGGAGAAGATTAGTTCAGGTAACTAACACTTTTTAGTTTATATTTAATTGCATGGAGACTGGTTCGATACAATTGTACTTTTTAGGTTTGTAATAATCTAAGTGATATTTTGTCTATTTTTAGAAGAACTGGATAAAGTCGAAAAAGTACAGGCCACATTTTGGAGAGGCTGGAAACTGAAACTGGAAGAGCAAAAGCGGATGGCAGATCGTACACGGGTGTTGGAGGAACTAATCCCTGGTGTAGAAACTGCACGCTTTTTATCAGGGGATTTGCAGTACATGAACAATGCTATCATGTCCTTTATTGACTCGGTGAAATTGCAAAAGAAACCTATCTTGAGAGAGGTGTTGAAATTAGCAGACACCTATAGCTTGAATCGCACAGAGGTAAAAGCTGACGTATCTCTCCGCGTGACTCATTTCTTCAGTTGTTGTTTCTTCAGTTGTTGACACCCGGGCACACAGATGTTCATGCATCTCTAATGTTCTGCCTAAGATGTCATTAATAGTGTTATCTGTTCTTCTCCAGGTCTTGTTAAAGTTTCTTGCTTGTGCCTTAGTTTCGGAGGTTTGGAGCAATGAGGAAATCGATGCTGAAATATCAGATTTTAAGGGAGAGATCCTGGATTCTGCTACAAAAACTATTGATGTCATAACTTCTATCGTGTATCCTGTGATTGACGGGTGCAACAAGGCTCGTCTTGCTTATCTTTTTGCGCAACTTTCAGACTGTTACCTGCATTTGGTGGAAACAAAAGGTTTGCACCCCTCAGAAATCCAAGATTTGGGAGATTCATCTGTAACATTGGGGCATTTTTACCAGGTCCATGAACAGGAATGCTATAATGTCTCCTTCATAACAGACCTGAACTTCAAAAACATTGTAGACATTAATTTAGGCAGACTGAACTCTGCTCATTTCAATGATGAAGTTCTCCGTCATGTCAATGAATTTACCGTGGAAGCATTGGCAAAAATGGTGCAAACGCTTCATAGTACCGTTGCTAGTGTAAACCCTAAGGATATTGTATCATGGCGAGATGTGTATAAACATCATGTTGTAACTTTGTTAGAGAGTTTGGAGTACAGAGCTAAAAAGATTCATCTTGAAAATCCCGATAGCCTGCAGAGCTTGCTAAATGACTTTGAGCAGACCTATGATGCGTGCAGAAAGCACATTAGAATCTTGGAACACCAGTCTGCTTTGGTCATCATGAAGCAGTACTGCAGTGGAGTTGTCCCTTTGCATTTTGTCAGAGAGAGTGTGCACACTGATGTATCTTTGAAGGATTGCCTTATTGTGCTTCTGAACTTCTGGATGAAATTGAATGCTGATATGGTGGAAATGGCTGAAAGTTCAGATGAGAAGTTAACTGCAGTTTCTTTAATGATATGCCTCAAAGTTTTCATGAGATTAGTGGTGGAGGGAAAAGTTACACCAAGTCAGGGATGGGGAACTGTATATTTCTTTGTCAATTGCAGCCTGTCAACTAGTCCTGCGGGATATTTTTCTTTCTGTAGAGCCATGATTTTATCTGGCTGTGAGTTTGGCTCTGTGGAGGCTGTATTTTCTGAAGCTCTTTCGGAATGCTGCTCAATTGACCAGGGTATGAGCTCCGATACCAAGGGTGGGAATAGTTATTACCTTCACGTGTGTAACTTATACCTTAACATACTAGAAAGTATTTTGTCAAACTTAGTTCACGACGATAGTCAACGACATAGTTTGCACAACTTGCTATCTTCTGTAAGTAGATTGGAAGGTGACCTGGAAGTTCTGAATGGGGTTCGCACTGCAGTTTGGGAAAGGATAGCCAAGTTCTCTGATAATTTGCAACTGCCAAGTCATATTCGAGTATATGTCTTGGAGGTATTGCAATTCATTTTGGGTAGAAAAGGTAAGGTATCAAGAGAGCAGGAAGGCAGTATCCTTCCTTGGGAAGAATGGAATGAATGGAGTTCCTCAAGTAAGAATACTGAACTTACAGAAGAGCAGGCACTTCCGAACCAATCAGAAGGACCTAACAGGTTTAAGAATTCCCTGGTTGCCTTGAAAACAACTGAGCTTGCAGGATCAATTTCTTCACATATGGAAATAAGCGCTGATGATCTCTTGACAGTCGATTCTGCAGTTTCTTGCTTTGAAAATTTGTGTGAAACTGTGGATACACATGCACATTTTGAGGCTCTTTTAGCCATTTTGGGGGAGTGGGAAACCCTCTTTCTGGTGGAGAAAACAAAAGAAGCTTCTGCAGAAGTGTCAGGAGTAACTGATGCAGACAATAACTGGAATGATTGGGGTGATGAGGGCTGGGAAAGGGAAAGCTTTCTTGACGAAGAACCCATTCAGGAAGAAAAAACTGAATCCTCTGTCTCTATACATCCTTTGCACGCATGTTGGATGGAAATTCTAAGGAAACTCATTATGCTGTCCCGATTTGATGAGGTGGTGAAATTAATTGATCAATCTTTGGAAAGACCTGAAATGGTCTTGATCAATGAAGATGATGCGAGCAATCTGAGTAATATGTTAATTGATTCTGATTGCTTCATGGCCCTAAAAACAGTGTTATTGCTTCCATATGGAACAATACATTTGCGCTGCTTAGATGCAATTGAAAACAAGCTTAAACTGGAAGGTATCCCAGAGAACAGTGATAAGAACTTGTTAATTCTTGTTTTATCTTCTGGGATTATTTCCACTATAATCTCTAAACCAGCACATGGGGCTACATTCTCTTACATATGTTACTTGGTGGGTGAATTTTCACGTCAATCTCAGAACACCCTTGTATCAAAGTCAAATCAGAATCTGATGATAGATGATGAGATTGAAGGGTTCTGCCTTACTTTTGTACAAATTCTGTTTCCTTGTTTTGTGTCAGAATTGGTGAAGGCAAATCAGCAAGTTCTAGCTGGATTTCTTGTTACTAAATTTATGCACACAAATCCTTCTCTTTGCCTGATTAATGTAGCCGAGGCTGGCCTCAGCAAGTATTTGCGAAGCCATATCCAGCTACTAGAATGTCGTGAATCTGCTGCTGAATCAAGAATTGCTGCTGAATCAAGAAAGCCAGAGATTCTAGGACATACACTTTCCAACTTGGAAGTAAAGCTGAAAGACTTGATCCCATCTGCATTGTTATTGCTTCCAAATAGTTAGCTATTGTTATAGTAACCCATTGGTGTTTACTGTTTAGGTATACATTGTTGAGTCAGAGATTTATGTTTTCGGCTAGAGAATTTTTGTATTTTTATAAGAATTTTGTTTTAGCAGTAAATATGTAGGGAGCTTGTACATGTCTTTTGCTCTGTTGAATTGTACATCTGGTAAGCTGGTTGCTGAAACTTAGTCTGAAACTTGATGCATAATTAATTCCGTAACGAATGTAGATTTCTTAGTTCTTTCTTTTTAAGCTGTAAATGTGTCTGCTGGTGAAACTTTTATAGGTCTTTTTATCCACTGTAGGGAATAGAGTAAATGTGCTTCAGACGATCAAATAAATAATAAATAATAATGTCATTTTTCCAACTTTTAACTCTTAATCCTCTTTTTATGTGCAATTCCTCTTTAAAAGAAATTAAAGAACATATTATTCCACAATAACATCCCATAACTCCCTGTAATTTACATTCTAGTAATAAATAATTATAATAATAATAACAATAATAATATAACAATAGTAATAGTAATAGTAATAATTATTAAAGATGCACATTATAATATAATTAATAATAATATTTAACATTATAGTAATAAAAATAATAATAAAATAACATCATTAAAGACGAAAATGCACACAATGTCGTTCTTTTGAACTGAACTGAATGAAACTGAATGGAGCTGGACTGAACCGAACGGAGTGAAATTTAAATTAAAACCAAAGGAACATGACCTAAAATTTGATTTAAAGTGCTTGAAAGTTACCAGATTATAATGTAAAAGTTACCTATTTGTTTAGTGATATTTTTTCAAAATCTATAATAATGCATAAAGTTAACCCTTTAATCCTTTAAAACTTTTATCCTCAATTATTTTTAATAATATAAAAGTTAATCAAAACAAGATAAAGTTATCAAAATCTGGATAAAAGTTATTTGGATATAAAATAAATTTATTTGCAAAAATTCTTATTTACAAGTGGTGTACAATAAATGTTGTACACCAAAGTTTAACTTAAAATACTTAAAAGTTACTCTCTCCGTCTCTTTTTGTTTTTTACGTTTGGTATTTTGCACGCGTTTTAACGACTAATTAATGTGCATTGAGATTCTTCTAAGTTTTTCATGTAAACGAGGAAAATTACGTTTATTTATAATGCTTTCACTCTTATCAAAATTCTGATAGAGGGGAAATGAGAAAAAGTTAATATCTTTATGGAAAAGTGTGAGAGATTAAATGACTAAATTGATTTAATTGGTTAATATAATAATTGGGTAAATTTTTTGATAGAATATTAAATCATTTATGTGATAATATAAAAGGAAATGTAAAGAACATTTTGAAACACCAAAAAAGGAAAACGTAAAAAACAAAAAGAGACCGAGGGAGTACCTTTATATATATAAATACAAACTTTTGTATAAGGCGGTCTTTTCGTAAGACCGCCTTAATGGCACTTAGTCTGCCACGTAATTTGCTGACGTAAGCATACATTTAGCTTTTTTAATGAAAATATATATGCGTATTTATCATTTCATCTCATTTCATTTTCACCCTAATTCATTTCTCACTCCTCAGAAACTCTGCCTTTCTCTCTCTTCTCGAATCCTTGCCTGCCCAAATCGCCGTCGGAGATGGCTAAGAAGCCGACGGAACAGATAATGGTGGTGGCTTGTTGAGGTAATTCCTCATCTCTCTCCTTCATCTGGATTTCTCTTTTCTATCTCCTCTGAAATTCTTCAATTTTTTCGATTTTGATTTTCGGAACCCTAATTGTTGATGATTTGTAACAGAAGAAGCGACGACAGTGGTGGTGGTGGTGGAGGAGGAGAACAGCGAAGTCGATTGTGGTGTTTAGCAGCGGGATCCTGGTGGCCGGCGGGATGGGGAAGTGAAAACCAGATCGGCGAAGGAAAGAGATGAAGGAGAATCCGGCGTCGCTGCCGTCGCCAACGAAGGTTGTCGAAAATCTAATCTCCTTCACGCAACCTATAAATTTCCGGCTTCTCTCTCGCTCGAACTAAATCTTCAAGGTATGTAATTCGTTTTTTTTTTATTGTTGTCGATTTTGATGGTTGAAGCTATGTTTACGCTAGAGTTTTTGGATTTTGATTTTTGATGTAATTAGGTCAACTCTTGCGATTTTGTTTTTGATTCGATTAGGTTTTTGTTTCGTTTCGATTGAATTGATTAGGTTTTTGTGCAATCCTTTAGGTTTTTGGTGTCGATTAGATTGGATTGATTAGGTTTACTTTTTTCAGTTTATGTGGATGTAATTGATTTGTTCTTGTTTCCGGCAGGAGGAGGAGGCTTTGCGGTGGTGGCGGTCTGGCTGATGGTTGTGCAGTGTTGGTGCTGCAGTGTGATGCCGATTATTGTGATAGAATCGCTGCAAACTGAGGATTCGTAGCTGGAAGTACTGGTGTTTTAGTTTTAGTTAAGAATTGTAATGTTTTAGTTACACATTTTTTGTATTTAGTTAAGAATAATTATGTTTTAGTTTTAGTTATAATTTTGAAATAATGGTCTTCTCAGTGGAATTGCTGGATTGATTTTCTATGTTTTAGTTATGAATTTTTAAGTTTTAGTCACGATTTTTTTTGTTTTAGTTAATTTTTTTTGAGTTTTAGTTACGTATTTTTGAGTTTCCATTCAGGGCTTTAGTTATGATTTTTCGAGTTTTAGTTATGATTTTACCTGTTTAAGTTACGATTTTCTTGGTTTTAGTTAATATTTTTTGAGTTTTAGTTATGTATTTTTGATTTTCAGATAACGAATTTCAGATTTTTAGTTAAGATACAAAATTTTAAGCATTGAAAATAATTGGGTAAGCAATTGAATCAATTAGTTAAAATTTAAACTAATAAGTTAAGCTTCAGAACCAATTAGTTAAGCAATGTAATAAATTAGTTAAGTAATGTAACATATTAATTAAACCATGCAACCAATTAGTGAAGCACTAGAATCAATTAGTTATGCGCTGGATATAATTAAGTTAATCACTGGAACTAATTAGTTAAGTTTAAAGTTCAATTAGTTAAGCAACGAAACTAATTAGTTATGCAACGAAATCAATTAGTTAAGTACTGAACCAATTAGTTAAGGAATTAAATCAATTAGTTAAGCATTGCAACTGATTAGTTAAGATTTTATGAGTTTTAGTTAATAATAAGTTTGTTTAAAATTAATAACTATTTGACTCATAAGTTTAACTATTTGTCTATATACGTTAACTATTTTGTTATTCAATTAGTTATGATTTTTATTATTTTTAGTTATGTTTTATACTAGTTTAGTTAGTACCAAAAAAAATTGAAAATTTTAATTTTGAAAAAAAATGCGAAAAAATAATAATTTAAGCCTGAAATTCAATTAGTTAAGCCTGAAATCCAATTAGTTAAGCCTGAAGTCCAATTAGTTAAGCCTGAAAAAAAAATCAAAAAAAAAAAAAATCAAAAAAAAAAAAAATTAATTTTTTTTTATAAAAAATTTAATTTTTTTAAAAAAAAATTACATGCTGACGTCAGCATGACGTCAGCACACGCGCCAACATGGCTGCCAGCAAGACTGCCAACAAGGCGGTCTTTCCTGTGAGGCGGTCTCACACAAAAGTTTCTCATATATAAAAGTTATAAATTTTTTAGTTAAATGTTTTTTCATTTTAATAAAAAAATATTTCTTCAAAATCACTAATAACGTACTTTATCTTTTCATAAATACTCGCAACGTTTGGTATTTTCACACTATTCACATATTCCACTTTGATTATTGTTGGTGATTTATATGTCAAATAAAACATAGTCACGTGGGATCTTGTTCGATTCGCCTCAATACGTATTTTCAAAATATCAACTTTTTATAATTTTTGCTTGAAGTGAATTTAAGATATTGACGATGTAAATTATGCATTGGCATGCGTGAAAATGACAAACGTTGCGAGTATTCATGAATGGAGGAAGAATAAAATTAGTTATTTAACCGTTTAAAATGTTTATCCATCAACTTTTTGTTATAATATAAAAGTTAATCAAAACTAGACTTGATCAAACGGCGGGCCGAGCCGGGCTTGGGCATAAAAAATCAGCCCGCTATGTTGGGCTGAGCTAAGATTCGGGCCAAAATTTTATGCCCAAACCCGTTATTTTCGGGCCTAAAATACCGGGCTTTTCGGGCCAGGCCAAATTTATAACTAAAAAGTGTATTTTTGTGTTTCCCAGCCCAAAAATTAAAATTTTCGGGCCGGGTCGTGCCGGGCCCGGAAACCGGGCCGGGAAATTCTGCCCAAAGCCGCAAAAAATTGGGAGGGCCGGACCGGGCTCGTCTTGATCAGGTCTAATCAAAACAAAGTAAACTTTATAAAAAAAACTATATAAAAGTTATCTTGGTGTTCAATAAATTTATTGTACACCTTTTGCGCACAAGATCTTTTAATTTATTTGCACCCTGTGCGAACTTTTAATACGGAGTACACATTTATCTCACACACCGTAAGATGCGACCTGGGTCGGATCGACATGTAGATGATGTAGTCGGTAAATCGGTCTGCTATGCGTAACAAAAAAGAAAAAAAAATAAAAAAATAAAATCAAAGTACCTGTAAAACTGAAAAAAAAGCTCTGATTTCAAATCTTTCTAATTTCTCAATCTTCCTTCTTCTTTCTCTCTCTACAACGTTCCTTTTAATCCCTCCCCGCGCCTCCCCGCGAGCAGCAAACACACAGAAAGAGAGAGAGACACATTGAGTTTGTGAATGGAAACTATCAGAAAGCAAGCTACCAGGCTCCGCGAAACTGTTGCTAAGCAACAGCAGGTTTTTTTTTAATCGTCAATTACTTCTGATTGAACCCTAAATTCATACTTATTCATCAAATTTCAATCTATTCTTCGCTTTATTTGATATGATTAGCTCATTATCAATTATCTTTGAGCTTAATTTTCACTGTGTATGTTTAATTTTGATTCATTTGTTGATTTTTATTTTCAATTTGGAATATGAGATCATCATTTTGACTGTTTTGTCGAATTTTGGGGTTAATTGAGTGACCTGATCAATCTGTCATTGGTTTTTCGATCTATTTAACGCATCTAATTTTAGGTTAATTGAAAAGTTATATACTTTCTTGGTGTTGAAATGCGATCAAAGTTCGACGAATATTGAATCAGATTTGACTGTTGGAGTCTGGATTGATTTGATGCATGCTAATTTCTTGATATCCATGAATCTACATGCTTAATATTGGAAGAGATGGAGTGCATTTATTTATAATTTGGATCTTGATTGGATGAAGTAGGAGTCTTGATTTGGAGGGCATTAGGAATTATTGTCCTAGTAGCGTATGGCAGTGAATTTGATCAGCAGAATTTTAAGAAGGATGGTGTTTTGGAAGATTAATAGTTACGGTTTAACCTTATTCCATTGGAGGAGAAAAGACGAGTAATATTCAACTGATTAATATGAAGTAGTTTGTAAGGTTCTTCTGGTGGTGTCTGGAAAATCCGTATTTAACAGCTTTTACAAGCTGAAATTTTTGAAAGAAGAGCAGCTTTCACATGGCATGCAAACAATCATTCAAACATGAGAGATAAACCTGGTCTATGTTGTTTGTAATTAGGGATGTAAATGAGCCAAGTGAGCTGAACTTGAACATTAATTTTTCCATCAATATTTCTTCGTTTATTAAGTGAATGAGCGTGATCCCGGTTAACCAACATATCATCTCTACACATTTGAAGAATATGATAGACATAGAGGAGAAATTGTGGTCAAAATCAAGTTGCATGAATCTTGGTGTGTCAAAGACATAGAGCAGAAATTCCCTTGCTTCGTGGGTAAATTGCAGCGAGTTTTTTCATGAGCTGTTCTTGAGTATATTGGTTCTTCTACAGCCCTGTACATACCAATTACCGTGTGTGACTGGAGATTAGTGCATTCAGGTTGTAACGATTCTTACTTACGCACTACAGTGAGTTTCTTAATGATTATGTGCTACTGTGCTAAACATGAAATTCATAAGAAGACTTCTCACAACAGAACCTCTACAAGTGATATTCATGCAAGTAGGACATAGGTGAAGTAGTAAATTGTTAGAAAACATCTAGCTTAGTAATGGTATTAATTGATTTGTGAATGTTAGGTAGCTTAACTAGCAAAATCTTTGGAGCTATGTATCCAAGATTTATCATTCATTATATTCTGTTTGTTTGCCTTTGTACCTCCTTGGGCACCAAAAGAGAAAAAAAAATCTCAACTTTTTATTGTGCTGTACGGAGTATTATGTTTCATTGCTTGTCATACTTAAAATAAACAGAGTCTGAGCTTCTTAAGCTTTGTTTGATTCACTCAATTATTCCTTGTTTGAACTATTCTGAAATTATCTGAACTTTTTGAAACTTATTTTTAGCTGTAAATTTAATTTGGTAACCCACATCTGAACTTTATCATCACTTATATACCCTTAACATGGATTATATATTTTGACTTTTTTCCTGAATTGAATATTTTAAGGTTAGAAGAACAAGCTTTTGTCTACCAAAATTTCTTCAGCCCCCTCTCTGCTAACTTATATACCCCTAAAGAATGTTAAGAAGGGGAAATTTACGCCTACTTTCTGGCCAGATTATTTGCCTGTCGTCACTTGCTCGGCTGAAGCTGAATGAATGTCTTCTCTACGATGGGCTTGTTTATCTTAATGATTTGTATCTGTACTGCAGGCTGTTTTAAAGCAATTTGGTGGAGGATATAACTCGGATAATTTGATTACAGACGAAGGGGAGCTTAATCAACATCAGAAACTTGAGAAGCTTTACATATCAACACGGGCCGCTAAGGTTGCTTGATTTTCTGGGGTGATCTATAAGTTTTCTCCGTGGATTTTTTACTTATTCAATGTTTTCATGTTTCAGCATTTTCAAAGAGATATTGTGCGTGGAGTTGAAGGTTATATTGTTACCGGGTCAAAGCAAGTTGAAATCGGTAATTTTCCACCTATATAACCAGTTTATACATCGGCTTCTCTTACAAGCCAATGTAGTTTCCTGTGTTCATTAGTCTTTATGTGGCACATGTACTAGGAACAAAGTTGTCTGAAGATAGCAGGAAGTATGGTGGAGAAAATACATGCACTAGTGGTAGCACGTTGTCCAAAGCAGCTGCCAGTTTTTCCCGAGCTCGTGCACACATGGAGAAGGAGCGTGGAAATTTATTGAAAGCTCTGGGTACACAGGTCTGGTCATCTCTGGTTAATGATCAATGT